>NC_092822.1:104005000-104630000 GCF_023375885.2 Dermacentor andersoni | reverse complement strand
CACCAGCCGAAAACGTTCAGTAAATAAGTCTTCCTAAAAGTTCGTCGTCTCTTTCCTGCGCATATATATATATATATATATATATATATATATATATATATATATATATATATATATATATATAGATATATATATATATATATATATATATATATATATGTGTGTGTGTGTGTGTGTGTGTGTGTGTGTGTGTGTGTGTGTGTGTGTGTGTGTGTATGTGTGTGTGTCCTGCCATTTCGCACACAATAGCGTAAACACCATGACTTGAGAATAACAGTTGAAGAAAATGAAAATGCTTTGTTGCTTTTTTCTTGTCTTCTTAAGATGCCGCGTGCACAATTATGTACGCCAAGATGGTGCATCTTATCAAAAGTATCTCGTGATGTCATCACATGAAAAGCACTGATGAAAATAACACTATTTAAGGTGTATCGCAAACATGTTAATATACTTCTTATTGTACAAATGCTGTAATTTTATTATGTGTGAAGTGTATCAGCAAAACGAGTTGAAAGGTAGTAGTATAGATGGCTACTGTTGTAGTATGCCATCATGGAGCACGCTCCCATGTTTCCTTCTTTCAACAATATTTTAAATCGAGCATGCAATTCAAGTGGCTGAATGAGCGCGTTGCAAGTATGCTAAGTGTAAAGGACTTGACGTTCGTATACCTGACGTTCTGCACAAAGTTCTCGAAGGGCTAACACTTTGTTTAAATTTGACATAACTAACTTATTTGAATATTCCTAATCTGTTCTACAGCAGTAATGTTTTTCCAAGGTTATCAACATAACAAAAACCTGTTTAAAGTAAATGCTCATTATCATCATCATCAGCGTACTTACGCCCACTGCAGGGCAAAGGCCTCTCCCATACTTCTCCAACTACCCCGGTCATGTACTAATTGTGGCCATGTTGTCCCTGCAGACGTCTTAATGTCTTCCGCCCACCTAACTTTCTGCCGCCCCTTACTACGCTTCCCTTCCCTTGGAATCCAGTCCGTAACCCTTAATGACCATCGGTTATCTTCCCTCCTCATTACATGTCCGGCCCATGCCCATTTCTTTTTCTTGATTTCAACTAAGATGTCATTTACCCGCGTTTGTTCCCTCACCCAATCTGCTCTTTTCTTATCCCTTAACGTTACACCTATCATTCTTCTTTCCATAGCTCGTTGCGTCGTCCTCAATTTCAGCAGAACCCTTTTCGTAAGCCTCCAGGTTTCTGCCCCGTAGGTGAGTACTGGTAAGACACAGCTGTTATACACTTTCCTCTTGAGGGATAGTGGCAACCTGCTTTTCATGATTTGAGAATGCCTGCCAAACGCACCCCAGCCCATTCTTATTCTTCTGGTTATTTCAGTCTCATGATCCGGATCCATGGTCACTACCTGCCCTAAGTAGATGTATTCCCTTACCACTTCCAGTGCCTCGCTACCTATCGTAAACTGCTGTTCTCTTCCGAGACTGTTAAACATTACTTTAGTTTTCTGCAGATTAATTTTCAGACCCACCCTTCTGCTTTGCCTCTCCAGGTCAGTGAGCATGCATTGCAATTGCTCTCCTGAGTTACTAAGCAAGGCAATATCATCAGCGAATCGCAAGTTGCTAAGGTATTCTAAATCAAATTTTATCCCCAATTCTTCCCACTCCAGGTCTCTGAATACCTCCTGTAAACATGCTGTGAATAGCATTGGAGATATCGTATCTCCCTGTCTGACGCCTTTCTTTATTGGGATTTTGTTGCTTTCTTTGTGGAGGATTACGGTGGCTGTGGAACCGCTATAGATATCTTCCAGTATCTTTACATATGGCTCATCTATACCATGATTCCGTAGTGCCTTCATGACTGCTGAGGTTTCGACTGAATCAAATGCTTTTTCGTAATCAATGAAGGCTATATTTAAGGGTTGGTTATATTCCGCACATTTCTTTATCACCTGATTGATAGTGTGAATATGGTCTATTGTTGAGTAGCCTTTACGGAATCCTGCCTGGTCCTTTGGTTGACAGAAGTCTAAGGTATTCCTGATTCTATTTGCGATTACCTTAGTAAATACTTTGTAGGCAACGGACAGTAAGCTGATCGGTCTATAATTTTTCAAGTCTTTGGCGTCCCCTTTCTTATGGATTAGGATTATGTTAGCGTTCTTCCAAGATTCCGGTACGTTCGAGGTCATGAGGCATTGTGTATATAGGGCGGCCAATCTTTCTAGGACAGTGTTCCCACCATCCTTCAACAAATATGTTGTTACCTGATCCTCCCCAGCTGCCTTCCCCCTTTGCATAGCTCCCAAGGTGTTCTTTACCTCTTCCGGTGTTACTTGTGGGATTTCAAGTTCCTCTAGCCTATTCTCTCTCACCTTATCGTCGTGGGTGTTACTGGTACTGTATAAATCTCTACATAACTCCTCAGCCACTTGTACTATCTCATCCATATTAGTAACGATATTGCCGGCTTTGTCTCTTAACGCACACATCTGATTCTTGCCTATTCCTAGCTTCTTCTTCACTGCTTTTAGGCTTCCTCCGTTCCTGAGAGCCTGTTCAATTCTATCCATATTATAGTACCTTATGTCCGCTGTCTTACGCTTGTTGATTAACTTCGAAAGTTCTGCCAGTTCTATTCTAGCTGTAGGGTTAGAGGCTTTCATACATTGGCGTTTCTTGATCAGATCTTTCGTCTCCTGCGATAGCTTACTGGTATCCTGTCTAACAGAGTTACCACCGACTTCTATTGCACACTCCTTAATGATACCCACAAGATTGTCGTTCATTGCTTCAACACTAAGGTCCTCTTCCTGAGACAAAGCCGAATACCTGTTCTGTAGCTTGATCTGGAATTCCTCTATTTTCCCTCTTACCGCTAACTAATTGATTGGCTTCTTATGTACCAGTTTCTTCCGTTCCCTCCTCAAGTCAAGGCTAATTCGAGTTCTTACCATCATATGGTCACTGCAGCGCACCTTGCCGAGCACGTCCACATCTTGTATGGTGCCAGGGTTCGCGCAGAGTATGAAGCCGATTTCATTTCTAGTCTTACCATTCGGGCTCCTCCCCGTCCACTTTCGGCTAACCCGCTTGCGGAAAAAGGTATTCATTATCGCATATTATTCTGTTCTGCAAACTCTACTAATAACTCTCCTCTGCTATTCCTAGAGCCTATGCCATATTCCCCCACTGACTTGTCTCCGGCCTGCTTCTTGCCTACCCTGGTATTGAAATCGCCCATCAGTATACTGTATTTTGTTTTGACTTTACCCATCGCCGATTTCACGTCTTCATAGAAGCTTTCGACTTCCTGGTCATCATGACTAGATGTAGGGGCGTAGACCTGTACAACCTTCATTTTGTACCTCTTATTAAGTTTCGCAACAAGACATTCCACCCTCTCGTTAATGCTATAGAATTCCTGTATGTTACCAGCTATGTTCTTATTAATCAGGAATCCGGCTCCTAGTTCTCGTCTCTCTGCTAAGCCCCGGTAGCACAGGACGTGCCCGCTTTTTGGCACTGTATATGCTTCTTTTGGCCTCCTAACTTCACTGAGCCCTATTATATGCCATTTACTGCCCTCTAGTTCCTCCAATAGCACTGCTAGACTCGCCTCACTAGATAACGTTTTAGCGTTAAACGTTGCCAGGTTCATATTCCAATGGCGGCCTGTCCGCCATTGATGTCCGATGAACACAACAATCAAATGCTCATAGGGCAGACTTAATTGGTGCCGAAAGGGGCTGTTAATTATTATTTAGCCTTTTGCGCCATACATATCGTCAGCGCCACACGCCCACATATCAAGCTGTGCAAAAGGAACGTGTTGGCAGTAAATAACTCTGCGCCCAGTTTCAGTGAAATCCGTTAACCCAGTTGTGCACTGAGCTCTCTTCTTTGTACTGACAGTCCAAATATTGCGTTGTTCCCTTCTCGCTGACTATATGACAGG
This sequence comes from Dermacentor andersoni, assembly GCF_023375885.2. Lineage (NCBI taxonomy): Eukaryota > Metazoa > Arthropoda > Arachnida > Ixodida > Ixodidae > Dermacentor > Dermacentor andersoni. Next base: position 104,626,055 of record NC_092822.1, on the reverse strand, counting down.
TTGACAATACGAATAAGAAGCTACAGTCCAGGCTGCAAGAAGATTCAACTTTCTCCGCTATGCTGCGATTCGTAAACTTCTGACGCCGACATCATGTAGAGTGCTCGGAAGTTCAAAGCAATAATTGGCGTGCATGATGGCCGGCGCTTTTTGTGCCACCCACAGACGCTGCGGGCAGCGAGCTAGTGCATCTTGATGTACAGTGAAAGCGTCGGGTCACTGCGGCGCAACATGACTGCACTGGGCTCCCCTGCGATGGCCCCAGCGTCCGCCGGTGGTGGAGAAAGTGCTGACCCACTATGTGCACCGATTATCTTTTTCGTTCGAATCGCCGAGCACTGCACGTTCTCATATACGTGTGTGTTAAGGTATCTGACGCGGTGCCTCAGTGACTATGGTTCCTGGCTGCTGAGCAAATGATCGCGGGCACGATTGTCGGCCGTGGCAGTTGCATTACGACTTAGCGGAATGCTAAATCGTTTATGCCCTTACAATGGGTGCGCGTTAAAGGGCCGCGGGCGATGTGAACTGATCCGAAGACACGTATTACGACGTATGTTTGATTCCGGGGCGCTATTTTGGGCCTTCAAATTCCACACCGTACTTTGATTTGTATGCCGTTATATTTGAAGGCTAGAGGTGATCTTGCCCCGCAGTCTTTGGGGGGCTAATCATGATGATGACGATGATGGCTATTGGCAGCCCCTTTAAAACGGGGTGGTGACAAATAGCCCCATAGCCTGCTCGATTTAATCACGTTTTATTACACATATCGCTATCTATCCTTTAGCCGATCTGATTGGGATCTTCGACTTTGGTATTTAAAACCTCTACCGCTATCCGTCGTGGTTGCTTAGCGGCTAAGGCGTTGCGCTGTCGAGCACGAGATAGCGCTACCGAATCCCGGCCGCGGCGGCCACGTTTCAATGGAGGTGACGTGCAACAAACGACCATGTACCGTGCATTGGGTTCACGCTAAAAATGTCCAGATGGCTGAAATTAATGCGCAGTCCACCAACCCATTACGTCGTGCCTAATAATCAGATCGTGGTCTTGGCACGTAAATTTCGGAATGTAATTTTTTAAGGCCTAACACATACTTGCAATTACCACTTGCCATGACTGCGATTCTATGAAACTCTGCCCTGCTTTTCTTCCGTCACTACTCTAATCAATATTACTTATCTATAGTTAATAACCCGCTCATCCTTCCATCTTCCTTGAATCCAAACGCTTCCGAAAGGTGGACGGTCCGGCTTGGTCCCTATCTTGGCATTCCATTACGATGGTCCGAGTCATTTCCGGGCTTCTTTCTTTCTTTCTTTCCTTCTTTCTTTCTTTCTTTCTTTCTTTCTTTCTTTCTTTCTTTGTTTCTTTCTTTTTTTCTTTCTTTCTTTCTCTCGTTCTCTTCTTTTGCAGCACACGCATGCCTCATCCTGTAGCACATATATGTTCCATATGTTCCAGCATGTTCCAGTTCTCCGACAGCCAGCTCGGGCCTAAATAGCAAGACACTCCCCTTTGCTTTATTATATCGATTTATCTCCCGATTTCTTTCGAACCATTTTTGTAAATCTCCATGGTCTTTTGTGTTTCCATCTTTGACATCCAATTTACCGTCTCTCTTTCAATCGCTTCATAAGAATGTTCGGCGAAAGAATAAGCACTAGGAAAAGAAGCAAGTGGACAGAAATATGCTGGTCTATCAACCGACAGTTTAAAGGAGAGTACGCAAAGCAGACAGGCATCGTACATCTAACGCGCATGCGCAGCATACGTCTCATCACGAAGCCTGACACACGAAGTCCGCATCATCCTCTGCCGTGCCGACTGAGGGGACGCTGATGCAATTACTTCGCTTTCCAGTTATGCAGAAGGCATCGCACAACAGCCTACTTTTTTTCTTTTTTTAAAACGACCGAGAACATGGGTGGCTTCGAAAAGGTGGCGGCACTGATACCTATGGCAATGATCTATCAAATGTCCGGGACCTGCGAATCACTTCTGTGTTGCATCTGTGCTATCTCAGCCTACCGTTTAAATCCCGGCCAGTTTGACAGAGGTCGCATTTTCCACAAGAAAATGGAATTTTAGAAACCACTCCAGCTCCACAAGCGACGAGACGCGTAGCATGCTTCTTTGAGCAAGCGGTTTTACAGTGCCTATTATTATCGCTAGCATTTTTTCCACTAAGCGTAGCATTTTCACTTTCCGTCCACTTGCTTCCGTTCGTGGTGTTTATATGGCTGGGAATTCTTGCAGTGTTCTTAACGTAGAACCAACTGGCCCAGCTTCGAAATTCACTCACTTTATTTCTGACAACTGATCGTTGTTAATTTACGCTTTCAATTACCCTGTACTTCGTTACCAACTTTCTTGACCTCTTCCTTCATTCCGTGTTCACGCTTCTGAGGTACGTAAACTTTTGTACTATCGCTGGCCATTCCTTTTCATCCATGTTTCTAAGTCTTTCTTTAAAACTAATTTTTCTCTGCACCTCTCTGACTTCAAAAGAAGTTGAACCCATGTCACCTTGCACTACCTCATTTTCTGTTTCACCGTGGGCCCCCAAAGCCAGTCATCCCACCACCATCTGGTCATCCTCCAATCGCGACAAGATTTCTGATTTAAAGCACAGAGTTCAATTTCCTGAGCTTTAGCGCTGTCACTCTTAAAACATTTTAACTTCGTCTCATCACCTCGCAATTTATTGTAGCCCCAATTTGTCCTATGTTTCATCATTCTGCATTCAGCTTCCGTTTCATTTTAAGATTATCGTGGCGCACATTTGAAGACGTCTTTTCTTCATTTATGTGCTATTTACTCTGTTTAATTACTATCGTCGATTGCGACATGTGCATGTTGAGGATGATAGCACTATCCGAACACAAGAGATGATCCACATATTCAATTTTATTTGTACGCGCAGGCATGCACAGAATAAATGTGCAAGTAATAACCGTTGTTTGACAGCAACGCAAATGATTGCTGATGCTTTCAACATTACGAACCAGTAAAGGTGCATGAAAGTTGCCACTAGAAAGGGACAAAACAGTACCAGCAAACCTTTCATAGAGACGTAGAGACAAAAAAGAAAATAGCTTAGTGATAGTGGATGAATTAGCGCGTCGGAAATTGAATTTTTTCCTTTTGTGAGCACCTAGAAGAAAGGATACTTTTTAAACGTTGCTTCCCGGTTTGCTTTGGCGCCTAAAACTTTGATTAGGAGCAACGTTGAAAGAAGGTGACTCACCGGAATTTCTGCGCTGTCGCATCTGCGCCGGCCGGCATCGTAAGTGCTAAAGCGAGCAGGGTGTACGCAGGTTGCTGCGAAGGGTGCTTAGTGCTCAGCCAGGACGCTGTCCCCTGTGCAAGAAATTCGCAAGTGTTTTCAGGAAGAGCAACGTTTTCTTGTAAATCAGTAGAGTGGAGACAATACTGTAAGGCATTGTTGATCGAAGTGTGATTATTGTAAGCTAACTAGTAAAGTGACTGCCTCACCCATTATTGATTAGTTTGGTGCGCATACTTAAATTGGGGAATTGAGGTTCGCAATGGCCCATCCACTTGGTAAAATCCATCTTAGGATCACTTTCAAGACACTGATTCCCAGGCTTTGCCACGTTATAAAATATTGCATTTAGAGCTCTATGTACAGTGCAGGAGGAAGATGCGGTACAGAAATAAATCATACTAAGCAACTACACATGCTCGCTACCTTGTAGAAGCATCTCTTCAAGTTTTCTGAACTCTTCTGCTAGGTTAATCGAAGAATAAATATCATTGTATAAAATAGTTTTACTCATTCAGAAGAATTCGTACATGTGTAAAGAAAATTCAAAAGGACGATTTACAGTAACACTTTCAGAAAAATGACGTTAAGATGCACATAAAATTTGGGCCAAATGACTTGGTGCTCGACTCAGGATACCAGCTGGGTGGACATGCTTTCGACATTCACCGGCTTGAATTAAATTATTCGAGCATGTAAGATAGTATGTAAGAAAGTTGACAGTTATTTTAGGATACACTAAAGAGGATGAAGGGGAAAGCCTATGCGTTCACGAGACATTCATCAAATAACGTGCCATTCTCATTTAAATTATCATTCCTATTGTCACGTGGTAGTGACGGTTAAGAAGGCAGCAAAACTGTGATTAACGAAACGAGCGTTTTATTGGGCGAACTTGTGCCCTCAAAAACAGGCTACACTCAAAGAACAACGGTAGCGGCGAACACACTCGGCGATCATCGAAAATCTGATCAGCGAGTAAAGCGCGTCGGCTTTTATACAGCAGTCGTCGAATGTTCCAGACTAATCGTTGGGACCCGCGTGCCTTCTACAAAGTTCTACACCATTCGCGTCAGGCGATGAAATCAGATAACACGAGGTTCGGCAACAACAGACAGCGGATAGAAGCATCGATAACTTTCCAGAAACTTCGGATACGTGCAGGCGCGTCCCGTGCTGTGCGATAACATTTGTTAGGCGGCGAAACGTGGTCGCCCGATAAAGATAAGTACACGTGTCACTATTTAATTATCATTCGAATTCACTTTTTATTGCTTGTTTTTTTGTTATTTGCTTTGATGCGAAAACATTATATTGCTAATGAAGTGAAAAATGCAGCAAAATTTAAAGGTCCTAGGTTCGGCGCCTTCGGTTCGAGTGCCTTAGTTAACTCTACCTTAAATAAACGTGCATTCATAAACTTCACCCTAGTTAACATCGCAGGTCGTGGCTTGGACTCCCACCAAAGGTCGTGGGTTCGCGTGCCTTAATTCAATCTTAGCTGACTATGTCTTAATTAACAAGGCCCTAATTAACACCAAAGGTCGTGGGTTCTACTCCCACCAAAGGCCTTTGGTTTGAGTGCCTCAATGAACTCTGTTTTAATTAACAGTACCCTAATTAACTTTGCCTTAATTAATATCAAGGATCGTGGGTTCGACTCTTACCACCATCAATGGTAGCGCCACCAATTTTGGTGCCATTGAGTTCAGGTCCCACCAAAGGTCGAGGATTCGACTCCCACCAATTATCGTGGGCTCGACGTGGGCAGCACCATCAATTTTGGTGCCATTGAATTTTGGTGCCATAAAGCTGGATGTAGGCGAGCCGTATGTAAAAATACTGAAAGATATCTATAGCGGCTCCACAGCCACCATAGTCCTCCATAATGAAAGCAACAAAATCCCAATAAATAAAGGCGTCAGGTAGGGAGATACGATCTCTCGAATGCTATTCACAGCGTGCTTACAGGAGGTATTCAGAGACCTGGATTGGGAAGAATTGAGGACAAGAGTTAATGGAGAACACTTTATTAACTTGCGATTCGCTGGTGATATCGCCTTGCTTAGCAACTCAGGGGACCAACTGCAATGCATGCTCACGGACCTGGAGAGGCAAAGCAGAAGGGTGGGTCCAAAATTAATCTGCAGAAAACTAAAGTAATGTTTAACAGTCTCTGAAGGGAACAGTAGTTTACGATAGGTAGTGAGGCACTGGAAGTGGTAAGAGAATACATCTACTTAGGACAAGTAGTGACTGCGGATCCGGATCATGAGAGTCAAATAATCAGAAGAATAAGAATGGGCTGGAGTGCGTTTGGCAGGTATTCTCAGATCATGAACAGCATGTTGCAGTTATCCCTCAAGAGAAAAGTGTATAGCAGCTGTGTCTTACCAGTACCCACATACGGGGCAGAAACCTGGAGGCTTACGAAAAGGGTTCTACGTAAAGTGAGGACGACGCAACGAGTTATGGAAAGAAGAATGATAGGTGTAACGTTAAGGGATAAGAAAAGAGCAGATTGGGTGAGGGAACAAACGCGAGTTAATGAGATCTTAGTTGAAATCAAGAAAAAGAAATGGGCATTGGCAGGACATCTAATGAGGAGGGAAGAGAAGGGTTACGGACTGGATTCCAAGGGAAGGGAAGCGTAGCAGGGGGCGGCAGAAAGTTAGCTGGGCGGATGACATTAAGACGTTTGCAGGGACGACATGGCCACAATTAGCACATGACCGGGGTAGTTGGAGAAGTATGGGAGAGGCCTTTGCCTTGCAGTGGGCGTAACCAGGCTGATGATGATGATGATGATGATGATGATGATGATGATGATGATGATGATGAAAGCTGGATGGTCAGTTCTTCGATAACACCGAACAACAGATTTTTTGACCCCACGAGCCACTTAACGCTTTCGCCTTAAAAAGAAATTCGTGAAGTTAGAACTGTTGAAACACATCGACAAACGGGAAAAGGAAGCGTGTCCACTTGCTCGTCCGCGTGCGTCAGTGCGTTTAACAAACCTAAGTATGTTGTAGCAATAAGGCTGAACGTCAGTGCTGTAAAAATTTGCTGGGTAATTAGGATATGCGTCCTTCCTAATGAATGGTTTTCATGCACTCACTCATATTCACTATTATTTATTTATTTATTTATTGATACTGTGGTCCTGTTTCCAGGACCTTAGCAGGGTGCATACAAAGTGAAATTGAAAATACCTAAATACAAAATACAGCGATGCATAACATAGGTCACTCGCGATGTGCAAATGCAAGCAGTTACTGAACCACACACAGTAAACCACTCGCTACATAAACATAGGTGGGACTCAAATAATCGCAGTGAGCATTGAGTTACAACGTCATCAGTAAGATTATTCCATTCCACAATAGTTCTGGGGAAAAAGGAAAATTTGAAGCAATTCTTTTTAGTAATTAACGGTGTTATTGTCTGTGAGTGTCGATGACGTGTAGCATAACCAGTAGAGAAAGTGATAAAGCGTGATGCATCAATGTTCTTATGTTCTTCAAAAAAAAAACAGTTATATGTTTGTGAATAATATGCTCTGACGTTTTACAAGCTGTTGAGGTTAGCGAAATTGGACGGTAATTCTGAATGCGTGTTTTGTCACCAGATTTGTGCAAAGGCACGATTCTGGTATCACGCCAATCATCAGGTACTGCAGCTTCGTTTAAACACCTAGTGCACAGAACATGTAAGTATTTTGCACACCACTCAGCATAACGTTTCAAGAAAGCATTTGGGATATTGTCTGGTCCGGGAGATTTTTTTACCTCAAGGTTCAACAGCAGATTTAACATGCCATGTTCACTTATTACCACATCAGGAATAGGAGGTACTGACACTTCAAAAGGCGGAAGACGGCCGTCATCTTACCTAAATACGTGTTTGAAATTTGTATTGAATGCCGTCGAAGCCCCTGCATCATCGTGCACGCAACCACCATAAACCACACATCCGTCGTTGGAGCGAGGCTTCGGGCTCACCAATCTCCAAAATTTTTCGGGTGACGTTTTGATAATGGATGAAAGTGTTATATCGAAATAGTTTTTCTTATCATGCGCAATCTTGTTTTTCACCTCTTCCAATATCTGTTCGACCACTAGTTTCAAGTCAGACCTCTTTGTCGTTCTCGCTCTCGTCTTTAGGCGTTTCAATTTTCGCTGCAACTGCAGCGTTACTCGACTTATCCATGGATTTCGAAAGTTATGTTTTTTAGCTATCCTTGACACGAAACGCTGAATGCATTTGTGAATTACCCCCTTGAAAAAAAAAGCGCATTATAAAATATATTACCATTTTCACAGCACTATTAGGTGTGCGTCGTTTGTTGAAGACAGTATAAGTGGCATCGAACTGAACTGAGTAACAAATTGAACAGACGTGGGGCGCCTCGTCCAGACATTCTAAAGAAGCAATGTAGCAATGTGCTGCGAGAGAAGACGCACCTCACCTCATTTTTGTGGCACTTGCTGCAAGCGCTCTCTTCGAATATGCTTTCATATTCAAAGTCAGCGAAGGGACTTGAGGTGCATGTTACGGACATAACGCTAATTTACTTTTCTTGGGTAAGGGATGTGCAACTTGAAGTTATTTTTGTAAACGGTTCATCGCCTCTTCCGTCATAGCGCAGAGCAATACAGAAGTTGAGAACAAACCCACCTTTCACGGATTAGAAACAACGGCTCCTATTAGTTGAAGTTTATATTTTTGTCTAATGTTCCGTAGTGGTACATAATTTTGCCTCGTGTAGACTCATAGTGTCACAGCAAAGAAAAAGGTCTTAAGGCCTAAGTTTTGTTTTGGACCATCATAATTTTTTTTTGTTGAGTTATGTTGCTCAAAACTTGTAAATGTACTTGTAGGTGGACCGTATGTTTAAACCGTGGGCCCGGCTTCTACCTGTACTAGGAACCTTTCATTCAGTTTCATTTTCCTTTACCTTATTCATTCCACATTCAAATTAGGATGACAATTCATTTTCCTTAGGCTATCGCTGGATTCGTTGTCTCTGTTCATAAGCTTGCGACTAACAATAAATGTTGCATGGTGAAATCACTAATTCTTCCCTCTCATTGCGGATGCATGTATGTTTACGTGCTCTTTTCAAATATGAGGGTCATTTTTGTCATCTTATTGGGTTAGCATATGATGTATCTTTACCTAAGTTTTTTGAGCATCTGTAAAAAATTAGTAGTTATATTTTGTTAAACATGGCTTCAGTATTCTCGGCATGATTCAGGTAATGCAATATGACGCACATCATCTCGAAACGTCTCTGTGTGTTTTTTCACCTTGACTTGGTCAGTGGCCGCAATTTCTTCATCATCATGTTACCTGACCAGACGAACTTTCGTCGAACTCTTGACTACACCATCTCTCTGTCAGCCATAAAGAAGTTTTTTGGGTCTTTAAAGGTGACAGTCTGGAAGAATTTTTCTAGAAGCCTACATGGAAGTCCCGTCATTTTTATTCTAGGGCTGACAGAGCAATTAGGCGAGTTTTATTGTTTGCGCGAATGACGCATGGCATAATTTTCATATTTTTTAATCAGCAAACCTCATTGGAGCATTGTTGTAAACATCCTTCATACGTCAACACCAATCACTGCCACCTAAACCAACGCAGAGCTTCAAGCCATCATCTTCCGCGACAGTTTTACCTTGAGTGCAAGCAGCATGCTTTCCAAGTCTGCGTCGTTATAGTTGAAATCATTCACATTCAAGAAACCGAAGTGGAAGACCTTCCGGTTCCACAGGTTGTCCAGATTTTGACGAGTGCTCGGGTGAGTTGGAAGCGCTTGCAGTTCTGCATAGTTTCTGTATGGAAACACATACAACACATTCAGAAATTTTTGCAACGATTCTTTTAGAATCCACAAAAGCCATCTAATGACTGTCATGCCCGAAATGAATAAGCTATCGCATAGTCACTGATCCGTTTTTTTCGTGTAAAAACAAGCCAAGCACGACTGCTCAAAACTTTGTGCATACTTCTTCTAAGAGCAATAAAGAATTCTTATTTCTTTCTCATAACTAATATACCTATATATAGGTTATCTATTTGATTACAGACGACACGATGATAGTCCAATGATCTTTTATTCTTTGCCTTGAGGAGAATCGCCGTCTACTGTAGAAAGACATCATATGCAGTGGCAAGTAGTTGCGTAATGAGATACGAAATATATGTATAAGAAAATCGTTGATATCTCTCGATGTAGGAGCGATAGGTACAGTTTAAGGTTATGCATTAGCTTTCACGTGAGCATACAAAAATTTCTAGGCTATCACTTATATAAAAATTTCATAAAAGTTTACATAAACGTTTATATAAAAATTATAAAAAATTCTAAAGTGGCTGCTTTAGAACGTGATGTGATTATGGCACCGTGAATCCGCATTCTGCCAATTTTTAACTGCAATGAGCAATATGTCTTCCACCCCGTAATGTTTCTTCAAATTTCTCATACTTGTATGCAGATGCCTGATGTCGAAGAATGCACATTTTAGTCTCTTCTTTTGCTTTCTCCTCTCTCTCGTGTTCTCTTGTGCATGCCGGCTTCTGCAACAACCCTCCTGATAAGGCCGCGATGTGTACATATAAAAAATTAAATAGAGACATTAAACTGGCACTTCAAAAGTTGTCATTAATACCTGTCTGACAAAATTTGTTCTTACAAGTATTCAAGCGAGTGTAAGGCGTTGCTCACGACTTGTTCTTAAAGCACTGCATGCTTGTACACATAGCAGTAATGACTACCTATGGCCGCATCGCCGCGTCTTGTAATATGTAATAAAGCTACGTATTAAAGATGCATGACAACTTGGAAAGTCTGTAAAATGGTGTTGAACGTCACTGAAAGAGCATGCTATCAGCACAGTACGATATGAAGAGTATCGAAGCTCAGCATACGGCGCACGAGGTGCTATCTTATACCACTTGGCGTTATAGGGAAACTCAAGGGCGACGGCAAAGATTCACCATTTTCTTTTTTTCTTTTGCACACATAATGAATACTGAAATTCGCATATAATTACTATCGCAATGAAATGTGGTGTAGGCCTTGCTAGTACAGAGTGTGGGATTCAGTTACTATGCAAACTGCATTTGGTGACGCAGTGTGGTTTTGGAACGCGCAGTTTGTTACCAGGTGGTGCAACGTCTCTGTGCGAGGTGAGCAATTGTTTGCACTTTGCAAGCGTGCAAGTGACGGCAAGGAGAAGCTGATGACGACACCACGACGGCGACGACGATAGTAAGATGACGACGGGCACGGGCTTTACGACTCTGCAATAGGCTGGCTAAAAGGGGATTTTTAACTCGCGCCAAACTCACAGGTTTCTGTGCTTATTTCTCTCTATCTTGATCGCTACGTATGCGAGCAACGCGAATGAAACTGTGCTAACGCGACCTCGTGCTCCACAACATGGCAGTAAGCTACCGTTCAGCGTAAGCATCACGTTAGGCTCGAGCGTTTACTCTCATGTATACGTTTCGTCAGGCGCGTGTCCATTCGTGTGCATGACTGTTACCATTCTTCCGTCCGTACGACAAAACATGTCAACTGCAGCTTTTGTTTTTGATAAAAAGTCCCCTGCATATTATGTACATGCTGTCTCTGATATAGAGCCAAAGAGGCCTACAGAATTTGTATATGAGATAAAATTCTAAACTTTTTCTTTCCACTATACCTGAGAAATTTAGTAAATGTGTTTAGAAGGATCATGTGATATTCGTAAAGCCCGCCGATTGTTCCCTCATATAGTTTGTACGGATCGGCGACTGAGCAAAAATTAATATTAATTCAAATATTTATGCAAATATGTACAACTATTTGTACATTGTGGAGCGATTTTCCGCGTATCTCGAACTCAGCTTGTCTAACTTGCATTTTCGTGTTCACCAGGTTTGAAATGCTAGGTCTTATCTTATTGACATTCGGCACATTCAGACTATTTCAGCATATCATTGTTTTAAGATTACCATTACCGCTTTGTCCACGTGTGGTAAGCTACGCTAATGTGCAATCGGCGACAGTGGGTATCGGTAGCGGCAACGATCGAACACTAAGACTATTGAGGCTAGAATACTCCTATGTGTTCCCTCACTCTTGCTATTTACACTTGCTTATATGAATAATTTACTCTTCTCATAGATTCAGTTTATGCTTGATAATGAAGTTAACGTATTTACATACTTCTGGAGCGAGCTGTGTACATTTTCTATTACCGAATTTTTCTGTCTCCACTTCCTGCTTACTTCTACATTCATTCTCGCCAGCTCGCCGCTGTGAGGTTTTCGATCGTTTCGACAGGATTAAAGGCACGCCGTTTGCTTACTTAGAGTCAAATCCGACGCCGAACTGCGTCTTCTCGCACTTGGAGGCAGCCGTGAGGAAGGTCTCGAATTGCGCCGTGTAGGCGGCGATTGCTCGGCCGCGAAGGACCCTCGAGGAGGTGCCGCCGTTCGTCTCGAACGAGTCGAAGAACGTGTAGTCGCACAGGCCGTCATCGGGAAAGATCGTCGTCGGGCTCGTACGGCGTCCGAACACGCAGATGAGAGGGGCGGCCATCGGAGGCACTGCAAGAACGGCGGCGAGGCGCGGGCAAGACTGGCTGCAACTCCGTCGCGCGCTGAGTAGCAGACGGGCTGGGCCAGTTGGTTCATATTGAAAGTCGAGAAAGCCAGCGCAAAAAAATTGAGACGCGAACACGGCGGAACGAAGGGACAGCACAACGCTGGACTAGTAACCGACATGTCATGTCAACACTTGTCAACTGACAAATGACAGTTGCTGGTGCAACGTTCTGGTGTCTCTTCTTTCCGTCATGTTTGCGCCTCAATCCTTTCGGTGGTTTTCTCTTGTCTGAATAGCAGACATATGCCGGTAATCCAGTTTAACTAGCTTACCAAGGCTGTGCCTTGTGATCGCGCCGGTAATTCAGGATAGCGGAACAAAATACGTCATAACACTAAAGAAATATAAAAAAACAACCACGTAAATGGCGACAGATACAAGATGGAGATACTATGAGACAAGAGCTGTTCATATCCGACAGACCGTTGATCATTGCTTCCATTGAACAGCTTTACCGAATTCCTGTGCAATTCTGTCATTATCTGGAAATACTGCTTCAATTTACCGGGAGACGGGACACATGCATATTACTAGTAATAACTAAACAATTATTGCGTAATGAACATGAGCAGTCTAATTGTTAATTCCCCCCGTTGCGATCTCACTGACAGCTATAGAATGCTGTGGCAGAAGACACAGCCGTCTTGCTTCTTTGCGTGCTTGATTGCTTGCTCAATGCTTGAAAAAAGAAATAGCAGTATTTTCCCAACGACAATTGCTTCGCGATACGTGAGCATCGTTCTAGATTGCGGTACTTTGGCTCGCTCTCTCCTCTGAAATGCATGCGCAAAGGCCGCCTCCCTCAGTGACTGCGTGCTCTACTAAGTACAGCTCAAATTGGCCATCGTGAGTGAAGCACAATGCGTTGTGGTTAGTGCGTTCAGCTCCCAAGTGAGCATTCGCATGCGTTCAATCTCTAAAGGCAACGAGTGGCGGACAAAGCTTTGTTTGTCTTCACTCTATGGCGACGGCGAAGCTCGGAATGTGGAGGTGACCTGTTCGGCGAATTCGACCTCACGACGTCGCCAGTCTGGTAATGACTGGTGATTTGGCGTTTTGTGACGCAGAGTAAAGAATGTTGCCAAAGAGTTACAAGCCAATGGTGATTAGGTTTTAATGGAATAAACTCCGAAGGGTAGATGTAATATGGTTGTATAGACGCCAAACAAACAGCCGCTGCGAAGGGCATAAAGTATATACGTAATGAAATCTAACAGGTGCCGCAACCAGTAGTGCTACTGCCTCATCACCAGGGCCCTTAAATGGAAGCGCGTGAAGACCCGTGCTCTACAAAATCCTACTTACTATCGCAGCAGCAGTCTCTCGAAAGAATATGTTACGAATTTTTTGGACCTAGTATATGTAATGCAACATCATTTAAGAAATACAAACCTGCGTTTTTGCCAAAAGGTGGTTCCGCGCAAAGAAAAAAAAAAAGTACCTGATGTAGGGCCATATGCTCTAGGTAAGCTACACGGAATTTCTTTTTCCCGTTAGCTTCTGCTTCCCGACATTCCAGCAAGATGACAAAAAGAAACAGAATCTGCCTTTGAGCGAAATTCTCAGTCAATGCACCCTCCTCACATCCGACGTCTCAGCCTTGCGCGACCCATCAGTACCAGTTCCGTCTCGTTCGGAAAGACTTATCCGACGCATGAGACAGGCAGCCGAGACCGTGACTTGTTTGGTGTACCTCCCTCCAGACGCGACTAGTGAATTCGCGGTAAGCGCTGAAAACGTTCTCATTTTCTCATTTTCTTTTTCTTCCACACTGCCTTTATATGCTGTTCAATTCCGCCGAAAGTATATCGTGTAGCCGTGTTCATGGCCGCTTGCGTACAGGAGACTCCGAAACCACAATTTAAGGCAGAAAGCTGGGCTAGTTGGTGGTTACTCCTATAAGGGGACATTGCACTTGCGCGTAAAAAAGGACACAGACAGGAACCGTTTACGTGCTAGTGCAATGCCCTCTTATACGAGAAACAACGATATTAGAGCCATTGAGAAATGCTGTGCCGTGCCACCTCGTATACCGCGCATACGACTCGTAACTCGTATACCGCGGATAATTCAAGCATGTTTTCAGGAATTTGGGATATCCTAAAGGGACTTAAACTGACTCTGCCGACGTGCATCGCACTGTCTTTCTAATGAGAACCTCCACCCCCCACCCCCCCCCCCCCCCAAAGAATATTGCAGCGCTAAAGGAAGAGAAAAAATGAGAAGGTTTGCAGTAGCACGCAAACAATAAGAAATAAATAACGTAACGTCAGCAGTTGCCAATATCACATGCAGATTTTCATCAAGGAAAAATAAAGTGGTAGTTTGCGCCCAGTTATTTCTTTTATTTTTTTTATTTTAATAATACCGTAAGCCTTGACAGGCTCTTACAGGAGTGGGAACAAAAAAAAACAACGAAAAGTACAGATTGCCAACAATAAAAAAAAAAGATCCGAAAATAAAAAATGAAAGAAAAGAAAATCCTAAAACAATTAAATTAAATGAAATTATGGGGTTTTACGTGCCAAAACCACTTTCTGATTATGAGGCACGCCGTAGTGAAGGGCTTCGGAAATTTCGACCACCTGGGGTTCTTTAACGTGCACCTAAATCTAAGTACACGGGTGTTTTCGCATTTCGCCTCCATCGAAATGCGGCCGTACAGTACAGATTAACAGTACAGACTAACAGGAAAGGGTACGCGTTATACACTGATTTCGGAATAAGAACTGCAAGCGGCATACACAGTAAAAGCATACACTAAAAATAACTGCGATCAGCATACACATGAAGCATACACTCCGTGCGCTGCGCTTTTTTTTTTTTTTCTACAACGGCGCAACCTGCTGATAAAAGAAAAATGTTCAATCTTGACAGAAAATGTGGTGACAAATTCCGAGGGCACAATGTCGTGTGGCAGTTTGTTCCATAATTCTATGACTGACGGAAAGAAGGAATACCTGAATGTATTACAGCGGCAGGTATATGGCCTGATACTCTTGTCGTGGTTTGTTCTGGCTGAGCGCTGGTATGGTGGTTTTAGGTACTCGTGTTTGCTTATAGTAACGTTGTCATGATAAAGAAGGTAGAGAAACTTTAAGGCAGCAACGCGTTGGCGATTTGCCAATGTTTGAATGTTTGCCCGGTTGCGTAGTGCGGTTATGCTGACGTCACGTGAACACTGCGAATACACAAACCGGAGAGCTTTATTTTGAATTCCCTCCAGTTGATTAAGAAGGTAGATTTGGTGCGGATTCCAAATAATACTGCCGTATTCAAGGATTGGCCTTACAAGGGCCTTATAACTTGCTAGCCTAACTTTGGAAGGTGCCAGTGCAAGTTTCCTGCGAAGGTATCCCAGCTGTCTATATGCTTTTGTGCATGTCTGTTTAATGTGAACGTCCCATTTTAATGTGTTTGTGATGCTAACACCCAAGTATTTAACTGTGTCGGCTTCTGTTACATGTAATCCCATTAGATGATAAGCAAATTTTAAGGGTAACTTTTTTCGAGTTATATACGTGGATGAAGTTTTTGCTACGTTAATTTCGATTCCCCATTCTTGACACCATCTGGCAATGTTAGTTAAGGAGAAATTAAGTCGTCTCTGGTCGTTAATCGTCCGTACTGTGGTGTAGATGACGCAGTCATCTGCAAATAGTCTTACTGTTACGTCAGGTTCAACTTGAGAATGAATGTCATTAACAAATATTAGAAAAAGAATCGAACCCAGCACAGACCCTTGTGGAACACCGGAGTAGACATCTAACTCTTCAGATTCAGTGCCATTTATTTCTACATTTGCGCTTATATTCGTTTTCGTGGGTTTCCGTTTGTACTCCTGTAGATCACGAGCATTTAGTCGCCGCTGCGAGTGGTCGTCGGCACGCCTGTAGGGTTTGCCTAGCCGAGTTCACGGCCGTTTGCGCAAGTGCGTTTCCGGAACTACGAGGCCAGGACCGTTTAGAAATCGTTCTCGATTGAGTTCATCACATCAAACACATCTATCGCAGACAAATCAAATAAGTCTTTAGGCATGTAGGGCCCTCTGGACTGTACTTGTCGGCGATAAGGTAGCCTCTCCGCCTATGGGATTATCTGGCTGAGCTATATCAAATGATCGGTTGCCATAGTCGGAAGTTAGAATGCCTCTATAAGGTATTTTTGCTTTTCCTTTCTTTTTACGATGGTGAACTTGAAATTCACCTCCTCCAGTGCACAACATCTGCCGGCTTGGAGTGACGCCTGTTATCAACAAAAGACGCCGAGAGCGTGTGGGGCTATATAATGCAGGTTCAACCAAATTAGGAAGGCCCGCTAAGCTTCAACAAGACACTCCGTCACCAGAACCGGAAGTGGCCTCCCTGGTGCAGTATTCGGCCACTCCCTCCCAAATGATTCACTGAATTACCCAATGGCCCTCAGTCCCCAGCAAGTGCGGAGCACCTGACCAAGGCGGCGGTCAGACCTGTAACGCAACAGAGGGTGCTAAAATTTATGGATCCGGACATGCTGCCAATGGAAACTCACCCTTGCAACTTTTAACACCCGAACCCTCTTGAGTGAGGCTAGCTTAGCAGGACTCTTTGAGGAACTCTCGGACATTGTTTGGGATATGATCGGCGTTAGTGAGATTAAAAGAACTAGTTAGCCTTATACAGTGCTGGATAACGGCCATGTCCTCTGCCATAGAGGTGTCCCAGATAAGAAGCAATACGGGGTAGGATTTCTAATCCATAAGGACATAGCGGGCAACATGACGAATTCTACAGCATTAATGAGAGGGTAGCTGTAGCCATGATCAAACTTAATAAGAGGTATAGATTAAAGTAGTACAAGCCTATGCTCCGACATCCAGTCACGATCATGAGGAAGTAGATCAGTTTTATGAAGATGTTGAATTAGCGATGAGAAAAGTGCAAACTCAGTATCTGTAGTAATGGGCGACTTCATTGCAAAAGTGGGGGAAATGCAGGCTGGTGAACAAGCAATTGGCAACTACGTCGTCAATTCTAGGAACGCTAGAGGAGAGATGCTGGCAGAATTCGCAGAAAGGAATAAGCTTCGAATAAGAAACACTTTTCAGGAAGTGTAGCAACAGAAAGTGGACCTGGATAATCCCTAATTGTAGTACAAAAAATGAAATTGACTTCATAATTTCTGCTGATCCCAGCATAGTGCAGGATGTGGAAGTGATAGGTAGGGTAAAGTGCAGTGATCATAGGTTAGTGAGGGCTAGGATTCACCATAATTTGAAGAGAGAAAGAGCAAAATTGGTCAAGAAGGAACAGGTCAATCTAGATGTAGTAAGGGCAAAAGCAGACAAATTCAGGCGGAACTTGCGAACAAATATGCAGCCTTACACTCTAAAAGAAAATTACACCCTATGGGTCGTATCTTGCCACACAACAATAAACGTCATCTGCCTCGTCCGCATTTCCTTTCTTTAACGCTGCGAGCCCGGTACTTGCCAGTAACGAACGCCATGCGCATTATCAGCATGGCATAGCATTACTGACCGGATAGTAGCGGGCGCGGCGTTTTCAAGAAAGGAAACGCAAGCAAGGCAGATGGGTTGTACCTTTGTGTAAGAGTGTAGAACAGAGAGATGATGATGACATATATCTAATGAATGAAACCGTAACGAGGCTGGCTTCAGAGGCAGCAGTTGAAGTGGGAGGCAAGACACCAAGGCAACCAGTAGGCAAACTCTCGCAAGTAACAAATGACCTAATAAAGAAACGACAAAGAATGAAAGTATCCAACTCAAGAGAGAAGATAGAATTCGCGGAAGTGTCAAAAATTATCAACAAGGCGAAGATAAGTGATATTCGAAATTATAATGTGAGAAAGACTGAGGAAGCAGTAAAAGATGGACGCAGCATGAAATCATTGAGAAGGAAGCTTGGCATAGGACAAGGCAAGATGTATGCACTGAAAGATAAGCAAGGTAATATCATCAGCAATCTCGAAGATATAGTGAAAGCAGCGGAAGTATTCTATAATGACCCGTACAGTCAGAGGAGCCATGATAGCTCCATTTGAAGTAGTAATGAACAGGATATAGAAACTCCTCCTATAACTAGCGATGAGGTCAGAAGAGCCTTGCAAGGCATGAAACGAGGAAGAACGGCAGAAGATGAAATAACAGTAGATTTAATCAAAGATGGAGGAGACATAATGCTTGGAAAACTGGCCGCTGTTTATACGAAGTGTCTATCGATTGCAAGGGAACTGGTAGAATGCAAACGCAATACTAATCCACAAAAAGCGAGACATTAAAGAATTGAAAAATTAAAGGCCAATTAGCTTACCCCCAGTATTATATAAAATATTTATCAAAATATTCTCCAATAGAATAAGGGCAACACTGGACTTTAGTCAACCAAGGGAACAGGCTAGCTTCAGGAAGAGATACTCCACAAGGGATCACATCCATGTCATTAATCAGGTTATCGAGAAATCCGCAGAGTACAATACGCCTCTCTATATGGCTTTCACAGATTACGAAAAGGCATTTGATTCAGTAGAGATACCATATATGCATTACGTAATCTAGGAGTACAGAACAGAGGTTCTACAGCTACCTCAACTCCACACAAGAAAAGCAGGAAAATACCTATAAAGAAAGGGCTCAGACAGGGAGACACAATCTCTCCAATGCTATTCACTGCGTGCTTGGAAGAAGCATTCAAGGTATTAAACTGGGTAGGCTTAGGAGTAAGGATCGACACGGAATATCTCAGCAACCTTCCGTTTGCCGATGACATTGTTCTATTCAGCAACAATGCAGACGAATTACAACAAATGATTGAGGAACTTAACAGGGCGAGCGTAAGAGTGGGGTTGAAGATTAATATGCAGAAGACAAAGACAATGATGAATAGCTCGGCAAAGGAACAGGAGTTCAGGATCGCCAGTCAGCCTCTAGAGTCTGTGAATGAGTACGCTTACTTCGGCCAATTAATCACATGGAATCGTGATCATGAGAAGGAAATTCATAGAAGAATAAAAATGGGTTGGAACGCATACGGCAGACATTGCCAGCTCCTGACTGGAAGCTTATCATTATCATTGAAAAGGAAGGTGTACAATCAGTGCATTTTACCAGTGCTGACATATGGGGCACAGACTTGGAAACTGACAAAGAAGCTTGAGAACAAGTTAAGGACCGCGCAAAGAGCGATGGAACGAAGATTGCTAGGTATAGTGGTAATAGACAGAAAGAGAGCGGTTTGGAACAGAGAGCAAACGGGTATAGACGACATTCTAATTGAGATCGAGAAAAAAAAAGGAAGCTGGGCAGGTCATGTAATGCGCCGATTAGATAACTTTTGGACTATTAGGGTTACAGAATGGGTACCAAGAGAAGAGAAACGCAGTCGCGGACGGCAGAAGACTACGTGGAGCGATGAAATTAGGAAAGTCGCCGGTGCTAGTTGGAATCGGTTGGCGCAGGACAGGGGCGATTGGAGATCGCGGGGAGAGGCCTTCATCCTGCAGTGGACATAAAGAGGATGATGATGATGGTGGTGGTGTGTTTAGGAATACAATATATCTCATTTTTAGCTTCTTTAAATTTTGTGGCGGTAAAAAATAACAAGAATGAATGAAGTTGACGTCTTGGCTGCCATCGAAGGGGAGCGATAGCATTTTTCACTCAGATACGCGAATGAAGAGGTACACAGAAAAGTACGAGTTGACCTTGTTCTTGACCACCATAGTCGGCAAGCAGGGGTGGTTTTAACGGGAAGCGATAGCCGTGGCTGCCAACCTGCGTTTCTTTCCGTTCCCCAACGCGCTCTAGGTTCAAAAGGTAGTAAAAAATAACAGAAAATTTTCGATCGA
This sequence comes from Dermacentor andersoni, assembly GCF_023375885.2. NCBI lineage: Eukaryota > Metazoa > Arthropoda > Arachnida > Ixodida > Ixodidae > Dermacentor > Dermacentor andersoni. Next base: position 104,606,256 of record NC_092822.1, on the reverse strand, counting down.
ACCTACTTGAAGCGCTCGCGCTTCCAAATGCGCAGTTTCTTGCACGTATCTTCTTTTATGACCTCACTCTATAAGCAGTAAAATCACGAGGAGATACCAGCACAAATAGTCACGAAGAACACGAGGACAAAGATAATTCGGCAGAACCCATCTCACGACGACTGTCGACGGTCATGCGTTTAGCATTTAATCAATACCGCGACACAACGTATTGCCACCGTCGCAACTAGTAATGTATGAGGCGCGTACTGCAGCGGGACTCCTCTTCGGCGGTTTTCTAAGAACACTCGGCACCACAGGGGTTCGTACAATAATTAGTAGAGGAAACTCTGGCGCTAGTGTCTGTCTACGGGAACTACAATCGGGGTGGCTCAGCCGGCATGGAAATTATGGGAAGTACACGGATTCACCTAAACTTCTTTCTTTCTGGCTTCAAGCGGCTTCGTGAGTCTGTAAACTCGTAGTTTTCAATGAAGTACTGTGTAATAAATAATTCAAGGAACATTATAAAAATCCCCCGACGGTAGAATTCGAACACAGAGCCTCTAGCACAGAAGCTTTATATTGAAACGATTATGCCACGGATGCATTCACGGGCAAGAGCCACACAACGCCCCCATTAATCTGTCGTGGGCGATTCAGCGCGTTGCGACTCTTGGTGCGTTTTGACTTGGCCATTCCGTCAGGTTGAAACGCTGCAGTTGGTAGCGATTGTTTGCGTTCCCAGAGTCTTCTGCACTTAGAAAAGTATTGATTGCTCCAAAATTTAGGACAATTTGATGGAAGATACAGCATACTATAGAAAGCCGCAAGAACGTGTGAAGCCACAAGCACGAAGATCAGACAAATATATGTGCTTCCCATCGTTCTCATGGTGGCTGAATGATTGAAACGCCATAGTTCCCCTAGTAATTATTGCATTAAAGTCCATGCTCGGCAAAGTGTAACAGCGCCACCGCAGAGCCTGCGCGTGTCCTCCGAAATGCGTGGCGCGCCGGTGCATGTGAACGCCGAGAAATGCCTCATGTGGCAACCGGGCTCTTCTCTCGCGCTTCTTTGTGGACACGCTGCGCGATCTAGTGACGCTACCGAGAAGTCCACGTGTAGCCTCCGAGACAAGGTGCTTGGCGTGCCGGCACCTGCGAACGCCGAGTTATGTCGGTCTTCTGCTTCTCCAGCGGGTCAGTTCAAAACTCCGCCATCTCGTCGAGCGGAGCTGCGATTTGGCCTTGCAGTGGGTCCCCGCGCACGTCGGCTTACCGGGCAACGAGGCGGCCGACGCCCTCGCTAAGGAGGCTCACTGCGATCGCTTCCCCATCGCCACCTCGGTCACCTTTCGACTTGGCCAAGACGACGATTCTGCGCACCCTTTGCGCGCAGCACCCGGACCCGCGCTTTGCGGCAGGTACGCCCCCTCGCCTCCTCCCCCGCGCCGGACTTTCCCGCGAGGACCGCTCGTTCCTCCTTCGTCTGCGTGTCGGATGCTACATGACGGCCGCCAGACTACACAGGCTGCAGGGAAAAGGCAGCCCCGTGTGCAGCAACTGCGCCAATGTGTAGATGCTCGGGCATTTCCTACTTCACTGTCCTGCTTTCATTGTGGAGCGCACGGACTTGTGTTCATCGTGTCGGCGTTTGGGATTGCCTTGCGACATGCGACCAAGGCGCTGCTTTTTGCTGTAGCCCGCTCGTCTATCATCAGGAGTGTGCTTGCGGCACTATTTGACTTTTGCAGTGTGACGCAACTAAGAGCGCGGCTCTGAGCCGCGCATTTTTTTCCCGCCTTCTCCTTTGCTCTCCATCTTTTTCTCCCCACATCCTTTTCCCCGTGCAGTGCTGTTGAGGTGTCCTCCTGTGAGAGACAGTTACGGCACTGCACAATTATCTCTTCCATTCTCTTTAAAGTCACTCCACACACACAGATATGTTCCCACGCTTGCTGCACACCCATTGGTGCGTACTCAGTGATCCAAGTCAGCGAGAGCTTCATTGAAGAGCGGCACGTACACTCAGTGCATTTAAGGCGCAGCTCGCTAAAACACTGGCACGAAAGACGTTTATTGAAACGCGCCACACACCCCGTGCATTTTTGGCCGAGTCTGCTAAAGCATCAGGTTGCCGTTCTCGAGGAACCCTAAACGGCGAAAGTTTGGGTCCACCCATCATTGGATAAATTTAAAGTTTTTTTCTGTCATTGTAGAATGGCACATTCCGAGTGATACATGCCTAGTTACCCAAGTTGGCGTCAAAGGCATTATTCGGAGAGCGGGCACATACCTTGCGCCCTAAGTTGGCACGAATAGGTTAACTGAAGACCACCACAGACCAAGTGTCACATAGCCAATGCTCCAAGTCGCGATTAAAAAGTTACTGACGTTCCACTTTGTGAACGCGGGTGACACGCAAGCGTATGGGCGCTATAGCGCACACGAATCTATCAGCCCTCGGTGCACCTAAACGCCTACATTCTGTCCACGTCGCAGATCGCTTTCAAGATCGCCTCCCCGCTTTCCTCCCTTGCGTGAGAGAGATTGAGCCACCGTCGTCGATTATTCGCTTTCGATACGGCGTTTTTCATCGATGAATTGTTTATCAGGAATTTTTTCAGGACACAAGGTTGAAACACTGTTATCTGCTTTTGTAGGACCCTATTTCAATGTTTCATAGTTCGAACCAAGTGAGAAACAGATGTATATAAACGTTTGATAAAGTATAATCTTGAACTTGTTAAAGACTAAATGTAGTTCGCACCAGTTGCTTTTGAAGAGATAAGCAACATATGTTATCAAGTGGCACTTAGTGCAGAATTATGATACATGACACTAATGAATCCTCTGTACAGTACAGTTAAAGAAGAAGTAAGAAAAATGTAAAAAGTGAAAGGTGAAGTCCAACTGAAATATGTACGAAATTGCAATACGCACAGGGGAAAAGAAAATTACTGGTATAGGATTTTAAACAACATGCACTTTCCTACAAAACGAAGCAATGAAAATTGGCTGGTATGTTTGGGTGAAACCAACGCCTTCCTTGAATTGCCCCACAAACAGCCAGCGAGAATAGCTGCTCTGACGCTATAGATGTGCTAGAATCGACATGAACTGTTCGCTATGTCAAGCACATGCTACAAACCGGCGCGCGGGCTGTGCCCCGTCTTCAGTGGACTTGGAGTGACACGACGATCAAAGACTGGGCTGCTATATAATGCCTTGAATTACGAGGGCATTCCAAGCCACCGGCTTCGGGCGGCTTGGCGGCACGTGGGGTGAAAGAAGGGAAGCGCTTGCGCTCGGCATCGCTAGGAGCTCGGAAAAAACACTCGATAGTTGCTCTACCACAGCCGCGCAACAGTCAATGCTAGTGCACCGCCATTTCAGCAAGACTTCAAAATTTTCGTGCCACTCGTGTGGAACTATCGAAAGCGATTAATCGAGCAGGTCTAATCGGTTAAGTTGATCAAATGAAAGGTGGACATGTATCGATGGAGATTAATCGTTTCGCAGGCTACATTTAGCCGATTAATCGTTTATTAATTCATCCATATTGCCAACCCTAACAGAACCCGTAGCTACTGCCAGAGGAACTCAACCCAGCTCGACTCCGCTTAACCTCCTCCTCCTCCGCGATGTTTCGCTCGACGCCACCTAGACTTTCCTCTAGGTGGCGTTGCTTTGCCGCGCGCAATGAAATCTGCCCAGAAGTAGGTTTTGACACCACTGGCCTCCTTGAAGCCGTTGGGTTGAGGGAGAGCAGAGGGAAAGTAAACATGTCCGCAGTAGAGAGTAGTAGGAGGCGATTGAAGTATTGGTGGAAGTAGGAAAACGACCAATAATGGAGGCGTACAAAAATAAAGTTCACAAGGAAAGTTTGGTTATGGGAATTCTTGGTGCTTTTTTTTCATTTCCTTTTCCCCCCTTTTCTTTAACATAGGTAAGACAATAGGCAATATAATAAGAGCTTGGTGGCGCCACCCACCACCCCGCTCCAAATGGGATGCTCACAGCATCCATTCATTCATCCTCAGAACGCTAGTTCGTACTTTCTCCAGCGCGCGATTCTCTTTTATTGCAGACGCTCACTTTCCTCGAGGCTTCAAACATAGATTCTCCAATTTTACTGGCGGCCCATGTACGCTTGCGCGTAGAAGTTTGATGTCATTAAGGAGCAGATTCTAACCAGTCCCGCAACTATAGGGACCGATGTCGCCATGAAGATTAGTTCTAAAGCGGCAGACATGTACACATTGCTATATAATCAGTGTGCTTAGTTGTTCCGATGGTTAGTTTCGATCCCTGTTTTCTCAGCAGAGCAGCGTGAGGCATTCGACTATGAACTACACAGTGATGCCCGTAGGCGATGAAATGGTTAGAGTCAACGAGATCAATATTTTATAAAATGTAGTTGTTGTTCTTCACAGCGTTAAAATCAGTGCTGTCCTGTATGTTCCTGCCTTTTGTCTTCGTCTTATTGAACTGCCCCTTCAAGATGTTCAACCAGTACCAACTCGCCCAAATGTCGATCCTTCTACTTTAAAATCTAAAGCGAAAGCGAGCAAGAAAGTCGTATTATATTAGAGTTCCTATAAGACTGAGCGCATCTTTATTGCTTCAGAGAGCATATCTCCCGACAACAGGAGGTGAAGATAAAAAAAAAAAATTACGCGCCACAAGCGAGGCACCCGCCATGATGGCGTAGTGGCTATGGCATTGCGCTGCTACGCTGAATGTCGCGGGATCGGATCCAGGCCACGACGGCCGCATTTCAATGGTGAATAAATGCCAAACCGCCTGTCTAATATGCATTGGGTGCATGTAAATAACCTCACATGGTAGGAATCAATCCAAAGTCCACCACTACGGTATGCTTCATAATCAGGTCGTGGTATGGACGCGTAAGATAACAGAATTTATGCGAACCTTCTGTGGAGTGGTGCTACCGTTTGGTAACGTAGCGTTTTTAACGCAGCCTCCGAGGCCGACAGGCTGCTGGCACTTTATACTAACTTGCCAAGCGCCCGCTTGGGAGCGTACTCAATTTTATTGTTGCCAGTTCAGGATTTCTTCTCCAGAGAACATTGCCAGCGAATTTTCTGGAAAGCAGTAATGGGGCCAGCGCTAACGTTCGCAAATACCATTCTGCGCTTAAAATCGAATATCTTGTCGGGGCTGGAAGTTGACCAACGATCGCTAGGCCGGTTGGCTTTAGGACCCAATGGTAAAACCAAAAATGATGCAGTGCAGGGTGACATGATTTGGGCCTCTCTTGAAGTCAGAGGAGCGCAAGGCTAAATTAGTTTTGAAGGAATATACAGAGACATGAATTAAAATAAATGGGCGGCTAAGCTGCACAAGTATATGTACCTGAAAAGCGTGGACACAGAACGGAGGACGAGGTAGAGAAAGTTGGCAACCAATACGGCGTAATTGAAAAATTGAAAGCGTAAAGTGACAACCAGGAGCCATCAGAAAGAAACTGAGAGAAACAGAGACAGCAAATTGGATTCATAGAATGGAAACAAAAAGAGACCATGGAGAATTACAAGAATGAGAAAAAAAGAAATTAGAATTGAACATCTGCACGTTAACGCAAAGGGGAGTTCCGTGCTTTTTGATGCTCGAACTGATTGCCTAAGGACAAAAACATACCAGAGCACATATTCGGAGCAAGATGAGGCGTGTGTATGCTGTAGCGAAATTCCAGCGACCATTCAGCACATCCTAACGGAATGCAAAGTGATTCACCCAGTGAGACCCGTAGGTAGAGTACACCTTCCTGGAGCGCTTCGATTTAATGTAGGCGGAAGCATAAACCGGTCAACAGTCGCGATAAGCTAGATACGTTTAGAGTATTGCCGGTAAAAAAGCAAAAAGCAAGGAAGAGATTCATAGGACCGGATTTGTTGCAGGCACAGGTAGCAGTACAAGGTAGATAGAAAAGTTTCCAGGAAGAAAAAAAAAGAGCATTAAAGGGAAGCTGAAGAATCTGTCGAATTCAATAAGACGCTCATATACGGATGCGGGAACCTTATAAACCATGCAGGTAAAACTTTGGGGGGGATTTTTCGCTTAGGAGCGACGCAATCGTCGGTTAAAATTTCGCTGTAGCTCCGCCCCCGTCGAGCGCCGCGCGCTGCTGCTGACGCTGACGATGCGAGCGGAGACCGGAAACCGCGGCGTAGTGACGTCAGCACTGGTGTTCCGTTCCTTCACAGTCTCCGCAACCGTGCCTGACCGGGCTTATTTCTGCGTGCGTGCAGTCCTAATCTGCTTCGCTCGACCCTACATTCCTTTGTTTGTGTGTATATAGGAGTGGTAGTTGACGTGCGCAGCATCAATTGAACTTGTAGGCCGATCATGCCGGCGTTCTGTGCAGCCTATGGTTGCACGAACACCAGCGGCCGCGACGATGTTCCGATGTTCCATTAGTTCCTGCAAGACAAGAAGCTTTCAGCTAAGTGGGAGGCTGCTGTGAAGCGAAAAAGCTTCAAGCGCTCAAGAACAACAGTGTTGAGCTCTAACCACTTCTGTGACGATTACTACCGGAGTTTATCAATAATGCGTGCTTTGGGTTCTCCTTTGACACAGACGGCATCTGTGACGATGACTTTGAGTGTGTAGCTGTTACTGTGAGCCTCAGAGGTATGTATACGACGGTGGCAAGCATATACAACAGGCCTACACGTTCTTCCGATACCTCGCTACTTGAGTGCTTAGTGTCTCGGTGTGGTGCGTCGTTTGTGTTATGCGGAGACTTTAATGCCCACCATCCACGATGGTGTAGCCGTCCCCAAGACAATCGTGGGGCAGAGATTAATGAGTTCATTATCAAGAACGATCTCCAAATACTGAATGACGGTTCACCTACATTTATTGGTAGAGGAAAGGAGCATTCCACTATAGACCTTGCGATAACAACGAGAGATGTGTGCTTAGCCTGGTCATGTGAACTCGACCCGTGGGGCTCAGATCACCTGCCCATTTGGTTAACACCAACACATACTGCGAGTCGCCAGCATGTCGTTTATACAGTTACTAACTGGGACAAGTCCCGACAGCTGATCTCAGAGGCACCGTCTCAAGACAGCCTATTTAAACTTATGAGTGAGTGCTTACAAAAAGCTACAGTACAACGAAGACGGAATATCGGCAAACCAAATCCCGATCTAAAGCTTTTGCAGCTCCGCGCATGTCGACGGCGCGCTTATAGACGGGCACAGCGCTCTAAACGACACACCGACTGGACTATATACAATCGCCTTGATGCAGCCATATGGCGGCATACAAAACAGCTTCGTCGCAAGAGCTGGGAAGCTTTGTGTAGTTCGTTGCATACTGGAAGTGGTTTTGGAAATGTATGGCGCATACTGAAGGCTCTCCGCACTCCTGAAATCTGCAAGAATCCTACGGCTACATTGAGCATAGCGACTGGCCAGTCACCAAAAGTAATAGCAGAGGCATTTGCAGACATTTTCGTCTCTTCTGCATCCAGCGACACCACAATTAGCGAGCTTCCTTCTTTGACAAGTCACAGCACCGTAACCGCTTCCTACGGTCCAGCTTGCCAGATGGACGAGGCAGATTTCACTCTTGAGGAGCTGCGACACGCGCTGAGCCTCTCCAAACGACGCACTGCTCCAGGCGCAGATGGTGTGACGTACCAAGCATTGCGGAACGTTGATAAGAGTCTCCATGACCGTATGTTGGACGAGTATAATGAAGTATGGAGAACCGGTGTAATCCCTGCTGAGTGGAAATCGTCCGTGGTAATACCAATTTTAAAGCCCGGGCGTCCGGCAAGGCACCTCAAGTCCTACCGCCAATATCCCTAACTTCAAACATCATCAAGTTAATGGAGCGAATGGTCTTGTTTCGCTTAGATGTCAGGCTAGAGGAGCTGAATTTTTTCCCTGATGTCATGAGTGGCTTTCGTCGCCGCCATTCGGCTGTGGACAGCATATCAGACCTTGTCTCAGCACTCGAATTTGGTAAAGAAAACAAGCATTCCACCTACATGCTCTTCCTAGACATACAGCAAGCTTTTGATTCAGTTCCGCACAAGGCGATTATTATCGCTCTTACAACCGCGGGAATTTCGGGTCGTCTGCTCCAGTTTGTGCATAATTTTCCATCGGAGCGCCGGATGAAAGTGCGTGTCGGAGGAGTAACTAGTGAATACCGAAATGTGAAGTGCGGTGTTCCACAGGGCAGCGTATTATCGCCGCTTCTGTTTAACGCGGTACTCGCCGCGCTTCCAGGTCGTTTGCCTCGAGACACTGACTTCCCTGTGAGCATAGCTGTCTACGCAGATGACATTGCTCTGTGGATAAGCGGCCCTTCGCACCTTGGTCCGCGGCTTCGTGCAAGCTTGCAAAGAGCTCTCAACGCTACTTCGGAGTACTTGGGTGAAGTTGGCCTACTCATATCACCAGCTAAGTCGGCTGCAATAGCATATCACCCTAAACAACGCGCTCGTCGAACAATGAGCCGACTGTATCTTGACGAAACGCCTATAAACTGGGTGCGTCAACACCGTTATTTGGGGTTAATTGTGGATGATGGCATCTCTTGGCGTCCTGCCGTTAAATCTGTACGACGCAAATCACACTCCCTTCTTAAGTATGTGGCCGCCTTGACTGCTCGAGGTGCTGGTTGCGACCAAACAACGGCTCTTCAGGTGTACCAGTCATCTGTACTCTCAGGCATGCTGTACGCATTACCAATTTTGAACATACCACCTAGTTTGATGGCCCAACTGGAGCTAGATCATCGCATTGCCCTTCGACTAATGCTTGGATTACCTCGTGAGGCGCAATCTATTGCATTACTTACTGAAGCGCATCAGTTACCCCTGAGGCTGCAAGCAGATCAGAGAGCTCTATATCATATTGAGCGTCTGCACCGCACATCGAGTGGTCAATCGCTCCTTGATCGTCTGATTCACCGCCCATTATCTCGCATGGGAAAAATGGCGGCATTATTTATGGATATCACTACGATTTCTGAACATGCTGCTTCAAATACGTCTCCGCCTCCAAAAGGTATCACGAAACACGTATTCCCCATTTTCCTCACTATCCCTGACATGCACAAAAAGTCTGATATGGCTGTTTCGGCAATATTCCAATTGGCTCAGTCTCACTTGTTCGAAAAGTTTCCAGATTATCTTCAAGTTTTCACAGATGCATCTGTACACAACGACGGTCAAGGCGCCTCTGCAGCTTTTTACTGCCCTTCAACTCAACTACGACGTATCTTTCAAATACCTCATCCAACTTCGTCAACAACTGCGGAACTAGCAGCGATTAATGTTGCACTGAAATACGTGCAAGAGGAGTTAATTACATCGAAGGTTGTTATCTTTACGGACTCCTGTGCTGCCCTTAGCAGGTTACAACGCAGTGAGCTTGATTGTCCACTTGTGCGCAGCATTAATGACTCTGCGAGCAAAATTACACCACGTGGGGTATCTCTCGTTGCTCAATGGATACCTTCACACGTAGGAATCGCCGGAAATGAAGAGGCTGATCGGCTCGCTTCAAGTTGCGTTCATAACAACTGTGACTGCCCAGAAATTTTGTGCAAGTTTGATGACGCTCGTCTGCTGATTCGTCGCCACCTACTCAAGCAGCATCCAGATCAGCGCGTCGCAAATGGAACGTTCCCGCCCCGTGTCCGTGGTCGAGGCTTGCCTCGTCGCGCTAGAGCACAACTGCTTAAGCTGAGGGTTGGTTGCGTGAACGTGCACGAACATTTATACAGACAAGGGCGTGCAGAAAGTCCATTGTGTACGTCTTGTGGCTGCTACGAGACACTTCAGCACCTTATATTTGAGTGTCCCGCTTTCAGTGCGCAGCGCATGTCGCTAGTGAGAAACTATCCTCTCCTTGGCCTGCGGTGTGCGACACTCGAGGAATGTTTATACCCCAGTGGCTGTGCATCTAAACGTGATCAGGCCCATCGCGCCCTACTAACCTTTATAGAACTAACTAACAGGTTCACGTTTGTAGCATGAACATTCAACATTCTGTAGTAGCGTGACCTTCAGTGACCGACTCTACTGTGTTCGTTTCACGTTTGTTTCACGTTGTTCCCGTTTGTAGCATGAACATTCAACATTCTGTAGTAGCGTGACCTTCAGTGACCGACTCTACTGTGTGTGATCAGTACTGTACCCTAACGCTTCTTCCTTCGAAGATGGGAGGTGGCGGGTTCAAACACCTTATAGTGTACAGTGTGAACCGACTACCGGTGAAACGGTGATTACGTGCAGCTTTACTTGGCGTCTCATCGTGGAGAACACAATTAGCCGCATAGCGAACTAGCCATGGATGTGGTTGATAATTGTGGAGGCTGTTCGACGCGGCGTCACTTTAACTCCGGCTGCAGAGTTCTACTTTAGTCTTTAGATTTGACCTGTACAGTGTTCTACTTTGGTCTCTAGATTTGTCCTGTTGCTCTCCTTTCCTCTTTCCTTTTTTCCTCCCCTCCTTCCTATCTTCCATTTCTGTGTTGCTGTCACCTCCCTTCAGAGGAGTAGGCAGGCGTTGTGCCCCTTCGGGTGGCAGTTGCCAGCCTGCTCCTCGCTTTCCCTTTCCTGATACCTGTGTATATGTGTACATGTGTACATGTGTTCAAAACAAATAATAATAATAATAATAATTGTGTTAGCACGCTGAACGGAAGGTGCATGTTTATCTCTCACCCTTGACGCAGGTTTCATCGCCAAGCGCCGCGAATTTTCTATTCGCAGGTGTGTTGTGAAACAGCTTGCATGCAGCTACCATAACGCAGTGCAAGCGTGCAGTTTTGCATGTGTTGGAAAGCCTGCTCACACCAAGACGCTGTACTCCCCCTTCTCTCGCACACATAAGCTAAACCGACCATCTCACGTAGCCGACGGAATTCACCGGTCACGAGCAGCGTGCGGATGGCGCGCTGATGAAGGTTCTATACTACACGTGCTACAACAGCCGGTAAGGTTTTCCCGCGTTTAAACCGTCTGTGTAGATTACCGATAGCTTTGGGGCAGCGCACAAATGGCGAAGATCGCATCACCGCTTACGTTGTACGAGGAGGCATGCAGGAACATAACACTACAGTTGTTTGCCCGGAAACGTACTCACTGGAACGCTGAATGCAGCTTAGCAAAAAACATACTCGTCAAAGAACATTTCCGACACAAGGAGATGCTAACACTTCGCCTTCGTTCGCGTGGAAAGCAGTGCTTGCACCAGCATATTATTGCTTCTTGGAGAGCCCTGCTCTTCGCAACCTGCTCGTACATGTAGGGAGTAAAGTTTAAACCCCTTACAAGTGATCTTGCACGCGACAGCGACAGCGCGACAAGCGAGGCGATGGCTGTCGCGTTCACTCGTCGCTTGCAAGCCGAACTCCACACGAGCGACGGCTTTGAGCGACGACTTCCCGGTATGGGGGCAGCAATATACGCGCCGAAACTAGCATGACGCATGCTTTATCAATTTAAGTTGATGTATTTTACTGAAGAAGGAGCATAAAATATTTCTGAAGGTCTTGCACTAGGTTCTTATTCTTGCACGTGTAAAATTCAATAGTTTGCTCGTTCCGTGCGACAAACAGTAGTACTTGAGTTATGTACATCCAGTTCCGGCTTCGCACTATTGGCTAGTCGCTCATAGCACTTCCGGGCGACGAGCTCTAGATTTCTAGAAACGAGCGATCAAGCGACAACACCGAGCGATCTGTTCAAGAGATGGCCCGTTTTGTCTCTCGAAGCCGTCGCCCGTCACCGCCACGCGCAAAATCGCTCTCGTGGAGTTTGGACTTAACGCCAAACTCCTCAGCGAAACGCAAGCTCTTGAAATTTTACATGACCGTCTCAGCAAAACACCACCAAACTACCTTGCACCGTGCTTCGTGTGTAGCGGCAGCAGTCGGTCCGGACGAACACCATTGTTGACGTCACGAGGCGCCCGACCAATCACAGGAGGAAACGAGGCGCGCGAGCTGGGCATGTCTGCTGCTGCACTTTTCGTCGAAATAAAATATCTTTGCACTTTCTTTCGCTCAATTTCCATGCGATATTCGAATTCAGAGGGTTGAAAACCATGACGTACTGCTCTTGACTCATTTTTTCTGGAAAAGCCTTCAGCTTCCCTTTGAGGAGATGTATACAAAAACACTAGCCTGACAAACATGTATAGCATATCTGATTAAATCAAGCAGGCTAAGTGACTATTTGTGACCGCCCTGTTTCAAAGGGGAAGCCAAAAATTATCACCCTTGTCTTCATCATTGATGAAGGTGGCATCACGGGAGCTAATCGTATTCCTTTCAAGTTTTCTTTTGCTAACTATTTTTGTGCCTGTCCTGCCTGCATGCACACTACAGTTACCCACAAATAAGATAGCCCCGACTTTAGGCAGACCCGTATGCAGGAAACAGCCGGTACTACTTCGAGCACCACTTCCTCAAGGAGCAATTCGGAACACCGTGCAGCGTTTGCACGCTAAATTAATAAACAATCCACCCACCATACTTCACCTGTAAAGCCCATAACATCACCCGTGACACATAGTGCAAGATAATGGCACAAATAAACATGTCTAAAAGCACATCTATGAAAAACATTTATGAAGAATCAAGTCTGGTTAATTTCGAAGAATGCTTGGATAGTAACTGGAATTGGTTCTTCGTAAATGTTCATGGTTCAATGCCGGAGTTCGCTACCAACGGTCATTGGTACTTGTTCAGCGCTAACCTCGTGACAGTGACGACCATAGATTTTCACTACAATATAGTGCGATGTTACCAAATGGCAACATATCAATTTCTCGTTTGTTTCTGAAATAAACGAATTCATTATGGCATAATAGCTTACAACTGGTTCAGTAAGCGAAATGAGCAAGAAATAATTAATTCAGTTACTTTCTGAATATACACCACCTCAGAGGCTTAAGTATTCATAGCGAGGTATGTGTAACATACCTCGCTATGAATAATAACATAAGATAAATAATAACATAATAACATAACACACATAATAACTAAAATGTGAAAATTAATGGGCTTGGTGCAGTTTACATTGATGCAAGGAAGTTCCTATACATAGGACGTCCTACTTAGCAAGATACATTTATATTCGAGTAGATGATAAAAAACTAAGAAACATAAAAAGTGTGATTATATAATAGCTATGCATTGTTATTTTTATTTTATTCCAACGGTTACGTTAACCGAATAGGAAGATACGACATCGTCAAGTGCGTGCGAAAACCAACAAAAAAGCTTCCGATGCATGCAAATTAAATTAGCTTTCGGGTAAAGACCAATGAAAGCGTTCCATTTTTCAACTCTCTGGAATGTTAACTTATCTGCTAGGTACCGGCTATTGATATTGCTACACACGTGTGATATTGTTTGAACGAGGCGCGTGGGCGCCATCACTCGAGCAAAGCGGAGGAAGATTGAACTGGGCTCGCGCTGTGAATCTGACCGGTCAGCGCTGCAACGGCTCTTGTAAATATAACCTGTAAATAGCTGCTCGTCTTACTGATTCGTCCTTCGCGTAACATTGTGGTGGAGGTAGAACATTCCGCGTCCTCGCCTCGGAGCCCGAAGCGGCCGCACCGTCGTCTTCTCAGCCATGGCTTCCGATGGAACCACCCCGCCGCCACCTACACTTGCGGCGCCAGCCACAACGTACGTTGCGGTTCCTAGTCACCGTGATCCTGGTACATTCTCCGCCCAAAATGACGCTGACGTCGACGACTGGCTGAGCATGTATGAGCGTGTTAGCCAAAGCCACCACTGCACACCACCATCATGCTTGCCAATGTGATCCTTAACCTGGCCGGGACAACGCGTGTCTTGTTTCGCACCCATGAGATCGAGCTCCCCAGCTGGGACATCTTGAAAGAGCGGCTTCGCGACCTATTTGGCAACCCGTAAGGTCGCCAACAGGCTGCGCGAAAAGAGCTTGCCACCCGTGTCCAGTCGTCGAACGATTCGTATGCCTCCTACATACAGGAAGTGCTCGCGCTTTGCCGGAAAGTCGACGAGCACATGACCGAGGTTCACAAGGTGGGCCATATCCTGAAAATCATCGCGGACGACGTCTTCAATTCGCTCGTTTATACTGACGTTCCTACCGTCGACGCCATCGTCAAAGAATGCCGCCGCTTCGAGGTAGCCAAAAGCCGCCGCGTCGTCCCACCGTTTTCCCGGCTACCAAACACCCCTGCCACGTCCTCTTGCTTCGCTCTTACCGCCACACGACCACTTCAAGAGAATGTCACACCTATCGTTCGCCGTGAGATTGAAGCGGCGAGTCCGGCCCCCCTTCATCCATGACCCCCTGACGGTACCTTTGACCAAGCGGCCCCCACTATTTCTGTTATTCAAGCAGTTGTGCAGCAAGAAATTGCAGACCATGGCATCCCTACAGCCTGCTCTGTCTCCCGACCTGATTCGGAACCCATGCCCATGTCCACAACCTGTACTGAGGTGTATTTCGCTCCCAGACCATGCAATCCTGTTGAATGGCGAACCCAAGACGACAAACCGATCTGTTTCCGCTGCCACCGCATTGCTCATGTATCCCGCCACTGCCACACCACCTGGATGCCGCCATACTGCAGCTCATTCCCTGCTCCTCGCCCATACGCTGACGCTCGCCGTTATTCACCTCGCCATCTGTACCCTACTTCAGATGCCCCTGAAAGCCGCTCCTCCGTGCGATCGCCGTCGCCTCAACGGCGTCGCTCCCCGTCACCCCAACCTCACCGCTTTTCCTCGCCAAACCAACGGATGAAAAACTAGGCCATGCAGCTCTTGGAGGTAGTGCTGCATCACGTTCGTCCTGTCCAAATCCTCCGTTGACGCTCCTCACCAACACGAACTTAATTGAAGTAGACGTAGATGGTGTTCCGTTGACGGCATTAATTGATACTGGAGCCCAAGTGTCCATAATGAGCGCTAACCTGTCGTCGCCTCAAAAAAAAGTTCTTACGCCTGCCATCATTTGAGCCGTACGCGTCGCCGATGGCGCCACTGTTGCCGTCAGGAGTACGTGCACTGCTCGCATAAGAATTGCTGGCCGCCAAGTTCCAGTCCTGTTCACAGTGCTGACCAGTTGCCCTCATGACCTAATCTTCGGGCTCGACTTTCTGACGACGCATTCTGCCCTCATCGACTGTTCCACCGGGACGCTGTGCCTCGAGCTTCGTCTTCTTTCAGACATTCGCCCCGAACATCCGAACACCCTCTGCACTACAGCGTTTGTTATCTTACCTACAAAAGACTTAACCTTCGTCGAATTGGCTCCAACGACAATCGTGCCCGATGGCGACTATGTCGTCGCAAACGTGATGTCCTCATGGCGCGCGACATCTCTGTGCCCCACTCCGTCGTAACCCTTGTCGCTAACCGGATGTGACTCCATCTTATTAATTTTGACTTGACGAAGCAAATGTTACCTCAAGGCATAGCGGTGGCCACGCTCCGGTCAAGACGACCATGTCACTGCTTTTGCAGCCGACGCGTCTCCAGATCCTCCTGATTACCCGCAGGATGCCTTTAACCTCGACGGCCCATTACGTCCCATGGTCGCTCCGGACCTCGCCCCTGAGCAAGCAGTCGCCCTATATCGCCTTTTGCTTTCCTACCGAGACACATTTGGCACTGACAATCGACCACTTGGTTGAACATTCCTTGTTAAGCATCGGATAAACACTGGTGCTGCTGTTCCCATTCACCGTTGACCGTCTCGCGTGTCCATGGCAGAACGGCAAGTTATTCAGCAGGCAGTAAACGAGATGCTCGCCAGAAGCATTGTTGAGCCCTCGCCGAGTCCTTCGGCGTCGCCAGTCGTGCTCGTCAAAAAGAAAAATGGCACGTGGCTTTTCTGCGTTGATTACCGCCACCTAACCCGAATCACTAAAAAGGACGTTTACCCTTTACCACGAATCGACGACGCTCTTGATTGTCTTCACGGTGCCAAATACTTTTGGTCCATTGACCTTCGATCTGGTTATTGACAGGTTTCCTTCGATGAGAAAGACCAAGAAAAGAACCGATTTCGTCGCTCCATATGGCCTCTACCAATTCAAGGTTATGCCGTTCGGTTTATGCAATGCCTCCGCCACGTTCGAACGGGTGATCGACTCTCTGCTTCAAGGTTTCAAACGGTCAACTTGCCTTTGTTACCTCGACGACGTCCTTGTGCTTTCTCCTACATTTGAAACGCACCTTGAGCGCGTCGCAGCTATCCTTGACGTCTTCCGCAAGGCTGGGCTCCAGTTAAACTCATCGAAGTGACACTTCGGGCGCCGACAGATTACAGTGCTAGGCCATCTCATCGATGCTTCCGGAGTACAACCCGACCCGGAGAAGGTTCGAGCAGTAACGGCTTTGCTTGTAACTCAGACTGTCAAAGACGTCCGGAGTTTGTGGGGCTCTGTTATTATTTTCGACGGTTCGCGAAAGATTTCGGAGCAATCGCTCGACCACTCATTGAACTTCTGAAGAAAGACGTGCTTTTTACGTGGTGTTCCCATTGGGCTGCCGTATTTTCACGCCTTATCACGATTCTTACCAATCCACCGGTCTTGGGCCACTTTGACGCGTCCGCACATACAGACGTCCGAACTGATGCCAGCGGTTCTGGGATCGGCGCCGTCTTATCGCAACGCCAACACGGACAAGACCGCGTTATAGCTTACGCTAGCCGGCTCCTGACAACTGCAGAGCGCAACTATACGATTACCGAGCGCGAATGTTTTGCCCTCGTCTGGGCTGTTTCAATGTTCCGCCCATATTTATACGGCAAGCCCTTCTGAGTAATCACAGACTATCATACGCTCTAATGGCTTTCGTCGCTCAAGGATCCTACTGGTCGGCTCGGTCGTTGGTCCCTCCGACTACCAGAATATCCCTACACAGTGACTTACTAGTAGGGACGCCAACACCAGGAGGCAGATTGCCTCTCTCGCTACCCAGTCGAAGACGCGACCTCTACGTCTGATATTGACACCGACGCCTGTGTTCTCACCGTTTTTCCACTGCTCCATGTCGCCGACCGTGACCGCGCCGTGACTCGTCTTTGCATATCATCACTGACCACCTGGAATCGTCACTTCCCGACAGTTCCCTTCGCTTACTTACGCTTCAAGATGGCGTACTCTACCACCACAACGTTCACCCCGACGGCCCTGCATTACTCCTTTTGATCCCTAAACACCTTCGCTCGGCTGTTCTCCACGAACTTCACGACCTCCCCACTGCCGGTCACCTGGGTGTGTCATGTACCTAGGACCGCATCCGCCGACGCTTCTTGGCCAGGGCTTGCTCGTTCCGTTCGAAGATACGTAGCAGCGTGTGAGAAATGCCAGCGACGCAAGACATCAACGACGCTCCTTGCTGGTACCTTCAACCACTCGACATTCCCGCGGAACCATTCTTTCTGGTTGGTGTAGACTTACTTAACCCTTTTCCTCTTTCTACCTCTGGGAACACGTGGATCGCTGTGGCCACGGATTACGCCGCGCGCTACGCCATCACCCGAGTTCTTCCTACAAGCTGTGCGACAGATGTCGACGATTTCTTCTACGCGACATCATTCTATTACATGGAGCTCCACGACAACTTCTCACAGACCGTGGCCGGACATTCCTATCAAAAGTTATCGCGGACATCCTGCAGTCCTGTGCCACGACACGAGGCACAAGCTATCCACGTCATACCCTCAGCAAACAAATGGCCTCACGGAGCGTCTCAATCGCACTCTCACCGACATGCTCGCGAAATATGTCTCTTACTCTCACACTGACTGGGACCTTGCTCTACCGTTTGTCACATTTGCTGATAATTGCTCCCGCCACGACACAGCCGGCTATTCCCCATTTTTCCTTCTGTTCGGCCGAGAACCTGCACTGCCCTCGACACAACCCTCCCTCCCTGTTCACATGGCACCGACCAGTGAATATGCACTTGACTCCATCGCCCGCTGTGCCCACGTAAAGGAAATTGCCCATGACCGCCTTCTAAAATCACAAGAGAGTCAAAGGCGTTTGTACGACCGGTGACACCGAGACGTGCACTTCCCGCCTGGTTCTTTCGTGCTTCTATGGTCTCCGTCGCGTCAGGTCGGCCTGCCAGAAAAACTTCTGTCTCGTTACACAGGCCCATACCGAGTGTTTCGTTCCGTGACTCCCGTCACCTACGAGATCGCCCCTGACGCCCCATCTCCTTCCCAGTCAAGTGATATCGTGCACGTTACACGACTGAAGCAGTATCACCCTTTAGACGCTCCGGGACGTCGCTTCTGCCGCCGGGGGATTATGGTACACGCGTGTGGTATTAGATTGTTTGAACGAGGCGCGTGGGCGCCATCACTCGAGAAAAGAGGATGAAGAACGAACTGGGCTCGTGCTGTGAATATAACCGGTCAGCGCTGCAACCGCTGTTTTAAATATAACTTGTAAATAGTTGCTCGTCTTATTGACTCGTCCTTCGCGTAACAATATCTAGGCGTGAGCTTTGTCTGGGGCATTGTGATAACGGGGAGGGGACCCCATTTGTTGGTGGCCGGACACTTGCTTTGCCTCGGCCCTCAGCGAATACGTGAAGGTAGATGCAAAGGTGCAGCTGGGTTCTAAAGAAACCAAGACACTGCGAATTCGTCGTTACAGATTCTGCTTCATCTACGGCTTATAGCGGAAATAAGCAGGCTCCCATACCGTAAGGTGCAGGCGTTGTCACTGTAGATAGCCCTGTGGTAGCCATAAGCTGTGTAGTCGTTGCCGGCTTCGTAGTCCCTGCTGGCCACGAGGCTGTCGAATGCATCTGGGTTGGCTGTGTCGTGGACTCTGTGCTTCGCTGCCCGCTTGCTTTTGTAGGTTCAGGCGCTTCTGGTGACGTGGTCGTAGGTAAAGAATCCGTTGGAGGTGTAGGAGACGGCTTCGCTCCCTTCAAACCTGCGTAGATATCATTTAATGACACCACGTGTTGCTGTTTTGAATAAACTAATAAACCGTGAGCTTACATATCGAGATTCATTACAGCGATGCTTATCGCATTTAAAAGTAATGCTAAAACTTTCAGTCATTCGACGAATCGATTTTTGACAGCAACCAGTTAAAATATTTGGTTGTATCTAAGTGTGAAGAAAACAAGACTTTACATAATTGTCCGGGCAGCTATGCGCTTCTGTACGTAGGGAAAGCGCATTGATGGTGTTGCAGTTATGTAACTAACTCATGCAATAATTGATGCGAGCACTCAGATATCCGAAGAGATCTGTTTTCGGCTAACCTTTAAAGGCCAGTACATATTTCATTGCATGAACGTCTACAGAAATAGCGTGAACAGTCCTACAATTTGATTAATAGTCTAAGGGACTAAATTTTAGAAATATGGCGACTTTGAGAGAGCACACTTTTCTTCATTGCAAATGTTCACCATTGCTGGAGAAGGGCCGGGGCCGTCAGCTCTTGAAAACTGAGATTTATGGTGGTTCAAGAGGTTTAAGTGTTGTGGTATAGCCATAATCATATTTAAAATGTTCTTCCAGTTTAGAGGAAACATCCGTTGTTATGCGTTGTATGTGCACCACTTTGGTATGGAACCAATAACTACTAAAGAAGATGGTAGAACGTACAGCGGGTGAAGTCCGAGGGAGACTCGTATTGGTTGTTGATAAAGCGGAGTATCTCCTTTAGGGTGTGTATCCGGTGATATGGCCCAAGGCCACAGGCATCGGCGCCATCTCCGTATTCAAGGTTATATGCGGCTACCCCGTACTTGACACTGGCAAAGCGACGCTTGCACAAGCAAAGCTGCGACCGAGTAAAGAGCAAATGAAACAAACAATTAGTGCCCATTTGTATAAAGCCCGTTATCATGAGCTGTCAGCACAAGTGCTTACACAGGCGTAAGCCCCAAAGTGTGAAAGGTGAAACAAGCAAAATGTAGAGAAGACACATGAAACGGTTACAGACAACACTTGCACATGTAAATTTTTGAAGGTCTGATTTTCAGAGCACTACGTGAATAAATATTGGGTTAAATAAGTTCATACACATGAACAGTGAACGGAAACAGAAAATTTCTTGTTCACCGGGATTTCATGTATTTATAATACATGAAATAATAATTATTTCGGTATTACACATGCTTACTAACGCTTTCGCGTGCCGATGTGGAATATGCTAGTTGGCAGTGCTTAATGTGGCATCTAAAGATAACTAAAAGCTATTTCAGATTCTTTAGGCCCGACATTTGCGACTCACTGTGGAGCAAAAAAAAATTGCAAAAGCAAACGGTAGGGATACATTGAACGGAAGTGTTTACTGAAACTGTTTACTGCGGGCGGTGTTATACGAAACACCGCCCGCAGTATAAGTTGCGCTAGCTACTCAAAACTAACACGAGGCGCAGGAGATGGTGTACAAATCTCCACCCCTGCGAGTGATCGTTCTGATTAACAAAAAAGGCGTTTCAGCCAAATTTGACTCGAAAGGAGACAAAGTCCGCGATGTATGTTGTATATATATTTCCATGTACGGAAATTGTGGCCGTAATCACAACTGCTTGACAGTATTGCATATAGTGCATTATTCTCTTTGTTTCATTGTCAAAGCCTAGAACGTTTCTAGACCGCTTCGTTTTGTCTTTTTAATTTACGCCGAGTTTTCTTATCGTGTTTTTTACGCGCACGTAAGTCGACGTTGTCTTCTTTCGCACTGGCTTCAGTCGACATGTATTTCTTTATTGACCACATTGCCGGGTGGGCGAATCGCGGAGAGTGTGCAGTCGATCGTTCCACGTGAGTACTATTCGACACTACTGGCGTTAGTTACTCCCTACATTAATTTTACCCACTCTGCGACTAATTCTCGCTTCTTGTCTCATTGAAATGTTGAGCTTTATACGCTTTGAAAGTGGCTATGGCATTACAAAGTAATGAAATTGTCCCTTTTCCTAAAGGTTATATGCATAAGTACCAAATTCCAGATACACCAAACCCGTATGAAGAAAACGATCTTGAAGGCTATGCTTTAGCAGACAAATGAGCCGCAAAAAAATGCGTGAACAGAAAATGCGCCTTGGCACCGTGTTTTGCACATCACCTATAAAGCTTGATGATACTTCAACACCCTTCGTAGTTATCATATTAAAGATCACCTTTAAAGTTTCTTTTCGATGTCTTTTTATACCTTACTCCTAAGCGCCAAAGTGGCCTCATTATCGTGACGCGTTCTAAAGGAGTTACCTTTGCTATGAAGTTTCTAGAGTCTCTCAACTTTTTGTGGCTGCTCTGCCATTTTGATTATTTGTCTGAGCTCTCTTTCTTGATAACAATGCTATAAAAACTACAAGGCAGTTTTGGTTCATGTAAACGCCGTTGCTGTTCAATTATCTACTGCTGTCGAACAAAACTAAGCTAAACTACAATCTCAGACACAAAAGCTGTACGGTACCTAAGCAAAGCAGATAGTGAGAAATTATTCATCAGACGCAGACGATCAATGGCTCATCATTCACAACTGTCGACAAAGAATGTGGCATTGTGCAATTGCGCCCTCCCACCGCCGTACAGACATTGTAAACCAGTGAATTATTACTTGAGCCTTTTTCAAAATTTTGTTCAACCTAGGGCGGTATACTAAAGGTGTTCTTTCGCATTGGCGTCAGACAGTTATATAATCTTACCTGCAGGTAGATTTCACAAAAAACACAATGCACTTTGGTGCTGTGCCGCATCTGTTGAGATCTCGAACTTATCTTGTATTACGCCCAGCAGTGAACTATATCCTTTTTTCGAACTTGCGCCAAGATAGCTGACAGAAACACCGAAAGATTTACGACACTGACATGACACTGACATTACACTGACATGACACTGACACTGAAATGTTAAAGGAATTAAAGGAATAAAGTATTTGCTATATTTTCAAAGATTCCCAGAAGTCACAGAAAATTTCGTCCTCTCTAGGACGAGTGTTGCCTCTGCTAGTTCAGTGCCCGCCTAGCAATTGCTAAAAAATCAATGAACGTAACGCTGCGTAACGTTTGCCCGGTTGTATGCACACGCTGTCGTTTTCTTATCCTGTTTTACAGATTGCCTCGAGCGCAGGCGTGATAATTTAATTTGGTCGTTTAGAAAAGGTTTTGAGGAAATAGAGTATATTAAGGGAACGTTTCTGGTTACGAGAGAAAAGAAAACATTACTGCTCAACAAACGCGTGTTTTTATAGGTACTCATGAGTTCATGTGGAAAAGATGTAACTACCTACCCAGATAGGTCTATGAGGTAATAATCAAATACTGCAAAGCAATGAATGGGCGTATAACATGAAACATCCTTGTGATTTATGTACCCTGCTGTTTTTTTCCCCTCGGCGTTTGCACTAATGAATATTAAGAATACATTGTTGCACCAAAAAAGGAAAATAAAGACTCGCGAAGGAAGAGTACGAAACGACAGATTGAGCACTGAACTTCAACTGATTTTATTCTTACACCAGGACAGGGAGAATACACTAATGTTTGCCCTTAAGTGCACGAGGACCTTAACGTTCGGAAATGAGTTAATTATTTTTCCGCGTGCCTAAGAACGTAAGGCATGACTGCTAATACGTTCGTGTTGTCTAGAATTACAGACGATGCAATTTAAAATATTTCACAGTGGAAGCAAATGATTGCTAAACATTTGTACTACAAAAACAAAACCACATAGAGCGGCGGATATCGGGCACGAAAGAAGCCCCACGCTGTAAAACACAAATAAAATGGTCATCTATTTTGGCAGAACAGATAAACACAAGATGTCGCGGCGAAGCTGGAGCGGTAATTTTGAAACGTCGCTACAGCGTGTCAATACATGACGAGTGGTTCCAGTCTAACAGTTTTTGCATGTATCAGCTCGCTAATCTGTAGATACAAATCAACAATTTTTTCAAACCCCCAGAGTTTGTCGTGCATGTGTTCTTTGGCGTGACCAAAAAGGGGAAATACTGAACTTTGCAAACCATCTCACGCAACGCTGCGCAAGTGATGTCAGCTGAACCACCTGAATTCATCCGGAACGAACCGAATTGGTGACGTTTAGTAGGTTTCTATTGCCTATGAAGGACAGCTAATGTTCTTTTTTCGTTCGAAACATTGACGAAACGCTTTTTGCGTCCAGCAGGAAATGAATGATTGCATCATAAGGTACATCAGGAAAAATTATTCACTTACCTTATATCGCAACCCTTCGTCATCGTCGTATACAAAGAGTCTTTCCAGTTTCTTATTGTATGCAACCTTCGCGTGATCTACTGGGTCACCGTAGACTGTGCTGAAATTGGCATTCTTGCAGACCTATGAAAAAGGCAATGCGCAATAATGTAATATAGGTGCACACACATTACATAGGGCTTCTTCTATAAAAAAAAGAATGGAAACTTTCACTTCAATATGAGAGTGGCTGCAGAAATGTCAGAAACCATAGTTCAATGGCTCGCTCGACTAAAATAGAAAAAAAATTATAAAAATAGATGAACTTTTTTGCGGCGCATATCCAACAACGTTGTCAAAATTTGGCCACAAATATCTTTTTCAGAAAGCTTTAGTTTTTGGTGAACACAGCAGTTCAATTAAAGTTAGAGCAAAAGAGTATTTCTAGAAAGACAAGCGAACTCAATATTTTGATGCAACAAATCATAACATGTACAAACTTTAATTAGATGATGTGGTTGATACGTGACTGTAAATAAAGCTACACACGAGTGCTTTTAGCACAACGAATTCACGCGCAAGAATTGTAGTGCATACAGTTTAAACCAGTGGAACGCCTCCTATTTAGACACCCAGAGACATGTCAATGAAAAAGAACCTGCACTTTGTGGCTGAACCCTAAAGCTAAACAAGTTTATTATAAAGATTTTTTCAAGAAAAACACACAATGGGTGGTTTATCACAGTCATAGCTTTTTCTCAAGGTTAATTATCACATATTAGCATACACTGCTGACCTTGTGAACAAAATGAAAGATGTGCCAGACTATTCAAAACTACTGCAGCCACTCAATATCAGACACCGGGGTATGAAAACAAAACGACCAACAAGTAACTGGCCTACAAATTCAGTTACGACACTGTCTAAATTCGCATCTTAGTTACACTTGTTCGTATCACAAAGCATATTGCAACTACATAATATCAAAATGATTAAAAGCTTTTTTCAAGTAAGCCATGTGTTTGTTGCCTATAATGGTGTTTATTATTACCGCGCTCTACGGTATAAAGTTTTACAGGGAAGTGGTTAGTGCAACGAGACGCTTAAAACAATATACCAGTTTTCACTGTTTTCCGAAAACCGAATACACTCACGAAACTGATTTTTTAGAAATTTGGGAACTGTTAACAGTGAAATGAAGCGAAATATTGAAGTGGGTGTGGTAATTCAGGGCTACATTAAAGTTGCCAAACCCTCCTTTTTGGCCTGTTTGTAGGTGTTGTATGAAGCGCTTGCGAAGCTTGAGACGATCGCTGCGAAGCCGTACTATTGACACGTGCAGTTGTTCATCGTTTTTCTGAGCACCGCATTTCACACGCTAACAACTTAACGTTACTGCTGAGAGCAAGATTCGCCTGCATGACTGTTAGATTACTGACATGTTGCCGGTGATTCTGTCTGCTGCTTATGCTCTCACCGGACCTTGTGTAATCAGACTGTATGCGTGACGTGAATAGTGCTATACTTTCTGGCAGGTATGGCAGCGCCAACGATTACGCCCGAAACTTCGACGAGTCATGCATAAAAGTCGACGCCCCCGACTCGCAGATCGGATTTCGACGATACGATCGACGAACGTGCTCCGCGCTATCATTGTGCTCCTTGTTTTGCTGGGCACAACTTTGCCCAGTGAACAATTAGTTTCGTGAAACGTGTCGTGTCACTGTGATTGTTCAGTGTTATCGCTACAACAGGACATCTGGTACAGATGTTTTGCGTTTATGTACCGGAAATACCATCAAGCCGACACCCCAAAGAAACACCAACATTTCCCCGAACATCGAACAAGCCGCAGGCTACGAAACATAGCCCCGGAGCATGAACGTCTACCTGAGACGACCAGGAATATCGTGGCCAAGTCAGTTAACGCTAGGACGGACCGAGGATCACTTACAGTGAATAAGAAAAAAAAGTCCGTTTCCTGATGAGGGGCGTAAAGCAAGAACTCTTCGTCGTTCCGATCCCCGCCGAAGACTGCAGCAGAATTTTGACAGAGGGGATGACAGATGAGAATACTACGGAAATGCGCGCTATATGTAGGTCTTGTCAGCTAACTTTAGCCAGAGTTTAAAAAATATGCGAATGTCACGGAGCTTGACAGTACCAAGGTAATGTTTTTACCATCGCTTCGAGATACTCAAATTATTATATTTTCATTCCGCCTAATCAGATAATTAGTCTCAATAATTAAATAAATTCTCTAATATTATAATTATATGATAAGTGTCAATGAGAACATTGTAGAGCGACATGAAAAACTCCCAATGCAGCTTTCTGTTGCTCAATATGTGCTACGTAAAAATGTTTTTCCGAGCGTGAAAGGAGCCTGCAAATGCACGCGAGGTGCCTCGAGCGGCCAGTCGCGTCGCAATACCGTGTGCTAAACACCCGGTAATAAATACTACGACGAGTTCCAATCTAAGTGCATTAGTCGAACGTACGTAAAAAGTAATTCGAAGTAACGTCGGACAAATACAACCTTTTTTAAAGATCTCACTTAAAAATGCTCAAAAGCGGTATATGTGGGCAAGGTTTTTGAGCGGATGACTCTCATGCGGGAAATGCTTTAAATTAAGAGGCGTGATAAAGGCAGCAGAAATTTTCGATGCAACTACCCTAGAGAAACACCACCGCTCGATATTGTGCTGTGGCTCTGCAAAGTCGCACGATTTTCTTTTTGTTTCTGTTGTTTCTTTTTTTCTGAAAGAAACCCAATCACCAATCTGACACAGGAGTTCTAAATAGAGGTTGCTAAATTAGGCATCACAAGACCTATGTAACTAATAATGCCAACAATGTTCGAAACAGAAACAATGAGAGCACTAAATAGGCTGATACTAGTAAAGTGCTGTTTCGAAATACGGAATCTTCATTGGTTGATACAATATTTTTTTTATTGAAGGAAAAGATGGTCGAGATTCCCATTTTGAATATAGTACATGTCTTCATTTTTTTGCAGAAAACACAGGTTGTATCTGTCCCGTCGAGTTTTTTCGACCATAAATTCAAACCAACTCGATTAGTAACTCACCAAAGACAAGCTTCCTATCTGGTCTTCTTCAATGTAGGCGCATTTTTCCAATATGGAGTATTGCCCGGGTCGGTCTGTAACTTCAGGATCAGGCACGAGTGGCTTGTACCATCGGCCAAACATACCCACTGAGACAGCCATCTTTGCAGTGACTTGTGAACTGTACATTGCCGTCACTGCTTCATGAGCCGTCATCTGCAATGATTGTAAGCGATGAGATATACGCAGAAAACGCCCACCTATACAAACGGAGACGCTTTGAACCATTGGAAAGCGAATTAAACTAGACCCATGGGGAGCACCTAACGTTCACGAAGGAGCCTTCTTGCACTTCGCTTGTATTGGATTGTGCTCGTGACGTAAGAGGCGATCAAACCCCGTAACTTTACGGCAATATCATGGATTCGAAATTGGTCAGCCACTACGATAGGTTCGTTATGCCTTACGACAACTGAGCACTTTCTTTCTCGAAAACCTAACTGCTGCTGTAGAGTGCTTGCAACACTGAAGTTACTTCAAGTGATGACGCAGGAGAAGAGATAATGTTCGAGTTGGACGATGTATTTAAGACCTGGCAGACGCAAGTAAATCGCTAAAAGTACCGATTTAATCTTGAATAAGGTAACATTTACTATCAAACAGTAGAATTTTTAAGAGCGCAACACAACATGAAGTAAAGAGGCACAGAACGCTGACTCATGGCATGTTGTCTAAAATTTTGCTGTTTGACAAGATGTACCAACTGACCAAAATGAACACCCTAGTAATATCTATTGTATCGATTCTTCCCTATTGGGGCACGTATTCTATATCTAAAAGCACTAAGTGCTTCAAATGAAGGTGCATAGTACGAACACAGAGAAGAACACCTGTTTCGAAAAATTCGCCCACAAATGAAAAAGAACCAACACTTCACTTTTAAATTAAGTTTCCAAATGCAGTGCGTGAAAGCGGCTCTTTTGGATGACTTCGATTAAATGTGCAAGCATTTCTGCGCAAGTTTCCAGACAAACTATTTGAAAACGATAATTTTTATTGTATTTTTAATAAACGCAGGCGCATTCAACACTTGGCTTCTTCAACGCTGCAAGTGTGTACCTGCCATAAATCATTTACATTTTAATGATCTCTAATCTCTGTAACTAGGTAAGAATATTACTTTTGCTAACAACTAATATTCACATTTATTCAATGTCTGCAGCCGCTAGCAAACGTTAGCAAAACAAACGAGAATTTCCCAATGCACTGTCTCCAAAAATATTGCGTCTTCCTTGAGACGGTTTGCAGAATATTGACATGTAAAGGTAGAAAAATACAACGTTGGAGGTTGAAATAAACCCATAATTTTTACACCAATAACAAACAAGCACGAAGGTAAAAGAACGAAAATTAGGCATAAAAGAGTCCGGAAAGTAACCATTATTTACAGTGTTTCACGCTATTCTGGCCAGAGGAGATGCAATGAGGCACAGAAAGGTAAAGCCTGGCGTAATAAGTACGGCATAATGTTGCATTGATTAAAATTATATAAAGTATCTTAACGTTTACGTCCGGCGTTACTGCCTCTGAGCTCCTTGATTATGTTGTGTTCATTTTGATACGTATTGCACACATTTCAGACAGAATCGTAGGTATCGTAAAATTAATAGATTATAGATTAAACAATTTTGAAAGCAAAATTGCTACGACTTTTATTTAGGAATCCTAGGAAAGAAGTGCAGTAATTACATTGAAATAATGGTATCTTACGCCAACTTTGCAGAAGGTTTATACTGATGTGATTCTTGTAAATATGCAGCAGACAATGAATAAAAAACAAGATCCACTACGAATAACAGAGACAAGTCCTCGCTTAACCGAGAAAACAAAAAGAACGAGCATGACTACGTACTGAACATATGCCTACTACAATTAAAGTGTGCTCTCAAATTCTAAGTTTTGCAGGTGAAGCGAAATAATATACGGAGACAGACCAAATTCTACTTAACTTCCTTCCCAGGAAAATAATGTTGCTACAAATAAATTATCATATTCGCTTGTGCATCTACCACAAATAGCATTTAGAGTTTTTGTAAAATCCGGGAAAGGCGAGAACATTGAGCGAAGTTCATTTTCTAAAAAAATTATTGTATCTTCAAAACGTCTGTAAAATAGATTTAGGCATAGAAAACGTAAATAGCAGAGTTCCTCCTAATAGTTTTGTAAAGCGTTACACTTAATAAGCCGTACAAATTTGACACAAAATTGACTCTTGTTAGGTAAAGAACACTTAACAACAGCGCGCGCATTACGTATATAATGTAGTTGACTCAAAGTGAGGCGCAGTAAATGGCTCTGTTGAGCCATGGCGGTGGGAGGCGGTGAGAAAGATATCCTTACATTTTTATTGCCTTTGGGAAATTCGTAGGCACACTTTTTATGAGCTTGTCGCTATCTCGCCACAATGCTACCGACTATGAAAAATAAATTTTATTTGATGCATCTGCTTTACGGCAGCACCGCTTCAAGCTCGCTATGCTTGCATGAAAATTGCGAAGCATCATTTGCTTCATTCAGACACTCTGCGGTAGGCGGGAAGCTTCCTGCGTCACACCAGTTCGGGCCCATTGAAAAAGTAATCGCCGTTTCGTCCGAAAGGTAATTTCTTCTTAAGAAAGTATTGCACAACTACGTAAACTATAGTTAAGTTTCATCGGCCGCATAAATTGCAGCTTCGCTTAATAACTAAATTAAGAAGCATGGTGCCTCGCGCGCACAGGGAAGGAATAACAGATTTCATTCGACTACCATGAACAATCCCTGTCCCAGTGCTGGTGTAATGAAGAGTGCCAGCAACGAAGGGAGAACATTTCGTGCTCCTTCAGGCTTCACCGCGTCTCGGAAGGATTTGGTGACTTCCAACACTAGGCGCGCGGCAATAAAGCACTCTTTAATGTACCGGCTATCTGGGTTTGTCGGAAGTTCTGCACCCACCGCAGATTACCTAAAGAAGAGGGTGGGCGGCCCATTGTGCATGCGTGGGCCGCCAACCGGTTGGTTGGCTGTCCGCTCAACCACGCGGACAGCGATGCGCAGCCACGGCGAGGGTAAAGGAGAAGAGGCCCGCTCACCTGACCCCCTCCCCCCCGCCTCGGTTCATCTCGTGATCATCTCGGTTCCTCCACCTTAGCCCGCGCTTGAATACGAGACCGCCAATAGTGAGTGCCGTTCACCATTCCACACGGTTCACCCACGCTCGCTGTTCCACGGTCGCGCAGCATGCGGCACACGTTGTAAGACTCTTGCCGCACTTGTTTATATAAAACAATACGGTAATGGCGACGACGACCGCGAAAGTTCGCCTGAAGTGTCGTTAGCACTGCTAGCATTATGAGTGACGAAGGCTGCGACCACACTTCCCAGCTGATACGGCTTCCCATCGCAGCAGCCGAATTAGTTCTCTGACCATTAAATTTACCACACGTACACGCTCACATCTCTCGTACCAAGGCCAAGTAGCTCTGAGAAAACTGGCGCGTGCATCAGTTGAATAGGACGTCCGGGGCCACGGGTGCACGCACCACTTCCGAATTGACAAAAATGCATTCATAAGTCGAAATAATATTTGTGAACATTACCGTTCTGTCTCCTGTGAGTCCCATTAGCATAGCAACAAGATCCTTGTAAAAACGAGAGCCTGTCATTTTCTCCCGACATTCACCCGTCAGAGCTGACAGTTTGCGACGCTGTGCTAGACTTCCCTCCCCCCGATGTCATGCGCGCTACAGAAGACGGCGCGTTTCCTCCCCGCTTTCTTCCGTTACACGCGCGAAATTGCGTCGCGATCGTCGGCGCCCCGCGGGAACGGTCGGAGTACAACGCCGCCCCAACTCCCTCCCCTCCACCCGAGGCCTTTCGCGCGACGGAAGAGGGCGCGTTTCCTTCCCGATTTCCCCCTTTGCGCGTGCGAGATTGAGCCGCGATCATCGGCTCCCCTAGCGCGCTTTCACTCGACTCTGCAGCATGTCGCACCCGCGACTGTGTTATTGCCCTTGAACTTTATACGCGACACGGCAGCGACGGTGACATCGATGGCAAAAAATACGGCTGGAGTGTCCACATAGCTATCGCAGTCAGAAAACACTAGAAGCTTATGCGTAGTGTCAAACTTTGCATAGTGCGCTCAATGCTACTGAGGTAACCAACCTGTTTCTCAACACGATATGAAGTACAGATCATGAAAGAGCCTGCTTCATGCCAAACAATAAAAAAAAACATCACACCTTAAAGCGTGTGTCTACGATCTTCACCTTCCCACGTCCCCCGATACCGTTTTCTTTCGAAATATAATAACTCTGCGAAGAAGTTGAGCTGGGAACTCGCCAAGATTGGACACGGGGAAAATTAAAAAGTAACTAGGAATTTGTGGGAACAGGCATTTAGCGTCTCTCTGCCAAGACAGACGACAAATTTGCCTCCTACCTACTATAACGACAGTAATTCATAGATATAACTCACAAGACTGTAGTAATAATCGGCGGCTGGTGGAACGTAGACAAATGTCGGCGGAACGATTCGGCAGCTTCCCATTTTCCGATCCTGTGAGAAGAAGTGGCCTATTGACACGATGATGTCCGGCATGTAAACTGATCTGCAAATGGACATTGCACACAAGAAAAGCAATTATTGCTTAAGCGCAGCTGGTTTCAGGAATACATAGAGTTACTCTGCCTGGGGTGTTATCCCAGTGTAAACTGCCGCTATCGAGGAAAAATGCCTGGCTTCCAGTATGAGTCGGTCCGAAATTAGTAAGGCAACACATTTATGAAACTGCTCTTAGATTATGCTGCACCAGCAATTTACCGCAGGATTGTTGTTCAGTGCAGGATTGTGGTGCGTAACACACAAAATTGTGGTGAGAGCCGCTCACGTAGGTTGGAATAAAATAACTGTATATGAATACGGATATTTAAGTGCTGCTTCGAAGTTTTTTTTTTTATGTGTCGTCCATGCAGGCGTTGAAACAAATGTCAAAAATAGCAGGGGCACCTCAAACTTCATCAAAATGCCTGTCTGCCGAAGGTTGTGGCAATATAAAACACAAATGGTGACTGTGTTTGAATATTCGGTATTCATTACTGGTACAAACAACAATAAAAATGTGTCTTCAGATTGTCCTACATTGCGGTGAAGTCTAAATACGTGGAAGTTCGTAAATTTAAACGGGTCTCATTCTCTGTGCTTCACTACGGAAACAAATGACAATGGCGCGGAATCGCTGCATGATTTCTATTTTCTGAGTAAATTGTCATCAGAGACAAGCTCTGTGCATACGCAGGCTGTTCACAGCCAGTTTAGTTATCATGTGGAATATCTGCTGCTAACAACTTAGCGGTGACAGTGATTCTCATCCCTGCCTAACTACGAGAGGTACCACGCGTCATAGGCTAATATTTTATGGCGCATTTCATTGGAAGAACAGGAGCGGAGGAGAAGAGCCGAGAGGAGCCGAGCTAGAGCAGCGAGAGTGAGAACGCTTGCTCGCCAATTAAAACGTGCCATACGCTGCGAGAGCAGGTGCGAGGGCAAATCCGTATCACGTGACCACATTGCTTACTTTCCCGCGGTGATTATCACGTGAACTTCGCTTCTCAGTTGCGCCTTCTGGCGCGCACTGAACCAAACCCACCGAAATATAAAAGACATGCCGCGTTTGCCGTCACGCGACTTCTTTCGCACTCCACTTTTCGCGTGGAATCGGGTCGACGACTTCTCGACTGCTCGCAGCGTCGCCAAACTGTTCTGCCATTTGATCACAGCGTTCCTGCTGCTGTTCGCACATTGGAACGCCGCGCCAACGCAGCTACTCTTGTGTAGTGACTTTTGAAGGAGAGGAAGAGAGAAGTGCTGTGCCGTAACTGTCTCTCAGAGGAGGACACCTCAACAGCACTGCACAGGGAAAGGGGAGTGGGGAGAAAAAGATCAGGGAGAGAAGGAAAACAAGGCGGAAAAAAAAAATTACAAGAAGGGTGAAGAAGCAATGCGGGGCTTACAGCCGCGTTCTCAGCTGCGTGTCACAGCAAACTCTTGAGACAGCACTTTGTGAACGCTTCTTATTGCTTCTCTGTGCGCCCAATGAAATGCGGCATTAGAGTCTCGTGTGCTTGTACAAGAACTTTGACGATGCACTTGCCTGAAGGCCTTCGAAGCAACTCTCCTCCATTCCGTTGTTGCCAAGGGTAAAGCCAACACGGTGTGCATAGGCCTCATTTCCCGGGATCGAAGCTTAAGGGCCTTTGACACGTGCTAAAATATCAAAGTGTAAGCGTAAGACGGCGAATGTAAATCCGCCGGTACTGAACACTAAGCGAACACAAGGCTTGCTTAACTTCTGTTGAAAAGTGCTCCTTGCGAAAGCGACATGCTAACGCCTCGAGGTGGTCACATATCAACAAAGCAGCATAAACGGTAATAACTATTATGAACTATAAATTAGATTTGATGTGTACTCAGTCATTGTGCGTCCATTATTGTCTCAGAGTACTGATCTTCTACGCTTAAAGGGTTCCAGCTTCCTCAGTACTTATGTCAATGCACTTGAATCACGACACTTGAGAAAATGAAGTGCCGGAACAATATAACAATAATATAATAATAATAGGAGGACTGACGGCATAAGTATTTGTTCCTAAGTGAAGATTCCTTTTATTTTTTCGCCGTGCTACTGCATAGCGCTACAGTTGTATAGCGCTTGTTTCTTGAATGTCAGTTGTATTTATCTTGATGTATAAACGCCCATAACGATCCCATTCTTTATTTTTAGAGACCGCGAAGGACAAAAATATATTTGAAAAATTCTACCTTGATATCAGGGCAAACCAAATATTTCTTCTTGGTTTTAGGAGCATCGCATACTAGGGGAAATAAGGTTGGCGCACACAACCCAATAAGATGCGTGTGCCTTCTGATATGTGTGTTTACAGTGTCATTCGTTCGCGAAATGTAGAAAACTCGTGTCGACTACGACCGATTACAGTGCTGTTTTACGTTCACAATGCAAGTTTATCAATACGCACAACTAGCCTCACTTGTCGACTTCAGTGAAATTTAAGGGGAAAGTTTGAAGTGCGAAGCGTAGAGCGTGTGACTTGCTAATTTTCATTATAGGGACCGCTATCTAGTTATAGTTCTTTTTTATTACTGTGCCAAGATTTTAAGCTATGCCAACCTAATCATTTCTTTAAAAATCTTAAATATAGTGAGCAATACCAAGCCTCCATGGCTACTGTTTTGCGTGGTCCCAGTGCGTAAAACAAAGATCCCTTAAATATATTATTTGGCCTACCTGGTATATTTTTAACATAACTAGACATACATTTTACTGAGAAAATTTGAAAATTTCCCAACGCCTAACATTTTATGTGACCAATACAGAGAACCTTAGAATCTCAAATAATATTTGTCAAGAAATTATTTCGATGTATAGTGCCCACAGCCAATTTTTAAAGCGGAGCTTTCTTTGCCTTTTCTCCTGACTGTCCGGCCGTTGTGATGGTCTTCCCGCGTGTGCTACTGGGTTCCCTGCGACGCCACCAGATGGCACTCGCCTCGGCGCATCCCGGCCGGCACCGCCGCGGGCCGGAATGCGTAGCTTGCGCGTATGTCACGTGCCGTGCTAGCTTTCCTATGCGATAAAAATGGTGCTGGGCTGTGGGGGTCGCGTACTGGGCTGAGATAGTGTAAACTTTACAATCGTCCGTAGCCTGAAGAGAGCGCTTGGAGCTGGCGGCTCAGCAGCGTGCTGGCCGCGTACGCAGAAGCTGCACGCAAACGCGCTCCAGCAAAATGGCTCCAAAGCGTGCACTCAGCGTCGAGGACACACCCAGGCTCGAAAGAAGCCTCGCGCGGAACGGGAGCGTCCTCGCTGCGCTGTGAAACGTGTTGCAGGCCGCGAACGTATGCATATAATAAATACAAACAATAAGTAATTGAATTACGTACACCCATATAAATTAAAACAATTTTAACACTTCTCCCACGATGCGATGTGCCATAATACTCAACTCTCAGGAACTAGGAACAATGACGCACAAACAGCCTCAAGCAAACATGTCTCCTTGTGTGTTCTGTGGACTACGCAGACAAACAGCAGTGGTGCACGCAAGGTAACGTTTAACATCAACTCGCCCCTCTCGTATTGGACTAAGCGCTGAAGAAATTACACATTTGCCGCCACATTCACCGCTAATTATCGTCAATCGAAGAAAACAGCACAGAAACCATCGCTTACATCGATTCCCACAGCGCATGGAATCCGCATATTTTTTTTTCTCTCTCAAGAAAAAAATAGGCTCTGCAGTGTGCGTCTGCTTCACTGCATTTTACCTGTCGGAAGTCAGTGAAGAACCATCAGCTAGCTACGCAAACTGTTAAGGCAATAGAGAACCATTTTGTAAAATTTCAACCAGGCATTTCCCTTTATCTCCCCTTCTGTATAGTAAATCCTGTTCAGTGACTCAAACTTTCAATTACCGAATACTTGGTTCCCAGCATACTGTACCTCATCCTTTATTACACGTCCCCGCTTTTGAGGCACCGATATTTCTGAACCATAGCTGCCGATTTCTTATATCGGTGTCACACGGACATTCCGGATCACGATTGATCCATATCGCGCCCAATCAGAAGTGGCTCGTGGGACCGAGGTATTATCATCCTTGTTCCCAGGTCTTTCCTCAAAACTAGTCTTGCTCTGCGCTTCTCTGATTTCAATAGGGGCCCAACCCCGCAATTCCTCATTGGTTATCTTACTGAGGGTACCTAACGTAATTCGGCCAAGCGTCTTTTGGTTAACTTGCTGGCTAGGTACGATATCTGATTTTATTCGCAGAACGGCGTTCGCAGACGTTATCTCCAGCCCCATTACTACTAAATTCCTCGAACTACATCATATGTACGATAAGGTCATAAATTTCGTAAGGGCAGTCTTTCGCTTCTTGTTTTGGATCTCTTTTGATGGCTGTTTGACTAGGTATCCTTTTTGTTTCTGGATACGCGATGGCATACGCATTCCATGGCTTTAGGAGCCATTCCTTGTTGATCTGACACAAGTTTACTACTACTTCTTAAATATTTAACCACAATTCCGGAGTTTTCAATTCTACGAATATGCTGTGCGTTAGGTACCACCGTAGAGGGCCGAATATGAACGCGAAAGGAACATTTTGTGGGCGCCATTCACTTACTTCTAATTGAAGAAGCTTTTTTTCATGAAGGGTACCCCAGTTTGTATGTAACCAGCCGTCACAAACTTTCGTCATTTCCGAAGAATGAAACACCACCGGCCAAGCAGGCGCAATTATCTCGCAGAACGTGGATGAACTGCTGCTCTAGCATCGCGATTGTGACTACTACTACGAATACTCTGCAAAGTGGGCACGGCTGGTGGTATTTTTCAAGAGCGAATAATGATGTGGCAGTGCATGCATGGTCATGTGATACTTTGAAAAATTATTTGTGGAAATTTTTTTTTGCGGGCTGCTTGCTAAACCATGCTTTTTTCTTCCAAAGTTAAGAGGAATCGACTTAAACGAGTCCCGAACCACCCCTCGGGCTTTGAGGAAAAAAAGAACACAGTCCGGGGATAGCAGACGCAGCTGTGAATATCTCGACCAAATTTTGCAGTCATGCGCGGCGCGTAGAGCTCGAACGCGGAGCGCGAAGCCACCGTTTTCTTTTTTTTTTTTTTTATCAAGCGCTCTCTTTTCAACAGAAGCCTGCTCATGACTCTTTTCTGGACGGTTAAGCGTTCGAAATAAATTACGAAATACGAAATAAATTTATTTCGTAAAACACGTTGTGGGGCTAGTTGGTGCATAGCTTTCAATAGGTGAAGCGCCAATAGTGACGACACTCGAGAAGGAATATAGACAGGACAATTGCCTTGTCCTGTCTGTATTCCTTCTTGTGTGTCGTCACTATTGCCGCTTTATTTCGTAATATATCAGATTCCCATTCGCGGTACATATTGGCCAATAGCTGAAATCAACAAAGAAAGGTTGTTGTATCAGTGCGCTGCTTCTTACTGTTGCTGTGTGTATTTATTGACGTTGTTTAATAAAACGGGCTGAAGAAAGCGAAAATCTGCTTGCGAATTTCGCTAATACCCATGAAACACAGAACCTCTTAAAACCGTCTTGAAACGGCTGCAAACGGCTGCAAAAGGCTGTAAACGCCTTGGTCTACGATGAGACAGAAAATAGAATTTCTTTTTAACATAACCTAAACACTTGGAATGTACTAGTACATATTCTATATGCAGTAAAACCCACTACTGGGGTCACTAGAGTCTATTTTGCTACAGGCCTTCAGAACGTCCAAGTCAAGGACTTTTTTAGAGATTTTTATCTAAAACTCCATAAAATGCCCGACGGCGTGTTAAAAATGCGATGGCCGTTGGACGTCGGCATTAACGAAAAGACGCTACAGACAAATCGAACTCATAGGAAGCAACCTAATAAGTTGGCTTCATTGTAGAATGATTTCACACTGGAACTTCCACATCGTTTTCAACACGGGGCGCGCACACAAGGCCTAGAAATTATTATTCTATGCTCACGCAGCAGGCGCTGACAGCCGCCGGAACGAAACGCCGGTGTCGCAGTATCACAGCGGTGTCACAGTGCTAGCCACAGCGATGCAATCACTTCAACGCACTCTATGCTTCGGCGGTGGTTAAATAGACAGGCTCTAAATTTGTTAGGCATTTTATTCCGTACTGGAGACACTGGAAAGCAGGAAGTTTGAAAAATAATTACCGCTAGACACTGATGCTCGCCTGCGTATATAAGAACTGTTGTGTCAAGACAAAGCAAGACCTTCACGCGTGGCCTGTGACAGCAAGCTTTTGTAGTCAGCCAGTGCTCTCCAGCGAAGGCTGGCCTGCTCTGGCAGCGGTGGCAACCATCTTTAAAATTCATGCATGACTACCTTTGCTGCTATTTGTCGTTCTTGCTAATTACACTTTCTGCATCTTTTGTAATTTATTAGGTGATAAAGTTTGACTATGTCACATGGTGTGAAGTAGATGTCTTGCTGCATTTTCGCTTGCAATCATGTTTTATGCACTGCACGAGAAACTCATCGCACAGTGTATGAGAAAAAGTAGCAGCGTATGATTTATTTTTCAGTTCCAGTAATATGCAACATGCAAGAAGTTCACTAATTATGGGTGGTATGCCGAAGAACAGGCCATTATTTCTGCGTGATGCTATGCAAGCATCTGGCGATACCTTACAAGCGCCATCCACATCAGTAGGCGGAGCGTTGTGGGCAGACCCCGCTACGTCGTATCCTTTGTAGTGCAAGTCATTCAATCAGGAGCGGAAACACCGCAAGGGTCGTGTTCGATAACCGATAACTGCGGTTCCGCTGAACGCATTGGAAACTTTCCAGGGAAAGAATTTCTCGGACGACCTATTTTAACTTCAAATGCATTTCTCCACTTGGATAAAAAGTGGCTCGTGGGCCCTTAAGAGACTGCGAACTAGCGAACTAATGGTAATCTTGTAGCTCTGCATTCTATTGTCGAATCTTTAATCCCTGCTCATTCTATAAATATTTGCACATCGCATTGCCAACGAGCAGATTTATCTGTATTTCTGTAAAGCTGACGGTGCAGGTGCTGCTCGCTCTAAAGGATCATGACACAGTCGTTCTACTATTCTGAGTTTATCATTGTAGCGGAGAGTAGAGAGCCCAATATGCTTATACGTCCACAAACACAAGAAGAAAAGCTCTCAGCACACATTTAGTTCAAAATTTCTGTTTGAAATCCTTGCGTCTTAGCCCCTCCCACGGACATCGACCGCCATTTTGGTATAAGTTGTATGCATCGCTCTCCGTGACTGCAGTATACAAAAGCGTGTCCTGTGAGATCGCCTTCCTTTACTCAGAGCCAGCCGTGCCGGGAATTCATTTTATTTCGTTACCACTACGTGTTGTCAGAACGTCTGTACGGTTCAAGTGTGATATAAGAAAAATATATATAAGCAAGTTTTATACCACGCCTACTGCGCCAGAATTTGACTACTTTGCCCTTGAGACATACCGCTTAACATGCAATGCAAATTTTAAGCTCGAAGGTTTGGTGTCATGCCCCCTTGAAAATTAGGAATACGTGATATCGACCATTACAGTCGGCACGTCGTTATACGTAGATGCAGTTGGCGTAAACGTTTATTTGGTCTGCAAGGTTCCGGTCTTATTCTATCACGCAACCTTGAATTTGAAAACAGAAACGTCCTTTTCCCCTCAATTTCCGTAATATATTGACAAATTTATTTACTTCAGAGTTCATTAGCCTCCATAACGAACCTCCAGCCCCACATTATGATGCTTGTATTTCGTACGTCGAAAAAAGAAAAAAAATTAAAATAAATCCACCCCATTCGAGTTTATTACTGTGCGGTTTACTTTTTCTCACCCCTTGTAGCATTTACAAGTGAAAAAAATAAGACAGAGGCAAATTCTGTTACTGAATCTTACTAATCGTTACTAATCTTCGTAATAGCTTTACGGGCGGTGTCCAAAATAAAGACTGGCCGGATGGGAGAAATTCATAAATGTGATCGATTCTTCGACTCAAATATTTAAAGGCCCATTTCATTACTTGAAAACTTTGAAACGTGATGTCTCAACGTATAGCATATATTATAACTAGTATTTGTGAAGCCTGTAGAAAAGAAGTTATTACGCATCATTCATCGAGACACAGGCAGAAAATAAGGAAGAGATCAAGCTTACGTTTAATATTTCCAGCAATGTAGTCAGATCCCCCGAATCGTAGTAGTATACTTCCGTGTTTAGCACACCGAAATGGGAAATACCATTGTTCCAGAGGGTATTGAGATCAGCTCTGGCAGCTTTAGTTGCCACATTTTTGACAATTTCCTCGCGATTTCTGCCGGAGAAAATGAAAAGCATCAAGTGTACCAGTCTTCCCAATTGTTACAAGGTGTAACATTCGTTGATAATTGTGCAGTAAATAATGTTTTTCTTTTGCAGGAACTAGTTAAAGGCTGCTAGCATAATTGCATTTCTTCAGAGGAAGCTTCAGCTAGGGTGATATCTAAATACATCTAAAAGGAGAATTCGTTTTTCTCGGCAAAAACCGCAACAAATTTGGTGAGATTTGTTGAATTTAAAAGAAAACCTTAAAATCTTGCGTCTGCTAGTTTCGAATTCTTGATTTAGATCGCCAATTTTTTATTAAATGTTGGCAAAAATTGGAAACTTTCAAAAACAAAACTATCAAATTTACAGCTCTGTAACTCAGCAATGAAAAACGATACCACAATACTGAGGATTTCATCTAATGGTACATCTAAAGCGGACGAAATCGATATGTGACACATGAATCTCAAAAAAAAAAACATAATATAGAAATACAGGTTTCGCACAACCCTTGTAAAAAACGTAACAAATTCATATAAGATATAAATTGACATATCGAATTTGTCCCCTTTCAGTGATATATACTGGATGCCGTTTACAGAACCGCGATATCTGTTCCTGATGCACAGCTTGTAATTTGTAAACTTCGTGCTTGTGTTTCTTTTTAAACTTGAGAATTTTTGACAATCTCTTTAACGAAATTCAGGTCCTAAATCACAATTCCGCTTTAACAGCCACTAGAATTTAGCTTTCTCTCTCAAATGCAACAAATGTTATTAAAATCGGTCCAGGGGTTATCTCAGAAAAACGTTTTTGCATTTTACATGTATTTGAATAGGCCGCGTCAGAATTGGGCCCGAGCTAAAGCTTCCTCTTAATGTACGGCACGACAGAGCGGAGTGTGTCAATAAAAAAAAAAACATTTGTCCTTCTTCAAACACAACCGCGGCACGCACGAACTACCATCAGACATGCATACAAAGCCTCTCTTGTGCACCAGTTACAAAATTGGCGGAAGTCTGAAACGCTGTAGAAAAATTTTTAAGTAATTTTCTTGTCGGCTGAAAAAAACAGCCCCTACTACTGCGAAATGGCGACTCTTTATGGTAAAAGAAAATTATTAATTTAATTAGTAGGATGGTTCGCTAGGGGATTAGGTGCATGGTGAGGATTTTGAAGGTCCCAACAGGTACAACAGACAGCAGTACAAGTAGGCGGAGGACACAGAACGAACGCTTCTCCAG
This sequence comes from Dermacentor andersoni, assembly GCF_023375885.2. Taxonomy (NCBI): domain Eukaryota; kingdom Metazoa; phylum Arthropoda; class Arachnida; order Ixodida; family Ixodidae; genus Dermacentor; species Dermacentor andersoni. Next base: position 104,565,790 of record NC_092822.1, on the reverse strand, counting down.
CGTTCCACCACAATCTTCCTGTACCATCCTTCTACTTTCGATCGCGTCTTTTCACCTGTTGGAACATTCATACCCTCAGTATTATTTGAACACACTCTACTCAGCCTTGAGGACCAGTAGACAACGCCGACATATCCAATGGATTTGTTCCTCTATTGTTTTTTTTTCTGAAATAATTAAATCATTGTGACGTAACGTAACGTATAAAGCAGGGAGACGAATTTAGTAAACAATTCACACACACAGCCCTGACCAGGCGATCTTAATCACACGTAAGGCCTACTATTATATGAGACTCCCAGACCTGGTAATTTCCCCAGGGTTTGTTCGGTGGCTATGATGTTCGCTGCTAAGCGCGATGTCGTGGGCTGGATTGGTGGCCACGGCAGCCGCATTTCGACAGAAGCGAGATGCCATAACTCTCGTCAACTTGGGCTTACGTGCATCTTCAAGAAGCTCAGATAATCAGAATATATCTATAGTCCATTACGGCGTCTGTCATATCGGCAGTGTTGCTTCAGGAAACTAACACGATCACTAACCATTCGTAGTGAGTCAATACGGCTGTGCGCTTTACGTGTCAACGGCCAAAACACCGAGAAAAGGTACCGAAGTGCAGCCACGTTAGGGTTAACACAGATTATTCCGTGCCAAACTCTCGTGCCCGCGAAGCCACTTACCCGTAGTCGAACCCGACGCCGTAGCTGGTGAGCAGCTGCTTCATTGCTTCTATAAGGAAGCGATTGAAGTTGCCCTTGCGTTCTCCGGACAGCTGGCTGCCTCCTTTCTTGTCCAGCTCCGTGTAAAATAGATAGTCGCAGAGCCCGTCTTCGGGCCACGGCGTATTTTCGGTCATGGCATCACCGAATGTGCATATCAGTGGAGGCGCAAGTGGCGGCTTGGCTGTACCAGTTAGTGGCGGATGCAACGAAGGGAACGTGCCGCTCGCTGAGGCAGAGAAAGTGCGAAGTTTTCATAGTGCAAAGGTCGAACAGTTTTTTTAAAAATACCGATGGGAATATTTCTACAGTGCCATAGAAACGCACTGCAGGCTTCCGCGCGCAAACACATGCACAAGCACTTCACGGGAACAACTTTCAAAAGTGAGCATTTTAGGGCAATGTTTTCTCATTAGATGAAATTAAAAAATGAAGCTGAATAAACGTAATCCAAGAGCATTAAGTAGATCGAAGACATCGTGTAGTCGCTTTGGCTCCTCCTTTAGGAGTGAGGCTTTGTACTGATGAAATGCGGCTTTGTACCTGTTCATGCTTCTCGATTCTGCCTTAAGTGTTTACGAGCTTATCCTTGCAAGTAGATATCTGTGAGTCTTACCACACTGCAGTCGGTGATTAAGCATCAATTGAATCTATTCGGAGTCGTATTATAGCGAATGATAAGGAACTTCAACCACACTTCGGGTGTATTAAGTAAATCTGCGCTCATAACTTCCATATATGCTCACTGCGCCTTTGAATAGTCTCAAGGAGTACGGACGGAAAATTTCAAAGCGCCGCTGCATCCAAACTAAGTATCACACCCAAAGTGCACCTTCCAAATATAAGGCCTGAAAAATGTGTCAATGCTCGTGTTCCTCTTGTTCTTTTTCTACATGTTCTTGATTTTCGGATTCATTACACAGATAAGCTGATCAAATTCAACCGTGAAATGGCTTGGCATTTTAAGGAACTTGTCGGGAGGCGCTTACTGACGTCTGCTTAGGGTACACAGTGACTTTCATTGAGCTCAAAGTGACCATGATAAAAATAACAACAAGATGTGTTCCCACACGAAGCTGTCACTGCAGAACGTCTTTGAAGCGCAGGCACTCGCCAGTCCCGATAGCGTGTAATGGCACAGGCGGCTGCAGTCATTCTTAAGCAGTCATAGATAACGAGATGCCTTGTGAACCTACAAGGTCGCACGGTAACGCTTCCAAAAGGTCCCGACCACAAAATCAATAAAACAGTGCTCACTGAGCACGCATGCATTTATATAGTACCACCTGCTAAGAATTTGACGAACACAAAAGCCCACGGATAATCCTATTAGTTCTTGCATGCGGGAAGTTATGAAGCATAATGAAATGAGAAAAAAAAACTTACGTGTAGGTAGACTTGACCCTGTACTCGTTGCTAAAGAAATTCATAAAGCATCTTTTAGTGATGAAATCCTGCACGTGCTTTTTGTGCCGCCTGTGTTCAGCGCAACTACATATTCGTCTGAGTAGATTCCCGCTTGGCAAATTAGTTAACTATCACAAATGCATTTATCTGGCGCAATACCTTGTGTTATCAATAAAAATCGTGCGAAATATTTTAGGAATATATTCGGCAAAAGGACGCGCCTGCATGAATCCTTCTGTTGCGCGCATAAGCTGGTCGGATAAACAAACTGTACTTTGCGACAACCTTATTTCAGCAGATTATTACTAAAAACTGAAAGTAGATGATCGAGAAATTGCAGCTGAGCCTGCAACTTGTGGGCGCCTGAGGTAAGTACAGTTTTATAATAATGCTTGATTTTGTAGTTCTCGCCCTTCCATGTCGTGAGCTGGTGCTCTAGAATGCAACAGTTATATTCACAATTTTGAAAGTTGTAATTTAAACGGGTAACTGTAAATTTAATCCACCGTTAAATGTACTACCAAACGTGTCTCTTGGTCTTCAGTGTTCGTCACTTCTTTCACATTTGCTCTTTTATGTAAGTTAGCGTTTCTGTAAAAGTAGTTAGCCGTTTAGGACCCCATTAACGGCGCTGGCCATTTGCTTGTATTCTACTGTGACCTGACGCTGCGCTTAATATAACTAAGACACTGTTCTCCCATTTGGGAACCTTGTTTATTCTGATCTTTGAAAAGCTTTCTGTCCCTCGCATGACGCTGCTCATGCAGTGGCTGCTCAGGGAAAAACTCGCATCTATCAGAATTCACAGTAAGTGCACGAGACGGTTCTATTCCAGAAACCTATCTGAATAATACCAGTCCACGCGTTTAGGTAGTATGCGTACCTGAAACACTTCAGAGTGAATGGAATAAAATATAAAACGGGAACAAACCATAAATTTGTTCAGCAAATGTTATTTAGAAGCATTAGTTTTAATTGTCTGTTAGAAAGTTATCCCGGCCTTGTGAAAAACCAATAGACATGTATTACGGCAGGTTCCTGTTCTCTTGATGTATACAAAACATGGTACCAGTCGCCTATTCTATTGACGACCTAAGCAGCATCGCTGCAGCTATTTGGAAGTTAAGCCTAACCAAGATGACGGATATGTGCCATGCATACCACGTAGTTTATTATGGCAGTTACATATTCTCAGTGCCTTAACACCTACCTAATGTAGGAGAACTAATGGAGCCAAAAATAGTCGCTGACAGCTGCACAGTAGAAATAACACTTAACTTGGCCTTATACATCGAGACTGACAAGCCAGAGATGCATTTCAGGGTTATATGGCAACGAGTCATTTCACATGAATTGCTCATGCGTAACCTCCTTTTTCCATCTCTTTGCGTTTAAATTAGGGGGTTTTACGTCCCAAAACCACGCTTTCGTTATGAGGCACGCCGTAGGAGGGGACTCAGGATTCATTTTGACCACTAGAGATCTTTAACGTGCCCCCAATGTACGGGATACGGGTGTTCTTACAATTCGCCCCCATTGAAATGTGGAACAGACGACAGTCATGAAAATATTAGACGTTACGAAAGTTATGTTATTTGAGTATGGGTGGATTAGACCTGTCTGGTCGCCAATTTCTGAAATTCAAATCATGCGTGGATACAGGCTACATGCACTCGAGCAGCATAGCTCGAATTCACCAGCTACATGCCACTCCAACGGGATATACCGGAGGAAAGCTCTCAGGCTTGAAAGGGGCGCTACTCTAATTCTAAAAGTATTTATGCGATCACTAAGGCATACGCGAATCAACAGAAGCTTTTCAAGGCGGAATTTGGGAAAAAGACAAACTTCCTTGTGACTTTACACAGTGATACTGCAAAGCATGCAATTAGGCTCACCGACGTGTGGGTCCAAGGGTTAAGCACCCATGGCAAATTTGGATTCAGGAGCTTTATTTTGAACACAATAAATTCCGTTCGCCTTTCTGACCCACTATGCTCCATAAAGGTTTGCTGTTGAAGTTTATTTTCAATTACACCATTCGCGTGCTTCATTCTTTTTTTTTTTTTCACTAAAGATGTTGATCCCACCAAAATACACCACTTCATTGTTCGCAGCGAAGTAAGGAGTCGGCATCGTGGTGGCTCACGACCCATGCGGCGGCGCCAAGATTCAACGTTACATGCATAAATCACCTGAATACCCAAGAAAAAGCGAAATACATTATCCAGGAGATGAGACCATGTAGCAGATAGGAAACGGGAGCGAGCGAGTGCACTGTAATATAATTTACACCCTCAAATTTGAAAAGGGGTGTAAATGTTTCTATAACTCACACCCTTAGGGTGTTAGTTGTATAAATCACACCCTCAGGGTGTGAGTTACAGACACATTTACACCCTTTTTCACATTTAAGGGTGCAAATTATTTTACAGTGTGGGTGGCCCAACCAGTGTAGCGAAAGTGTCCTGCATCGCCTGTTGTGTTTTGCGCTGACCCCCATTAGCAGACTTCGCAAACTACGTTGTGCTTTCAAAGAGCGGTTTACAATATGAGTCACCATATACATTTCACAGGTCACCTTTGGTTGGTAAATTCAACTAGACTCATTTGAAACGAAATAGAGTAATTTTCATTATGTCACGCACGTTTATATGTAACTATCCCAATGCATCTGGAGAACGTGCAGCGCTAGGTCACCCGTCAAATTTCATGTTATGCGCCTTACAGGAGCGGCAAAGATTTTATTAAAGGTGAGGGCGTGCATTATCAGGCAAGTGTACCTTCAAAATGTCGGCACTTATCGTTCGCCACCTAGATGCGGCGAGCGCGTATTAGGTTCTAAATTCTGAAGAACATCATAAACCGATTTTGCAGACTTCTACGCAGCTTTTAACAAGCAACTCCAAGGTCTACAAATTGAAAAAACAGAAATGCTTCGAAAGTTGTGCATAATATAGTCGAAAATTACCTGTAGTTGCGACAGGTGCTTTCGCCGAGGTAGCAGGCTGCTCCTCTGGCTTCGTTTCTTCGAAGCCTACGTCAGGCGAAAAGACAAAAAAATACAGAAGAATAAAGCATTCCTTTCAAACAATACTTGTGCATTACTGTTAAAGAAAGTTGCCTATGTTATACATTGGAACGCCGTTCTGGGCTTCCGAAAAACCAATAGAGATTTATTGATACAGGTTCCTGTTTTCGCAAGGTAATCATAGAGATGATTCATACAAAACATGGTACTAATCGGCTATTCTACTGACGACGTAATCAGCCTCGCTGCAGCTATGTGGAATTAAAGCCTACCAAAATGACGGATGTATGCCGTACATACCACGTCATTTAATATGGCAGTTACGTATTCTCAATCTTAACACCTGTCTAATGTAGGCGAAAATATAGAGCCAAGAATAGTCGCTGATAGCTGCACAGTAGCTAAGTAATAACACTTAACTTGGCATTACATAGCGACTAATAAGCCAGTGATGAATTTTAGGGTTATATGGCAGCGAGTCATTTCACATCAATTGCTCATGCGTAACCTCTTTTTCTATCTGTCTGCGTTTAAATTATGGGGTTCTCGTGCCAAAATACGATGCCTCCCACTTAGCAGCCCAACATCATAGCCACTAAGCAACCGCGGCGAGTTTTCTGCCTGCGTTACAGTGTATCACAGTACCCATAACACAAGCATCCAAAATTTTTAAGGGTAGTTAGTAACTATATAAGTTTTCGAGCAGACGAGATAATTGAATTGTATTAAATTCTGGGGTTTTGGGTGTACCTGCGTGCTGTTATCTATGTAAATGATATTGCTAAAAATTTGGATCCTAATGTCAAGGTGAAATCGTTTGCTGATGATTGTGTCATTTATTCCACTGTAAGGAGTTCTTCATGCCAGGATACACTTAACAATAGTCTTTGTAAACTCGTGGACTGGCGCGACGGCAAAGGAATCCAAATAAACATTTCCAAAACAGTGTCAATGACAATAACATTGAAACGAAAACCACTACTTTATACTTAACACATTGGCAATCGGAACCTTGAATCAATTACCTCTGTTAAATATTTAGGCATAACAATTAACAGTGACCTCAAATAGGACACCCATATTAACAACATATGCAACAACGCTTTCAAAAACTTTGCTTTTTACGTAGAAAGCTAAAGAATTCCCCTTCATCTGTCAAGCTGCAAGCTTATCGTTCCCTCGTACGCCCAGTCATAGAGTATGCTTCCATAGTGTGAGACCCGTTCACTAAAAACAAAATTGACAAATTTGAACGAATTCAGCGCCTGGCTGCACGGTTTATTTGCTCTGATTACAAAACATCTTCATCAGTTTCTGGCATGTTAGGCCAACTTGGACTGCATCCGCTCCACGTGCGCCGTAAAATCGCCAAGTTGAAATTCTTTTTACTCGTTGTTTCATAATCAAACAGGTTTATCAAATGCCACATATATTACCCATGCTCCCCAAAGGTCGTCGCGTATTTTTCATTCTAAAGTAGTTCAGTCATACTTTGCTCGAACTAAAATGTTTCAGAAATCATTTTTTCCACTTACGAGCGATGAACGGAATCATTTACCGGAATGTGTTGTTGAATGCACTTCTTATGTTTCATTTGAATATATGTTGATAAAGCATCTTTTGTAAACCCTCTCCTGCTTGGGTAGCATTGCTGCCTGCAGTATAGTGTAAATAAATAAATAAATAAATAAATAAATAAATAAATAAATAAATAAATAAATAAATAAATCACGCTTTGATTGTGCGGCACGCCGTAGCAGGGGACACTGGATTAATTTTGACAACCAGGAGATTTTAACGTGCCCTCAATGTACGGGATGCGGACGCTCTTGCATTTCGCCCCCATTGAAATGTGGCAGTAGACAACAGTTGTAATACATTAAATGATCAAAAGGTTATGCTATTTGAGTTAGGGTGAATTAGACCTGTCTGCTGCATAACTTCTGGAAATAATATCGTCTGTGGATACAGGGTACAAGTACTAGAGCGCCATAGCTTGAATTCACCAGCTAAATACCGCTACAACGGGATATACTGCTCTCTGGAGGAAAGCTCATATTTCTGGCTCAGGCTTGGAATGGGCGGTGTGCTAACTCTGGAAATATGCATGCGATCTTTAAGGTATAAGCTGATGAACAGAAGCATTTAGAAGACTGAATTTGGGGAAAAGTCAAACTTCCTTGCGACTTCACACACTGATATTGCAAAGCATGCAATTAAGCTCACCGATGTGTTGGTGCAAGGGTTAAGCACCCATGGCAAATTTCCATTGAGGAGCTCTACGTTTAATACAATAAATTCCGTTCGCCTTTCTGATCCACTATACGCTCCATAAGGTTTTGCTGTTGAAGGTTATTTTCAATCACACGATTGGCGTGCCTCATTCTTTCTTTTTTTTCGCTAAGAACATCTATCCCACCAAAGCACGCCCCCTTTATTATTCGCAGCGAAGTAAGGAGTCGGCATCGTGGTGGCTCACGACCCATTCCGCGGCGCCAAAATTCAACGTTACATGCATAAATTACCTGAATACCCAAGAAAAAGCGAAATACATTATGCAGGACACGAGACCATGTAGCAGATAAGAAACGGGAGCGAGCGAGTGGGTGGCCCAAGCAGTGTAGCAAAAGCGTCCGGCATCGCCTGTTGTGTTTAGCGCTGACCCCCATTAGCAGCCTTCGCAAACTACGTTGTGCTTTCAAAGAGCGATTAACAGTATCAGTCACCATATACCGTTCACGGGCCATCTATAGTTGATAAATTGAACTAGACTCATTTAAACGAAATAGAGTAACTTTAATTATGTCACGCACGTTGATTTGTAACCATACCAATGCATTTAGACAACGTGCAGCGCTAGGTCAGTCAACCGTCAAATATCATGCTATGCGGCTTACAGGAGCGGCCAAGATTTTACTAAAGGTGAGGGCATGCATTATCAGGCAAGCGTACCTTAAATATATTGGCACTCATCGTTCGCCACTCAGATGCGGCGAGTGCGTGTTAGGTTCTAAATTCTGAAGAACATCATAAACCGATTTTCGAGACTTCTACGCAGATTTTAACGAGCAGCTCCAAGGTCTACAAATTGAAAAAACAGAAATGCTTCTAAAGTTGTGCGTAATATAGACGAAAATTACCTGTCGTTGCGCCAGGTGTTTGTCCCGTGGTAGCAGGCTGCTCCTTCGGCTTCGTTTGTTCGAAGCCTACGTCAAACCAAAAGACAAAAGAATACAGAAGAATAAAGCATTCATTTCAAGCAGCAATTGTGCATCACTGTTAAAGAAAGTTGCCTATGTTATACACTGCAACGCCGTTCTGGGCTTGTGAGAAACCAATAGAGATTTATTGATGCAGGTTTTTGTTTTCTCAAGGTAATCGCAGAGATGATTCATACGAAACATTGTACTAGTCGGCTATTCCATTGACGACGTAATCAGCCTCGCTGCAACTGTTTGGAAGTTAAGCCTAAACAATATGACGGATATATGCCATGCATACCACGTAGTTTATAATCGCAGTTACACATTTTCAGTCATAACACCCGTCTAATGTAGGCGAACTAATAGAGCCAACAATAGTCGTTGATAGCTGCACAGTAGCTAACTAATAGCACTTGACATTACATAGCGACAAATAAGCCAGTGGTTAATTTTAGGGTTATATGGCAGCGAGTCATTTCACATGCATTGCTCATGCGTAACCTCTTTTTCTATCTGTCTGCGTTTAAAGTATGGGGTTCTCGTGCCAAAATACTGTCACGTGGTAGTGACGTTGAATAGCACAGTAGCAATACTGTGAACGACAAAACTAACTTTTATTGGGCGAACCTGTGCCCACAAAACAGACTACACTTATAGCACAACGTAGCGGCGAACACGGTCGGCGATCGTCGAAAATCTGATCAGCGGGTCAAGCGCGTCGGCTTTTATACACCAGTAATCGAATGTTCCAGACTAATCGTTGGGACCCACATGCCTTCCACAAAGTTCTACAACATTCGAGTCATGCGATGAAATCAGATAACACAAGGTTCGGCGACAACAGACAGCGGATAGAAGCATCGATAACTTTCCAGAAACTTCGGATACATGCAGACGCGTCCCGCGCTGTGCGATAACATTTGTTAGGCGGCAAAACGCGTCGCCCAATAAATACAAGTACACGTGTCAATACCCCCCTCTTAAAAAAAACACCATTGACCCGATGCTGCAGACAAACGAAAGTAATAGATAAGCACTCGTAGCAAAGAAAACAAGAAAAAATAAGGGAAGTTCGTTAGCGTCCGTAAAACGGTTTAAGACGCACCACGTGGACCACTTCAGGTCGTGCGCGGCGCCGCTGTGAATGCGAAATGCCGTCTGGCACGACCTCATAGTCCAGTGCGCCAATACGTCGGATGACCTTGTAGGGTCCGAAATAACGTCGCAATAGTTTCTCACACAGTCCTCGTCGGCGTATCGGGGTCCATACCCAAACACGGTCGCCAGGCTGGTACTCGACGACGCGTCGTCGGAGGTTGTAGTGTCGGCTGTCGGTACGCTGCTGGTTTTTGATCCGTAGGCGGGCGAGCTGTCGGGCTTCTTCGGCGCGCTGGAGATACGTAGCGACGTCAAGATTCTCTTCGTCAGTGACGTGCGGTAGCATGGCGTCGAGCGTCGTCGTCGGGTTCCTGCCGTAACCCAACTTGAACGGCGTGATCTGTGTTGTTTCTTGCACCGCCGTGTTGTAAGTGAATGTTACGTACGGCAGGACGGCATCCCAGGTCTTGTGTTCGACGTCGACGTACATTGCTAGCATGTCGGCGAGGGTCTTATTCAGCCGCTCCGCAAGACCATTCGTCTGTGGGTGGTAGGCAGTTGTCCTCCTGTGCCTTGTCTGACTGTATTGCAAAAGGGCCTGGGTGAGCTCCGCTGTAAAGGCCGTTCCTCTGTCGGTGATGAAGGCTTCTGGGGCGCCATGTCGCAGCAGGATGTTTTCGACAAAGAATTTCGCCACTTCGGCGGCGCTACCTTTCGGCAGTGCTTTAGTTTCAGCGAAGCGGGTGAGGTAGTCCGTCGCCACGACGATCCACTTATTTCCGGTTGTTGACGTCGGAAAGGGTCCCAACAAATCCATCCCAATCTGCAGGAATGGTCGACGAGGAGGCTCGATTGGCTGTAGTAATCCGGCTGGCCTTGTCGGTGGCGTCTTGCGTCGCTGACAGTGTCGGCATGTTCTGACATAACGGGCGACGTCGGCGGTCAGGCGCGGTCAATAATACCTTTCCTGTATCCTCGATAGTGTCCGGGAAAATCCGAGGTGTCCAGTGGTCGGATCGTCATGTAGGACGTGCAATACTTCTGGACGCAGTCCTGGCGGGACAACAAGAAGGTAGTTGGCGCGCATTGGTGAGAAGTTCTTCTTTACGAGTAGGTTGTTTTGAAGCGAGAACGAAGATAATCCTCGCTTAAATGGCCTAGGGACAACGTCGGTGTGCCCTTCCAAATACTCGATGAGGTTTTTCAACTCCGGGTCTGCTCGCTGCTGTTCAACGAAGTCTTCTGCGCTTAAAATGCCAAGGAAGGCGTCGTCATCTTCGTCATCTTGCGGCGGCGAGTCAATGGGGGCGCGTGATAGGCAATCGGCATCAGAGTGTTTTCGTCCGGACTTATAGGTTGCAGTGATATCATATTCTTGCAGTCTTAGGCTCCACCGCGCCAGCCGTCCTGAAGGATCCTTTAAATTCGCGAGCCAACACAAAGCGTGATGGTCGCTGACGACTTTGAATGGCCTGCCATATAGGTACGGGCGAAATTTCGCTGTAGCCCAAACGATGGCGAGGCATTCCTTTTCGGTTGTAGAATAATTGCCTTCCGCTTTTTGACAACGACCGGCTAGCGTAAGCTATCACGTGTTCATGACCATCTTTTCTCTGGACTAGCACGGCACCGAGGCCTAGGCTACTGGCGTCAGTGTGGATTTCGGTATCGGCGTGCTCGTCGAAGTGCGCAAGGACGGGTGGCGACTGCATGCGTCGTTTGAATTCTTGAAATGCGTCGGCCTGCGGCGTCTTCCACTTGAACTGGACGTCACATTTAGTTAGCTGTGTCAGCGGTTCAGAGATACGTGACAAGTCCTTGACAAATCGCCTGTAGTAGGCACACATGCCAAGAAATCTACGCACTGCCTTCTTGTCGATGGGCTGCGGGAACTTTGCGATGGCAGCTGTCTTCTGCGGGTCGGGGCGGACTCCAGATTTGCTGATGACGTGGCCTAGGAACAGAAGCTCATCGTAAGCGAAGCGACACTTTTCTGGCTTCAGAGTGAGCCCTGATGACTTGATGGCCTCTAGTACTGTCGTAAGCCGCCTAAGGTGATCGTCGAAATTTGCGGCGAAGACGACGACGTCATCCAAGTAAACAAGACAGGTCTGCCACTTCAATCCTGCTAACACCGTGTCCATGACGCGCTGGAACGTTGCAGGCGCCGAGCAGAGTCCGAATGGCATGACCTTGAACTCGTAGAGGCCGTCTGGCGTGATGAAGGCGGTCTTTTCGCGATCTCTCTCGTCGACTTCTATTTGCCAGTAGCCAGACTTGAGATCCATTGACGAGAAGTATTTTGCGTTGCAGAGCCGATCTAATGCGTCGTCTATCCGTGGTAGGGGGTATACATCCTTCTTTGTGATTTTGTTCAGTCGACGATAATCGACGCAGAAACGTAAGGTGCCGTCCTTTTTCTTCACCAAGACAACAGGGGATGCCCACGGGCTTTTCCACGGAGGGATGATGTCGTCGCGCAGCCTTTCGTCGACTGGTTCTTATAGCTTCACGTTCTCGCGGTGAAACTCGGTAAGGACTCTGGCGGAGTGGTCGACCGCACTCCTCGGTTATTATGCGATGCTTGGCGACTGGTGTTTGTCGAACCCTCGATGACGTCGAAAACCAGCCTTTGTATCGTCGGAGCAGACACCTGAGCTGCTGTTGCTTAATCACGGGGAGACTTGGATTAATGTCGAAATCTGGTTCGGGAACCATCGTCGTCGGGGTAGATGAGGCGGAATCCGAGAGGACAAACGCATTACTGGTTTCCAGAATTTCCTCGATGTACGCCGATGTACGATGTACGAATTTCCTCATGCCCTTGTTGATGTGCTTGAACTCCTGGCTGAAGTTTGTCAGCAACACTTCAGTTTTCCCTCCATGCAGTCGAGCGATCCCTCTTGCGACGCAAATTTCACGGTCTAGAAGTAGACGTTGGTCACCCTCGATGACGCCTTCTACGTCGGCAGGCGTTTTGGTGCCTACGGAAATGACAATGCCGGAGCGAGGCGGGATGCTGACTTGACTTTCGAGCACGCTTAAGGCATGGTGACTGCTAGAGCTCTCCGGCGGTATCGCTCGATCTTCCGACAGCGTTATGGACTTCGACTTCAGGTCGATGATTGCGCCGTGTTGGTTCAGGAAGTCCATGCCGAGAATGACGTATCGCGAACACTGTTGGAGGATAACGAAGGTGGCAGGGTAAGTCCGGTCATGAAGGGTAATTCTTGCCGTGCAGATTCCAGTCGGCGTAATGAGGTGTCCTCCAGCGGTCCGAATTTGGGGACCCTCCCATGCAGTCTTAACCTTCTTCAACTGGGAGGCGATGTGTCCACTCATTACGGAGTAATCGGCCCCTGTGTCGACTAAGGCAGTGACTGCGTGGCCGTCGAGCAGCACGTCGAGGTCGGTGGTTCTTTGCCTGGCGTTGCAGTGTGGTCTTGGCGTCGGATCACGGCTGCGTCGTGTTGAACTGAAGCTGGAACGTCGCGTCGTCAAGTCGTCTTTCGTCGGTGTAGTCTTGGCTTCCTGGCTTCGTCGGGACGGCGGCGTGTCGTCATTAGGTCGTCGAGATCGTTTCTTCGTCGTCTTCGTCGGCGGCGGAGGATCTTCGTCAGTTCGACGAACAGCAACCGCACCTCCATCGGTTGCTGCTTTTAGTTTTCCGGATATGGGCTCGCAGACCGGCCCCGGGCTGGGCCAGTGTATGGTCGGCGCTGCGGCGACAGGTAGCGGCCTGGTGATGGCCAACGCGACGGTCGTCGAGAGCTCCACTGAGTAGCGGCGAGGCAGTCGGCGATATCGCGGGGGCGTTCACCTTGCTGCGGGCGCGGAGCGTTCACGGCGAAACCTCGCAGTCCCATCTCCCGGTATGGACATCGTCGGTAGACGTGACCCGCTTCTCCGCAGTGGTAGCAGAGCGGGCGGTGGTCAGGAGCGCGCCAAATGTCCGTCTTTCTCGCGTAGGTGCGCTGGGCGACGGGTGGGCGAGCTGGCGGCGGCGGCGGCGGACGACGGAATTGCGGCGTTGCAGGACCCTGGCGTGGTCGCGCAGAGGGGCCTTGACGGCGGGCGACGGCGGCTGCGTAGGTCATTGCTTCCGGCTGCGGTGATTCTGGTTGCACCTCAGGAACTCCAAGGGATCGCTGAACCTCATTTTTGACGATTTCGGCGATTGAGGACCCTTGAGGGTGCGACCTCGGATACAACTTCTGCAGCTCTTCCCGTACGACAGCTCTGATAGTCTCGCGCAGATCGTCAGTGGCCAGGGATTGAATTCCTGCATAATTTGTAGAGTTCGTGCGGCGGTTGAATTGCCGGTTCTGCATTTCGAGTGTCTTCTCAATGCCGGTGGGATCGCGAAGGAACTCTGCTACGGTCGTCGGTGGGCTTCGTACCATTGCGCCGAAAAGTTCTTCCTTCACACCACGCATGAGTAGGCGAACTTTCTTTTCCTCGGCCATATCCGGGTCGGCGTGGCGGAACAGACGGCTCATTTCTTCCGTAAAGATGGCAACGTTCTCATTTGGTAGCTGCACTCGGGCGTCCAGCATAGATTCGGCCCTTTCCTTACGCACGACACTAGTAAAGGTGCGCAGGAAGCCGCTACGGAACAGGTCCCACGTTGTCAAGGTCGACTCCCTGTTCTCAAACCAAGTTCTGGCGGCGTCATCTAAGGCGAAGTAGACATGCCGCAGCTTGTCGTCGGAGTCCCAGCTGTTGAATGTCGCGATTCGTTCGTAGGTCTCCAGCCAGGATTCCGGGTCTTCAGTCGCTGCTCCATGGAAGGTTGGTGGGTCCCGAGGTTGTTGTAGGATAACGGGGGACGCTGGGGCAGCCATTGGGGTTGTCTTGACCACAATTTTCTTGGTCGTTTCAGGTAGAAGTCCGTGCTCTGGGGGCAGTCCTTGCAGTCTGCGGCTAGCACGCTGGTCTTGGGCGATCTCGGTTTTGTCTTCGGGCTTCGGACTTGGATCGCGGCTTTGCGGGGGCGTTCGGTACATGAACGCACAAGCACCTCCACGAGATGTCACGTGGTAGTGACGTTGAATAACACAGTAGCAATACTGTGAACGACAAAACTAACTTTTATTTGGCGAACCTGTGCCCACAAAATAGGCTACACTTATAGCACAACGATAGCGGCGAACACGGTCGGTGATCGTCGAAAATCTGATCAGTGGGTCAAGTGCGTCGGCTTTTATACAGCAGTCGTCGAACGTTCCAGACTAATCGTTGGGACCCGCATGCCTTCCACAAAGTTCTACGACATTCGAGTCACGCGATGAAATCAGATAACACAAGGTTCGGCGACAACAGACAGCGGATAGAAGCATCGATAACTTTCCAGAAACTTCGGATACATGCAGGCGCGTCCCGCGCTGTGCGATAACATTTGTTAGGCGGCAAAACGTGTCGCCTGATAAAGACAAGTACACGTGTCAATACGATCCCGCGACCTCCCACTTAGCAACCCAACATCATAGCCACTAAGCAACTGCGGCGAGTCTTTACAGTGTATCACAGTACCCATAACACAAGCATCCAAAATTTTTAAGGGTAGTTAGTAACTATACAAGTTTTCGAGAAGACGAGATAATTGAATTGTATTAAATTCAGGGGTTTCACGTGCCAAAATCACGCTTCGATTATGAGGCACGTTGTAGTGGGGGACTGTGGAATAATTATGACCACCAGGAGATTTTAACGGGCCTTCAATGTACGGGATACAGGCGTTTTGCATTTCGCCTTGATTGAAATGTGGGAGCAGACGACAGTTGTAATATATTAAATGATCAAAAAGTTATGCTATTTAAGTTAGGGTGAATTAGACCTGTCTACTGCATAACGTCTTGAAATAATATCGTCTGTGGATACAGAGTACAAGCACTAGAGCCCCATAGCTTGAATTCACCAGCTACATACCGCTACAACGCTACAACGTTACATACGCTACAACCGGATGTACTGTTCTCTAGAGGAAAGCTCGTGTTTTAGGCTCAGGCTTGGAATGGGCGGTGTGCTAACTCTGGAAATATGCATACGATGTCTAAGGTATAAGCTGATCAACAGAAGCTTTTAGAAGGTTGAATTTGGGGAAAAGTCAAACTTCCTTGCGACTTCACACACCGATATTGCAAAGCATGCAATTAAGCTCACTGATGTGTTGGTCCCAGGGTTAAGCACCCATGGAGAATTTGCATTCTGGTGCTTTACGTTCAATACAATAAATGCCGTTCGCCTTTCTGATCCACTATTTGCTCCATAAAGTTTTGCTGTTGAAGGTTATCTTCAATCACACCATTGGCGTGCCTCATTCTTTCTTTTTTTTCCGCTAAAAACGTCTATCCCACCAAAGCACACCACTTTATTGTTCGCAGAGAAGTAAGGAGTCGGCATCGTGGTGGCTCACGAACCATTCGGCGGCGCCAAAATTGCACTACATGCATAAATTACCTGAATACCCAAGAAAAAGCGAAATACGTTATGCAGGACATGAGAGCATGTAGCAGATAAGAAACGGGAGCGAGCGAGTGGGTGGCCCAACCAGTGTAGCAAAAGTGTCCTGCATCGCCTGTTGTGTTTTGCGCTGACCACCATTAGCAGCCTTCGCAAACTACGTTGTGATTTCAAAGAGCGGTTTACAGTATGAGTCACCATATACTGTTCACGGGTCATCTATGGTTGGTAAATTGAACTAGACTCATTTGAAACGAAATAGAGTAACTTTCATTATGTCAAGCACGTTTATTTGTAACCATCCCCATGCATCTGGAGAACGTGTAGCGCTAGGTCACCCGTAAACGTTCATGTTACGCGCCTTACAGGAGCGGCCAAGATTTTACTAATGGTGAGGGCGTGCATTATCAGGCAATTGTGCCTTAAAAATATTGGCACTCATCGTTCGCCACACAGATATGGCGAGTGCGTATTAGGTTCTAAATTCTGAAGAACATCGTAAACCGATTTTAGAGACTTTTACGCAGCTTTTAACAAGCAACTCCAAGGTGTATAAATTGAAAAAATAACTGAAATGCTTCCAATGTTGTGCATAATATAGACGAAAATTACCTGTCGTTGCGGCAGGTGCTTTTGCCGAGGTAGCAGGCTGTTCCTTCGGCTTCGTTTGTTCGAAGCCTACGTCAAGCGAAAAGAAAAAAAATACAGGAGAATAAAGCATCCATTTCAAACAGCACTTTTGCATTACTGTTAAAGAAAGTTGCCTATGCTATACATTGGAACCCCGTTCTGGGCTTCTGAAAAACCAATAGATTTATTGATGCAGGTCCCCGTTTTCGCAAGGTAATCATAGAGATGATTCATACAAAACATGGTACTAGTCGGCTATTCCATTGACGACGTAAATAGCCTCGCTGCAGCTATTTGGAATTAAAGCCTAACCAAAATAACGGATATATGCCATGCATACCACGTAGTTGAATATGGCAGTTACATATTCTCAGTCTTAACACCCGTCTAATGTAGGCGAACTAATAGAGCCAAGAAGAGTCGCTGATAGCTGCACAGTAGCTAAGTAATAACGCTTAACTTGGCATTACATAGCGACTAATAAGCCAGTGATGCATTTTAGGGTTATATGGCAGCGAGTCGATCATTTCACACGAATTGCTCATGCGTAACCTCTTTTTCTATCTGTCTGCATTTATATTATGGGGTTTTCGTGCCAAAATACGATCCCGCGTCATCCTGCGACCTCCCGCTGAGCAGCCTTGCACCATAGGCCCTAAGCAACCGTGGCGAGTTTTCGGCTTGCGTTACAGTGTATCACAGTGCCCACAACACAAGCATCCAAAATTGGTAAGGGTAGTTAGTAAGTATATAAGTTTTCGAGCAGACGCTAGAATTGAATTGTATTAAAGTCTGGTATTTTACGTGCCAAAATCACACTTTTATCATGAGGCACGTTGTAGTGGGGGACTCTGGATTAATTATGACCACCAGGGGATTTTAACGTACCCTCAATGTACGGGATACGGGCGTTTTTTGCATTTCACCCCATTGAAATGTGGGAGCAGACGACAGTTGTAAAATATTATATGATCAGAAAGTTATGCTATTTAAGTTAGGGTGAATTAGACCTGTCTGCTGCATAACTTCTGGAAATAATATCGTCTGTGGATACAGGGTACACGCAATAGAGCCCCATAGCTTGAATTCACCAGCTTTCATACCGCTACAACGGGATATACTGTTCTCTGGAGGAAAGCTCGTGTTTCAGGCTCAGGCTTGGAATGGGCGGTGTGCTAACTCTGGAAATATGCATGCGATCTCTAAGGTATAAGCTGATCAATACAAGCTTTTAGAAGACTGGATTTGGGAAAAGGGCAAACTTTCTTTCGACTTCAAACAATGATATTGCAAAGCATGCAATTAAGCTCACTGAGGTGTTGGTCCAAGGGTTAAGCACCCATGGCAAATTTCCTTTCAGGAGCTTTACGTTCAATACAATAAATTCCGTTCGCCTTTCTGATCCACTATATGCTCCATAAAGGTTTGCTGTTGAAGGTTATTTTCAATCGCGCCATTGGCGTGCCTTGCTCTTTCTTTTTTTCCGCTAAAAACGTCTATCCCACCAAAGCACACCAGTTTATTGTTCGCAGCGAAGTAAGGAGTCGGCATCGTGGTGGCTAAGGACCCATGCGGCGGCGCCAAGATTCAACGGTACATGCATAAACTGCCTATTATACCCAAGAAAAAGCGAAATACATTATGCAGGACTAAGAGCATGTAGCAGATAAGAAACGGGAGCGAGCGAGTGCACTGTAAAATAATTTACACCCTTAAATGTGAAAAGGGGTGTAAATGTTTCTATAACTCACACCCTTAGGGTGTTAGTTGTATAAATCACACCCTCAGGGTGTGAGTTACAGACACATTTACGCCCTTTTTCACTTTTAAAGGTGCAAATTATTTTACAGTGTGGGTGGCCCAACCAGTGTAGTGAAAGTGTCCGGCATCGCCTGTTGTGTTTAGCGCTGACGCCCATTAGCAGCCTTTGCAAACTACGCTGTGATTTCAAAGAGCGGTTAACAGTATGAGTCACCATATACCGTTCACAGGTCATCTATGGTTGGTAAATTGAATTAGACTCATTTGAAACGAAATAGAGTAATTTC
Source organism: Dermacentor andersoni (assembly GCF_023375885.2). Lineage (NCBI taxonomy): Eukaryota > Metazoa > Arthropoda > Arachnida > Ixodida > Ixodidae > Dermacentor > Dermacentor andersoni. Next base: position 104,547,192 of record NC_092822.1, on the reverse strand, counting down.
CATTATGTCATGAACGTTTATTTGTAACCATCCCCGTGCATCTGGAGAACGTGCAGCGCTATATTACCCGTCAAATTTCATGTTATGCGCCTTACAGGAGCGGCAGAGATTTTACTAAGGGTGAGGGCGTGCATTATCAGGTAAGTGTACTTTTAAAATGTCGGCACTTATCATTCGCCACACAGATGCGGCGAGTGCGTTTTAGGTTCTATATTCTGAAGAACCTCATAAACCGATTTTGGAGACTTCTACGCATACTTTAACAAGCAACTCCAAGGTCTATAAATTAGAAAAACAGAAATGTTATCAAAGTTGTGCATAATATAGGCGAAAATTACCTGTCGTTGCGGTAGGTGCATTCGCCGACGTAGCAGGCTGCTCCTTTGGCTTGGTTTGTTCGAAGCCTACGTCAAGCGAAGAAAAAAAAGAATACTGGAGAATAAAGCATCCATTTCAAACAGCACTTGTGTATTACTGTTAAAGAAAGTTGCGGAACCCCGTTCCGGGCTTCTGAAAAACCAATAGAGATTTATTGATGCAGGTTCCTGTTTTCTCAAAGTAATCATAGAGATGATTCATACAAAACATGGTGCTAGTCGGCTATGCCATTGACGACATAAATAGCCTCACTGCAGCTATTTGGAATTAAAGATTAACCAAAATGACGGATGTATGCCATGCATACCACGTAGAACGCGCAGCGCTAGGTCAACCATCAAATTTCAAGTTATGCGCCTTACAGGAGCGGCCAAGATTTTACTAAGGGTGAGGGCGTGCATTATCAGGCAAGCGTACCTTAAACATGTTGGCACTCATCGTTCGCTACACAGATGCGGCGAGTGCGTATTAGTTTCTAAATTCTGAAGAACATCATAAACCGATTTTCGAGACTTTTACGCAGCTTTTAACAAGCAACTCCAAGGTCTATATATTGAAAAAGAAAAAAACCAGAAATTCTTCGAATGTTGTGCATAACATAGACGAAAATTACCTGTCGTTGCGGCAGGTGCTTTTGCCGAGGTTGCAGGCTGTTCCTTCGGCTTCGTTTGTTCGAAGCCTACGTCAAGCGAAAAGACAAAAAAGAATACAGAAGAATAAAGCATCCATTTCAAACAGCACTTGTGCATCACTGTTAAAGAAGGTTGCCTATGCTATACATTGGAACCCCCCGTTAAAACCATTTGAGAACTATGAATAACATTTTGTAGGCAAATGCTCAAGCTGTTAGACTTATGTTTGCGCCCTGCCTCAGAAGGCATTACGTCTAAGTTGCATCTCAGTTCAACAAACGCTGCAAACTGTTATACTTTTTAATTCTATTCATTACCTAAGCGCCAATAACAAACTACGTGTAGTCGGACTGCAACAATTGCTAGGTGCTGTCTATGTTCAAAGTGTCAAGACTCGAAGCTACTCCACTACTCCCAAGATATGTCACTGGGGTCTGTAAAAGAAACAAATGAGCCTGGCGCGCGATATTTTCTGAGCAGCTGAGGTAGCAGAGGCAACGTGGTCGGTGGCTGCGGAATACTTTTTGTACCTTGGGTTCAATAACGTGCCCATGAATGTAATATGCAAGTAAACAGGCATTCATTTCGTACACCGGCGGAAATAATGTCACCGTAGCGAAGAAGGTATCATAGAGTTCGAGTGAGTAAAGTCACAAGCGGTTCGGTAAGTGGCAAGGAAACTTTGATAAAAATGTAACTATGCCTTTGAGTTTTATTAGACGTGCTAGGTGAAACGAAACGAACGACATGGTGTGTTGGGCTTACATTGTTTATAGTCGCTGGCCTGCTGGTACTTCGTGCGACAAAAGTTGACGATGGCCCGCAGTGTCTGCAGCCTGCTGTAGCTTCCGCGGCCACAGACGTTTCCGTCGTCGCTGTCCTCGACATTGAAGGCGGCGATCCCGTACTGGTACTTCGTCAGGTCCCGCTTGCACCGGCATAGCTGGGAGAAAGTAAAGCGTAGAATAATAGGTAAAGGCGTCGAAAAAAAGAGCTGATCTGGTTCGCTTGCCTCAGCAAGAAAAAAATGAGCGTCTGGATAAAAAAGAACGGTGAGTAGATAGAGAAGAGCATGGCCTGTTCGCGGCAGCAGCACCCTGTGTTAGGACGCCACCTTGGATAAGCGAACAAGTGCTTTATACTTTCGTGTGTATAGGTCACTCAACGGCAGGAGCCCATCATTCAAAAATGCAGAAGGTTAAACAACTTACATCATGGAACACGGATAATATTACGATGGCCACGCAGCTGCTTCCCATCCATGGTGCTCTCTGTATTTCATTGACACGGCTGCCATCATGCCATGCGACAAGTCTCGCAAACAATTTTCGCAAGCAGCCCTGTCAGCCATGCAAGCACGATGTACGCACTCATTTGTAAGCTCTCTGCTTAGCCACAGACGTTAATAGACAAGCACTTTGGAATCCAACAATTTCATATATCCAGAACTATGCAATGCTAAAAGTCAGGTAGTTGCACTTTATTTTCTTTTTTTTTTACACTGTTACCTTCAATGAAGAGTAATTAAAGACGTAGACTCACCGTTCAGAAGAACAGGTAAACATTTCATGTGCATAATTTTGTAACAGCCAACAAAGGGTTGTGTCGATGACGTTACAGGAATTTAATAGCAGATATAAGCGCAAACACAATTATGGCTATCACTGACCAGTAAAGTAAGTAGTGGTTTCATAGTCATTGAAGTTAGAACAGTGCATTACCAGAGCAACACAATGTGTTTTATCCTATAAGGACGTAAATTTATGTTGGGATAGCGTAAATTACATAAAAGAATATCACTATCTAAGCTGTGCGCGCTGCATCAGGGTATCGTAGGCGGCCGCATTTCTCAAAAAATAAAAATTCAGCTCCACATATGTGAAGCGAATAGACTGCGGAAATATATATATATATATATATATATATATATATATATATATATATATATATATATACCTCCACCAAATACAACGGGGGGGGGGGGAGGGGGGGTTCGCGTAGCAGCACTAGTTCTAGGTCTGTAGCGGTAGGCTGAAACAGGTCGGTGCTGTAGCGAAACGGGGACGCAAGCGCTTCTGGTCGTCTTCTTCTCTTTCACCAGCACCATGCCCGTTGCCCAGTGACTTCAGTACAGTATATATATATCGAACCAAGCAGACCATAACCGCGAAACTGAAGCCGAGGGTCCGGACGACCTGGTCTGCGGGAATTATTAAGAAATTGTCTTGCTTTTTACATGATTTATAAATATTGAGACGTGTAGTTGTTTATCTTTTCCTCCTGACCGCTTTCCACCATCTAACAAATGTCATCGATCAGCGCGGGAGCACCCGCATATATTGAAAGTTTCTCGTATGTCACCAATGTTTCTACCCGTTTTCCGTTGTCACCGAAGCTTGGGTAATCTCATTGCATGTGCGACGCGAATTGTGCAGAATTTTGGGGAAGACACGCGGGCAGCAGCGATTTCTCTGGAACCTTCGATGGCTCATGTATAAAAGCTGGCCCGCTTGACCCGCTGATCATATTACGACGATCGCCGACTATGTTCACCGACGTTGCCGTTTTTTTTTTTTTTTGAGGGTAGCCTGTTTTTGTGGGCACAGGTTCGCCCAATAAAAGTTAGTTTCATCATTCACAGTATTGTTACTGTGTTTTTTGCCGTCACTACTACGTGACAATATGGAGGATATTCCTGCTTTGACTTACAACAAAAATAAATGTAAACTTCGTGCTAGCTTGTTAACTTGTTGCTTGTAGGTTTCGTAGTGTAATTGTATTGACTGCTTGACTTCGTGATGTAAAAAAAAAACCTTCTTCTTTGCTTGCTCGAGTGTCATACGGTGGTGGTTTGTGAAAACCTTGCAACGTTGTCATATATCATTTATTTTTATTTATTTTAAATTTTTTTACGCGGTTTTCATTTGATTCATTCGTTGTCTTAGCTTAATCAATGCGAACGACCGATTCGGCGTAGGGTCAGAAAAGGACAAAACCTTTAACTCTATATTCACTATGAATATTCAGGAAAAAGATCGTCTGTGAAATCTCGTATTTGGTGCTAAAGTGAAAAAGGTCTGCGAGTCAGTACAATTGCGGTACGAAAGAAAGAAGATGAAGAGAGAGCCACCAGCATTATCTCGGGGACGCGCCACTCCCCAACGATTGGAAAACCGCTCTGGTCACTTTCATTCCCAAACCTGGCAAGGCCATCAACACGGACAACCTTCGCCCCATCTCTCTCACCTCGTGTGTGGGCAAACTAATGGAGACGATGGTGCGTGACAGGTTGTCCGAGTTCATGGAAAATCAACACATCTTCGCAGACTCCATGTTCGGATTTCGCCCGCACAGGTCCGCACAGGATGTTCTGCTACAACTCAATCGGGACATCCTTGACCCGGTCGAATGCCCCCACAACGATAAGGTTGTACTCGCCTTAGACTTGAAGGGGGCCTTCGACAACGTTACTCACGAGGTAATACTCACCCATCTTTCACAAACCGGCTGCGGACGCAACGCGTTCAGATACATTCGGCAATTTTTGACAGATCGTGACTCCTACATTAAAATCCAGGACACTGAACACGGTCCTTTCCGACTTGGAACCAGACGAACACCACAGGGTGCAGTGCTGTCTCCTCTCCTATTCAATCTGGCTATGATGCACCTGCCGGCCCAATTGGGTGCTGTCGCTGGTGTGCAGCATGCGCTGTATGCCGACGACATCACCCTGTGGGCCACGCAGGGCTCACTCGGAGACATTGAGGCCAACCTGCAACAAGCGGCGACCATAGTGGACCGTTATGCTCGCCACTGTGGCCTGCAACGCTCCCATCAAAACTCTGAATTTGTACACATACGCCCCTCACCAAAGTGTACAGCCAAAATTGAGCTCTTTCTGGAGACAGGACCAATTCCTGAACACACTGAAGTCCGGGTACTGGGGCTTTTCATTGATCAACATAGACGGTCGAACACTACCCTGGCCCAGCTCCGTAAGGTGGGGGACCAGGTGGGCCGCATGGTCCGCCGGGTTTCCAACAAACGCGGGGGGTTGCGGTGCAAAGACGCCTTGCGGCTGGCGCATGCATTCATGACCAGTCGAATCTTATATTCGACTCCTTACCTCCACCTTCGGAAACAAGACGAGGATGCACTCGAAGTCATCCTCCGCAAAATTATTAAGCGAGCCCTCGATCTCCCCGTGAACACCTCCAACCAGCGACTCCTGGGTGTAGGCAGGGTGAACACGTTCCGGGAGCTCCGAGAGGCTCACTTAACTAACCAATACACACGCCTCTCTAAGACACTGTCGGGTCGCCGCCTCCTTGCCCGACTACACATCCAACACACCACCCTTATGGAAGAGCGAGTACGACTCCCTTTCGAGTGGAGATGCGCCCTCCAAGTACGCCCTCTTCCTAACAACATGACACGTGAGGACCATAATGGTCGGCGCCTGGCGCGGGCGGAAGCCCTGGGCCGCCATTATGGGTCGAAACCCGGCACTTATTACGTGGACGCCTCCGGCCCCCACCATGGAGGATGGTACACGGCCGCAGTCGTCCACCAGTCCAAAACAGTTAACGGGCTTACATTTCGCGCCCGCGACATAACTCATGCGGAGGAGGTCGCCATTTCACTGGCTGCTACCCACTCTGATTCCAAAACAATTATCTCCGACTCGCGAGGGGCCTGTCGGAACGTCGAGCAAGGCTGGGCTCCATACTTAGCCTACCGACTACTTCAATGTTGCACCTACACCGGGGACCCCGCTCACCGGAACATAGTATGGGCTCCTGCTCATATGGGCCTCGAGGGGAATGAGGCAGCCGATGCCGCCGCCCGCGCTCTCTCTCTCCGGGCTTCCTTTCTCGACTCCCTAGATCAGGATCTTGAATTCAATCCCGCGTATTCTTTTAAAGACATTGTCCTGCATTATCAATCTGGCCATAGCCTTTACCCTCGCCCGAGTAAAGGTCTATCTAAGACGGAGGAGCGGCTTCTACTCCGTCTCTATACGAACACTCTGCTGTGCCCGGCAGCACTCAAACATTTTGATCGTTCTTTCACGGGCAGTAGTCCGCACTGTGCGGAGAAGTCTTCGGACATCTACCACATGGTGTGGGCCTGCCCATCTAACCCAGCTATTGCCCCTCACCCCAACCCCACTCGGGAGGACTGGGAGGCGACCCTGCTCGGCTGCTATGACCTGCAGGCCCAAAGGGCCTTGGTCGAGCGCGCCCGGGCAGCGGCCGACGCCACTGGGGTCCCGTACTAGGGATTCCACCCAGTATTTTAAGGGCCGGGCCCTTAAGGACCGGCCCATGTGCGTGCCTCCATGTGCTTCTCGTCTGAGAGCAATAAAAGTTTTTCACCACCACCACCAGCATTATTACGATATCTACCTGTGGCAAGATATGCGAGGAATCAAATTTCGTACCGTTTCGTTTTGTTCTCCATTATTCCCTCCCTCCGCCGTTCATTCGAACGCCGTCGTGCTGCCATTATAAGAGGAATCGACCAATCGGGGTCGCTAGCGATAGCAAATATTGGAAAATTAAAAATAGAATTGAAGTGTTAGAAATTACGGGTCACAGAGTTGCTTCTTTTTTTCAATTGAGAAGGTATGTTTACTGTCGCTAAAAGGACGGTAAAACAATAATTGCCGTATCGTTCCCACACTCTCATGAAGTACTCATCGCGAAGAAGGAGGCAGTTAGTGTGCTGGGCAGAAAAGCTGGGTGAACTGTGAACTATTTATTGAACCAACTCGCGCGCCCCAAAAAATCAAGCAATGGTAAAGTTGCGACGATACAGAGATGCGCAGTCGGTGATTGCCGAATCACAAGTGGGGCGGCCGTCTGATGTCGATTGTTTATAATTCCCACAGAATTCTATCCAACGCTCCTAAAGTTTTGTGAAGTTTCGAGCAGAAGCGGTGGTGGTTTCCTGGCCGTTGACTTTCGGTGGTGTTGTAATTTCTCCGGGCTCTCGGACCCCGGCACCGGACCCGTAGCCGTCGACAGGCAAACGACGTTCCTGAATGTGTGCTCAGAAAGCTTGCTTGGAACTCCGCCAGGAGTTCTAGCGTTCGGATACTCCAACGCGTGCTATACGCTTCGATGGGAAATTTCGCGAAAGTGACTGTATGCCTGAAAGTGAAAGAAAGCTCGAAACACCATATCTGGAAGGCTCAGGCTGAATGATAAGTGTCAGTTACCCGCCGTGGTAGCACCGTAGCTATTATGGGCGTTGCGCTGCTAAGCCCGAAGACGCGGAATGAAATATGGGACGCGGCGGCCACATTTCAATGGAGGCGAAATGCAAGAAAAAAAAATTATCGCGTAGCCGGCACTGGGTGCACGTTAGCGAACGCCAAGTGGTCGACATTATTTTTGAGTTGGATGGATGGAATAACTTTAATGAAAGGTCCTGTGAGCTATGGAGCGCATGGTCCCATAGAGCGGGCTACTCCCACGTTGGGACCGGGAGTTGTAACTCCTTGGCCGCATCGTGGGCTCGCTGGACGGCCCAGAGCTGCTCCGCCTGGTCCGTGCTGCAATAATGCTTCTTGTAGTCTGGCGGACTCTTGATCCTTGTTTGCGTGGGTCCGACCACACGGCCAGAGCAAGTGATGTACGTCTAGTGTGCTATGGCAATTTTCGCAATATGATGTTTTGTATAGGTCAGGCATGTAGTGATGTAGTCTGTTCTGCATGGGGTACGTATTTGTTTGAAGCATTCTCAACGTGATGGCTTGAGGCCTGGTGAGCTTATTGTGAGGTGTGCTGTATATTTTGCGGTCTAGATAAAAATGCTTTATGACCTATTTTTGAGTTGCCCACTGTACGACGTGCATCATACTCATATTGTGGTTTCAGCACGTAACGCCCCAGGATTAAATTGTTAATTAACAGCGTCCGCTCGGCGGCAGCCAAGGTACATTACTCCGCGCAGTCAACGCAACTCGTGTAGAGTGCATGAAACTCTCGTGCACGAAATGTAGATTGGTTGCTAGGAGCGGGAAGATGGAAAAGTAGAACAGATTACGCGGCGTTATTATTAAGGCATGTTTACCGCGTTCCCGATCTCCATTGCCTTTTTTCTTCACGTAGGCTTTACAGGTCACTTGGGAGGTTACACACAGTACCTTTTTTCTGGATTGTTCTGCAGTGATGTTATACTTATATCGGTTGCTTTTTTTATTTCTTTTCAGTTCATAGCGAAAAATAAAATGTAAAAGGTGAACATTTTTATAAAATCAAGGGGGCGATTGTAAAACTTCTTCCGCTTCTGTGGCTCAAAAAATCAAACAATACGCTTGTCAAACAGAGCAAAAGCGATCTGCAGTGATGGCAGAAATGAATACTTTGATTTATTCATCCATTATGTTATCGCACGAAGTGGAATTTATTACTCGTAAACCTATATTACACTTATTTAAACATAGGACATAGAAGCTAGCCTGCAAGCTGGTGCAATGTTTCTGTAAAGAAAGTATCCAAATGGCGAATACTAAAGCCACTGAAGTACGTGTTGGCAAAAGGTGCATTACAAGGTAAAATTTACCTGATAACTGCAACGTGCTACACAGCCTGGTTACTTTATGCCTGATTGATTGCGTTGCTTTTATACATAAATGATTGAAGCTTACAGAAAACAAGTGACGTGAAGAAAAATTTCGGATAGTCGTTGGTTGAGTGGGATTGGCAGAAGGCTTAATTTTCCTCCTACAGTATTAAATTTGAGAAAGGTGAAAAAAAATAAACACGGGAGAATCTAGATCATTGAGTTAGTAACCGCAAGGCAAAATTGAAGTGCCGCGAAATGTGAGAGAGGTTATGAGCAGGGGCGTAGCCAGGGGGAGGGGGGAAGGGGGGCTTATGGGGCTTCAGCCCCTCCCCCCCCCCAAAAAAAAAAAATTCCGTGGTGTCATTCACCGCCGACCAAAAGAACGCGCGGCGTCGAAAATCATGCTGAATTGTGTTCAGAATGTGGTTTTCACGCTCGAAAAGACATTTCAGCGCGAACATAGCCAAATCGGGCTGGATTTCACGGCAACGCACATGCACCGGGAGTCACATAACGCACGGAGCCCCACCCGAGATAAACTTCAAGGGGGTTTTGATGGCGAACGGGCTCGTTGCGGCACCTCGCGAAGGCCGCGGAATCTACGGAGCGCATTGATTTCAATTCCGAATCTTCAGGGGTATAAAGTTCTCATAAACTTTTGATGCTAAGGTGCATTGACATTTACAAAGTCGTGCTTTATTTAGATTTTAAATTCCGGAACATTGGGGATTTAATGCTATAAACATCTGACGCCATAGGTGGATTGACTTTTTTAAAGTCGTATATCGGACCATACAACTAGACAAGCCATACGAACACACTGTTAGACACGTTGGCAAAGCACGCACCGATGTCCGATGAGAAGAAGCATTGTGGTGGTTCATTTTTGTCGTCATGTCGCAGAAAAAGATATAAAAAATTTTATAAACTATTTTTTTTTAAATATAAAAAAATCACGACACTAAAGCCAGGAAATGTAACTACGTTCTTATTTATTTTCTACTTTGGCTTTTATTCGCGAGGACACATTGAGCCTCTTCCATTTTTTTGTTCTCGCTACTCGCGGGCTGCCAGAGCCAGCCAGAGCGCATGCGTTCTTCTGGTGTTCCCAGACCACCGCGCGGCGCACTTCGGTGCGCGCTCATTGTTCTCTGGCCTGGCAGTATTTTGGACGCTTTCTAGCTAGCAGACGAGAAAAAGAAATGTTCGCACACCGCCATCACTGCGGGGACTCGACGGCTTGCAACGCGTTCGCTTGAGTGCAACCTCTTTATAAAATTTTGTCTCGCCGGTGTAGGATACCCAGCAGTATGCGTATGGATCTCTGTGGACCAAGCGTCTCACGTTTTCTTCTATATTCCTAGGGTAGCCACATTAGGTGCCCAAAGAAGACATTATATTATGACCAACATGCTTTCTCTTGCGCTTATTTCCGTGCCCCCGCCTCCACAAAAGAAAAAAAAAACATTGTGGCGGTGCCGCAAATTGTCGCATGGTGAAAGTTCGATTTTGTTAACTGAAGTTTTTTAGCGCACGAAAAGGGACGAAAGACAGTGGCAAGACGCGAACACAGCGCTAACTTCCTACAATTGTTTTATTCCACGAAGCGGTACACATATATATAGGTAACACACACCACCGTACGCATGCGCATATGTACTGATTTCTAATCAAATGAGACAGCAACGAGACATGTGTAATGGAAAGTTAAGATGATATCAAAGATGAAAGAACGACCATTCATAGCCAAAAAAATATTTTTTTTTGTAATTGCAAGATTAAAATGTAATTTCCATCAGGCCATCCTCTGTGTCACGTTTAAAAAATAGAATTCTTTTCTTGAAAGGTCGATTGAAGGCGTACTAGCACAAGCGCTCCCCAAACTAGTGATTTTCGCTGCTTCAACAATCTCACGTGTTGTTTGCGCTGGGCTTCTTCCTATCACCGTGCACTGTTTATAAATGGCACTGCACCCATGTTTTCTGCACTGGTTTTCCACTGGTACTGTATAAATCTCTGTAGAACTCCTCAGCCACTTGAACTATCTCATCTATATTAGTAATGATATTGCCGGCTTTGTCTCTTAACGCATACATCTGATTCTTGCCAATTCCTAGTTTCTTCTTCACTGTTTTTAGGCTTTAGGTGGAGCGGTGGCATAGAGGTAGAACACCCGCCTCGCGTGCAAGAGGTCCGTGGTTCGAATCCCGGTGCCGGCAAATTTCCACCGGATTAAAAAAAAAATCCGCGTGTTGATAAAATCGCACAAACAGGCCTGGAGTGTGGCCTGATCCCGGTGACCAGAACCGGTAACGCACTCCCTCACCAGAGCAGGATTGGCCACCCTGGTGCAGTACTTGGCCACAACCTCCTATATGAACACAACAATTGGGCGAACCTGTGGCCGCAAAACAGGCTACACTTATAGCACAACGATAGCGGCGAACACGGTCGGCGATCGTCGAAAATCTGATCAACGGGTCAAGCGCGTCGGCTTTTATACATCAATCGTCGAACGTTCCAGACTAATCGTTGGGACCCGCGTGCCTTCCACAAAGTTCTACACTATTCGCGTCAGGCGATGAAATAATGTAACACAAGGCTCGGCGACAAGAGACAGCGGATAGAAGCATCGATAACTTTCCAGAAACTTCGGATACATGCGGGCGCTTCACGTGCTGTACGATAACATTTGTTAGGCGGCGAAACGTGGTCGCCCCATAAAGATAAGTACACGTGTCAATATCGTGTATGAACTGCCCCTGTCATGCGGCAAAAAATACATCTGCCAAACGGGAAGGTGCGTAAATGACAGGTTGCGTGAACACGCAAATAATGTGCGAACTGGAGGAGTGGGGGCATCTGGCTCTTCACTGCAGAAAACATGGGTGCAGTCCCATTTATAAACAGTGCACGGTGATAGGAAGAAGCCCAGCGCAAACAACACGTGAGATTGTTGAAGCAGCAAAAATCGCTAGTTTGGGGAGCGCTTGTGCTAGTACGCCTTCAATCGATCTTTCAAGAAAAGAATTCTATTTTTTAAACGCGACACAGAGGGTGGCCTGATGGAAATTACATTTTAATCTTGCAATTACAAAAAAAAATATTTTTTTGGCTATGAATGGTCGTTCTTTCATCTTTGATATCATCTTAACTTTCCATTACACATGTCTCGTTGCTGTCTCACTTGATTAGAAATCAGTACATATGCGCATGCGTACGGTGGTGTATGTTACCTATATATATGTGTAACGCTTTGTGGAATAAAACAATTGTTGGAAGTTAGCGCTGTGTCCGCGTCTTGCCACTGTCTTTCGTCCCTTTTCGTGCGCTAAAAAACCTCATTTATGGAAAACCAACACGCCCTAACCTACGCTCTTTCAAGTTACGATTTTGTTACTTCTTCTTTTGCGGAAAGTAATGGGCCATGGGACGCTTGAGTTGCCGGATACTCTTACTATATTGTTGCGGTAGCAATTATATGGACACTCCAGGTGCATTCCTGCCATCGCCGTCGCCCTCATGCTCCGTATAATGTCCAAGGGCGATAACATCGTAACCGCGCGCAGCATGCTGTATGTGCGAGTGAAAGCTAGGGGAGGGTGGTGGCATGGGGTGAGCTGACGATGGTCTCTCATTCTTGTGTGCGCAAGGCAAAAAAGCGGGGAGGAAGCACGCCGCCTCCTGTCGCATGCGATACATCAAGGGGAGTGGAGGGAGAGGTTGCTGTGATCTTTGTATCTCTGATTTCGCAACATGTCTACTTGCCTTGTTTGACGCATTACATACAGTGACTTTTTCTTAGATACATAGATTAATTGGAGACTTATACGTATATTTAAATATCTTGTTGCGAGGTTTTCTGTATACGTGAAGTCTGTTTCCAGTGACACTCTTTTTCCCTTTATCAAGCTGTATCTTCACATGTGTATATTCCATTGTATCTTCTCATTTCTAATGTACGAGGACGAGTCAGACGAAAATGAGCTAACCCACCCCACGCAATAATGGTTTGGTTCTTTATGTGCGAGGCATGCGTGTATCGCAGGGGCATCTCTCATTTACAAAAGTGACATGCAGGAGTGACCATAAATGTTTTGAATGCTCTCATTCACTGGGTTGAACATGGTTGAGTGACATAATGGACACTTCAAAAGTTGAACACCGTGGTGTAGTGAGGCTTTTGACAACTGAAGTTGCTTCCCAAAAAGAAATTAGTCGCCGTATGGTTGCCGTGTACGTTGAACATTGCATTTCATTGGCCACTGTGAAGCGTCGGAGCAAACGCTTGAAAGAAGGGCCTGAAAATTGCAAAGACGATCGAAGACTCGGTCAAAGCCACCGTGCAATCGCCCCCAACACAGTTGCCAAGGTTGATGAGCTGATTAGACAATAGCGGACGATAAGCATCGATGAACCGGCAGAGCGTGTGAACATCAGTCAGGGTTCGGTTCACACCGTAATTCATTAACACCTTGGTTATTGGCTCTTGTGCACGCAATGGTTGCTTAGCATTTTGAACCATCGCCAGAAGACGGAGAAGTTCTGCGCTGCTTTGACTCATCTGATCCGGTGTCACAATGAGGGTGACGACTTCTTGTCTGCCATCGTGACCGGGGACGAATTATGATGCCACCACTACGAACCTGAAACGCGACCGCAAAGCTTAAAGTGGGAGCATTCCAATTCACCGCCCCCAAAGGAAGCAAATTTGCTTTCTTCAGAAATGACGGCCTTAAGGCTGTCATTCCCGCCGGAAAAGTGCTGACTTCCTTTTTTTCGATCGTCCGCGGCCATTACTGCTCGAATATTCTAAACCTGGAGAGACTATAAATCGTTTCCGATATTTTGAAACGCCGGATGGGCTGCGGGTCGCAATCAAGAACAAACTACGTCGAATAGTCAGGAATGGGGTCATCTTGCTCCACGACAATGCCCGTCCCCACGTCGCTGATGTGGTCAACGTAAATTGGCAAAGTTCAAGAGTGAAACCCTGCAACATCCGCCATACAGCACAGACCTGTCGCCTTGGGACTTGCACATTTTGGGGCACCTGAAAAAACACCTCAAGGGAACCAGATTCGTGTCGGACGATGACGTGAAAGAGTCAGTTACAGAATTTCTGAAGCAGCAACCCACGGAGTTTTATGACACGTGAATCACGCGACTCGTTAGCCAGTGGGACAAAAGTCTAAATGCTCATGGAGACTACTTTGTAATATAGCACTGGCCTTTTGTCATATATTCGCATTGGCTCGCTTTCATTTGACTCGGCCTCGTATATCTTGCAGAACTCCTGCTGTGCTCTCTGTTGCGACCTACAATACACGACCGGTGATAGCTGCTCCTGCGCAACACATTGGAACAAAGGACAGCGTCATTGAGAGTTTTCCCTGGCCGTGTCATATGTACAAAAATGTAGAAGTTCTTGAAGGACAAAGTTTCATTAGAATATTTATCCTCAACTTGTTCATTTAATAGCCTTTACATTTTTTTATATCAGCGGCATGCACTGCTTTGCTGGTTTCAAAGTGATATAGTTCTAAAGACCGTGCGATATTATCTTTACTTATTAAATAGACAGAAAATATGGAAGCATTGATATCAGTTATTTCGGGCACAATTTCTGAGAGATACGAGTATATTCTTTTGTGAAAAAATACGTATTTTACTTGTTTTTACAGTGCACAGCGTTAAAGAATTCGTTTGCAGCATCTTTGGCAATGGCAATGCAGTTATTACTCACGGATTTAATCACTCGACAAATAGGAGGCCGACCTGCAACGTCAGCTCGCCCCCCCCCCCCCCGCCCCGAACAAAATTTCTGGCTACGCCACTGGTTATGAGGACACTATATCAGGGGTACAATGCTTATAAACAGTGGCTGATGACAATGTCGACTAACTACGCATATGACACAAGCACCTATCATATCCCAAAAACTTCACCATTTGGAAAGTGCCTTTCTGACCATTTGACTATCTTGGTAGCGGCTGCTGCGGTTAACTGTAGACTAACTGTCCATCCCTACGACCGCGGCGCCGACTTGTTATGACATGACAACTATGTACACTATGTGTACACGTGGGATGATGCGTGGTGAGAGGCTTAAATTGAACATTCTCGATTCAAACTCTACAGACATGGGAGAATTGTTCAGCCGAACATCTCTTCAGATTTTTGCAGCGAAATTACTGGAAGCCCGTGAACTCAGGGGTGGCTTTCCTTATTTCTTCAATATATCTTAAAGTGGTTCCGTAATGCGTAGCAGCCAGTTATTCGCCGCCATTTGTGCCAGACTCCCGGTCACCGTTATCACAGTGGTTTCTGTAGCATTAACGGTGACATCGCCAGCTGTTACCGTTCGTGCTTTCGCATTCGGTGAACTGAAGTTCACATCACTCGATAAACTGCGACAAGCGTTTGGGTAAGTGGCAGCCTTTGGACAACCCCATCCACACGTCCTCCCCTCGTGATAACGCCACTGAGAATTCGTAATAAAAATACAGCAGGCTTACCTTGTACGAAAAAGCAAGGCTGCTGTCGTACGTGAACAATCTTTGAGCAGTCTTGTTGTAGAACACTTCGGCGTGCAGGAAGTCATCGTGGTAGGACCGGGTGAAGTTGACGTTCTTGCACACCTGTCGGCGACACCGAGAAAAAAAAGGTGGTGCGACCACCTCATATAACATTGCTGCGACAGTGGTGTGCGCACACGTGCAGCGATGTGGTGTATCGGTTTTACTTCAATATGTTTATTATTTATTTATTTGAACATTACGGCTTGCTTTAAAAGGCTGTAAGTCGAGGTTGAGATGCAATATTCATCACTGCCTAGTCATAGAGATGATACATGTATTGCGCCGAGGGGCACTTGCACGCAAAAATATACATGGACTGATTTCGAGCACAACAGCAACAAAACTGCGCATACGGGACATCGCAAAACATCGGAAAACGTGCGTCTCAAAGCATACAAACTAATCTGTCGACTAATCTGTGTCATTGCTGCTACGAATGGTGTCATTGCTGTTGCGGTTTGTTCAGAGACTAACTGGACATAATCGTCCTTTTTTATTCCTATTCCAAAGCGTAGTTACAAATCCTCTAACCGATCTGCATGTCATCCGGGTCCGTAAGTAATCAAGTCCAGCTTTCTTTCCTTCTTTTTTTATTTTTTACCAAAGCACTAGCCGACAGGTGCCAATTGGAGGGGCCACACAAAAATCCGGTTCATCTTACCTTTTTCTAATCGCATGATATTCTTTTTTGTGTGCGAGTCCGACAGGATACTGACGCATATTCCAATATTGGTCGAATAATCTCTTCGCATGCCATCATCATCATGACCGTCAGCCTGGTTACGCCCACTGCAGGGCAAAGGCCTCTCCCATACTTCTCCAAATACCCCGGTCATGTACTAATTGTGGCCATGTTGCCCCTGCAAACTTCTTAATCTCATCCACCCACCTAACTTTCCGCCGCCCCCTGCTACGCTTTCCTTCCCTTGGATTCCAGTCCGTAACCCTTAATGACCATCGGTTATCTTCCCTCCTCATTGCATGTCTTGCCCATGCCCATTTCTTTTTCTTGATTTCAACTAAGATGTCATTAACTCGCGTTTGTTCCCTCACCCAATGTGCTCTTTTCTTATCCCTTAACGTTACACTCATCATTCTTCTTTCCATAGCTCGTTGCGTCGTCCTCAATGTAAGTAGAACCCTTTTCGTAAGCCTCCAAGTTTCTGCCCCGTACGTGAGTACTGGTAAGACACAGCTGTTCTGCACTTTTCTCTTAATAGCTTAATAGCTTAATATATTCTTGTGCCTATAGCTAGAGTTTGCTAACCGTCCTTTGTGGAGCACCCAACCTTAACGTTGTTTTGGTCGAGCAAACTATGGCTTTCATGGCGCCATCGAATTTTTCCTGCGGCGAAAGCATAAGGTCACTGCAACCTTGCTTTATAGGCCACGTCTCGATCGTTCGGATGAACGTTCAGACTCCTTGCCCACGCATGGTCCCGCAGCGGCATGCTGAGCAAGACGGGCTTCTTTGTGGAGCCGCACCTTCCGTATGGAGTCGACCTGGCTCTCGGGAATATTTGCGCAGCTCTGCAGGAGCGAGTAGTTTCCGGGCCGGTCGACTTCATCGGGGTCGCTGTAGAGCGGCCTGTACCAACGGCCGTACATTCCCACGGACACAGACAGCGATGTGCGGACGCCTGCGTCGAACAGTTGTTGGACGACCTCGTGGGCGGTCGCCTGCGGCGGAGCGCGTTAGGGAGAGAGGCATCGCCGCGGTTAAGCACGGACGCAAGGACACAAACACGACAAAAAGCTATCACGCCGACAAAGGAAGCTCGTGTTGTTATATTTGTTTTCATTGCGATGCGTTTTCGTGTTCGCTCTTTTAGCTGCATTTATGTTTCACATGCAATACCAGTTGTGACAATAACAACTTCTCAAACAAAACCTGCTACTTGAGTGCGTGACGCGGCACTCACTCCGTCGAGACGAGAATCCTATTGCAAATTTATTTACGCGCTATATTCACGTTTATTTTCGCTGAACATTTTGCGCTCGCTAGTCGAACGTGTAAAACGGGTTTCGGCTTCTAGAATAGCGATCACGTTTTGCTCAATCTTGTCGCTCCCTTGTAAGTTCGTGCCAGCATGCGCAAAGCCTTATTTTGCAATCTATGTCTATGTTTTTCTCATTCTCAGCCATTCGATCTAATGGTCTGCATCAGAACAGCTGTCGTAGCGGAGAGTGGGAGACCTATTGCAATGCTTCGCAAAATGTAGCCGGCCATTAGCTGGGATATAGACTTAGGTAGGGGAACATCAATGGCAGATTACGTTTATCGGAAGTACCACTTGTGTCTAATCCTCTGCGACTATGAATTACACTGGAGTTCTTTGTCAAAAAATTCACCGACGATTACGATACTCCGTAATGCGAAATCTAAGCGCAGCTCCATATGTGTATTCGCTTCGTTATATAATGGCTGGCGCGCACAATCTGCGTCGTGCAGCACGTTGCAAGCGCCGCAAAGCGTGGCGCGACTGCCTCGCTAATCTGGAGTTCGGGACAGGCAGCGCCTGGGGAACGCGTGGGCGCGATTCACAGCAGCCGCCGTAGACGGACCTCCCAGACGACGTGCGCTACTCTAGCGCCATCTTGTAGCCATCGTCGCCACAGTGCGCTTTTCTTCTCACGTTTACGCCTTACCCACCTCCTCCTCCGCTTCCCACCTCGCGTCTTTCATCCCCCGCTGCGCTGTGCGCTTGCTCTTTCATCCTTCGCTGTACTCCTTCACTCGGTTACACCGACGCTGATGCCGATGCTTGTCGCTGGAGCGGGCGCTTACGAGTTGCGCTCTAAAATAATATACGTGGCTTATTTGAGGCAGTGTTAACCTGAGGATAAAATGAAGGTCAATATTCGCATATATGTCACTGGTTGTGATGCAAGTTCATGCACAGAACTTAATATGTGAACGTAGTTGCCCCGAATGTGGCATTATTTTCATTTCTCTTTTGAACTTTCCCACAACACTCACTAGATTTCGCATCGTGCTTATGGCTAAATTTTCAACCATCGTGACAAGAAATCTACTGGGGTAGCAAACTCGTCTATAAAAAAATTTGCTGAACAAAAGAGAACCCAAAGAAGTCACAATAAATTATGCGCGACCCATTAGGACTAACCTCATTTTATTATATCACTGTGCAACGCGGGACTGCAAGCCTCACAAATGTTTGCTGACTCATACGGGCCTATGTCTTCAACGTCTGCTTTATTTTGGCCTTCTGCATCCCAAATTACAAAAACAAAGCTCTGTCACAGGTTCACGAACGACACACGAGTGAATTATTTGTACCCGTGGTGGAAGCATAGTACTAATTTATCGAGTACTGAGAAGTGCATGTGCCAGCTTGGTAGAGAGAATAAGCTATAATGTGCGCGTCTAATACTGGCAGTAAGACCCGGATACTCTTGAACATGGCAGTTCTCACCATCAGGGCCAGACAGTGATCTAGCTCCTTTTACATGAACAGTTAATTGTGAAGGACAGGATGTCTCGTCGTCCTTTCCTTGCCTCGAAAAACGTGGTGAGTCAGTGTCCTAGCAAGGTAAGGAGCCTTCACCTCGATTGGCGAGGGCTTTTTTACGCTAACGAAGTGCGCACGCTTGCTTCAAACACCTTTCCCTTAGTGGACCGATTCAAGAAGCTTCTCATTCTAGGCTCTTCTTCCCGCTGACGCGGAAGGCTATGTCCGTAAGCCTAACAGCGAATAGACCTAAGCTCCGTGATCGATTGCTTCCAACAGTACACTCCTTGATCTGATGCTCTGTTCCGAGCTAGACTATCTAAAGCACGAAGGTGCCTGGACGGCAGCGCCACCGTTCAGTGTGGAGACAAGCTTTGAGCAGGCCCGCACCGCTGTGTACCTCAATGGTGACTCAGATATTGCTCGACGTGTATCTCTGTGCCATTGGCTTTTTTAATGGAACTTGAACATTTGGCAAATAGTACTGGAGATCGTGATATCATTATTCTACTAGATGTTAATTAAGCCCGGAACATCGAGTTCTCACTTTTTCAATAAGCCTGGAATTATATATCCAAGAGCAAAAGCACTGGTCGGCTTCAAGCTAGCGCAGTGCTCTTTCAAGGATGAATTAGAGGCAATTCCAGCCGTTTCCAGTTACCCGCAACGGCGCATGTACCAAAATGGCGGTCGTGTCGCCACCCTAAATGGCGCGAACCGGCACTACCGAGGCACCCTACGCCATATTGTGTATGCATCCAACTCTTCCATGTCCCAGATACAGAAATTTGGTTCCATGAAGCCGAAATTACGTTATGCCTGCATGGCGTGTTCCTTAGCACGCTTGCCGCTTTGCATCGGTGCCCTTCCGCACATCCGCCCATGCTCGTAATGTGGGATACTAAAGGGCGACGCCTTGACCACAGTTATCGCGCCTACTGCCTCGCACACTGCTACAGCTGTGCAATTATCACTTGTTGCTTCGGAAGGGTCAGCAAATGTAGTGAACGCCGCCAGCTCGGGTACTGAGGACAACGAAGAGAATCGGCTGTGATTTGCGCTGGCAAAGCAACGGGCCTGAATCCGTGGTTTTAGACCACTGCGGTATCTACTGCTGGTCCTTGGGTTAATCAAGCTCGGCCCATGTAAATTCGGCTGGTCCTGAAGAACACAATACCTCATCGCTCTATGCCATTCATTCAGGCGCGTCTGATTTCCCAGTGCACCTCACTCTTTATTATGAAAGCTGAATACAAAGGCGCCGGTGTACTCAGCTCTGAGAACTAATTTAAGAAGGCCATGAATGTACAATAAGTATCCATGCGCCCCACTGCAAAATCTGTTAAAGCCCCTGTCCGATCGCAGTGACAGCTCAATGTGTGCTACCTGTGACCTCTTCGTTAGTACTTCGTTTATTTCGAGGACACCAAAATGAAGTCCGGCGTAGCACTCACCAGGCTGTAGTAGTAGGTGCTGTTGGGCGGCACGTAGAGGAATGTCGGTGGCACTATCAGGCAGCCGCCCATCTTCCGGTCTTCGCTGTAGAAGTGCCCGATGGAGATGACCATGTCCGGCGTGTATATGGTCCTGCAGGTGGAAAGGACGGGGGCGTATAGTTTTGCGAATGTCGCCGACCATGCGCACAAGGTGATCGACATACAGCAGTGGAGTGTGCTTTCCATGGCGCCGAAGGCTACATGAAAAAAAGTTACCATTCTGCACAACCACGCGCCATCGACAAAGACCACGAAAATCAGGACCACGAAACGAAATCAAAACGCAAAAGTAAATTAGGGCTAAAGCTTGCATAACACCTAGCCTCCATTACGATTTCAGTAGACATTTACCAGATTTAGAGAACCATTTGCATTTGTTTTGTTTGCTTGTTAATGCACTTTAATACAAAAATATTTTCCTCTTTGACTTTCTGAGCTCTTGAATTTTGCGGGCTCCGCATTTCATTATCTTCAAATGCACCCATATGATACACGGCAAAAACAAATATGGTGATGCGAAATGCGCTCACACGGAACCTATATAAGTCCTCAAATGGGAATTCAAAGCTGTTACGTCTCGCTGGCCATTTGGTAACAAGCTGCGTACGTTAGGCTTAGAAGAGGCTGATCTGTAACCACTCTATCTAGAATATAAGAGGAATAATAAATTAAAGTACGTTCCTCAATTGCTATTCAATGCCTATAGAGCATATACTATAGGATATTAGTTTTCAAAGAAGGCATTTTCTCAAGTCCAACACCAATGCTCTATTTATATATATGTTAACTGCACGAATGTCGTTATTAGGAAAACACTAAAATGAGTTTCACAAGCTTTTTTACAGAAGCTAATTTCTACACTGTAAACACAAATTAGCCCATATGGAACAGCTGAGATGCCGTTTTTCCTTCCCAGCTTAAAATAAGTGTTGCCACGAAAACAAGTAAAATAAGCTAGAAGCATTATTTTACCCTCGAGTTCATTTTAAGGAGCATTGCGGTCTAAATGGCGGTGGCGTGCGATAGATTGAGTGTTGAAATACGCCCATATCTGACACGAGCCAAAAGAGAAAAGAATAACTCAGCCGTGAGCAACAATGCTGTCAGCCCCAGCGACAATTTCAGTAGAATTATTTCTGCAGTCAGATTCGAAATATCCCGTGCAATGCGTGTCCGCGCTGTTTTTCTGTTCGGGGTAGCGGCGCCTTGGCGCTGCAGAGGACGCCGAAAGTCGAAACTATACGCGCGGAGGAGCACAGGACTTCGGAGCCCGCACGCGCGCGTTGAAAGCGACCAAGCGGCAGCCATTACCAGCAACGGCTCATTATTCTACGGTTGTTGATGTCTCTTACGTTTTGAAACCCCAGGACTCCACGGTAAGTGACTTTGAACGACCATTGCACGTTCTATGAGTGTGTATGTGTACTGAGTGAGGAGACGCGCTGGTATGACTTATTGAAGGCCTCAGTGCAACATGGCGCGAGAGTTGGCCGTCCAGAACCATTTTGCACGATCACTGTGTTTGTTCGAGCTTTGTCCTATTCGAGGCGACTTGAGTGCTTAGAATGAAGCGAGAGTACGTAAAAATAATGATTTTAGATGATGAGGGACTTTGCCGCGTCTTTAATTAGATCGCTGTGAGCGTTCGACATGTTCCGCGAAGCGCGAGCCACTTCCAGAAAAGTTACGTGCAGTGCGAGATGAGCTAAGCTTCGCCGCCTAACCGCGGCGTGAAAATGTGGCGACTCGTTAAGGTTTACTGCGGTGCGCGTGTATGCGTGCTCGTACAACGATCATTCGAGCGAGAACCGGCGGCGCTTCTTTGTGCGCGGTATCTGCTAGCTGCCGCGTACGTGGCACCAATCCCTTAGCTCGTACGATTGTGTGCAGTAAGTCGCTTACGAAGCGCACACTGTGCAGATTTGCCGGTACGCTCCGTGCTGTCGTCTGTGTCTCTTCGCGCCCACGCCGCTGATTATGCAGGCAGGGCGCGATGGCGGCGCATAGCTTGGAGCGGCTGCGCCCGTCGACTTTGGTGTGCGGGCGACAAATATCGGCGGCGCGTGTTAATAACAGCGTGTTGTGAGCTTGCGACGGCACTACGGGACAACGCTGCACGATCACAGTAATTGAGATGATTGTGTTATGTCTTTAAGAAACTACAGTTAGCGTACTGCTTGACGGCAACAGGTGTACGGCTTCAGTTCAGATTACTGGATACGCCATCACTTGACCCTCGGCGGCCGGAGCAGGTCAGTACCAGTGGTGCTGGCATCTCGGCGGGCAGAAAAAGATGCTGTTTTTGTGACGAGATATATCAATTTACGCGATAGCGTTGCCGGCGACAGTTCGTACGGGCGCGTGGCTCGGTGGTTGTGTTCTTAGCCGAGGCCGCCACTACGCGCCTCCCGTGCAACTACTATGCGATATGGGAACGCTGACATGACCAGCGGCATTGGAGCCAGCTGCGGAAAAAAGGCGACGACAAACGCGCGAGCAATAGCACGAGCGCGAGGGAGCAATAGCATTAGCACGTCCCTGTGGCCACGTGACATTTGCAATCGGGCGGGCAGTAGGCACACCTTTAGCAAGCCAGAAGTGCGGAGCACCCGCGACTTCGTATCAGTATGTCCTCAGCCCACCTGGCGCAGCCGGCTGCAGTAGTTGCGTAACCTCATCAGTTCACGTCGCACCGCCTGCCGCAGCAGTTCGTGTCGCGGCAGCGCTGTCGCATTTACTGTAATGGCGCCAAGACGGCCGCAGCCGCAGAGCGATGCTAGGCAGGGGCGTAGCCAGGGGGGGGGGGCTTATGGGGCTTGAGCCCCCCCCGAAATTTTTTCGTGCTGTCATGCGCCGCCGACAAAAACAACTCTCGGCGCCGGAAATCATGCTCGATTTTGTCTAGAATGTCCTGAATTCACGCTCGAAAAGACATTTTAGCGCGAACATTGCGAAATTGGGCTGGATTTCGCGGAAACGCCCATGCATCGGGAGTCACATATCGTAACGCAAGGAGCCCCACCGAGCACAAAACTTCAAGGGCGTTTTGATGGCGAGCGGGCTGGTCTCGGCATCTCGTGGAGGCCGCGGAATCTACGGAGCGCTTGGATTTCAATTCTGAAACTTTGTGAGTATAAAGTTCTCATAACATTTTGATGCGAGAGGTGCATTGACATTTCCAAAGTCATGCTTTAGATGTTCGATTCCGGAACTTTGTGGGTTTAATGCTGTTGTAAACATTTGACGCCAAAGGTGCATCGACCTTTCTAAAGTCGTACAACGGGATACAAGTTGACAAAGCACGCAGCGAGGTCCGATGAGACAAAGCGTTGTGGTGGTTCATTTGTGCCATCAGGTCACAGAAAAGAATATGAATTTTTTTTCACCTGCGCCAAAGCATCCATGTCAAGACACTAAAGCTACCATTGTAACTAAGTTGTTATTTATTTTGCTACCTAGACTTTTATTCGCGAGGATACATTAGGCCTCTTTCTCATCTTTTCTTTTTTTTTTTTTTGTTCTTGCAACCCGCGGGCTGCCGATCCAGCCAGAGCGCATGCGTTTCTCTCGTGCTGCATCGACAACCGCGCGGCGCACTTGGATTCGCGTTCGTTTTTCTCTGGCCGACTGCAATTTCACCTGGCAGAGTTTTGGACGCTTTCTGGCTAGCAGACGAGAAAAAGAAACAACGCATAGTCGCTCGCCGCCAGCACTGCGGGGACTCGACGGATTGGAACGCGTTCGCTTGTGTGCGCAAGGGAGAATAGCGGGGAGGAAGCGCGCCGCCTTCTGTCGCACGCGATACATCTTGGGAGGGGAGGGAGGGGAGGGAGGGGGGGGTGGCTGTGATCTGTGAATCTGTGGTTGCGCAACCTGTTTATTTGCCTTGTTTGACGCATTATATTTAGTGACTTTTTCTAAGGTACGTTGATTTATTGGAGACTTATACGTATATTTAAACATCTTGTTGCGAGGTTTTCTGTATATGCGCAGTGAACATTGTTTCCAGTGCGAATTTTTGCCCTGTATCACGCTGTATCTTCACATTTGTATATTCCATGTATCTTCGCATTTCTAATGTACGAAGGCGAGTCAAATGAAAGTGAGACAAGCCGCCCCGCGCAATAATGGTTCGGTTCATTATTTTCGAGGCATGCGCGTAGCACATACGCATCTCATTTACAAGTGACATGCAGAGGTGAGGTTAAATGTTCTTTAATGTTCTCATACACTGGGTTGAACAGAGTTACGTGACATAATGGACACTCCAAAAGTAGAACAGCTTGGTATCGTGAGGTTTTTGACAAATGAAGATGTTTCCCATAAAGAAATTATTCGCCATATGGCTGCTGTATGGGTTGAACATTGCGTTTCATTGGCCACTGTGAAGCATTGTTGCAAACTGTTCAAAGAAGGACATGAAAGTTACAAAGACAATCCATGGCCGGGCCAAAGCCACCGTGCAATCATCCCCAACACAATTGAAAAGGCCGTGGTTGCTCAGTGGCTATGGTGTTGGGCTGCTGAGCACGAGGTCGCGGGATCGAATCCCGGTCACGGCGGCTGCATTTCGATGGAGGCGAAATGCGAAAACACCCGTGTACTTAGATTTAAGTGCACGTCAAAGAACCCCAGATGAGGGTGACGACATTTTGTCTGCAATTGTGACCGGGGATGACTCATGGTGCCGCTACTACTAGCCTGAAACACTACGGCAAAGCTTACAGTTGAAGCATTTGAATTCACCACTCCCAAGGAAAACAAAGGCCGTCATTTCTGCCGGAAAGAAGTGTTGACTTCTTTTTAGATACTTAGGGGCCATTATTGATAGACTTTTCTAAACCTGGAGAGACTCTAAATCGTTTCAGATATTGTGAAAGGTCGGATCGGCTGCGTGTCGCAATCAAGAACAAACGACGTGGAAAATTGAGCATTGGGAACATCTTGCTTCACAACATTGCCCATTCCTACGTCGCTGATGTGGTTAATACAAAACTGGCAAAGTTCAAGTGGGAAACGTTGCAACATTCCTCATGCAGCCCAGACCTGTTGCCTTGCGTCTTCCACATTTGGTAAAATTTGAAAAAGACTGCTCAAGGGAACCAGATTCGTGTCGGAAGATGACGTGTAGTCATTTACAGATTTTTGAGGCAGAAACCCAAGGAGTTTTATGAGACGGGAATTACGCGACTCGTTAGTAGGACAAGTGTCTAAATACTCATGGTGACTACTTTTAAATGAAGTATCCCGTTTATCATATATTCGCATTGGCTCACTTTCATTTGACTCGCCCTCGTATATTTTGCAGAACTCCTGCTTTTTTACATGTGCTCTCTGTTGCGACTATAATTTCGGAGCAATTGCTCGCAATACACGAGCGGTGACAGCTGCTCCTGCGCAATACATTCTAACAAAGGACAGCGTCATTGAGATTTTCCCCTGGTCGTTGTGTATGTACGAAAATGTAAACAAGGTTGTTGAATGACAGATTATATATATATATATATATATATATATAGATCCCTCGACTAATTCTATAAGGAGGAGGCCGAGCTGCAAAGTGAGCCCCCCCCCCCGAACGAAATTCCTGGCTACGCCACTGATGCTAGGATTACCAGCAGTGTTGAGTGTGAGCTCTCAACACCACGTCGTCCCTAAGAAATGCTTACGCATCATTCAGATAACTTCTAGAAGAGATTCTACGTAATTTTTTTAAATTTAGGCACAAGAGAAAGGACACTTCTTACCTTATTTGCTGAGGAAGGATATGCGCCTCCTCGGAAGCAAGGAAAGATTGGTGAGTCAGAATAGGGTCTTACCGGAACATGTGGGATGCCACCGGAACCCACGATGTTCCTCCAAATGGAGTAGCCAGGACCGTGTACATCGGTTGAACAGTGTGTGCTAATTCACTCAGTACATCAGAAAGCCTCTGGAGTTGGGAGAAATGTAATACATGAAATGTAAAAGATTTTTTCATCATTGCGTTAAGTGCGGTGCGACCAAAGGAAAAGAAGTAATCAGCACTGTTGCGGGTGGGCTAGTAGGCGGTGCCGTGTGTTTCAGCTACACAGCTAAAGCTAGACATGGTCATGAGAACGAGAATTGAAAAGAGGACAAGCGCTGCTGCTCGCACGATTAGTGGCATTGCAATAAGAGTTTTATGGACACTCCGGGTAAATTTATTTTGCTGTTACCTGTGATGTTCCTGAGAAAGTCTAAGTGCGATAAGATCTCATCGTGCCCCATGCCCCGTACGCAGTGGGTGCGAGGGAGAGGTGAGAAGCATGGCGGCTTGATGTGGGCAATGTTCCTGTACGCCCAGCGTTGTAGGCCACGTGATAAAACGCGCAGTAACGTGACACACGAGTGGCTGCGCGTCGCTGTATGCGTAGCTGTCTGCGTGGCTGAGCGCTAACGCGGCCTACACGCCGTCTCTTCGAGGTAACCTGGGATAAGTGCATATGTTGAGGGCGAGACAAGATAGCTGGTGGTTTCATGTGCACTGTGTTGCCGCGTGCCTAGTGCTTGAGGTCAGGTGATATCAGGGTTCCGAGACGTGGTGAAGTGAGACGCAGCACAAGGCATTCGCTGTTTGACGCCGGCGCTCTCCATAACGCCAGAGTTGTGGAGGCAAGTGTTCGTGGTCATCGTATTCGATACGCTTGTGTTTGCCTTCGCGCGTGTGACGCCATACTTGTCACTTATCTTTGTGGTCGCGCACTGTTACAGTGCATTCGCGATTACGTTAAATTACATTCGCAACTTTGATTGAGTTACATTTCAGTGACTAGTGTTTGCGAATATAGCCCTTAGAACCATCATTGGAAGCCGTGAAATTTACGTCCTCTATTTTTCCGTGCATTCGAAATAAACGTACGCCTCGACTCCCAGCTACGCGCTACAACTCATTACTGGCATTCTAAAACATGATGTACACAGGCATGACGGAGAGAAGCGCTGAATTCCAATTAATTCACACACACACGCACACGTGCGCAGGCATAAGCACGCGCTCACAGAGAGAGAGAGAGAGAGAAGGTGAGAGAAAGACTGAACCATGCGCTCGGATCGTGGTGAGCCGCGGCTTTAGGTATCGGCATCATAGCGTGCGTCTTTGACGTTGGCAGACGGAAAGGAAGCGCCGTTGTCCCTGATGAGCGTGACATAAAACCACGTGACTGCGCTCATGCGCAGTCACGTGCTTTTATGTTATATTTCCCGGGCTGTCTTTAAACGCTGATAAAATAATAATCATGGAGCATGTACGTTGCCACAGAAAAATTGGATCGGTCGTTTCTGAACGCTTCAACAACGTAACAAAATGCACTTAGCCCTAAAGTGAATATTAAAAATTTTGAAACACGTATCTTATTTAAAAAAACTAATTAAGCGGAACATTAGAAAGCCCGCTCGCCCGGAAGGCGAAGGATCGATAGCGGTAGCAAATTAGTCGACAGCTATACAAAGTAAGAATAGTAGCTTTACCGTCCGTATAAACTTGTAAAAATTCGTTTATTAACATTGTGCAAGCACGCACAGGCAAACATGAACACTTCACAATGGATGACCGCGTACACTTGCTGTCAAAACGCGCGGGCGTGAGGTGGCGCGCCAGCAGCAGCGAGCGAAGTTACCTTCGTGCTGTGTATCGCTTCAGCGCAAGCTGAGCGTCGAGAACAACGCACGCACAAAGGTATGAGCTGTCGGCGCACCTTGACTCTGCCCCCAACGCAGATCGGTTTCAATATAAGGCCCTCATATAGCGGCCACGCTATACGCAGCACACCACCACCCCACCTCCTTCCCCTTGCCCCGGTGCTTCGCGTGCGACGGAAGACGACGTGCTTCCTCTTCGCTTTCCTTCTTAGCGCGTGCGAGATTGAGCGGCGATCGTCGGCTCCCCTCTTACGCTTTCATACGCACATTCAGCATACGGCGCGTGAATATGGTGTTATCGCCCTTGGACTTTACGCAGAACATAACGGCGACGCCGACGGCAAAAATGCACCTGTAGTGCTCATATAAATGTATCGCAATAAAAGAAATGCCTACAAACCGCTTGATATCTAATATCCGATCATAGGTATCACGAAAGTACAGTGACCTCTTTATCGAATTGCGCCTTATAGTCAAAGCATTTTTTTACGCTCTTGTAGATTTTCTTTATTTAACCATTCGACCACCACTCCCAGGGTTATTAGTACACATAAATACCCAAGAAAGAGGATGGGGAAACGGCGCCGCGGTAGCTCAATTGGTAGAGCATCGCACGCGAAATGCGAAGGCTGTGGGTTCGGTTCCCACCTGCGGCAAGTTGTTTTTTCATCCACTTTAATTTCCAATAATTTATCGTCTCTTTATTTCATTTATTAAGCACAAGTAATTTCCCCTATGTTGTCCTTGGTGTCAGTGTTTGTTGGCTTCTCATGATATATATATATATATATATATATATATATATATATATATATATATATATATGCCTGTTTGTGTGTACACATGTTACTGCCATTCTTCTTTCAAACAGCACCCTACATTGCCTCTGTGCTCGTGATTTCGCTGCCTACACTACCAAAAGTAAATCACCCTAGTTTAATGTCTCCGCTTCACAGTAGCTGGTGAGTGGTGTAGCGCATAGGCAGACTGGAGATCCCACACGCAGCCAGTAAAATTAAGCGAGGGTATTGCGTGCATGCGTGCGTGTGTCTGTATGTGATGGACACTGTTCTTGATTTTGTAGAGACCACTTGCACGTGTACATCAGCAAAGTGCACTCATTTTCACAGCGAGACGCCTACAGGCCGCGAGGACATATGGCGGCGCCATTTTATGGGAGCGGGCCACTGTCGTACCATGAGAGAGAACACGATGGTCTCCTCATACTTCGGCTGCCTGTTCACAAACAACGCAAGGCACGCGCACACGTGTACGTAATTAACGCACGTATTTGCTCCATGTCGCGTGATTTAGGTCGAAGCAAATGCGAGCATTCACGTGACAAAAGCAAACGTCGTTGCGCGGACGCTTTCGGGTCTGTTCGAAGATACATTCGCCGTGCTGCTAACGACTGGGTAGCCTACTGAAACATATGACCGGCCCTTGGAAACGATTCAAACTTTTTTTTCTGAATTTGTCTTCATGTCCATTTAGCATAGGTGAGCTGCGACCAACAGCGTGGCTGGGGCTTCCCTCGTGTTTATGCCTGGTCATTGATGCGGCACTGTGGGTGACCTGCACAAGAGCCCTTATATATATATAAATTTATATATCCTATATGGTTGGTTCTGAATCCGGTTCACCCGGAGAGAAAGCCCGGTGCTATCACCGTCAGACAACGGACAGATGCCTAAGAAGTCGCATTATGCACCTTTATGAATACCTGTGGTGCAAGAGCCAGCTCATAGAGTCATAGAGTCACTCGGTGCGTTAGGCACTCGGCATAGTAACAGTTTACTTTTAAAAGGGTTTTTTCTAGCGGTTGAGGAATGCAAAAGTTAGGGAAGCCATTCTTCGCCGACTTCTGCGGCGCGGCTCTTATATCATTTCGGCGTACACAGATACGCATGGCACGTGGGATCTGCAATTTGCCCTAATATTGCTAAGCACATATGGGACTAACACCCACGAGATTATTAGGACCTGGTTCGGAGTTTTGATGAAGCCGAATATGCCAGCATAATTCTACCTCCATGCTTCGAGGCGCAACCACAGTAGTCGCTCAGTTTCCACGTATATATATATATATATATATATATATATATATATATATATATATATATATATATATATATATATATATATATATATATATAGCAAGGTGCCTGGTGGTGGTCCCGTGCAGACGAGGACCTCTCGGTGAGCGCATGTTTCCTCCTCATCTTTTAAGAGGTTCAATACTTACAAGCATTTGTCTCGCAAACCATATTTATTTCAAGGGAATTTTCCACGTCTCAATAACTCCTCTCGTCGTATTCGAGTGCTGATTGCCGTGTTATAGTTTGTAAATGAAGCTTTCCCTCAGGTCAAAATATTTTAAGGCAGCTTGTCGGGAGCGTATCATGGATACGCACGCTTATATCGCCTTCCGTTTCTCTACCACGGTTGCGCTTTAAAACCACAGCGCTGAAATTTTGCTTCAGAGACTTTCCCTTCCTTCCTTCTTTTCCGCCCTTAAACTGGCTCTCTTAACGACTACACGCAGAGACAAAGCAACAGCGCGCGCATTAGATCCCATAGATGAGATGAATATTTACAATTATTATTAGGGTTAATTATATTCGAGTGCTGATTGCTTTGCTATCATGTTTTAACGAAGCTTTCCCTCAAGTCTAAATGTTTTAAGGCAGTTTGTCGTGTGCGTACCATGGCCACGCACGCTTATATCGCCTTCCGTTTCGCTACCACGGGTGCGCTTTAAAACCCCGTCGCTGCAATTTTGCTTTCCTTTCCTTCCTTCTTCTCCGCCCTTAAACTGGCTCTCTTAACTAATACACGCAGAGACAAAGCAACAGCGCGCGCATGCGATCCCATAGATGAGATGAATATACATATATATATATATATATTTAATTATCAGTCATATCTCTCGTAGTATAGCCCTCTGGGCCGTTTCCTTTTTTTTCTTTCGAAAGTAGTCCGATTAGGGTAATTATAATTACACGAAGGTATTTCGCCCTCGTCAGCAGCAGTCCTTGAGATAGTTATTCTGGCGGCTAGCTTCCCACGCTATGCGTGCCGCCCACGAACCTGGTTAAGCTGTTCCTAGATGCTAGAGTTTTACTATGTCCGCGCAACCTTGAGCGATCGGAAAGTGTGTTTTCCCCTCTTGGCCGGCGGAGAAGGGAGGGTTTGTGTCCGGCCCGCAGAGCCCTCCCCATCTCAGTAAGGTGCCTGGTGGTGGTCCCGTGCAGACGATGACCTCTCGGTGAGCGCATATTTCCCCCTCATCATTTAAGAGGTTCAACACTTAACAAGCATTTGTCTCGCAAACCGTATTTATTTCAAGGGAATTTTTCCACGTCTCAATAATTTCTCTCGTCGTATTCGAGTGCTGATTGCCGTGTTATAGTTTGTACACGAAGCTTTCCCTCAAGTCTAAATATTTTAAGGCAGCTTGTCGGGTGCGTATCATGGCCACGCACGCTTATATCGCCTTCCGTTTCTCTACCACGGATGCGCTTTAAAACCACAGCGCTGAAATTTTGCTTCAGAGACTTTCCCTTCCTTCCTTCTTTTCCGCCCTTAAACTGGCTCTCTTAACGACTACACGCAGAGACAAAGCAACAGCGCGCGCATTAGATCCCATAGATGATGAATATTTACAATTATTATTAGGGTTAATTATATTCGAGTGCTGATTGCTTTGCTATCGTGTGTTAACGAAGCTTTTCCTCAAGTCTAAATGTTTTAAGGCAGTTTGTCGTGTGCGTATCATGGCCACGCACGCTTATATCACCTTCCGTTTCGCTACCACGGGTGCGCTTTAAAACCATGGCGCTGCAATTTTGCTTTCCTTCCTTCTTCTCCGCCCTTAAACTGGCTCTCTTAACTACTACACGCAGAGACAAAGCAACAGCGCGCGCATGCGATCCCATAGATGAGATGAATATATATATACATATATATATATATATATATATATATATATATAGAAAATTATCAGTCATATCTCTCGTAGTATAGCCCTCTGGGCCGTTTCCTTTTTTTTTCTTTCGAAAGTAGTCCGATTAGGGTTATTATAATTACACGAAGGTATTTCGCCCTCGTCAGCAGCTGTCCTTGAGATAGTTATTCTGGCGGCTAGCTTCCCACGCTATGCGTGCCGCCCACGCGCCTGGTTAAGGTGTTCCTAGACGCTAGAGTTTTACTATGTCCGCGCAACCTTGAGCGATCGGAAAGCGTGTTTTCCCCTCTTGGCCGGCGGAGAAGGGAGGCTTTGTGTCCGGCCCGCAGAGCCCTCCCCATCTCAGTAAGGTGCCTGGTGGTGGTCCCGTGCAGACGATGACCTCTCGGTGAGCGCATATTTCCCCCTCATCTTTTAAGAGGTTCAATACTTAACAAGCATTTGTCTCGCAAACCATATTTATTTCAAGGGAATTTTCTACGTCTCAATAATTTCTCTCGTCGTATTCGAGTGCTGATTGCCGTGTTATAGTTTGTACACGAAGCTTTCCTTCAAGTCTAAATATTTTAAGGCAGCTTGTCGGGTGCGTATCATGGCCACGCACGCTTATATCGCCTTCCGTTTCTCTACCACGGTTGCGCTTTAAAACCACAGCGCTGAAATTTTGCTTCAGAGACTTTCCCTTCCTTCCTTCTTTTCCGCCCTTAAACTGGCTCTCTTAACGACTACACGCAGAGACAAAGCAATAGCGCGCGCATTATATCCCATAGATGAGATGAATATTTACAATTATTATTAGGGTTAATTATATTCGAGTGCTGATTGCTTTGCTATCGTGTGTTAACGAAGCTTTCCCTCAAGTCTAAATGTTTTAAGGCAGTTTGTCGTGTGCGTATCATGGCCACGCACGCTTATATCGCCTTCCGTTTCGCTACCATGGGTGCGCTTTAAAACCACGGCGCTGCAATTTTGCTTTCCTTTCCTTCCTTCTTCTCCGCCCTTAAACTGGCTCTCTTAACTACTACACGCAGTAACAAAGCAACAGCGCGCGCATGCGATCCCATAGATGAGATGAATATATATATATACATATATATATATATATATATATATATATATATATATATATATATATATATATATATATATAAAATTATCAGTCATATCTCTCGTAGTATAGCCCTCTGGGCCGTTTCCTTTTTTTTTCTTTCGAAAGTAGTCCGATTAGGGTTATTATAATTACACGAAGGTATTTCGCCCTCGTCAGCAGCAGTCCTTGAGATAGTTATTCTGGCGGCTAGCTTCCCACGCTAACCGTGCCGCCCACGCACCTGGTTAAGCTGTTCCTAGACGCTAGAGTTATACTATGTCCGCGCAACCTTGAGCGATCGGAAAGCGCGTTTTCCCCTCTTGGCCGGCGGAGAAGGGAGGCTTTGTGTCCGGCCCGCAGAGCCCTCCCCATCTCAGTAAGGTGCCTGGTGGTGGTCCCGTGCAGACGATGACCTCTCGGTGAGCGCATATTTCCCTCTAATCTTTTAAGAGGTTCAATACTTACAAGCATTTGTCTCGCAAACCATATTTATTTCAAGGGAATTTCCCACGTCTCAATATTTTCTCTCGTCGTATTCGAGTGCTGATTGCCGTGTTATAATTTGTACACGAAGCTTTCCCTCAAGTCTAAATATTTTAAGGCAGTTGTCCTAGTCTCTAAAGCCGCCCGAGCTCGCTCTTCTCCTCGGGCGGCCATTTTTCCAAAACGGTATGCCTTCCAACCACTATCGCGGACAACATCAGTCCGTTTCCACGTAAATATGAGGCTCGGAGCAGGAGATATGGCGCTTCAAAGTAACCTGGGGCCTGACGAACCAACCGATTGAGCTATCTTTCCGGGCAACAACCAATGGTCACGAGTTCAAATCGCCTGTCATGTTCCTTTTTCTTTCCGCTTTTTCTTTCTTTTTTCTTTCTTTCTTTTTAATGCCTTTTCCTTTATTTTACCACGGCACGGGAACCCTCCTAAAAAAAACCATATATATCTTTAATTATTTATGGCCACACATGTGCAGGTCATAAATACCAGGTTCTCTAGCCGAGTGCCATCCGTACGGTATAATCGAGCTCAGATTGGTCCACCTTGACTGATCAAATAGGGCACCACTGTAGGTTAAATGAGGCGTACAACTCCTGCGGGACCCGCCGTGGTTACTCAGCGGCTACGGTGTTAGACTGCTGAGCACGAGGTCGCGGGATCGTATCCCGGCCACGGCGGCCGCATTTCGATGGGTGCGAAATACGAAAACACCCGTGTACTTAGATTTACGTGCACGTTAAAGAACCCCAGGTGGTCGAAATTTCCGGAGTCCTCCACTACGGCGTGCCTCATAATCAGTAAGTGGTTTTGTCACGTAAAACCCCATAATTTAATTTTTAATTTAACTCCTGCGGGGACGGTAGAGTATCCGCCTCCCGTGCAAGAGGACCGTGATTCAAATCCCGATGCCGCACAATTCCCCACCGGAAAATACAAAAAAAAAAACCGTGTGTTGAGAAAATTGCACAAGCAGGCCTGGAGTGTGGCCTGATCCCGGTGACCAGAACCGGTAACGCACTCTCTCACCAGAGCAGGATTGGCCACCCTGGTGCAGTACTTGGCCACAACCTCCTATATGAACCCAACAATCAAACCCCGGTCCTCAGTCCCCAGCAGCTGCGAAGCAACTGACCACGGCGGCGGTCAGACCTGCGACGCTGCAGAGGGTGCTAAGAATCCCTGGCTCCGGACAGGCCACCATTGGAATATGAACCTGGCAACGTTTAACGCTAGAACGTTATCTAGTGAGGCGAGTCTAGCAGTCCTATTGGAGGAATTAGAGGGCAGTAAATGGGATATAATAGGGCTCAGTGAAGTTAGGAGGCCAAAAGAAGCATATACAGTGCTAAAAAGCTGGCACGTCCTGTGCTACCGGGGCTTAGCAGAGAGACGAGAACTAGGAGTCCGATTCCTGATTAATAAGGACATTGCCGGTAACATAGAGGAATTCTATAGCATTAACGAGAGGGTGGCATGTCTTGTTGTGAAACTTAAAAAGAGGTACAAAATGAAGGTTGTACAGGTCTACGCTCCTACATCTAGTCATGATGACCAGGAAGTCGAAAGCTTCTATGAAGACGTGGAATCGGCGATGGGTAAAGTCAAAACAAAATACAGTATACTTATGGGCGATTTCAATGCCAGGGTAGGCAAGAAGCAGGCCGGAGACAAGTCAGTGGGGGAATATGGCATAGGCTCTAGGAATAGCAGAGGAGAGTTATTAGTAGAGTTTGCAGAACAGAATAATATGCGGATAATGAATACCTCTTTCCGCAAGCGGGTTAGCCGAAAGTGGACGTGGAGGAGCCCGAATCGTGAGGCTAGAAATGAAATCGACTTCATACTCTGCGCGAACCCTGGCATCATACAAGATGTAGACGTGCTCGGCAAGGTGCGCTGCAGTGACCATAGGATGGTAAGAACTCGAATTAGCCTTGACTTGAGGAGGGAACGGAAGAAACTAGTACATAAGAAGCCAATGAATGAGTTAGCGGTAAGAGGGAAACTAGAGGAATTCCGGATCAAGCTACAGAACAGGTATTCGGCTTTAACCCAGGAAGAGGACCATAGTGTTGAAGCTATGAACGACAATCTTATGGGCACCATTAAGGAGTGCGCAATAGAAGTCGGTGGTAACGCCGTTAAACAAGAAAAGAGTAAGCTATCGCAGGAGACGAAAGATCTGATCAAAAAACGCCAATGTATGAAAGCCTCTAACCCTACAGCTAGAATAGAGCTGGCAGAACTTTCTAAGTTAATCAACAAGCGTAAGACAGCGGACATAAGGACCTATAATATAGATAGAATTGAACAGGCTCTCAGGAACGGAGGAAACCTAAAGCAGTGAAGAAGAAACTAGGAATAGGCAAGAATCAGATGTGTGCGTTAAGAGACAAAGCCGGCAATATCGTTACTAATATGGATGAGATAGTTCAAGTGGCTGTAGAGTTTTATAGAGATTTATACAGTACCAGTAACACCCATGACGATAAGGTGAGAGAGAATAGGCTAGAGGAACTTGAAATCCCACAAGTAACACCGGAAGAGGTAAAGAACGCCTTGGGAGCTATGCAAAGGGGGAAGGCAGCTGGGGAGGATCAGGTAGCAGCAGATTTGTTGAAGGATGGTGGGAACACTGTCCTAGAAAGATTGGCCGCCCTATATACACAATGCCTCATGACCTCAAACGTACCGGAATCTTGGACGAACGCTAACATAATCCTAATCCATAAGAAAGGGGACGCCAAAGACTTGAAAAATTATAGACCGATCAGCTTACTGTCCGTTGCCTACAAAGTATTTACTAAGGCAATCGCAAATAGAATCAGGAATACCTTAGACTTCTTTCAACCAAAGGACCAGGCAGGATTCCGTAAAGGCTACTTAACAATAGACCATATTCACACTATCAATCAGGTGATAGAGAAATGTGCGGAATATAACCAACCCTTATATATAGCCTTCATTGATTACGAAAAAGCATTTGATTCAGTCGAAACCTCAGCAGTCATGAAGGCACTACGGAATCAGGGTGTAGATGAGCCATATGTAAAGATACTGGAAGATATCTATAGCGGCTCCACAGCCACCGTAATCCTCCACAAAGAAAGCAACAAAATCCCATTAAAGAAAGGCGTCAGGCAGGGAGATACGATATCTCCAATGCTATTCACAGCATGTTTACAGGAGGTATTGAGAGACCTGGAGTGGGAAGAATTGGGGATAAAAGTTGATGGAGAATACCTTAGCAACTTGCGTTTCGCTGATGATATTGCCTTGCTTAGTAACTCAGGAGACCAATTGCAATGCATGCTCACTGACCTGGAGAGGCAAAGCAGAAGGGTGGGTCTGAAAATTAATCTACAGAAAACTAAAGTAATGTTTAACAGTCTCGGAAGAGAACAGCAGTTTACGATAGGTAGCGAGGCACTGGAAGTGGTAAGGGAATACATCTACTTAGGGCAGGTAGTGACCACGGACCCGGATCATGAGTCTGAAATAACCAGAAGAATAAGAATGGGCTGGGGTGCGTTTGGCAGGCATTCTCAAATCATGAACAGCAGGTTGCCGCTATCCCTCAAGAGGAAAGTGTATAACAGCTGTGTCTTACCAGTACTCACGTACGGGGCAGAAACCTGGAGGCTTACGAAAACGGTTCTGCTGAAATTGAGGACGACGCAACGAGCTATGGAAAGAAGAATGATAGGTGTAACGTTAAGGGATAAGAAAAGAGCAGATTGGGTGAGGGAACAAACGCGGGTAAATGACATCTTAGTTGAAATCAAGAAAAAGAAATGGGCATGGGCCGGACATGTAATGAGGAGGGAAGATAACCGATGGTCATTAAGGGTTACGGACTGGATTCCAAGGGAAGGGAAGCGTAGTAGGGGGCGGCAGAAAGTTAGGTGGGCGGATGACATTAAGACGTTTGCAGGGACAACATGGCCACAATGAGTACATGACCGGGGTAGCTGGAGAAGTATGGGAGAGGCCTTTGCCCTGCAGTGGGCGTAACTAGGCTGATGATGATATATATATATATATATATATATATATATATATATATATATATATATATATATATATATATATACGGAGAACCTATTACGTTTGCACTATTGCACTTTTCTAAAAGAAAGCAATAATAGAAACATAGTTTGAGCAGATTATGTCTTTGAACCTTTTGCGATGGTTAACGTCGTTAGTCACTAGTTTGTGTGTTTTGCGATGAGAACGGATGCAAATGAAGCACTAGGAGGCAAAAAAAAAACCTGTCATGTTTAACTTTTACACAAACGATCAGCAAAGAAGATAAAAAAATTTGGAGGACGCTTAAGCTTCACCTTTAAGAGGAAGCTCTATCTCAGGCCAAACTGTGACGAGGCTTATTCAAATACATTTAAAACGCAAAAACGTTTTTCTGAGATAACTCTTGGACCGATTTTAATGAAATTGCTTTCATATGAGAGAGAAAGTTAAATTATAGCGACTGTCTGAAGCGGAATTTCTATTTAGGGCCTGAATTCTGTAAGAAGATTTTCAAAAACGCGAAAGTGTGAAAAAAGATTGAAGCACGAAGTTTACAAATTAATAGCTCTAAATCAAGAACAGATATCGCGGTTCTGTAAACGGCATCCACTAGACCATTGAAAGCGGACAAATTGTATATGTCATTTTATATCTTACGCGAATTTCTTGCGTTGTCTACAAGGGTTCTGCAAAAGCTGTATTTCCATATAACTAAATTTTCTTGAGATTCATGTGTAACATATCAATTTTGCCCGCTTTAGAGCTACTATTAGATGCAATTCGCAGAATTGTGATAGCGTTTTTCATTGAGGAATTACGGAGTTTTAAGCTTGATAGCTTTGTTTTCTGAAAATTTGCGATTTTTGCCACTTTGTACTAAAAATTGACGACCGAAATAAAAAATTCGAAACCAACATCCAGTAGATTTTAAGCTTTTCATTTAAATGCAACAAACCTCGCCGAATTTGGTGCAGTGAAAAACGAATTCTCCTTTTACATGTGCTTAGATAGGAGCACCCTCTTAAGAGCTTAAGGGCTTAATCTTCCTCTTAAGAGTGGAAAGTGATGGCATTTAAACATCCCGGGCTGCTTCTCACGCTTCCCGGCAACTGCAGCTTCATCATCAGCCTGGTTACGCCCACTGCAGGGCAAAGACCTCTCCCATACTTCTCTTAACACCGATCTGCCATCACTACCTGCCGTAAGTAGATGTATTCCCTTACCACTTCCAGTGCCTCGCTACCTATTGTAAATTGCTGTTCTCTTCCGAGACTGTTAAACAGTACTTTAGTTTTCTGCAGATTAATTTTTAGACACACCCTTCTGCTTTTCCTCTCCAGGTCAATGAACATGCATTGCAATTGGCCCCCTGAGTTACTAATCAAGGCAATATCATCAACGAATCGCAAGTTACTGAGGTATTCTCCATTAACTCTTATCCCCAATTCTTCCCAATCTAGGTCTCTGAATACCTTCTGTAAACACGCTGTGAATAGCATTGGAGAGATCGTATGTCCCTGCCTGACGCCTTTCTTTATTGGGATTTCGTTGCTTTCTTTATGGAGGACTACGGTGGTTGTGGAGCCGCTATAGATCTCTCTCAGTATTTTTACATACGGTCCGTCTACACCCTGATTCCGCAATGCCTCCATGACTGCTGAGGTTTCGACTGAATCAAATACTTTCTCGTAATCAATGAAAGCTATATATAAGGGTTCTTTATATTCCGCACGTTTCCCTATAACATGACTGACAGTGTGAATATGACCTATTCTTGAGTAGCATTTACGGAATGCTGTCTGGTCCTTTGGTTGACAGAAGTCTAAGATGTTCCTGATTCTATCTGCGATTACCTTAGTAAATACTTTGTAGGCAACGGACAGTAAGCTGATCGGTCTACAATTTTTGAAGTCTTTGGCGTCCCCTTTCTTATGGATTAGGATTATGTTAGTGTTCTTCCAAGATTCCGGTACGCTCGAGGTCATGAGGCATTGCGTATACAGGGTGGCCAGTTTCTCTAGAACAATCTGCCCACCATCCTTCAACAAATCTGCTGTTACCTGATCCTCCCTAGCTGCCTTCCCCCTTTGCATATCTCCCAAGGCTTGCTTTACTTCTTCCGGCGTTACCTGTGGGATTTCGAATTCCTCTAGACTACTTTCTCTTCCATTATCGTCGTGGGTGCCACTGGTACTGTATAAATCTCTATAGAACTCCTCAGCTACTTTAACTATCTCATCCATATTAGTAATAATATTGCCGTCTTTGTCTCTTAACGCATACATCTGGTTCTTGCCAATTCCTAGTTTCTTCTTCACTGCTTTTAGGCTTGCTCCGTTCCTGAGAGCATGTTCAATTCTATCCATATTATACTTCCTGATGTCAGCTGTCTTACGCTTGTTGATTAACTTCGAAAGTTCGGCCAGTTCTATTCTAGCTGTAGGGTTAGAGGCTTTCATACATTGGTGTTTTTTGATCAGATCTTTCGTCTCCTGCGATAGTTTACTGGCATCCTGCCTAACGGAGTTACCACCGACTTCCATTGCACACTCCTTAATGATGCCCACAAGAATGTCGTTCATTTATTCAACACTTAGGTCCTCCTCCTGAGTTAAAGCCGAATACCTGTTCTGTAGCTTGATCTGGAATTCCTCTATTTTCCCTCTTACCGCTAACTCATTGATCGGATTGAACTGCAGCTTATGTGACCATATTGTTTGTGGGAAAATGCTGGCGGCGAACTCTATGCTCGAACGCGAGCTTTCTGGTAGCCTCTTGCGTGGGCCGCTACGCGGCGGAGGCCTGCGCCATCTGGAGGTGTTGCAAAAAACCGGGCGCGCCGCTCCGCGCCCTCCCAAATTTGTGCGCGCCGGCACGCGTAAATCGCGGACGTACTGGCTGGTCTGTGAATGGTAGAAACGTTGGAAAAGAGGTTTGTGTTTGAGTTCTCGCGTAACAAAATTATGTTTTGTCTTATATTCAAATCACAGTTCGGCGCTATCATGTCTGTAGGTTCTGCGTAAGTCGCACTTTGCAATCTTTCTGACGAATTTTCCTTTGAGAAATTCAATTAGTTAAGTGACTTCATTGCGCTACGTGGAGGGCCTGCTTGGTCGGGTATAGGTGGTTGAGTTTGCATGGTTCGGAATTATTTTTGCCATTTAGCCCGAAAGTAGAAGCATCAATTACGATAGAAAATTAGTATTCAGTTGTACGAAGTAAAGGTAGTGTTTATTCGGCAGTATAAACTTGGAGCTTACCAAATGAATTAACAAGCATGGTGTCAGAGCGCACCGACAACATTAACAGATCACACTCGACGACCGCGGACAATCGCTGTCAAAACGCTGGCGTGAACAAGCGCGGCGGCGAGCGAATTGACCTTCGTGCTGTATATCGCTTCAATGCCAACAGCCACGAGAAAAGAGCGCGAACAGAGGTATGAGCTGCTTGCAGATCGCTTTTAAGATACCGCGCGCGCGACCGCGCGCCTCCGCACAAAGAACGCAGCTGCTGGTGGTGTAGAAGCCGCCTTCCCCTTCCATCCCGCGCTGAACTCGCCACTTTCCTCCGTTTCGCGCGCGAGATTAAGCCACGATCGTCAGTTTCCGTTGTGCCTGCTGTCGCGAAATACGCAGCTGCTGCAGGAGCCAAACGGCCCCTTCCTCCCCCGAATGCCCCGGGGGACTATCGTGCGACGGAAGACGGCGCGTTTGCTCTCCGCCTTTCAAAGGCGAACCTCGATGGAGCGAACGTTCGCGACGAATTTTACTTGACGAAAAATCCGGCGCTATTCGTCACACTCCACTCCGTGCAACCAAGAGCGGGTGAACGCCGCCGACCGTGTCGTCGACGCAGCCCGCGAGTAGTCATTGTGGCCAGACAAGCTAAACTACGAAAGCAACGCCGGTGAATAAAAGCAAAAGGTAAAAATGCGCCTAAACCAATGTTTTTTACACCTAAAATAAATGAACTGACCTGAAAAGTGCGTACATAAGTGTTCCCTGTGCGACAGAACCAATATCGGTTAATATATATATATATATATATATATATATATATATATATATATATATATATATATATATATATATATATATATATATACTCAGTCAGGGTAGTTAAGATGGCCGACCAACAACAACACGCCGCGACCAGTGTCTCCGATCTCCTTCGTCCTCTCTCTCTCTTCTTTCATCCTTCCGTATCAGGATATCCCGGGTGGCGAAGCGCCGTCTCGGCGCATGGTAGGCGAAGAATTACGAACGAAGTATGGCTTCAGCCGTGAAACGTGCACGACGTCAACAGGCGTCTGACTTGAGGATGCATCAAAGTGTAGTGGCGAATCTCGTAATTTATGTCGTTAACTTGGCGTAGGACTTGGCGTAGGCATAGCGAGAGAGAAGCTTCTGGGAGAGGCCAACCCAACGACATGGTGACCAGAGGAGCACCCAAGCACCTGGCGCGAACTTAACATCGCGATGGCAGCGGTCGTAACGCTCTTTTTGTATATGCTGCGAGGCTAATAAAGGAGATCGGGCGACTTGACGTGCCATATGAGCGCGATCAATGACTTCACGAGAGTACTCAGTTGCAACACGTGGCACAGAAGGGAGGATGGTGTCAAACGGCAATGTGGGGTCGCGACCATACAAGAGATAAAAAGGCGAATATCCTGCGGTATCATGTCGGTACGAGTTATACGCGAACGTAAGCTAGCGTGGCGTCCCCGTTCGCGGTGATAGTTGGAGACGTACATCGACAGCATCTCTGTGATTGTTCGGTTGAGACGTTCCGTAAGACAGTTCGTTTGTGGGTAGAAGGCGGCGGACAGTTTGGGCTCAGTGGCACAAGAGCGGAGGAGGTCGTCCACAAGTCGAGATAAGAACGAGCAGCCGCGGTCTGTAAGTAACGGTCAGGGTGCACCGCGGCGGAGAAGGACGTCGTGGAGGAGAAAATCGGCGACGTCGGTTGCGCAACTAGTGGGCAAAGCCTTTGTTATCGCGTAGCGGGTCGCGTAATCAGTAGCGACGGCGATCCCCTTATTCCCTGTAGTCGTTGTCGGAAAAGGGCCAAGCAGGTCAAGGAAATAACGGTTCAGAGAGAACTTCAATTGAATGGAGTTGTCCGACTGTAG
Source organism: Dermacentor andersoni (assembly GCF_023375885.2). Classification (NCBI taxonomy): domain Eukaryota; kingdom Metazoa; phylum Arthropoda; class Arachnida; order Ixodida; family Ixodidae; genus Dermacentor; species Dermacentor andersoni. The sequence goes on along the minus strand of NC_092822.1, from coordinate 104,504,671 downwards.
CCAGGGGAGGTTTCTTCCGGCGCTGACACAATTCGCAAGATGCGACATAACGACGCACAGAGCGGTAGAGACCAGGCCAGAAGAACCGGCGTCGTACGCGGTCGCATGTACGCAAAACTTCAAGATGTCCAGCCGTCGGTGCGTCGTGAAGTTGTTCGAGAACGACGGATCGCAGATGACGAGGATAAACAAGGAGCAACTCATGGCCGTCAGGGTTGATATTGCGGCGGTAGAGGATGCTCTCATGCAGCACGAACATGCGGCACGTGCCATCGGTGCGGCCATATTGCACTCCGGCGATGATGGACTGTAAGAATGCGTCGCGTTGTTGTTCAGTGCGCATGTCGTTCATGTCAGTCAAAGCCATCACGCAGGTCACCAGATCATGCGCAACAGGATCGGGAGGATCCACGGGATGACGCGAGAGACAGTCAGCGTCCTTGCGGAGGTATCAAGTCTTGTAATGGATAATAATTGAAAATTCCTGGAGCCGCAAAGCCCAGCGACCAAGCCGTCCAGTCGGGTCCCGAAGGGAATACTACCAGCAGAGTGCGTGATAGTCTGACGGCCGAAAACGTGCGGCCGTCCAAATATGGCCGGAACATGGCCACAGCCCAAACTAAAGCCAAGCAGTCCCGCTCGGTGATGGAGTAATTTCTCTTGGCAGGTGACAGCAGGCGGCTGGCGTAAGCTATCACGCACTCGGTACCATTCTGTTGTTGGGCAAGAACAGCGCCGATGCCATGACCGCTTGCATCAGTGTGGACTTCGGTCGGTGCAGATGGATCAGAGTGGGCAAGTATGGGAGGGGTGGTCAGAAACCCGATGAGAGCGGCGAACGCGTGAGCATGCTCCAGGCCCCATGAGAATGGCGTGTTCTTCTTAAGAAGATCTCTCAAAAGCCGAGCAACGTCGGCGAAGTTTTTGACGAAACGGCGAAAGTAAGAACACAGGCCGACAAGGCAGCGCACGTCAGAAGCAGAACGTGGCACGGGGAAACTGCGTACGGCGCGAACTTTTTTCTGATCTGGTTGGACACCGGATGCGTCAACGAGGTGTCCCAACGCGGTAATCTGACGGCACCCGAATTGACACTTCGTGGAGTTCCGTTGAAGGCCGGCTTTTTGGAAGACCGCAAGAACTGCAGCGAGTCAGGTAAGGTAGCTGCTGGACGTGGGAGAAAAAACAATAACGTCGTCAATGTAACAAAGACAGGTGGTCCACTTGTAGCCTCGCAGAGGAGAGTCCATCATACGTTCAAATGTCGCAGGAGCATTGCATAGCCCAAATGGCATGATTTTGAACTGATATAAACCATCCGGCGTGATGAAGGCCGTCTTCTCGTGGTCCATTCCATCAATTGAAATCTGCCAGTAGCCGGATCGAAGATCGATGGACTAGAAACACTGACCAAGAACACGCCGGCCAGTATCACTTGAGGGCACAGGCTGAAATTCAGAAGCGGTAGCACGACTTCGTAATTGGTAACCATGACCAACGTATGCAAAACAGCAACGTGCCGGTTCAAAGGCACGTCGATAATGGGGCGAAGCACGTATTCACCGTCAGGAACCTGTGGCTGGGCGGTCAAAGTGAGGTAAGTAACTGCTTTGGGTGACAGACGCACATCGTGAATCGAACACAAGTGCGGTGGGGCGGTGCTCGGAGCATCGGCTAGTTGAGGCAGTTCCAGCTGAAGAACGCCAATCGCGCAGTCGAGGAGAGCAGCATAATAATAATAATAATACTTTATTGACACAGAATTCCGCTAACACTAATACATAATAGGCCTGCCAAAGCCGCATTGGGCTTGAAGGGCAGAGCCGACAGACAGCGTTTAACACGATGTAATATCGCGGATAACGCAAGATATGCAGAAGCATTGTTAACAGGCACGGACACAAGGGATATACACAAACAGCAATGAGGAGGCAAAAAATTGCACACAAACCACGTATCCTGCGATGAAAAGTAACATAACCCACAATACTTAAACAGAGCAAGAAAACATACATCAGGCATTTGTATGTCACTTAAAATCCGTCAATTATCCTATTGACAACAGCCAAAAAAGACAAAATGAAAATAGGAACCAAAAAGAGACAGGAATATACATATGAGGTCAGCAGGGAGCAGGGCATTGAAACAAAACGAAAGTATTCTTTCCAGGCTCTATTCACACACATCAGTAGGCGTAAAATGAAACAAATAAATTGACCCTAAATTTATGTAGGGTTTTAATACAAATGAAAGAAACCAACCGCATAATGGATTAGAGGTTAATGCGACGAAGAATTTGTTTTAATTTATACTTTGATTTCGCGCGAAAGGCGCTTGCTGGTAGTTTATTGAGAGAGGAAGGGATGAAGTAATGACGAGTGCGCTGACCGTACTTGGTAGAACAGCGAGGCACCCGAAAACGGTCTTTCGGCCGGAGACAACGAGCAGGAACATATTCAACCTTGTATTTGTGCGACCAGAAATGCCTCAGGATGGCCGTTTCCGCTAGAAGGGCGTTAAAATCTGGCAACCTTAAGGCTTTGAAAAGGTCGATGCCGGTGGTTAAACCTAAATCATAACCAATAATTTTCAGAATTGATCGAAGGATAGAGTTGACTCTATTTTTCCATCGAATCGCGCAGTGACCGTACACCGTAATCCCATAGCGAAGCATGCCGTAACCCAAAGCTTGCAAAACCATTTTACGAACTGAGAATGGCATGTAATATCTGATATGGTATAATGTACCTGAAACTGCACGTAATCTTGAGCATATATGGGCCAGATGCGTATTCCATGTGAAGTCACTGTCGAGGAAAACGCCGAGGTATTTCACTGTTGAAACATATGGAACGGGTGAGCAGGTGCAGGGGGAGCAAGATGAAGAGTGTGCCAGTAATGGAAAGTTTAAACTGACCTTCTTCAAAGGATTATGAAAACATATAAGCTGTGTTTTCGAGACGTTTACTTTAATGACATTGTTATTAAACCAGTTCATAACGCTGATCGTTGCATCTTGTAAAAGGGAGATTGCATCTGAAAAACGCGGAGCTTGAGACAAGATAACTGTGTCGTCTGCGTACTGAAATGTAAAAATAGGGGTAGCAGCGGCAAGGTCATTCACATATAGATTGAAAAGAAGTGGACTTAATATAGATCCCTGAGGTACTCCGGCTTTTATTGAAGTTGTATTACTCCGGTACTGACCAATGGAGACTAACTGCGTTCTATCCTCCAAAAGGTTAGAGAGTAGTTTTAGGAAAGGCCCACGAAATCCCATCAAGGAAAGTTTATATAACAAAAGACTATGGCAAACACTGTCGAAAGCTTTGCTAACATCAAGAAAAAGAGCACATACGACCTGGTTAGCATCAAAAGCTGAATTTATAATGTCTGAAATATCCTCAAGGAGAGCCTGTGTGCCTCTGCCTGGAACAAAACCGTACTGCGTACTTGAAATAATGCTACTGGTGTCGAGGTACGATGACATGACTTGCAGAAGGTGTTTTTCTAATATTTGAGAGATACACGGCAAAATTGAAATTGGGCGATAATTTTCGTATCTATTTCGTGCACCACTCTTGAAGAGCGGTATGACTATGGCCTTTTTCATTTCTGTAGGTACAATACCATTGGTTAGAATGTGATTCAGCAGTGATAACAGCACATACTTAACAGCGTCGAAATTTCTGCGTAATTCGTCCACAGTAATGCCATCAACGCCCGGTGATTTACCAGTCTTTAGATTAAAAAGAATTGATCTGAGATCAAGTTCTGATAGAGGAGGAAGGTGTGCAGATTTGTATACGCTGTTCCTTAAAGTACAGTGATCAGGGTGTGGTTTAGCAGTACCAGAAACCTGCGAGAAGTATGTATTAAATTCATTTGAAACAGTTGCTCCATCTGCAGAAAAATGGGACTCAAGTGGGAACAGGCGACCATCATGTTTGAATTTACCTCTTAATTCATTTGCAAGAGACCACGTCTTTTTCACGTCCGAACGAGCTTCTTTGAAATTTTGGCGCATATAATTTCGCTTTGCTAGCCGAGTCATGGAATTCACTCAATTTCTACATGTTTTAAATTTCAGTAGTAGCTCCGGACAATTTGGAGCCCTTTTAGCTTGGGCCCACATAAGGTCTTTTTCCTTAATTGCCGCTAAAATTTGTGGCGATAGCCATTTGTTCTCTTCTCGACGTAATCTCACTTTTACAAACCGGGTGCATTTGTTTCTGTAATTGTGGAGAATCTGAACGAAACGGTCGTATAGATCAGCTGGAGAGAGTGTATATAACATGGACTGCCAGTCATGCTTTGTGACGCATTCGTCAAAGAGCTTAGGATCAACAATGCAAATTTCCTTTTTCGTGCTGGTGACTTTCGAAGGCGTGGCATCTTCTACAAGACGACAACAGACGAAGTAATGATCAGCGACCTTAGTTTCAACAACAGCTGCCTGCATCACATAATTGGAGCACCGAACATTAATATGGTCAATGCAGGATTGAACCAACTTTCCACAAAGAAATTCTTCACGCGTTGCTTGATGTATAATGCCTTCTAATCCCCATTTAGATAATAGGTCGAGATAATCGGCGACCGGTGGCAGAGTGGGGCGGAGGGTGTCGATGTTTATATCGCCTAGCACACACACGTTTTCGTCAAGAGATAGGGATGATAGGGCTGTGTCAAGCTCTGATAAGAATAAGCGAACATTGCAACAAGGCGGCCGGTACATAGACAAAAGAAGCAATGAAGTCCCAGATGAGCATAGTCGCAGAGCAACAACTTCAGCTTGCGAAAAGGAAAGCGGTATTTCTGATACAGACCATTTGTCTTTCGCAAATACCGCCACGCCCCCACCTTTACGCAACGTGCGAGTGTATGAAAACAACTTATAACCTGGTATAGAATAAGAAGACATAGCGTCCGCAGGAACATTAATTTCTGTCAAAACAAAGACGTCACAGATAGACAGGAAAGGCGAAGTTAAAGCGCAAAAATGATTCCAGTGTTTACGGATGCTGCGGATATTAACATGGGTGGCAGTGAAGGCATTACCGGTGTTAGCAATAAAAAAAGTTATGAACGTCTGAGAAGGTATAAAACGAGAGTGGTCTAGCTACAACCATATTTATACGAGCTTTTCGAGGTCAATGGAAGTATCAATGCGAATGACAGGAGCACCCTCAGCCTTTCTGGCCAGCACCCTTCCGTTGCGTGTCCAGACAAACTTGTAGTCCTTTTGCTTCCCTCTTAGGCGAGCCTGACGAAATAAATCTCGGTTAGCGCGTGTGAGATTGTCGTTGAAATATAGCCGAGGATTTGGAGCCATTCCATTAAAGACAAGACTTGGGAGACAACTGCGAGAATCGAGCCACTTTTGCTTGATCGCTACAGTTTGTGCTTGCACAAGAATGGCCGGGATGGAATCCTTGCGAGCTGGTAGCCTGTGTGCAGCAGAAACTTCTGAAGGCTGAAACTCTATATCAAGCTTTTCCGCCACTTGACCCAGTACAGATATCAGGTCCTCGTTATGCTGAACGGGGAAACCGTGTATCTCAAAATTACACCTTCTGGTGTACTGCTCGAGGGCATTGAATTCAGTGGTCATACTGTGGAGGGCTGCAGCCTGAGAAGAAACTGTCGATGACAACGTCTCGCACTGGGCACGAAGCTGGCCAAGTTCAGCTTGGCTATCCGACACCGCCGAATGTACGGAATCGTATTTTGAGGACAGAAACTCAATAGACTTCTGTATTACCCCAACAGACTCATTCAGCTTTTCTCCCGAGGTTTTGAATTCCAGAAGTTCTTCCATCTTAACCACAAGTGCTTCTACAATTGTTGTAAGCTGATCCAGTTTGTTCTTGACGTCTGTTAACTGATGTGAGAACGAAACATCGCTATTCGTGGATCCAGATTGCCTACATGTCTGGCAGGACCAGGCTTCGCGTTTTTCGGACGTCATTTTAGTGTAGGTACCCTCGGTAACCCCCGAACAACTTTTGCCAAGATGATACCCCCGCTTGCACAAAGAGCACGTTAAACATTTACCATCCGCAGGTAACACCTGGGGGCAAACAGCACAAATATTCGGCATCTTGTTGCAGTCAGCGGCAAACGAGGACACGTGAGAAAAGTACAAAAGCAGGTTGATACAATGACTCACCTGCCGACAGCAAGGTAAAAACAGTCACTTGCTGGTCACGGTCTGCCGCTGACTGCAGAGTAGGCCGGTGGAAGCGAGGTTTAAATAACCGCAGATGGACGTGACGTCAGGGGCGTTGACTTCAGCGACATCGGTGGCGGCAAAGAGCCGACTAGAAGCGTCCCAGGCAGCAGGTCAGCATTCCGCATGCGCCGATGTGTATTCCAAGACGAAGCAGCCTTTGCAGATAGAAGATCCTCCCACAAGCTGACAGGGATGCCGCCACGTAACCTGCCGACAGCAAGGTAAAAACAGTCACTTGCTGGTCACGGTCTGCCGCTGACTGCAGAGTAGGCCGGTGGAAGCGAGGTTTAAATAACCGCAGATGGACGTGACGTCAGGGGCGTTGACTTCAGCGACATCGGTGGCGGCAAAGAGCCGACTAGAAGCGTCCCAGGCAGCAGGTCAGCATTCCGCATGCGCCGATGTGTATTCCAAGACGAAGCATGAGTGGATTAAAGGTCCAATCCAAGGATAACGTCGTGAGGGCAGTTGTCAATCACAGCAAAGAGAACAGAAGTAGGGCGGCCGCTTATAATTAAACGCTGTTAAGAACGGCCTAGCTGAGGTGCAAGTGTTGCCAGCCAGTTGCGACAACGGGCGTCAACGTTTCCTAGAGTGCCGCCGCAAACCTCTAGCCATGGCGTCACTAAATCGCCATTGTGACGAAATGAGTTCGGCGGGCCAACTATTGTTACCGAACCCACCGACGCGGACCTGATCTGCTATGAGTGGGGGAGTTACCACGGGAACGTCGTCGGAGGCCCCTTCCCACGCGCCGACCTAGACGCAAGACAATGGCTAACCGGGCGCACTGCGAGGGTCCGCTCCGAGTTCTACGAAGTCCGTGTGATGTCGGTTTCGGACCGTGAACCGGTGTGTGCGTGTGTGTGTGTGTAAACCGTCCCGCAGAGAGGCGGCGTGTTTACGATGACTGGACGAACGTTTCCGCCACCTTGGAATCTGGGGAGGACCGAGTGTTTATAAACGGCTGTTGTGTGGATGCTCAGTACACCTTCTCTCGCAGTCATGCTAGACTGATGAACTGCATGTAAATACTTTAAATAAACCCTTATTCCTCGTTCTCGATGAGAAGCAGTCCTTCCCTTCATCAACGTCCTCAGCGTGGATAAGTTGGACGACGGCATGGGCCAGCTACCTTCTAATTCATGCCCGACTCCAATCTTGACAACGGATCACGAGCGATGGGATTGAGACCCCAATCTTGACAACGCGCAGTACACATTCCAAGAACAACCAGCACGCCGCCGTCGGTCACACGAGGCACTCGGGCAGCTGCTGGGGTGAGGACCTTCTTTAAACGTCTACGTAGGCTAGCACTCAACACAGATACGTGGGCTCTAGTGTCGACGAGGTCTTGGACAGGTATGCCTTCTATTTTGACGTCAATTAGACTTATTCGTGTGGCCACAGACAGAGGATTTGCTGCAGTAGTCGGCAATGCAGCACCACCTCTGAGGGCTGCATTTCCTAGTTTTCCGAAAAGGTGCGGCCTAAGGCAATAGGGGACGAAAGGCGACGTGGCTGCGGCGAACGGGAAGATGGCGACGTGTAGTGAACGAGACTGGTGTCCGTGCGGCGATGGTGAGTGACTGTACCATGAGTTCCTAGCAGAGTTGTCGGCGCTGTTAGATTTGGCGGTGGGTGAAACATTGCGAGCATTTGCATCAAAACGGCTCAGGTTGGTCGGCGTGCTAGGTGTTGAGGGGCACGAGTTGCGACAGTATTGGGCGACATGAGCAACGCAGTAACAGGTGAAACAGATCGGCTGGTCGTCCAGAGTTCTCCACTCAGTCGGGTTGCGATAACGCGGAGAGAAGCGTGGGGGTGCAGCGAAAGTAGTAGAAGGACGTTCGTTAGCTTTGGGATTAGGGATAGCACATACAGAATGTAAACCAATGTTTTCAAGTTCCTGGCGAACGATGGCTTGTATGAGAGGAACGGAAAAAGTGATAGCATCAGGGTTACGCGAATGGAAAGCTGCGGGCGCCATTGCATCCAATTCCCGCCTAACGATTCGCACCACGTCCTCTAATGGCGATGCATGCTGCTGTGCAGGTTGATCTTCACAGGTCGGCGTTGCGGCACTATTGCGAAGCCTAGCGAATGGGTGCAAGAGGCGTCGGCTTTTGGCGTGCTCAAATTGTCGGCACTTTTAATAATAGCATCTACTGTAGAGCAGCTTTTGCACATGAGCAGGTTTAAGGCATCGTTAGCAATGCCCTTAAGCAGGTGCCCGACCTTCTCAGCTTCCGTCCATGTTGTGTTCGGCTTTACGACAAAGTGCCAGCATGCCCTGGATATACGAGACGTAGGACTCCGTGGGGGATCGGGCACGGGAGGCCAGTTCATGCTTTGCGGCAATTTTACGGCCGGCTGGTTTGCCAAACAATTCTGTCAACTTCTTTTTGCATTGGTCCCAGCTGGTTTGCTCCTCTTCGTGGTTTTCGTACCACACCTTTGCCGTGCCTCTTAGGTAGAACAACAGGTTAGCTAGCATAAGCGTAGGGTCCCATCTGTTGATTCCACTCACGCGTTCGTACGTGGCCACCCACTCTTCGACATCGGCGCCGTCGGTCCCGCAGAAAGTTACAGGATCCTTTGGTTGAAAAATGACAACCGAAGGTGACAGCTACGTAGCTGGCGACGGCGATGTAGGAGGTGGCAACGACGTTGGTCCCGCGTGCTCACCGTCATTCATGGTGCGTATGGTGATGCGACGTCCACTGCGGAGCTCCGTTTCCAGCCGTGGTACCCCGCACCTCCAACCAATATGTTACGGGGATGTTGCGAGTATAGAAATCCTATATTTACAATATCTATATATATATATACACTACTGAGTCAGAGTAGTTAAGATGGCTGACCACCAACAACATGCAGCAGCCAGCGCCTCCGTACTTCTTCATCCTCTCTCTTCTTCCATCCTTCCGTAACAACATATACGCGACACGTCCACATCTAGCCGATACTATCCCTCGTCTGTGACCCTCTGTTTGTTTACGGCTCGCTCCGCTCGCGTGCAGCTGAGCTTCTCTTCCGTCTGCTTCAGTCTTCGCGCCTCGCCAGCAATCGAGGAGACACGAAAAGCTATTTTTGTGACGACGAACTTGGCAATCGTCAGTCTTCTCCTGCGGAAAATAGAAGTTGCTGATCTTTAAAATAAATAAGCAAGAACAGAAGAAGAAACGATTCTGGGTGCACAACGACAGGAGACGTCATTTAGCCATCAGAGCAAGAAGGATCGATTGAATATTTAACAAGACACATAGAGTATATATAGTACATATTTACATAAGTCAAAATGCAGCGAACGAGCGCAGAATTGCAGTTTTTCTCCGCGCCTACGCGATGCTTTAGCTCTCGTCTTCTCTGGGAAGTGCCACTGATGTACACTCTGGAAACGGCAGTCAAACGCATCTCCAAAACGTGGCGGGACGTACGGTATCGTGTTGCGGTTCCGCATGGACCAAGCATCGTCAAAAAAGTATGTCTCTTAACTACCTAGTGTCAGCAAAACAAGCCGTGGCCATATATTATTGACTAATGCCATGAGGCAAAAAAACAAACAAGGAGGAGAAACAACGCTGGAAAACAAGCACTTGAACCGAAGATAGAAAATAGACATGGCACACATCTTATGGAAATGCACAGAGATCAGAGCAATATATGTAGAGCACAACCTAGAACCGGACCTTCTCGAGGAGCAATGGCTAAGAGCTCTGACTAGCTCGGAACTACACGACCAACTATGGGCAATCCATTGGGCCGGGGCAGCGGTGGAAAGGCTATGCCTCACCGCGCATAATGCCCGGGTGGTCCGAGCCCGGGCTGGCAACCTCGCAGGTACTTTTCTCATTAGAGTTCTTTCCGTCCGTCCGTCAGTCAATATAGCCAAGCGTCAACAACCGAAAATCCGCCAACGTGCGATCGGCGGAAGCCTACCGCTGCGCTATGGTCTGATTCGTCCGCGCACCGACGCGCTCAAAGTCATTTGGTGGTGGCGGTTGGCTGGTCGCCGAGTATCTGGAGAGAGCAGAACGGCGGCGTCGGCCGCCGAAAGTTCGTCACTTTTTCGCTTCATGGAAGTTGGCCTCTGGTCCCTCGCGCGCGGCAATTTGCTTGTGGCCTAGGGTGGATGGGTGTAGATAACGTGCGATAACCCTGCTATGACACGGAGCGGCGCTACTCTCTTTGTCACTGGGTACACTAGCACTACTGACTCTTGCGGGCGTTCCGGGGTTAAAGTTCTGTTTTTAGAGGTTATCGATTCAGCGGCGGTCATTTCTTTTTTTTTTTTTTTCATTGGGGAAAATCGTGCATTGCGAAGGGCGGGTAATACAGGCAGTCTTTATGTAGCAGTGGTCCGTGAATTTGCTCACACAGATTCTTTCATTTCTTGTTATGCCAGTCAGTATTTTTGCAGGCAACCGCAGCACACGTCTTTCTTCTACCGCTCCAGATTTTGCGGCCTGAATGGAGAACAATGCGCTAGCGAAATCCCAGTTGCACTTCCGAGAGCTGATCGCAAAGAAGCAGGGCACAAGTTGTAACAGTGTCGTATTCGTGCGCTTTCGCTGAGGCAACGTTCAGCGGGCTGCCGAAAGCGCCATTTCGCTTTTCCGGAGCAAACTGATCGACGAAAAGCCTCTATAAATACACCAATTCACGTGATCACAATCACAACTGCCGGGCCATGCCTGGCCGAAAAAAAAAAAAAGAAAAACACCTCTGCGTGGATTACCACAGTGTACTACCTCCTACGAATTATAGGTAAACAAGTTCCTTTTTCTGTAAGGCGGAAGAAATTTTGCTGACACAATTACCTTTAGCAATAGCCGCGGCTTCAATTGTCAACCTGATGCTATCACTTGATAACTTGGCAATTACTGAGCGCTTGTCTCCATCATGCTTTTCCGTCTTTTGTGTGTTGTCACGCTTCGCACATAGATTACCAACAAACCCAGCATCACACCCTGATTCTAAAGCAGTTACATAAAATACTGCGCCATGTATGAGAGAACTTCTCTTTTTGGACCGCACCTTGAGGATGACGATAAGCGCCTGCAGGTCGTGGCCGTCGTAGTAGTATACCTCAGTGTTGAGAAATCCGAAATGATGAATTCCACTGGTAGTCAAAGCGCGCAGCAAGTGAGGGGCGTTGCGCTTCATCAGGATGTCGCGCACTTCCGGGTAGTTTCTGAAAAAGTAAAGAACATGTCTTACGCGTTAGCTTGCAGAATTCTAAAAAGCCTGAATTGCCGTTATTACGGCAAGAATACCAAGAGCTCAGGTATTGTAGTAGATACGCAGGAACCAATAGGACCCAGTAACCTATGTTCCTTGACCTGTGATAAGAACGGGCTCTTAACCATTCGTGCTTAGTTAAGTAAATGACGTGCCAAGAGTACAAGAGGGCAAATGTGAACGACACGAATCTTGTGAAAAGCCCTTTCTGCAAGAACATTTGCGTGAAACCTGCAAATATTTCCTGCGGCAGCGGACCAAAAGCAACCATGTTTTACAGCGAAGCTGTTAGTGTCAAGATCGTCGGGACTTTTCGTGGCTTGCTCATCTAAAACTGGCAGTTGCAAAACGGGTCTCTCTTTTCGTTTCCGCATAACAGAATTATGTTTTACTCGTATGTTTGTATTAAAACCGAAGCTATCATGTCTCCAGCTTGTGCGTAAGTATTGCTTTACGCATGTTCTTACGAAATTTACTTTTAAACATTGTTTAGCCTAACAAGGCACTTGCGCTTGGCAGACAGCTTAAAAGAAGGAATGGATGCTACACTTCCGCGCATGTGCGTGTGCGCCTGACGTACGTCGCTTGTGGGGGTGGTGCTTATGTAGCGTCGCTTAACGTCTGTTGGGGTGGCAGTACACGTATAACGTTCGCACCAACTTCGCTCTACCACCACATTCACAGGGTGGAATGGAGGCGGACCTTTTTTCTTATGACTCCAACGAGCCAGTATTGCAAAAATTGACAGTCACTTAAGCGTCTTTATGTGATTTGAATGTGAAAGCATTGTGATTTCTAATTTAGGACCCATTGAAGACATATTAAACACTACAACATGTTCACGTTCCGTTCTTGCCTTTCCTTTCTCTGCGTTCTTTATCCACCACATCACATCCATCCAAGACTCATCGCCAAGTAGCTATGATTTCTGTTGTGATTGCTTCATTATGTGCTTGATAATGGGACACGTGACATGATGTCATGCCTGAGCATCTCAGAACTAATTTCAATTTCAACTATCCCGTGACCATGATACGTGACGTCGTGCATTGTCCCGTGCCCTTAACAACTCTAGCTTAATGCACCTTGTTCTAATTTGTAACAAGCTTAATCCACCCTAATTCACTTAGTACCCCTTTATCCACTTTAATCAACCTTCATTCACTTTACAACGCGTTAATTGACTTTACTCGTCCTCAACTCATCTTACTCTAACGTTGCAGCCAGATGGCTGCGACGTGATGTGCGCAATGACGCATGCACTAGGCGCACCTTCAGTCAGCCAGAACCATGGAGGCACTGTGGTGTTAGGGGAACGTCTATATGATCACAGCGCACAAAAAATTGACAGTGACCGGCAGAGAAGACACCGCAAAGTGCTGTAGCGACCCCGGGAAACGTGGTCGTTTCGGCCACCGAAGGCTCGGGTTCGATTCCCAGCAAGAACCAAATGCATCAAACTTTCTTTTCATTTCCGGCAATTTCTGGTACCATCGCTTGATCACACCAGATTTTCTGCCTCATGGGACATATATTTCTTTCGCATTTATAATAGGACAAGTTCCTTATTCTAGCAAGTGCTGAAACTTTATTTACCGACAGCCTTTGTACAAGCACTGTTATACAAGGCCTATGATGCGATTGAAATTTTAAAGAGCAGCTTTCTTTGTTTGCCACTAGATGGTTTAGCATGGGTTGGCCAAATGGTCAGTCATTGGTTGGTCGCTGGCCGGGTTCTTGTCCAATACGTTCAGCATCACTATTTTTAATAAAAGGAATCATTTGCGGCACCAGAAGTTGAACAATGGCCCGCCAGCACGGCAGCCCAATGCTGTAACCATTAGGCCTGTATGCTTCTATTGTGTTAGCACCAGCTAGTTCTTTCAAATGATGATTATTTCCATAGCCACAGCGGGTGATCCGCCAATGAGCTTGTCCAAGTGCTGATAATGAGTATGATAATTCCGATACAATGGCACATAGCCCAAAAGCGGACGGAACAATGAAACATGACCACAACTAGGGGTAGCTAGGAATGTGATAACGCCAACCATCTCATTGAGATGATCACCACGCCTTGACGGTTATGATTTGCACGTTATGGAACATACGCACAAAGAAGGATCGGCCAAGAAACGTGTCTTTCTGTTAGCACCGACTAGCCCTCTGAAAAGATCGCGGCGTGTTGGTGATCATAATTTTCATACTATGACACATGCTTACAACTGCCGATCGGCCAAGAAGCTGCCGGTACATCAAGAATAATTAAGAAGAAATGAGGAAATGTAGAACAACATAAGTTTTGACACATCGCGTAGCACAGGTGAGCGAGACCACAAGGGCGCGCCAGTGGAGTTTGCGCAAGGACGTAGGAAACAAATGGGCACCTTACAGCATTTCAATGAACGCATCACGAAACTTTTCCTTCTCATAGGTCCCAACACGTGCGCTGGATCCGCCTAATATTTTAGGGTACCTTACGCACTTCCCGGGGTCTGACTCTCTATGCCACTGAGTGTCAGTTTCTCTAATCGTTTTTCCGCTAGTTAGAGTCACTGGGTAGTCCTTGGTCTCATGAGTAGCGCATCAGACTGTCGTGGTGAGGGAACAGGATTTGAAACGAACCATGGCACCAAACTGGGTATGTGGCCCTGTATATCCATCGCTCTTAAACGAACCTCTTTGATGCCAACTTGGGGGCACTAGGTGCGTGCCGCTGTGTATGTGGTGTTCTTCAACGAATTGCGTTGATGTCAACTTTGGCAGCTCAGGTATGGGCCATGACGTATGTGCAGCCCCCTTCTCTCCTATTCAATGAAAAAAAAAAACTCGGTGCCCTTCCACTGTGTGAAGAAGGATGACCAGCGAAGCTGCGTATGTGGGCCCCTTAATGGCGAACTGCGCCTACGCCCCAGGTCGGGCCGGCACTGCACTGCCTTCGGGATTTTTTTCTACACGCGGATCCGATAGTGAGGAAAGTAGGCCTTAACAACTTCGCTATAAAAATCCGAGGACAGCTAAGTGCTTATGAGTTGTGAATGCGAAAGCATGGTTGTCCAATTGAACGCTGCTTACTGGTTCGTTGAATTATGAACTCCCCACAGGTAAGCGAGCACGTTGAGAGGCTTTGCTCGTTTGTATTTGGCCTTACCGAGGTGTAGTTAGAACACAGGCGAGAGCTTGCGCAGACAAGGAACGCACCGGTAACGTAGGCTCCCGAGAGTGAGAGCGACAATGATGTAGCGTCGCGGCGATGCCCTCTCCTCTCTCGCAACACCTGGCGCACTACTGCGAGAGCAGGTGTCTGCTTTCGCTCGCTCTAAGCCCATACGTCCTGCAATGGCTGCTTGTTTAGGCATGGCAGTGCCATCTAAATTTTTTGGGGGCAACTTCGTCGCAGAAAAGAAATCATTTGCCGTTTGAGGCACGTTACCTCAAGTAGTCTACTGCTCTACTGAGCGAGCTCACAACTCATCGCATGTAAGGAGCACACAACAGTACAAATGAAGCGTTAGTGAGAATATTCGTCACAACGACGTGCCGCAGTGTATCCTGAATACAACCATCTGCATTTATAGGCCTCATTACATAACGACACGCATTACACTGGCGAGACTTGAGAGTTTTGCATAAAGTCATAGCAGCGGTTCACCCACATCTTTAACTAAGTACGACATGCTCAGTGTTTTTTAGTACCTACAGACACACCTGTTATTTCGGCGTTAAGATAAAACCAAGGGAGCTTTAGCGTAAAGCTATTCGAAACTTTTCTATTCAAATTCTGCAATCAGCCCTCCGCGATTGGTCAAAAACTTTTGAGGCCACACCCCCCCCCCCTTCGCCTGTCAGTCACGCGACGTCACGAAAACCGCGATAGCTCTCCATCTGAAATGATGTGTACATTCTGATTATGCATGATTGGACTGAACAAAAGAAAAATAGTTATTTCTCATTCGACGCCCTTTCGCCATTAGCTCTCGGCTATTGGTCAAATTTTTTTGGGCTGCACCCACTTCACCTGCCTATCACGCGACGTCACAAGACCTCAAAAACTCAGCGCGTCAAAGTGACGTGTACGCTTTGAAGATGCATTAATATGTGGAATAAAACTGAATTTTCTTCTGAATATCCGTAGGCTGCCCCGTGCCGAGAGCAAAAAAAGATGGCTGCCGCCTATCGCTCAGGCACTGGCTACTCGCATCTGCCGTAGAGCATGGGTTTATTTTCGTATAATAAAGCTTTTTGCGTGGTCGTGTAACGTTTTCAAGAACTTTCGGCACGCTTAAGACCTCGTTCTGCCAACTCTTCTCTGCTGAGGATCCGTTTTAGCGTCATTCTTAAGCATTCGTTGCGTGCCGCCGCGATTTTCGACCAGCCACCGCAAGCTAAGTAAGGGAAAGCGGACCAATTGCAAACGCCGGCATCGCCCTCTTCATCCGGTTATCGATTTTCAGTGCACTGGCTCAGCCCCATCGAATCCCTCTTCACTTGAGCGTGCTCCTCGCCTCTTATCAGCCAATCAGATAATACAAGCTGCTCACTGTGGGCAATGTTATTCGTTTTTAAAGCAAACAAAAGTGACCGCCTATAAACGAGGAGAGCGTTTGATTGGTCTGTTCGGACAACCTAACCCTGCGGGTCACCGCCGGATGCTTGCGTCGGCAGTTACGCAAATTTGACGTCAGGAGATTGGAATAAAAACATATTGGAATAGTTTTACGTTATAGGGCCGCAGCATGAGATTGAAATAATTTACAAAACCCACACTTTCATTTTCACTAACACAACGCGCTTGCCACCTGTAGTTTTGTTCTAGTACAAAAGACATAGTTAAAATATAATAAATAGTGAAAAGGCAGTTAAAACGTTATTGATTAAAATTTTATAACGTTAATACTCTGCGCAAATTGTCATTACTTTTTATTGCTAGGCGCAAGAGAGTGTTGACGACATTACAGCATTCAATACGGTAATACAATCTGGGCATATCTCAGCACGCATCACCACGAGCGAACTTCAGAAAACCTGCACAGTTTCGTACTAATAGTTATTCGTGGATGGACGAAAAGAGCCTGTCTACTTTTTCAAATGTTTCCATTGGTGACGCATTCCATGCATAATTTTCATGTAGTGTTTTTCCCAGCGAGATGTCGTCGTGCTTTAATCGCCCGACCATAATTGATGTCACTGCTGATTGGTTTGAAACCGCATTTCAACCTCCCCTTCGCGGCCATGTGAATTGACCTTGTCCCGGCTGTGTACCAACCTGATGCGTTTCAGTGTTAGCAATACGGTGTCTGGCTGCACTGCTTCAGTGCCGATCGCATAACTTTTGGCAGTCATCGTGAGATGGATTGTGCTGGATTTTTAATCATTCAGGGGTCATTGCGTAAAAAGATGCACGTGTTACATTGAAAATGTTCAATGAAAGTCAGCCTTCTATGAAAAAAAGCTAAAGCCACAATGGCGCGAGCATGGCTTACTGGTAGATGCCTATAAATAGCTACCGAACGATTGAAAGATGCATTGCCACGCTTACTCTAGATATACCAGATAAAAGAGGATTGCTTTCGTATTATACCGCAGAATACTCAAGGTGTACATAACGGAAGAAAACTTATTTCATGTCCATTCTTACCTGTTTACGCTTCTTGCTTACTGACGTTTGTGTTTTGTGATTATAGTAAGAACAGTGTATGTAGAATCTATTTTGTAAGCGTTCAGAAGCTGCTAAAGTTGTAGCTTTACTGCGAGGCTGCTAGCCTCTAGTTGGAAAGGACTTCTCACAGCGTCCTTCTCACGAAAAAAAAATATTTTTAATTTCCCCAGTGGTGAGCGGAAGCCAATCCACGTAACAAGGGTTCATCACGGACAGCAAAACGACGCATTCGCATGATGCGCCACAAATAGAATGGGTGTATGGAGGTCTCAATGAACACAAGTCCCAGTAACTCTTATGTGAGCTGAGTCATGAATGAACTGGCTATGTGTCGCTTTTCAATGAACCTCTCGCTAATTTGGGTCGCTTAATAAGCGCCAGTGAATGTGCTGCAAGCGAGGGAACCATTCCCAGTCTTCACCGTGCATTAGTGTGACATGCCTTTCGGAAACCGCGCGCAGGCTTCGCAGTTACGGCGCTGTAAAGCTGCGGGTGTTCTTATCGTAGCGCGAGAAACATATCTCTCTCCAGTACAGGCATCATGCATCAATTGTTTCGAAGGTGGCAATAAGTTATGTTAGATTGTTGATTCAATGCTTAACGCGCTGCCCTCGGCAGTGATCGAGAGATGGGTTTTAGCGGAAGTTTTTTTTCTTCACCCCACACCACCTGCGGATATTTAGCCTCTCATCACACTCGGTGGAATCACCAGAAGCTTTGTCGTGTGGCGAAAGCTCACGGACGGTCTCCTGGGAGGTGGTGGGACTCACTTTGGGCAAGTCGAAATGTGGCCCCTGTTGAACGGGGTCACGTGGTCTTTCCGGCTCAGAATGAGTACCCTACCGGTGCGGTTGTGGGCTTAACTGGGAGGTGGCCGAGTCTTTCGAGAAAAAGGCAAACCACAGCTTGCTCCGAGCCTCAAGCGATTTCGCGATTCGGGGATCTCCCGTCGGGGTGAGGGGCCAACGCAAACGCACTGCAGTAAATTTTTTGTTTTGTTTTTTATAGCACGACTTCTCCTTGGAAAATCGACCCTCCGTATGCGCCGCCATGCCACGAACGGATTGCCACCTGAGACTAAAGCAAAGATAAGTTTCCTGTGAGCCACCAAAGTCATAGACGTGAATGAAAAAATAAAATTGGTAGGCGACCCTAATCTTTGACTCAGGTGTCTCTTAGTGGCACTCGCACCTCGGCGTTGGTAATCTTTAGGTTAACTTTAGGCGAATGCAATGCACGAAGCGAACTCGGAGGCAACTGTTGTCCATGAACTAGCCAGGTAAATATCATGCCATCTTCCTGTGTGTGATCTCACTAGTGACGTCATTACTTCTGCTTTCTACTTGCGGGTTTCTAGGGATTGCGCCAAAGTCGGTGCTCACGTGGCGTATCTCTAAAGTTTACGATTCTGTGCTTTGGTGTGTCGTAATCAGTGATTTCTAATCATATCTATTTATTCCAGACACTTCAGTAACTCAACTTGTAACTAAACTTATGCTCTGATATCACATCTCTAATGAAATCCATTAATTGTATAATATACTATTTTTTTTCATTTTTATTAATTTTGAATTTCCTCCCAGGTCGTCTCAGTGGATGAACAGGAGGTGCTGCGTAAGAAACAAGAGTGTCATTCGATGCTGGTGCCGCTAAAATAAACCTTGGGTGATTGAAGGGAAAAGCGCATACATTTATTCGTATTGCGCAAACATACAGCACAGCATACGTCTCATTAAAGAACAAACACAAAACAAGCATCCAAACCACATCATTGGGGATAAGGTGCTCCCCGCATACATTTCCTGGTAAGCATTACCGTTGCGCAAAGCTGCCTTAGCGACGCCAGCGTGTGACATGGGGAGTGACGTCACTAGACTTTTATACATAAAAGAACAACCCTAGCCACTGGTTCCATTGTGGTTGTGGCACCGCTATGGGTAGGCAACAGTTAGGACACGCCAGGAGCAGCGTCAGTACGAGTAGCAGCAAAGGGAAAAGAAACGGTAATACGACCAGCGGTGGTACAGGGGAAGTTCGCACCTCCACATCCTCCAGCGGCTGAATAAAGCATCGGAGGAGGAATTGAGCAATAAGAAATTGGATACCCCCCTCAGGAGTTGTAGTGGAGGTTTTGAACACTTTCGCTGCCCATCCACTTTCGCAGGGCCGGGATGACGAGTCAAATGTTTCTCTGCTCTTCTACGGAATTTTACATTGTACATGTCGGCGATAAAGATATGGAAAATTAACGAAGTCTGCAGCTTACTTGTAGTCGAAGCCGACGCCGTACTTCGTGTTCATTTGTTGAGCAGCAGCACTGAGGAAATGCGCAAAGTTTTCTTTGAACGGTCCTTGCAGAGGAGTTCCTCCTTTCTTGTGAACCGCGTCAAAGAAGATGAAATCACACAATCCGTCTTCGGGTAAGCTGATAGACACATCGAGGTGGTCGCTGAAGATGCAAATGAAAGGAGAAGACGGTGCACTATCTGGAATTGGGAGGAAACAACATATTACGTGTTGCTACCCCCGCGTTCGGGCACTCCAAATGACAAATTATGTACGTAGCACTCCCACCACCTGTGAAGGATCCCTTGGAGGGAAGTTTCACTTGCTACATTAGGCTTTGCGAAGCTCTAGTGTTTTTGCGCCTACTAAACATAAACTATGAAACAATCATTAACAAATCGCTGACTACGAGCCTTTGTACTGAGAAAACGAAAAGAAAAATATACTGCGAGAAGAGGGTGTGTGCTGTGCATTTATTCAAATTTCATAGCACCAATTGTGTTTTGGTATGAGTTATCAAAGGAGACATCTTAAAAGACCATGAAATCACAAACAGCTGGCAAAAAGCGGCATTTTATTGAGTAGTCATGATAGTGTTGAACAGCAATTGGATACTTCATAAAATTGTTTCAAGAACACTCCAAGCAAACCACTAATCTAGCCCTACATCCGGTCGCATATTCAGTCACTTTAACGAACAACTTATGGTTCATAAGTAAATGACTGAATCATTTTATTAGTGATTCAAATTTATACAACAGGAATTGTAAGAGAACAACGTAAGTTAAGCTTTCTAAATCATTTAGGGATTTCACGAATGCGAAACGCGAATGTACGGGGAGATGGTAATAACCCCTATCAGAGCAGTGCATTGCAGTTATAGAGCTGATATGGATCTTGCGGCGGAGCCCCTTATTGCCAGAGGACCAAGGAATAAAAGATGCTCCGAGCTGTCTGTCCCTATGTGGACATGGTTCGGAAAATCTGAGGCGTGGCTTCGTAATTTTTTACCCTACCTTGCTGCCGCCAAATAAGTAAACTGGATTTTTTTATGTGAAAATAAAAGAAGGTGTTGCATCTTGATGTTGATATGCATCATGAAATGTGGGGTCTAACGCCCCAAAACTGCATGGTAAGTTAGAACGAACGCCACGGTGCAGGGCTCAGTATTAAATTCAGAAATTGAGATTCTTTAAGGTGCGCCTTAAGTAGACGAGCTTTTTTTTCTTCTACTTTTCATGGGCTTTTTCCTCATATTCACCGAGTCTTTACGACGAACAGATGTTATCGAAGCTGACAATTTTATACAATAGGAGAAACTTGTTCAAGGCTTCTTCAATTTCCCTCAACAGGGCAGAGAAATGAAGTAGAAATGCATAACACAGTCCCACGTCCCCCAGCAACTTTTAGGTCATCAGAGGCTCCGTGGAGGGGAAAGTCAGTGTATTCAAAACGCGCCAGTTTCCGATGTACGTCTTATTGCATTATACCTTGGAGTATCGCAATTTTCGTAGAAGATTGTTTCTATATTGCTGCCAATCAAATTCAGCCGCCACTGTATTTAGTAGGAGCGGGGCTGAAGGACACAGGCGCTGAATGACGTGTGTGTTTGAATCACTAAAGAAATATTATTGTCCTACAAATAGCACATGCACGCCTCTTACCTAGCAGCGTAATGCTTTGGGATGCTTGAATGAATACATCACTGTGCAGGCTAGCATTAACCGTTGTACCAACGCATTTTTTGAAAGGTGCGCCGCGCACGCACACACACGGAAACTTTTTCTCTAGCGTGGTTCATTACAAGTCATAGCGTGAGACTTTTCAATTTGATTAACAACCTTACGGTATCGGCAGAAGCTGCTTAGATACATATACCTTCCTAAAGACGAAAACAAAAAGACGAAACAGATCTCTAGTCCTAATGTCTAGGTAATTTTTATTTGGCACATGGCCACTAAATTAGCTCCAAGAGACTGAAAGACCAAGAAAACTCTGGTGCTCGAATCAGCCATTAAAACTAATTTGTTCCATTAACCCTCCCCCATATTGTTAGCATGCGCGATCTGAAAGCTTTCAGAGTATACGTTACAGTAGAACATCGTTGATACGTTCTCGTTAGGTACGTTTTCCCGGCGCTAACATTCGCAATCGAGAACCCAAAAATGACCCATAGAGTCACGCTGGTTTTGCCGGTTCATACGTACCCGGAAAATAAAATTTTTGGCACCAATGTTAAATACATCGCCAAACTGCGATCGTATGATACGTTTTCCGGCTGCTAGACCCCACGTAAACAAAACAAAAAAAAAAAAAAGAACGTCGCGAGGCGCGCGCGATCGAGAAAACTCTATAGCTGCCCTCCGCGGCAGCTTCACCGCAATACAAGTCTGCCCGTCTCACGGCCGGCGCGCACACAATTTTTCGTTTCGGTACCAGCAAATCTTCCCCGGGTTCGTCGCACGCGGCATTCGCAGCTATCACCACCAAACTAATTGCGATGGGCGTATTCGCCTCTCTGTTTTACATCGTGTGGTGTGTAGTGCCATAGCGTACTGCACGCTTTTAGTAGGCGATAATCCAAACCCGCCACCATGCCCTGCTGCAGGCAGCGCGACGTGGGCGTCGCGTGTCGCTTCGGCGGCATCCCGCGTCGCCCACCAGCTCGACATAGTTTCGGTTTCTCGCCGCCCTCTTGAAACACCGCGCGATAGGAAAACAACAAAACGCTCCTCGAGTCGCCGGAACACCACCAGCTCGACGCTTGTCGGTGTCTCGTACCGTCTCGTGACGCTTTGCATTACATAGATGTTAACAATAGTTGACATCTATGTCAAACCTTAAAGTCTGTAAAACCTTTAAAGCGAAGCTTTGTACGTCTCACTGATTTGCCCGTGAGCGCCGAAAACGCACAGCAGGAAAGCCAACTTGCACATCTGCATAGAACACTACAGTTTACATTCGCAGTACCGCCAGCGTCCACTGGCCGGCCGGTCAGTGCCTGATAACGGCGCGAAGCGACGAGCTCAGCAAGAGTAGCGCATGCGCACAGAGTTCACTGTAAGCGCAAGTTACGTCTGCTAGGCGTGACACAACCCCTGTCGCGATTAACTGAGCTTCCCTGCTTATCGGAGACAGCAAGTGCGCGTGAACACGGGCTCGTCTTAGGATCTGGGAAAAAAAATCAAAGCCCCTTCCTTAAAGGAAGGTGGTTGAGCGCCGTGCTACACAGACGAACCGTACATATCTGCATTGCATTACGCGCTTCATGCAATGCATTCCCGGCCGTCACCATGGGTAGGCCACGGGTGCAGTGCGTGGCAGAAGAGGCTGCCGTACGCGAGAGGAGGTGTAGAGTCGTCCGTGAAAATAGGAGTATGTGCGTGTAATCAACGGCTATATGATCTAAAGGATACGCCACTTAACGAAATGCTTCTTCGTTCAACTTCAACGTTCAAAAAATATGATCCTAAATATGCAATCAAATCACATATGCATAGCGTCGAGTCGCTCAGTATTTCTTGGATTCGTTGCATGGTAGTTGGCTTTCGACTTTCACTCAGTTTGCATTGGGGGAAAGCTTCGCGTTCAACCATTTTTCTTTACGAAAGGAGGTTTAACTTTTTTAGATATTTCGGATCGTACGTTTCCCTGGTTAGTGCGTTTTTCTCGCAGTTATTTTCCAAAATGTGTAAACAAGGTTCTACTGAAAACTCGCAATTTCCTTCGAACCTTCATGATACATCCTGCTTCTTTTCTAAACAACATAGTGTCTGGTGTTCCATTTCTTACAAATCTCTGTTAATAAATTTTATAGTCAAACTATATTAAACATACTCTGTTCCTTTCAAACAGATGTCATCTACGCAGACGAATCAAAACCGTTCCAGCACGTCGTACGTCAGCGTATTGTGGGTAAAACCTCGAAGCTCTCTTTTTCAACATTATAATTATAAATTGCATGTTTATTTACTTACTGCATTCAATACATAAGCATCAATAACTGTCATTCGGTCAGAGACCAAGTGATTTCAGGTTTGTCGAAAGGCCTCTCCCTTTGGTCCTCTTCTATTTTATTCCGTATTGCTCACAATCCCAACGCCCTTTCATCTCACATATTCATATCATTGCCGTCCATTTTACCGTTTTAGGCTGCATATCTTCAAACCAATGTCACAAAATTTATTGTGGTCTTATTGGCCGATGTAAAATAACGTACCAAAATGTATGTACACACAAATGTTCGGCAAGCGTTCTAACAACCCATTTTCTTAATTATTCCGCTCAATAGTGCTAATGCCGAATTAATAATATCGCCATATGGGCACAACAATCACAAACAACCTTTCGTAATCCGATTGTATTCAGCAACCGAACGCTAACGGGAACATGCAAATTAGCTTTTGAGAACGAAATATTATATTCTGTCTAGAATCTACACTAAAGTTACATCTCAAAACGTCAAACTCCGAAAAACTTCATTATGCACCGTCTTTCCTGTCCCCGCATCAAAACTGTCTAAATCGTTAGAAACAATTTTATTTCATGGCGCTCCATTCACCTCATAAGGATATAGTCCCTGCCTTAGTATCACTCCCACAAGATTGTAGCTAGCCCTTCCCCCACTAGTGCTTCGTTGCAAGATAGCTCCAAATGACTTTTTAACAAGCATATTTGAATCTTCCTGCTTTGTGCAACAATTCTTTCCTAGCTAGATTGTGCGCTTGTCCTCTGGACACTACAAGTGCTTGGAGATCAAGAGACAGAGCTAAGACTCAATCCGTTCCTCCAGCCTGTCGTCACCAGAAATAAAATGAACTGCCTGAATTTATCGTCAATGAGAAAAGCCGTCAGAGTTTTAAAAAGCCAGTTACTGTGCATTACACGGGTAGGCCTTTGCACCGCGCATGTCTGCATCACGTAGGCGTATTGCGACACATGTGGTCGCTTTGGTCGGAAGGCGCAGAGTTCTGTTAACCGCCAACGCCATTCTTTCTGTGTGCTGGCATAAACAGGCCTCCTTGTACCTAAGAAGAGAAAAGAAATTTTTGCCATATTCGAAAATAACAGTCGCGCAATGATACTTTCCTAAAGCGAGCCATGATTGATCGCAGCCCGGCCAGGTTTGTTGTGGGATAGTACTTCAACCGGTATTGCAGGATACGCCTTCACTAGTAAGCTTCCACTGCGACGACTCTATTTATAAGCAGGCCGTAGAAAACTTTGCGAAAAAAAGATACTGCACCTTCAGGCGATGTCACTGCTTCGCTTGTGGTAGGCTCTTGCATTGTCGAAACGGTTGACGAACCCGTGAGCGTCTTAGTAGTAGTAGCCACTGAGGCCAAAGAAGCGCTGGTGTTGGAAGTAGGTATCGCGGTGGTTACCGGTGTTTTGGGTTCCACCTTTGAGGCGCTTGTGGATTCGGTGCTGACGTGATCGGTGTGATTCAAACCTGCGACACGAAAAAACGTTGCTCGGGCAAAAAAAAAGCATTTTACGTAACGTTAAACAAGTGAAAGTTAGCGCTCGTGTCGCATCCTCCTCTATTGTCCTCGCCTGCTCCAGCGCAATTTTGTTGATTAGAAATAACACAAAATAGAGAGATTGGGTAAATGATAGTGTGCCATTGATTTAAAACTTGCTTTGTTCAAGCACCCTAGCTAATTACTGATAACGCGCCATTTCCTTGCGGATGTTTTGGAAGGTTTCATCAATTGTGAAAGCCGTTGGTTCGAAGAAGTTGGCAGAACTTCATGAGCCTCTCAAAAGCGTCGGCAACCCGTTACTATGTCGTTACTATGTCACACCAACAAAACCGAAAGACAGCACTGGTCAAGTTTGTCCTCAGTGTCAGAGAAACGAGCGAAAAGATTCCATTTTGGATGAAAAGCTAGTTAGAACGCTGCAAGAGCTATTATACGAAAGCTTAAGACAGGGCACTGAAAGGCACCAATGACGATGGATATTTCGCATAGATAATTATTATGATTTGCACCTGAATATACATACGGACATTCATTGTCAACTCAAAATTGGTGCACGTGTTATTTTAACAACAACAATATTTGGCAACTGACTTCCATAAAATAAGCCATTGTCTTTTAACACTAAAGTGCGGTAACCTTTCTAAAGTCCTCAAGTTTGGCTTTAGAGCTTTCTGCAAATATTTTCGCAGGACTCCTTAGAGCCCACGTGAGGCAATTTCAGCGCTACATGTCTTTTTTTGTTGTTTTTATTTCAAACGAAATAAATTGCATCTGTAGAACCTCACTCGAATTGTTATGTTTAGCGTGTTGGCGAAAGATGCCGAAAGACATAGGAACAGGTTGGTCAACGTTGACCGAAAAAAAAAATGAATTGCCGGTTCTGAGATCGTAAAAACAAAAAGAAAATCGATGGGGAGAACATGCATATGAACAGCCGTTGCGCCTTTAGTATGACAGGACGGGCACTTGGGGTACGTTGTTTGGAGTCATATTTCGTGCACACTAACAGCAGACAAACGTAAGTAGAGAGGAAACAAAAGCATACGACATCAGAGACGGGTTGCCGACGCTTTTGAGCAGGCTCATCAAGTTCTGCCAACTTCTTCGTACCAGCGACCTTTAACAATTGATTAAACTTTCCAAAACATCCACAGGGAAATGGGGCGTCGTCAGTAATTACCTAGGGTGCTTGAACAAAACAACTTTTACATCAATGGCACGCTATCATTTACCTAATCTGTCTATTCTGCATTATTTCTAATTATCAAAATTTCCATATCTACATTGTATATTTACCTATGGCTATGATGACCTGGACTGCTTTTCTTCCTTTCCTTTTTTCCCCCAAGCTCCAAACGTCTTGTGCTTTTCGACCGCGAACCAGTTGACTCTCCCATTAGCGGCGAAAGGGCATTCCGGCACGCGCTATCGGGACACGTGCATCAGAGAGTCGACCAAGCCTGTCGGTTGTAATTTCGTAAAACTACTTTATTTCCAATCTCACCGCTCGATAAAGAGCGTTCCTCACCCTGCGTATGCGCTTTGCACGCGCGCATTTCGCGGCCCGCATCGGGTATAGTGATTCCGAACCTTCCTTCAGTATTCATGACAAGCACCACACCTATTCAAAAGAAATACATCGATTCTCCCCGGACATCATCGAATCGAAAAGCAGTGCCCTCTCGTGGCTGAAGCAAACCCTGCCTTTTAATAACTCTCCGTGACATTGAGAAAGAACAGAGGAGGAGAGGCCGCTGGACGCCAGGCTGCGTCGGAATATACCTGCCTTAATTGCAGTGAAGTGTTAGGAAGCCCGCAAACCCGGTTGAGCAACGAGGTATTATAATATGCAGCTTTCCCGCAATCGCGGGAATTCCTCGCTTAGAAAGCTGCTGTTTACTTATGAACATTATATGAGCAATACAGTATGAAAATTGTTGCGCAGCACTCCGTTCAGATAAAGACACTCAAAAAAGAAATAACGCTAGGCCGCATCTATCCGAGCCGCCATTTCCAGGCAACCGTCCACCAATTTCACGGCGCCGCTTTGCTCTGTTGAGTTCGTAGCCATTTTTTCTTCGTACACGGTGAGTTCAGTGTATTATAGAAAAAGCCGTAGCTTTCTACCCAATTTAATTGGTGTAAGAGTGTACAGGCAACATCGCATGAAGGTGACGTCCGATGGTGCGACTTACTAAGCGCCATACTGTAGACGGGGTAGCTCTCACTCGGCTAGCGTTGCAGTCCTGGAGCATATATTGCACAAGTACGCGCCCTCACGAGTCAAAGAGCAACGCGCCCATGATAACCACGCCTAAGGTGCGAGCATGCGAAGCGCTTCACCACGACACTCAATATTTTTGGTCGATGGTCTATATTTGAGCGATTTCCCCACTGGCACAGTCTAGATGTTGGGACCTCCCTAGCGACACAGTGTAAGGCTTCCCTATTGAAAAAAAAATCCATATGCCCCGTTGCTTCCATGTAAAATATCCCCATATCACATGGGAGCAAAAAGTTTAGTTTCATATAGGATCCCTGATGTTTCAATTGTAATAATGAAGATGTGAATCACGGGGCATATGGAGTTTCTCATTAAAGTGGCCTCGCTCCGCGAAAATTGTCCTTCCGTTTTGTCAGTGCATATCGGGGTAGAATGCTTTGCGAGGCCGCAATGCAAGCTCTGCCTCCGCTGAAGAGCGCCGAAGAAACTAGGCACGTTGGCGGATCTATAAAAATGAGTTAGAGAGGCTACTCCGAAGAGGAGAATAGAGGGGGCCAGAAACATTGGCTCACTCCAAACTTCTAGCGTAACTACGAAGGCCGGCACAGCCACTGCATGTTCGTGTCCGTCCTCCAAACTTGTCGGCAATTCCTGACTTGCTGAGCGGTTACCGCATTCATTCACTGAAAGCGAAACTTCTTTGCAAGAACATTGCCAATGAATTTCCCAAAAGCTTTAGCGCATCACCCTCGATATATTCAGCACACTTGCGCTGAAGCTCACGGAGGTCACAGCCAAAGTCATAGAACCGTCCATTTGAATGATGCGCTACGTTTCTCTCATCAATAGATATCACGTGCTCCTGACAAACGTTCACGTGAACACCCAATATCGCAGTCTTTCTATTAACGCATAGCGCGGCTTATCTATGGCCGGATGCGGCCGCGTGGTATGCGGCAGACTCACAATTTTCCAAATCTTCCTCGGTGGTTTTTGCGGGCGTGCTGGAGCGGAGAGCGTCGACAACGCCCTTGAGCGTGGAGATCCGGTGATAGCTTCCTCGACCGCAGAGGTTCAGGGAGTCGTCGTACTGCGCGTCGTACACGGCTATGCCGTACTTCTTGCTGCCGAGCCTCGCCTTGTTAGTGCACAGCTGGAAATGGATGCAACGGGATGCCTATTGGGACTGGTTGGGCGGAACTTATGTTCGAAGCTCTCAACCTCAACTGCGAAAACTCCAACCTATAGAGGAAAGACTAAATCCCCTGTGCTCTTTGATACTCCTGTTCTGGCCCTGCTGTCTTCGTTGTTATACATCAAGACACTTACGAAGCTCAAGGGTAATGCAAAAAATTCGCGGTGATATTTGTTACCACTCTAACGCGAAAAGCAATGGTTCCATTCGACAGTGAAGTGCCAAGAGTCAGGGCAATGGCTACCGTCTCCCAAAAGCTGCTGCATTCCATAGGCGTTAAATGAATTCAAAAATGATGGTTGCTTTCAGGCAGGTAGAGTATGCAATAGTAAATTATTTCAATTTCTTTTGTAACAGAAGTTTGCTTATTGGTAGAAAAATCAAGATTACACTTTTCATTCTTAACTCTCACGCCTCAGTCGTCATGTCCACGGCATTATTTCTGACGTGATGGTTTCCATGATGTTTTTTCTCAATGTGGGACATTAACGTACTAAACAACAAATAATTTCTGAAAATTGTGATCAGGTTACTTAAAAAAACGACATGTTACTCTTCTTAATATAATATACACTAGCTATGTGCAGATGCCGTGAAAATAAAAGCAAAAGCTAAAAGCTAAGACAGAACGTTACTGTTTACCGTCCTCGTGTAACCTAACACCTCTAGCGTGCCATAATAATGGCCCTCTGTGCATCAAGATGATGTCCCTGAAAATCAAAATTCCCATTCGTGGCCAGCAGAAATCACGCACGAATCTAAGGCATGTGTGTTCCACCTCCGTTAATTTCTCGCCCCTCCTTCGCCATTTCATTGTGGCATTTGGCAACACCTGCATTTGGCAACTACCAATTTACTTGTAGGAAAATACTACCTTGCAATACTAGGAACTAGGAATTCAACCTAGAATTTCTAAATACATTTCGTGCACCAAAACTTCCAAAATAAAAAAAAATGGAATACTTTGAAATTGTGGCGTCGTGCTCGCGTATCACGCCTGTCATGATTAGTCGTGAAACTGAAAACGGGGAAATTTTGGCTATCCTACGTTTCGCTTATATCCTATGCCTTTTCACCAAATGTCGCACTCACGAAGCTGGTTGGCAAGTGTTTAGGACTCGACTGATGAGGTTGCCACCTAATGCCCCATCGGTTCTACTATTGCAGGACGCTAACATTCCACCATATGCCGCGCACCGTGGACTCTGCGCGCTCCCACAATACCTAAAGCACCAAGCACTCTCCATGCGGCAATAGACGCATTGCCTATTGCCTATACTGTCTATTCCATACTGCATATAGTGTATTGTCTATTGCATATTTCTTATTGCCTATTGCCTATTGCATATTGCCTCATTCTAGCTTGAGATGCTTCAGATAACGATGCCCATAACTTGGGGGACGCTCTTTTGGCGCGGTCGGCAGAGCGTTTCGTGATGCCGCAATTACTTGGCTTGCCCAAAAGCAGCACTCGTTGCTCATAGTTATCATTGCCTTCAGCAAAGAGTTATCAACAAGGCCGAACCTTTCTGATAGCGCGTACCTGTTCACGCAGGGACTCTCTGCCGTTGTAAGCAAGGAGTCGGACCAAGGACTTGCTGTAATACATGTCTCCAGGCAGACCGTTGTCGTGATAATTCTTGTAGCTGGCATTTCGGCATACCTGTTGAAGAATGCGCCATCACAAATTCATTATTGTGTTGTGCAAAAAACAGGCTGCTGTTCTGGCCTTTCGTGTTCATAAGGATAGCTATCATGATAGCGAAGCTCTATATAAGCCATCGTAATAACGGTAGGTTAAACACCTGCCCGGCAATTAAGAGAATAACAAATGATACAGGACACTACAGCAATAAGCTTTCTTTATTACCTTGTTCAGTAACTTCCCATCCGTCAGTTAAATACTTCCTATCATGAGTCTGAATAAAAAACCTTAGCATGTTTTGAGTTTGACCTCTTCACAGGAAAGCGTTAACAGGCGAGAATAAGGTAACCACGATTGCCCAAATCGACGTAAGGGTGACAGAACCCGCCTCCAAGTGTGTGGCTGTGCGTCAGTAGCTTTGCCGTCCACTTTCCTCAGAAGCTTCTGCGCAATATTGCGCATTCTATCCCAAGATTTTTATCAAGCGCCATATCTAAATTGCTAGTGCACGAACATATCTTCCGTACTCGACTACCACGAGCAGCATTGTTGTCGTTTTCGGAGCGCAGACCTTAGGCGTTTGCTCCTGCAGCCAGCGTCGGCGTCGTACCTCGTAACCGAGCGAACGAGCACAGCGAATGATAAAAGAGCGAACTCGGAGCGCGGATTAAAGACGGTCGTAGCGAAGACAGCGCGAGGAGGAAAGCACAGGAGGACGGTACAACGAAAGCATGAAGCCGAACGCGGAGGAGGTGGAGGCAGGGGAACCATAAGGCGGAAAGCGGAGGAGGATGGTATGGCGAAAGCGTAAGAAGAAAAGCGTCATCATCATCATCAGCCTGGTTACGCCCACTGCAGGGCAAAGGCCTCTCCCATACTTCTCCAACTACCCCGGTCATGTGCTAATTGTGGCCATGTTGTCCCTGCGAACTTCTTAATCTCATCCGCCCACCTAACTTTCGGCCGCCCCCTGCTACGCTTCCCTTCCCTTGGAATCCATTTCGTAACTCTTAATGACCATCGGTTACCTTCCCTCCTCATTACGTGTCCTGCCCATGCTTATTTCTTTTTCTTGATTTCAACTAAGACGTCATTAACTCGCGTTTGTTCTCTCACCCAATGTGCTCTTTTCTTATCCCTTAACGTTGCACCTATCATTGTTCTTTTTATTCTTTATTCTTTATTCATCAATTACCCCGCAGCACCCAAAGGCGTTACAGCAGGGGGGTTACAACATAGAATAAAATACATCTTCGTTCACACAATGCGCGTGCTTTTCAGTCAGCCTATTCCACTGTTTAATTGTTCGAACAAAAAATGAGTTGGCATACATGTTCGTCTTGGCAGGGTACTCGAGGATTTTGCAACTATGATCAGTTCGTTTTGAAATGTAATGAGGTTTCTGTAGGTAAATTTCCCTATTAATTCCTGTTTTATTGTAGTAAATCGAATATAGAAATTTTAATCTCAGTTTATTGCGGCGGGCAGAAAGTGATTCCCATCCTAGCTCAGCCTTCATTGCAGTGCAGCTCTCCCTTCTTCCGTACCGCACCAAGACGAACCTGGCAGCACGGTTTTGTATTTTTTCTTGAGCGGCAATGAAGGTTACCTCGTGGGGGTCCCACACAACACAGCCATATTCTAAGAGTGGTCGAACACAAGTTGTATATGCCATACGTTTTAAATTCGAATGTGAACATCGCAGGTTTCTCTGAATGAAATTCAAAGCTTTACCAGCTTTGGCTATGATACTGTCTACCTGTGGTTTCCACGAACATTCAGACGACAGTAGCACACCTAAATACTTATACGTACAGCGTTGCTTCAATAGTACGTTGTTCAGATGACACCGTGACTGAATTGGTTTCTTCGTTTTAGTAAATGAGAGATGTACACACTTTGTTATGTTCAAAGTCATTTTCCATTTAGTACACCAATCATGAATGATTGATAAGTCGTTCTGAAGTTCAATTGTATCATTGTGATGGGAAATTTTTTGTACACAACACAGTCATCCCCAAATAACCGTATAGAAGATGAAATTCCGGCAGAGATATCATTAATGTACACCAAAAATAATAGCGGACCCAGAACGGAGCCCTGTGGGACTCCTGACGTAACATTTGCATATTCGGAGCATTTTCCATTCAGTATTACACATTGCCTTCTTTGGGAAAGGTAACATTCAATCCATTTAAAAACAGTTGCATCAATGTGTAGGGTATTAAGTTTAAACAATAAGAGTGAATGTGATACCGTGTCGAAGGCTTTCCGAAAATCCAGGATCCATAGCTCGTTGCGTCGTCCTCAATTTAAGTAGAACCGTTATCGTAAGCCTCCAGGTTTCTGCCCCGTACGTGAGTACTGGTAAGACACAGCTGTTATAAACTTTTCTCTTGAGGGATAATGGCAACCTGCTGTTCATGACCTGAGATTGCCTGCCAAACGCACCCCAGCCCATTCTTATTCTTCTGATTATTTCAGTCTCATGATCCGGATCCGCGGTCACTACCTGTGCTAGATGTATTCCTTGTAGTAGATGTATTCCCTTACCACTTCCAGTGCCTCGCTACCTATCGTAAACAGCTGTTCTGTTCCGAGACTCTTCCGAGACTTCAGAGACATTACATGATGAAGTAACTTTTCTACATGAATGTATACCCTTAAGTGCCTCTTACCTCTGTGATGTCTCCAGTCTGAGATCCATCGAAGTCGTCACACTTCTTGAAGAAGGAGTAGTTGCCGGGCTTATCGATGACATTAGGGTCAGGGTACGTGGGTTGGTACCAGCGTCCTGCCATGGATACAGAAACTACGACTACCATCTTCTTTACATTGGTTGCGAGTTGCTCGGCCTGCTCATGGGCCGTGTCCTGCATAGAAAAATTGCCGCATGGCCCGAATCTGATAATTGCGCTTGTGTAAGAATTCCACAAGGCAAGTTCACGGCAGACTTCTCTTGACTGTCACGTACATCCTTTATTACTTTAGCTACCGGCGTCTTCCTGTGAAAGATGCAACAAATCCTCAATAGCAGTTTTGAGATGTAGTCATACCCGCACGTACTCGTACATGTAGTTTTTGCCTACAGACGTAGTCTGAGGCTTGTTAAGAAAATTAAAGGAAAGTTCTTTTTCAACAAATTAGCGTACACTAGGAAACGAGAAGAAAGAGGGTTAACCGAGGGGCCCGATATTTATTAGGCATATCATACAATAAGTACAATAACTATTTTCACTCGAACTTCACAAAAGATCACGGTAACCTGTCAGACTTGAGTAGCAGTTCAACATAGCGCATCGATCCTTTAATCATATCTGACGTGGGTATCCTTAACATGCTGCTCACCCTTGACCCTAAAAAATCATGCGGACCAGATAACATTCCAAACCATTTTCTAAAGAGATACGCAGAATGGTGCAGCCGATACTTGGGCCTCGTATTTCGAAAATCCCTATCACAATCATCCTTACCCGACGACTGGAAAAATGCGAAAATCATCCTAATACACAAAACAGGAGACACCTCATTGCCCTCTAATTATCGACCAATATCTCTCACTAGCACCGCTTGCAAGATGCTCGAGCATATCATCCTTAAACACCTAACAAACTTTCTTAATTAATTATGGGGTTTTACGTGCCAAAACCACTTTCTGATTATTAGGCACGCCGTAGTGGAGAACTCCGGAAATTTCGACAACCTGGGGTTCTTTAACGTGCACCTAAATCTAAGTACACGGGTATTTCCGCATTTCGCCCCCATCGAAATGCGGCCGCCGTGGCCGGGATTCGATCCCGCGACCTTGTGCTCAGCAGTCTAACACCATAGCCACTGAGCATTCACGGCGGGTGCACAAACTTTCTTGACACTCACAACTTATTAATGCCACACCAACATGGATTCCGCCATGGATCGTCAACCGTCACGCAGCTTACGGAAGTTGTGCATGACCTCGCATTTAACATCGACAACTGTAGCCAGACTGATATAATATTATTAGACCTTTCGAAAGCATTTGATCGCGTATGCCACAGCAAATTATTAAAAAAATTGCGAGGTTTTATTGGGAATGGGGAAATTTTAGACTGGGTAACAGATTTCTTAACAAACGAGACACAATTTGTATTATATTAGCATGTGGAATCTGCGACAGTGCCTGTCACATCAGGCGTCCCCCAAGTATCCGTGTTGGGGCCACTGTTATTTTTAATTTTCATTAACGAAATAACCAGAAATATTGACTGTAACATCAAACTGTATGCTGATGACTGCATCATTTACCAAACAATTAACACTTACGAAGATCATGTTTCGCTTAGCAACTCACTAGACCAACTAAATGAATGGTGCGAAAAATGGCAAATGACGATAAACACAACTAAATCAGATTGTATGACGGTAACAAGAAAGAAACAACCTTACGACTTTCCGTACTTTATTAACGGCACAATGCTAACGAAAGTTCACGAGGATAAATACTTAGACATCACTCTAACTTCTGACCTGAGATGGGACGCGCACCTTGCCAACGTGACCTCGAAGGCATTACGCAAGCTATTTTATCTCCGAAGATGTCTCCGTCTCGCACCAACGTCGACTAAGCTTCTCGCGTATACTACTTTCGTTAGACCGGTTTTGGAGTAGGCCAACACAGTTTGGTTTCCCCACTCAGTAACTAACATAACGAAACTGGAAAAAGTACAGCGAAAAGCGCTGCAGTTTATTTACAACAAGTATAAGCGCACAGATTCACCCACTAACCTTGCGGCTATATCGGGTTTAGCGACGCTCTCATCAAGAGCGAAGCAAGCACAGCTCAAACATTTATTTAACTTGATTCACAACTATTATAAGATAGACCTAACAAAATCCATATGTTTTTCGCAGTCACGATCATCGAGATATAAACATCTACACGCTTTAACAGAATATTCATGCCATAATGACACATTCATGTACTCTTACTTCCCCCTCGTGATAAGGGAATGGAATCGCCTCGTCATTTCTGCAGACTCATTATCTCAATTCACATCACGGTTAGAATCCATATCAAACAATCAGTGACGCAGTCTTATTTCACATAATATACTTTGCAACTCTTGTGAGCCATGTTGATTATCGTGAAGGTGTTTACTGTTATTTTTGTTCCCGTTTGCTGTCCTTTTCATGATGTATTCTCTGTATGGCTGCGCATGTCTCCTAGAAATGCGATATCTATGTTTGTTTCTTTTTTAATGTATTCTTACCTTGTTCCTTTACGTTCCTAGTTTGGCTTATTTACACGCAATTTGTATGTGCACGTTTATTACCATGTATTTCATTTCTGTATGTCCACCTGCTATGGTCCCTGATGAGGACTGGCAGTATTGAAAATAAATAAGAAGCCAACAAACACTAACACCAAGAACAACGTAGGGGAAATTACTTATGCTTAACAAATGAAATAAAGCAACGATAAATTAATGAAAATTAAAGTGGATGAAAAAACAACTTGCCACAAGTGAACCCCGAACCCACAATCTTCGCATTTCGCGTGCGATGCTCTACCAATTGAGCTACCGCGGCGCCGTTTCCCCATTCACTTTCTTGGGTATATATGTGTCCTAGTAGAATCCTGGGAGTGTTAGCCAGCGCCACCACTCACAGACCTTGGCGGTGGACGTGGAACGTCCTTTTGCCGCAGGCGTGGGTTGGTACCCACGCCTGCGGTTGTGGGTTTGGGGCCCACCTGCGTCAAGTTCTTTTTTCATCCACTTTAATTTCCATGAATTTATCGTTTCTTTATTTCATTTATTAGGCATAAGTAATTTCCCCTATGTTGTCCTTGGTGTCAGTGTTTGTTGGCTTCTTATGATACGTCCACTAGCAAGACACTTTAAGCCAGTCCAGGGCCTTTATTGTGCTTTGCTTGCGCATCCAGGTAAGATCGCACCCCATGTGACCTTGGTGTGACTCGGTGTAGTCTTTGTTTGATTGAGAGAAGCATCGCACGTTCTTTGCTAAAATTATTGCTGCATATAGGCTAGGCCGTATGATGGGCTGATACTAATATTCAGTGCAATAATGTGATAAGTATTTTTTCGGGAACTCAAACACTTTTGGAGAGAACCTGCCTATCTAAGCGACCATCGGGCTGCCGTGTTGGGAGAACCGGGTTCGAAACCAATCACCGGGTCAACTTGGGTCAACTTTGTCGCGTGCATTTGTGTTACTGGGTACGAGTAACTGCTTATGCTGCGCTCTTCAATCGACGTCTTTCACCTCAACATGGGTCACTGGTTATGCAAACTCGGTATGCACGGCTCTTCAATGAACCTCTTTAACGTCAACTTGGGTCACTGGGCATGTGACACGGATTATGTGCCACAAGGTATGTGTCGCTTTCAATAAACCTGTTTCACGCTTTGTTTCGAAGAAAATGTCAATTAACATCAGCACCAGCAGCATCGGAAGAGAAACGTGTCAGTATGCACGCTTTCATGAATAACACGTCCCTGCCGCGGTAATATGCGTCACTACATTGCTTCAATGCTAATCGCATTAATGCCGACATTCATCTAGAGATGGTTTCTGCCAGAGCATTACACAGGTCTCGCGCGCCCTAGCCTCGAGCGCTAGAGAACAGGCAGGACGACGAGACTATAACATTACCCTCAGAACTAAACAATGCTTTCGCCAGCATGCAGGCTGGCTTAGTAAAGGTTCAGGAAGCTATAGTGGAGCCCAAAATGAGCTTAGGTGCACTCAGTGAGCGCATAAGCAAATTGGAGGAGGTCGATGCTAGAAGAGAACCCGGGTCGGCTCCTTAGCAGGTCGCAGCCCAACGTAATGTACTAGCACCACCGACGGAGGGCACGATTCTCAGGGCCACTCAACCCTCCCTTGAGGCTATATATGAATAGTGCGGACGAGAACTTTAGTATCTAGCAATGAAACTGCAGGGTTTCCCAACAAGAAGTCGCGTCTGCAACAATATTTAGGAACCCTCGTAGCTAAGCTCTAATTCATCGCTATTTAAGAAGTTGCGACTAGTGCCCCTATCAAGCTCGCGGGTTATCTGGTAGCATCATCACATTCAGGAGGCAGGGGAGTTGCTACCTTCAGCAACAAAAGGTACAATTACCTCTCTCGCGACTTCGGCGTTGTTGGTGATGGCGTCGAGTACGTCATGACCGAAATGCTCATGGACCCACCCAGAAAAGGCCTCAAAAGAAACAGCCTGTTTATCCTCAACGTATACTGCAGCCACGGCTACCGCAGGGCGAGAGCGAATTCTCTCCTGAAGAGAGCCGTCAGCCTGGCCGGTGGGCACCCCCTTGTCATGGTCGGGGATTTCAACTCCCTAGACGAAGTGGGGGGGTACAGCCATGACACGCCAAAGGGACGCTACCTGTGGCAGACTGCGATGGAAGCGGACTTGACCTTATCATCGATAAGGATTTCCCCAATAGGAAAGGCACCTCCACACGTCGGGACACTACCCCAGACATCTCTTAGTCAAGTGAGTCAACACGGCTCTAGACCTCGGAAGTGACCACTACGTCATCGAAGTCTCCTTCCTGATTGTCTGCTCTAGGTCTAGGAAATTCAAGGTGCTCGACTGGGACGTTTACTGGAAGATCAGAGGCGAGCGCGGACTGACGGCCGAGACAGATTTTGAAGGTTGGTGCAAAGGGATCAGAGATGACGCCGCGGCGGCAACCAAGGAGGTCGTCACTGACCTCGACGTTGACAAGATGGATAGTAGGTTGGCCCACCTGCTTGAAACCAAGCAAGCCCTCCTCACGAGATGGAAGGGGCAGAACATAACCGGACGCTCCGCAAGAAGGTTTCCGAGGTTAACAGGGTAATCCAAGAGCACTGCAAGAACCTGTGTAAACGACAATGGCAAGAGCTCTGCGAATCCGTCGAGGGCCAGCTCAGATCTGGCAAGAGCTGGAGTCTGCTCAAGCATCCTCTCGATGAGGGCAGCACCAGGTCTAGCCAGAGGCGATCCCTCGCGCGGGCCATCCACCTCGTTACCGACTCTATCCCAGACGAGTTCATCGTCGACCGGCTCATAGACAAGTACCTGCCAGTCGCGAATAGCTCTGCTCCTACCAAGTTCCCGGACCACGCGGGGTGTGTGGTGCCGGAGTTGGGCCAAGGCGTTACTGCGGCCGAGATCCGACATGTCCTCTTCTCCCTCAACAGTAAATCTGCCGCTGGCCCGGATAGCGTCACTGACAGGATGCTCAAGAATCTCGGTAATGAGTCGATCGACTTTCTCACCGAAAGGATTAATGAAGTCTGGCACAGTGCACAGGTCCCCAAACAATGGAATACGGCATGAAGGGCACTCATCCCGAAACCCGGTAAAGCGCCAGGAATCAACAATCTAAGACCTATTTCCCTGACGTCCTGTGTCGGTAAGGTCGCAGAGCATGCCCTGCTCAACCGGCTCATGGTAGACACCGAAACCAATGACATGTACACTCACAATATGATTAGTTTGAGAGTCCGTCTCTTGACACAGGACGCCATGAAGATTATAAAGCATCAGATCACGACCGAAACACGGGAGATACCAGAGCCATCCTTGGATTAGACCTGCAGAAGGCTTCCGACAATATCACAAACGAATTAATTCTCCAGTCAATTGCCCACCTCTGGCTCAGAAAGAGGGCCTATGACTTCGTCCGATCCTTCTTTAGTCAGAGAAGTGCCAAGCTCAAGATCGAAGGATACCTGCAGCAAACGATCACCCTTGGTTCACGCGGCACGCCTCTGGGCTCAGTCATCTCGCCAACATTATTCAACATCGCAATGATCGGGCTTTCCAAGGAGATCGCGAACATTCAAGGAATCAAT
Organism: Dermacentor andersoni; assembly: GCF_023375885.2. Taxonomy (NCBI): domain Eukaryota; kingdom Metazoa; phylum Arthropoda; class Arachnida; order Ixodida; family Ixodidae; genus Dermacentor; species Dermacentor andersoni. The sequence continues at coordinate 104,465,844 of NC_092822.1, read as the reverse complement.
CATACGATTTACGCAGGTGACATCACCATCTGGTGCGTCTGCGGGAACGACGGCCAAGTTGAGCACGCCATGCAGAGCGCCATCGACGTGACCGAGCGCTTCCTCCACTCCACTGGGCTCAGTTGTTTTCCATCCAACCTGAACTACTTCTCAACAAGAAAAGACCCAGAGGTGGAGTGGCCATCCTGATTGGCAACCGGCGACCGAAAGCGAAATACGGCTTTTGACCGGTGACGGGTCTGCGATGCCGGTAGTGGACTCGCTCCGAATATTTGGGATGTATATCGAATCTAACGATGCCAATGAAACCGCATTCAGAAAGTTCGCCGCCAAGACTAAGAGTGCTCTTGGCCTCATCCGGAGGGTCGCCAACAGGGATTGGGGAATCAAGGAAGACAATCTCATCCGCGTTATACATGCTTTCGTGCTCTGCCACCTTTCATACTCGGCGGCCATGCATAATTGGTATGTTGCAGAGAGGAACAAGCTCAATTCTCTCATCAGAAAGGTCTCTAAGCTCACCCTTGGCTTACCTGTAAACACTCACACCAAAAACCTCTTCAAGCTCGAAGTCCACAACACGCTCGAAAAAAAAAAATCGAGGCACAAAAGCGCTGACAGCGGCTCAGCCTATCCGGAACCCTGGCGGGCCGCAAGATACTCGACGAGATGGGCCTCAACACAGTCGCCCAGTGCCCCGACGTCGTGCGAATTCCCAGTGACATAGGTCTCAAGTGCACATCACGTCCATTTCCCGCAATATGCACACCGCACACAACTTCAGCATGCCCGTAACAACCACATTGAGGCAAGCTTCGTGGATGCGGCGGCATATGTCCAACAAGTTGATTTCGCCGTCTGCATCATCGACTCTAATTCGAGGCTCACTTGCTGCGCTACCGTATGAACTTCGAAGCCCGTGGTAGCCGAACAGGTTGCAATCGCGCTGGCGGTGCTCGATGGTCGCAGAGACGCAATATATAGCGATACCAAGGCAGCCATTAAGGCCAACCCAACCGGGATGGTCTCACCTCAGGCCCTGCGCATTATCCAAAGCGCCAAAAGTATCGCTCCCCATTCTCTTACTTGGTTTCCCGTGCACTTGGGGTCACCTGAGGGCTCTCTGACCCTAATAAGGGCGCGCACGAGGCCGCGCGAGGACTCACTGACCGCGCCACCTCCGCAGTCACCCTGCCCCGCGGGGAACCCTTGCTCACGTTCAATGAGATCACCACACACTACTCTTAGTCAAGACGGGTATTCCCCCTCCCCTACGCTGCCTTATTCAGGGCGCCGGTGGTGACCTTTCAACTTTTACAAGCCCGGACGTATCCTAACCTTGCGGTTCTTCATGCAATATACCCTCAAAGGTATCCCAGTGCGGACTGCCCTGCCTGTTTACTGACGGCAAGATTGGATCATGTGTTGTGGGAGTGTGAAGCGATCGTCTCCTCCTTCAGCGAGGATAAATGGGCTGCGCTCTTGGGCAGCCCCTAACTCAGCAACCAAACCCTGGCCGTCTAGAGTGCCCGCCATCGGCCGTCAAGCTCGGCTTGGCGGTGCCTGCGTGGTACTAGCCGGGTGGCGCGAGGTCTCCCCTGCGCCTTCTCTAGGCCAAATAAGTTCACTCACTGACTCACTGACTCACTCACTCACTCACTCACTCACTCACTCACTCACTCACTCACTCACTCACTCACTCACTCACTCACTCACTCACTCACTCACTCGCTCACTCACTCACTCACTCACTCACTCACTCACTCACTCACTCACTCACTCACTCACTCACTTATAGTTTTTATACGTCTTTTAGTCGCAATGCCATTGCTCTCGGGTATATTGTCAAAATTCAGTTCGTTTTCTTCGCGTGATTGTAAAATAATGATGTCGTCGAGTAAACAATCGGAAGCCGTTTCCCAATCATTGAGAGTAATCCGAAGATTAGCTTAGAAAATGAGAAAATCAGTAATCTCCTTGGACAAAATACAACCTATGCCACACTCCAGTAAAGCAACAAGTGTTATAAGCAAACTACGTGCTAAGTGCAAGAGCTTGAGTGCTTCTTCCAATGTTTTCTATTGCTTTTATAACGATAGCATTATAGGGGTACTTCAACCACTTTGGGAGTTATCTAATATTTAATAGAAAATGTGGGCGATACTCGAGGGCCATCCGGTTCTGCGTGATCCCGCGGTGTGAGCGTCGCCGAAGGTTGTGCAGTCCAACGGAGTGGCTCAAAATGTTAGCAGTTATAAGGGAAAAGTGCGAAAAACTGGCATGTCACGCACGCGCCGGACGTCTTAAAGAGCTACTTTGCATGAGATGCGCGTGCGTGCAATCATTGCATAACCGTCACAGCATCGGGCCGGTGTGCTGAAAGACAGGAGTTTCATCGCACCACCTGTTATGCATTTCCTTATAGGCGGACTTCACCCATGTTGGAGGTATCTAGCATAAATACATACAAGGTATATAGAAACGTCAGTTTGATAAGCGTTAGCCTGCAAGGTAGTCCAGGGCGCAAGCAAGCGCAGCAATCCAGACGTCATGATCTAAGTTTGTGTGCTATCGCATATTGAGAGAGACAACTGAGCTAAGCTTGAGCCTTGTATATTAAGTGCGAAATGTTTATAATTTAGACACTTTTGTATCTACTTCTCGTTATAGCCTGTTGCATTCCGTCTCTCGAGAACTATCGATCTCGCTTATCTGTTTCTACGATGTTCCTCTTGTACAAAACCTAAGACTTCTTCTGCATCGAAGCATTTAGTCATTGCCAAAAAGTCCAGGACCATGGCCCAGTGGCAGGAGCGCAACAATATGATGCAGTCGTAGGGACTCTACACAACATGGCAACATGACAGATCAGCATGACATCAGCATGACATCAGCATGACATCAGCATGACAGATCATTCTCGACAGAAATGTAGCGAGTGCAGCGTTTTCAAGAAAGTAAACGCAAGGAAGACAGATGAGGATTATTCACTCTAAACACAGTTGCACCCTTTGGGGTGTATATTTGACACACAACAATAATCGCCATCTGTCTTACCCGCTTTTCCTTTCTATAACGCTGCAAGACCGGTACTTCTGTCACGAACGGCATGCGCGTTATCAGCATGACAGAGCATTCTCGACAGGAAAGTAACGAGGACAGCGTTTTCAAGTACGGAAATGCGAGCAAGACAGATGACGACCGTCGTTGTGTGGTAAATATACACCCAAAAGGGTGTAAACTTTAAAATTTTGATAATGTTGTTGTGTGGCAAATATACACCCCAAAGGGCGTACATTTGCCTAAGAGTGTAGTAGCTTATTCTTGTAAGTTTGCCTTTGCACTGAGCACAACACTCCTTTAAGTCATGGCGCAGTTAGAACATAGCTAACATTGGCGATTACGATGGTGGCTATGTTCTCTTCGCTTGGTTTGTCTTTTCCCTGCCTGCGTGTTCAACAGCAATTTTACTCGCACGCAGCACGTTGTGCAACGAGTGTTTTTAAGTCACTGCCACGTCCCTTGGCCCCTCGTCTTTTTCTGCGTTAGTCCGGCGGTTGCTTTCGCATCTGCTGATTTTGGCTGATTTCAAATGACTAGAATAGTCGCCCTCTAATGGACAGCACTCCAAGGACACGACCTCAAATTGCATGACCGCTATCTGCGGATCTAGAGTAATAAAGTTGCTAATGCCTAAGTAGCAGTCAGTGCGCATTTACTTACCAAGGTGTAAAAGTAAGTTTCCGCTGGCGGCTTGAGGTGGAACGTGGGCGGGACGATGAGACAATCTTCGAACTGTTTATCTTCGGTGAAGTAGTGGCCGATTACAATCAAGTTGTTAGGCGTAAAGACTTCGCTAAAAATAAAAAAAAATTGGAATAAACAGAGATGATTGAATATGCAGAAAAGTTGGGTGAAATAAAGAATTTTCTTTACTTTTTTTCTGTTCTAACGTGAGTGTACTCTGACGAGAAACGCCCTTGTCGACTTCGATAAAAAGTGGCTCGGGACATCTTTGAATGACATATGAATGCGAAGTATGCTGGCGTGTCAAACACATGAACCAGCAACAACTAATTTATTCACACACAACAGGGATGGCAACAGCACTTGTTCCTCGTCTGGGACTCGATACATGACGTATCTGCGTGCTCAGGGTGCACGGGAAATCCGAGTTACATGTGTCACCCTTGGCCTGCTGTACAGAGTATTTTTGGGCACACTATGCCGATGCACCCTACAGTACACCATCGCCATTCCCAAAGGCCTCGTAATTAGTTGAGTACTGCTCTGCCAGTTCCGATCCGAAACGCTCGAAAACCCTTGTCAGAAATAGCGGAGGCAAAAAAGACTTCCATAGTTTTAGGCACGTTCCGCTTTATGCGGCTTGTAAGTGGCAAATTAACCGCATTTCGTTGATGGAAAACCACTTTTCAAGTACAGTTTCATCCGCAAAAGAACGAAATGGATATTTCTGATGCTGTCTTAATTGCCACATTAAAATTATAGCTTAAGCCTCCACGGTAGTTTATTGGTTATTGTGCCGGGATGCCGAACTCGAAGTCGGGTTTTGAATACCGGATGCGGCGGCTGCATTTCTATTACGGGGAAATAAAAAAAAATTCACTCCTGCACTCAGATTTCGGGGCGCAATAAAAAGCCCCAGATGGTCAAAATAATTTCGGAGACTGCACGAGGTGTGCCTCAAATTGTATTGTCTATTGGGCATGTAAAACTACCGAATATTTAAGATGTATTTTTTTCTCGTGAGCCTAAAAGATATAGCCATCACACAACTTTCTTTATTACTACTGCAATATGATTGCGGGTAAACTGTAAAGCGCCTGCATCGCCGTTGTGGGCTTATTTGTCTGAATGTATATAATAACGAATTTTTAAAAATATATTTTTAGCGGCGTCCTGTTGTTTGAACTACATATTGCACAATCTGATAGAGACAGTCAAATTGCTGGCACATGACTACTGAGCACAATATGAGCTATGCATTAACTCCGCTTCTGTTTATCACCTAACATTAGCCTGCACTTTCAATTCGACGTAACATTGCTCGACTCTGTCTTTGCCATACAATATACCATTACAACCCCGTTCTACATAACTCTCTTTTCACAGCACCTTCTTATATTCCTTCCGGCAAGGAGCATCGGTTCAATGTTGGTCTGCTTAATTGTCGTACTAATATGTATTTCCGTTCTTTTGTACCAACCACAAGCACGGACTGGAAGTCCCTTCCCACCGGCTTCGCCTCCGTCATCGGTGACAACAACAATAACACTGCCGTTTTCACTAACTTGAGGTAACTGCACTATATTACCCGCTCCTATATATAACCTTTTAACCTTGAGTGTAAATAAATTATAATAAATGAAAATTACAACCGATGTGCTTGGTGTGCATCGGCTAAGAAAAAGGCAACTACAACATTAACTGCTGATATGACTCAGTGGCTACGTAACCTTCTGCAAGTGAATACGAATGCATGGTTTTTATTTGTGGTACTTTTATTTATTCTACTAATTTGGGCTACTTGGCCTGACCATTTAGGTGGTGACGCAGTCACAATACGGCCGCTTATTGAAAGGTTCGCGGCCGTTCATGAAGTGCAAGTGTTTGAAATATAATTTTAAATCTAATTAATGACCTGACATTTCTTCAAAGATTTCAGTCCACTAGGTAGAATGGCCATATAATGTGCTTATGCTTCGTGTAAACATTCCGCAAGCAAACAAAAGAAACGATTCACAAGCGAAAATTTGATTCCCGACATCACGGATACGGCACGCAGGCGTTACAGATGCGACTGGAACAGCTTAGCCGGTTGACCAAGCGGTTATTTCCTGGGATCGCACTCTACGCAGGCAGCGTTCCTAGCAACGCAAAATGCATTTTAATGTCGCGAACCATCTTTTGCACCAGAAAGCTATTCACTCGTCTCCGCACCACTGGTATAGCATACCACTGTTACCTCTAAAAATTATTAGATCAGTCATTTTTCTGTCAAATGAAAAGTTAACACTTTTTTGTTTACATTTGCAACTTGGGCATGCATGCGTTACCTCAAGTACTTCTTGGCGGATTTGGTCCATGTCTCGTCGGCAAGTACCGTCGCCACGGTGGTTTCAACTGGTCTTAATGCGTTGCCTTTTACCTTCAATTCATTGTTGATATGCTTCAGGAGGAAAAAGAGGCGTGAAATGATGAGCATATATTCATCTGGCAAGGTGACCACGAAGTTCACCACTTTACCAACTAGATAGAAAAGCTCTGAAACTTTACGCACAAATAGCGAGCTCAGAAAAATATCGCTTGAGAAGTATCTAGGAAAGATATAATCTAAGTATGAACGAACACCAACATAGCCCATATATTTATGAAAGCCACTATGAAGGCAAAATAAGCCATCGTCACAATAAATACCCGAGCAAAACCTCGCGTTAGTAAAAATAACACCTCGAATAAGTTGGCTTCCTTGATGTGCCTTCTATTTGGGTTTAAATGCTCAAAGGAAACAGCGTTTAAGGATTCCATTTGATAGCACAATCACATATTTCATGACGTCTTATTCTCAACAGTCGCTGAACCACGATATTCGCAGTGCTAGCAGCGTGAATAAAATAAAGTAGGTTTTTTATTCATGAGCCTACTGCGGAAACCTGGAGGAATCTTTCATCTACAATTGCCTAATTGCAGACATTTCAGTAATTTTAAGGCACGCTGAAGCAATTGGGAAAAAAAATCTTCAATGCAGAAATTCGGGCTACTTGTCCTGATACACTGTGTTTTGAGCGCTTAAAACCACACAGACAGAGAGTGTCACATATCTCCATCCAGCCCTCGACCCAGTCATTGGAACGCTGCAAAGTGTTAAAAAAAACATCTGTGGGTAATGCTGGCACGGGTACAGTACATTCTGAGAATTAAAAGCAAAAGAATCACTGCCCAAGCACTCCTTACAGATGGTTTATCAGCGAAGCCGAAACATGCGGCCCCGGTGTTTATCGCTAGTTTAATCACGCCGGTTCAATAAACGATGGCTTTGGTAGGCTGCCGGATCCTCGTTACGCAGCTGCTGCTTGCACTCGGCTGCACGAGCCTGTCCATGTGAATGGGCTGCAGAACTGGCACGGCGTAGGCGAGCTCGTTCCCGGTTTAGCTCGCGGCGTTGCTGATCGAAAGATGCCTGCTCCTCAGGAGTACGTGTGACACGTGGCCTACCCTTTTCGGAGCCGGAGAGCAACTCCTGCGCGCGAGCTCGCTAGCGACAGAGAGCAATGACGTCACTACTGGTGCAGCCAATCGCACGCCTCCCTTTCTCTCTTTCTTTTGTGCAAGCGCATGGAGTTCCGCCGGAGGAATTTTCGACGTACAGGCGACAGGCGGACGGAAGAATCGGCCAGCCATATACACTTCACTGTAAAAATGAGTTGTTTAGCACCTAAAAAGGAAGATTGTATCTTAGTAAAGGTAATCACTTGGACGCAATGCAAGGACAGGCGCGATATTTCAAAATATTTCTTCCGGATATCTCCTGAGCCTATATCCACACGCATTGCCGGTTATGTTTTCGATTACATGCGACGTTTGCCTAATACACCTTAGTGGCAAGTACAGCCCCCTTTCTGTGCACTGCGTCTTTTATCCTTGTCATTCTATTGCTATAATTTCTCATTTCGCTTTATATTGGAAAAATGTTCTCAAAGAGGCAACACCGTTTGAATTGTTAAATTATAGAAATACCTACATCAGCAGACTATGCGGTCTTTTACCGGCGAATTACAATGCAATAGGCCACTTCACTCGTGAAATATTTCATAGGACAACACTGTTCCTCTCCGGGGTACGTCGCCGCTGCAGGTACAAGTTAACATTATTCGTTCGTTTTGAAATATGTTCTACTTTCATATAGCTGCTATCTATAGTGTGCGTAGAAATTTTCCAAATTTTCACTGAACTTGCACGTTGCTTTTATTTGCTATATGCTATAGGGTACCCAAGCAGCTTTTATTTCCAAGTTTATAGACTAATATGACTACATAGTTCATATTCAGGAACTCCGGGCGAAATAGGCAATATCGCGCGTGTGTGTGTGTTCCCCGATGGTGAACCGATTTCATTATGATTTTCTGCATTCTGCAAATTAGGAATTACTAGGTGTACTGCATTGTAGTTACTCTTGTGAACTAATTTATTACCAAATTATTTGTTTTTCGGCTGTCATCGAAGATTTATTTGTGCCCGAAACAATCAATACGCAATTATTACTCAGATATGAACTGCACATCTCCTCTGTAACTCAGTAATCAGAATTACTTCGGAGGTAAACCTTTCTGATAAACATGCGGAACTGCAAATCCCTCAAAGACTAACGTTCGAAGAGCGCTAGCCCTGAACTTACCTTGAGCACTGACAGCATCATCTTGAAGTCGTTCATGTTGTAATGATGGGCTGGAGCATTCAGATAGGCGAAGTGAGTTATGCCGCGTGCCCAGAATCTATTCAAAACATAGGCGGCCTCCCGTTTGGTCTCAGCGGTCTCAAACATCGCCGTTGCGTTTTTCAGTGATCTGCAACAGCACCGTCTCGCTAACTCAGGACGGTCAACCAGACATGACTTCAAATAAATAGAAATTAAAAGACTTCGAGTGCAGGAGTTCAAAAGATTCTGATTCTAGTATTAATGGATACGAAGGAAGGAGAAAGCTCACAGAACTCGCTGATCGTAGGCGAGAATAAGAACGTTTATCTTTCGCCCACTTCACGCATTGTCTCAGTATACTTGTTTTTCTATCTCCTCCTTCAGCGGCACGTGACCGAGCACTTGAACGATTACGTCATGCTTGAGACTATGTTATCAAAACAATTGATGCAAGAAGCTTTGAAACTGCATTTTTACGGCAGATACGTGTGGTCCTGCAGGCATAAACGAAGGCTGTCTAATTGAAATAATTAAGGTAAAATGAGACATTCACCTTACCTCCATCATTTTCCGTAAATTAATTACTTCTCTCCATCTTGCGAGTTTCGGCAGAACGATTACGCCAATTGAAATAACTGCACGGAATTCACGAATAACATTCTCAGAGCCGGCCGCTGCGAGTCACTTTTGTCAAGTTCTACAGTTTCATCGCACTGATGTTTTGTAATCAGCGAACAGCTGTGATGCCAAATGGACATCAACAGATTTGAATATGCCAACAGCACCAGACCCTCTTGTCTTGTCTTGTAGTCAGAAGTGTTGTTGCGTGACATCGTGGCTTCCGAACAGTCTCATCTTCAGGTGTTAATGCTTTCCTTTTTTTGTCCCAAAGTTATCCTTTTTCTCAAGAGCACGAATTGACCTCTGTTCATTCTACATAAACTTTGCCCCGTTTCGGTGGTCTTCCTACTATTCACATTCTTTCGTCAATCCTTCATGAGCCATATCACCCAGAGGAAATTTGTATGTAGTAAGGTGAACGTATAATGGTTTCCAGCAAGTACGGATGCGAGCACAAGAAGTAGAAACAGACAGGACAGCAGCACAGACAGAGCTTCTTGTGCTCGCGTCCGTACTTGCTGGAAACCATTATACGTTAACCATGCACCAACTGGCCCAGCAAACTACTATACTATGTAGTAAGGGTTTGGAAAAGTTTGACTTCGAAACGTTGAAACACACTGCAGACTGTAGTGAGGACAACGGTAAGGAACACGTATGGTAAGTGCTCGCTGCCGTAGTTATCACTGGCAGCGCCGTCAGTTATTCTGGGCGGTAAGCAAGAGATTTCGTAAATGCTACAAAGAGTGATAAAAATGTTTTCGTAGGCCAACATAAGAATGATAATGTTTATAATACTTTTTGAACCGAAGTATTCAACTCGGCGTATTAAAACTGTTTTCTTGTAATATTAGGTTACACAATGTTATAAACAGAATTATTGTAGCCGACGTACCATAACAATAGGCCTATGCTAAGACCATTTTACATAGACAAATAAATTATTTTGTGTTGTGAAAGTAAACAACAAAGGGGGTGAGACAAAATATTGTCATTAGACAACTTTACAAAGCTCGCACCCCTATCAAGGGCGTTTTTGAAAGCCAACCAGAATCTACAATGAACACCATGCTTGCTCATCTTGAAGCTTCTCATTCGAGGGAAGTTTGCAATAGTTTGGTATATTTCGGAAACAAATTATTTTTCACCACGGAAACTGTCCATGTTGCTTTTTCCTATTTTCAGAAGTTTTCAGAAGGTGTTTATTATTTGTACATCACATTTTATCTGAACCCAGATTTTTCGGACCGTCGTATCTCTTTCAAGTAAATGGTCTCACTGCATTGTGGAACTTTTTTGAAAGAGGTCATATTCTGATACTTTCTACCAACGACTTCCCACCAGAATCTGTATTGGTGCGCATAGATAACCGGGCCCGAACATTTGATTCGTCATGTTTCCCTGCAGAGGCTCTCGAGTGCCACAAACCAATTCTCGCAAGAGGCTCTAAAAGCCTAACTATGAGTTCCTTCTGATACTTGCCGCAGAAGGCAAAGCAGACGGCTCGTACCAATTCCGACAAAGCCGTCGAAAAAGAAAGCTTCGCGAAGACAGCATCGAAGTCTAGAAATGATGCAGGTTACATTGCTATCCAAACAAGATGGCGGCTCAGCAGAACGCTCGGGAACTGGACAGGAAGGCTGTCTACGCACAAGTATTGGCATGCTCTATTGACACTTTGCATTGCACATAATGTCACCTACGTCTTGTCTTTCATAAGTTCGTATACACAAAGTATTAAAATACGTGGATGATTATATGCTTTCCTTAGCTTTTTTTCTCCTCGTCGCCGCGTGGTACCACGTCACAGGGACGTAACGCCAGCTGGTCACGCAGCGAGCTCCATAGGAAACGTCCACCTTCCAACATTGCAGGGATTTAGAACGGGTGGAAGCATTATTCGGTCAGCGGTTGAGACAAGCAAAATATGTGCTGAGTATTGATGGAAAAATTCAGGTAAGAACTTCATAGAACCGGGTTAGTTAGTTACAGGCGAAGGTAACTTCGCCTGTATGAGCCATCAAGGTTCTAGGAAGAGAGAAAAGTTAAACGAAATACAGACAAAAGTGCTAGACTAATAAATATCTATCGATCCCTTGATTAGCTCAAGTAGGCTAGATGACTACTTGTCGCCGCATCCGTTTCAATGGAGATGCCAATAACAATCATTATCATCGCATTTCATACGGTTAACGATGCGTTTCATTACTTGAGCTTGAAGTTGTCTTCTTAGCTATATACGTAGACTATGCTCTATGCTGGCCGGAATTAATAAACACCCTGGGCCATGGCTCCTGCGTCCACATAATTATCTTTTAAAATAAAACAGGCTACTATTATTCCGTTTTTAGTTCGTTGCAGTCAGTGAAAAACCAATCAAACGTGCTCACTGGTAGTTGAAGCCGATTCCGTATGCGGCGCGCATCTTGTTTTCCAGGGCAAGCATTAAAAAGTATTGGAAGCTTTTCTGCAAGGTACCACTCAGCCCGGTGGTATCTCTCTTCAACTCCATCGAGTCAAAGTAGACATAGTCGCACAGCCCGGGCGTAGGAAGCTTCATTGGAGGCTGCAGCCTGTCCGAGAACACGCAGATCAGCGGCGTCTCGTGGCGTGTAGCTGCGAAGAAAGCATTCGAAACGCTGCAGGCATTCACGTTCGTTGTGCTTCCTGCGGTATTCAATTGCCCGGACCAATTCCCATCACAACGCTTGCTCCAGGACAGTGAAAGTCGCAAATACAATGTAAACGCGAAAAGAAGATTAACCCCCGGAAACCGACATCAAATAAGTTTTCCACGTTATATTGAATATTGTCTTTAAGGAGACGGAAACCTGAATAAAGCACATTGGAACGTCCGACGCGCTCGTGCTGGTCGTCTGCAAGCTTAATGATTGGTAAGTGACGATAAATTTCTGGTGACAAGTGTGGTAGCTGGAATCACAAGATGCATGGTTCATTCAACAAACTGCCATTCGTCAAGACTTGCTCCCGCAGTGGCAGTACAGCGTGCACTGTAACTAGGCCGAGGCCAAGAAAAAAAAAGTTATAAACATGTTCAGCGGGTTGTTCATGTTGCCACAATCATAGGAGCCCCATTCAGGTGCATTGCGAGGAGGTCTAATAAAAGCTACTGCTAGTGCTACACCATTTGTTATAGGTCAGTATATAAAGGTGAGAGTGTTTTCATTACGTATGTAATAGTTTCTCCCTGTGTATATATCGACAGGTGTAGTTCTTGCGTGTGGGTGTGCTTTGGAAAAGCTAGCTTACTGCATAAAATATTACTCGCACAGTGATTATTAAGCAGTCTGTTCTTATTGTGTGATGTCTTCTGCAATACCATGTTTCAAGAATATCAGTCTCCAAATTGGTAAACGACTGCCTCTACTGGTCGATCTCAAGTGGGTTCTAGAATGCCAGTCCTTATTTCGCACCGCGTTGCAAATGACAATCCCTCGTACGTTTGCTAGGCGTGGATTCCGCCAAAAAAGTCAACGACCCCGTATATCGCTTCCCTCTGCTGAATGAAACGCCCAAATTTCGATGCCTTCTTAACTTCAGTAAGGAAGGCTTTGTCGCGGCTATGAAGCCTTACGTCAACCCTTACGGCGCGTTGGTAAAGCACCAATAATAAGTGCTTCCTTAGAGCCGCCTTTTCGCAAAGCTGCACCAAAGCTACCTATATGAATTCTTTCATTTCTCCTAGCCCTGACCGAGTGCTTGATCTCACTGCACGATTCCGCACGAGCGCTTCGTGTAAATGCCTGCCTGTATGATGGCGATAGAGGTGAGCGCACCATGGCCTGTTGCTTGCAGGTGGCTAGACGAGAGCCCAGCTTGTAGGAAGGCAAGGCGTTTCCCGAGAAAGTTGCACCGATGCCGACGAGCGTGTGTTCACTGACCACGTCACATTTTGCACTCGTGTATTTTGTGGAAGGAAGTTGCTTTCTTTTGCTGCTTAAAAAAGATTAAGGCTTGTGACAGTTGCACTTCAACCGAGACGCGTGGCATCCATTCATTGTCTTATAAGGGCAGCTCATTTGTAGTAATAATAATAATAATAATAATAATAATAATAATAATAATAATAATAATTAGAATAATAATAATAATAATCTTTATTTCAGACAACAAGGTGTCGGATACAAGGGCAAAAGGCAGATGTGCTCTGCCTGACGGTACCCAAGCACCGGAATACACACACTCAGAGCATGTAGCAACAGAAAGAACATAATACACTACCGTCACATACACAACACAGTTTTATGCAAAGTAAACAACCGAGCAAGGTACAAGCTTTTAAAATCTTAAAGGAAAGTTCGTACAAATAAGGAACCCTACGATCATAAAAGATTTTGTATACACAACCTATTGAGTATTAGGACAGGAAAGGAGGTAAGCTTTTTGAAGAGTTCTTTTTGAAAGAGTTCAGGGACACGCATTTCTGAATAATTTCTATGGCCTTTGTATGTCTGTTCAGAAGACTGGGAATTAAGTACGAAAGCATTTTGGTTCCGTAGTTGGTCCTCACAAGTGGAGTTCTGTAATGGTCGTGCCTTAGTTAAAGGGTGGAGAGCTTTTCAAGAATATTTTGCATTACCGAAGCCTCAGGAACGCTCCGCATAATCTAAGGAAGTTGTGCAATTGCAAAGAAATCTTTCCACATTTGTCCTTAAGGCTGCGTTTAGTTTTAGTAAATTACATGTCGCCGTCTAAAAGTTTGTCTTATGGTTTATTTGATATTCTACAAAAGTTGGGTTCAGTTAGCGTACCAAGGGCGACGGAAGAAATATAGCCATCCGATCGACCTAATGAACCCAGTAACCCCAGAAACACATACTCAGTGAAATTTACATTTTTCCCACGCACGACAAATTCTGATCCGGATTACGCCTCGCACATTGATGACTCACTAACCGACGCGGAAGCGCGGGCGATGTTTTTCTGCACCACTGCTTCTTTTCTTCTCGCACAGAATCAGTGCTTACGATTTCGCTCTGGAATATCCGCTCCAGTTTCACCGGGCGTGCAGCCTTGGAACTGAAATGCTCTATGTGAGAACATTTGCAATGGAAACACCGCAGAATACATCGGGGTGTAATTTGGTATACTATTGATGCTGGCCACTTTTGTTTAAATACGGGAGCATCTACTAAATACTTGGACTTAAGAAACTGTAAAACCACCGTACACATATCTGCTGGCAGTATCTAAACATCCGGAAATGGCAACCCATGTTGCTTCGGTTGTGTTAAAATGTTTCCTGAATTGTAACAGCTCCTCACGAGAAGAACCAGAAAGCTAGTTTTGTATAACTTTGCCCATTTCGGCGAAAATTCATCGACATGCTCAAAGTTTTTTCCAAAATGTTACGGCCGCCGCTAGAAAAACCTACAATGCAGTATCTACTGAGTTAGCACGGCGAAGTATTCGGAAGTGGCGTGGAGTAGCGCCGCGTTAAGAGACTAGTCTTACCAGAATTTTCCGTGTACGAGTAGTGCCGTGTAATGCCGAGCTTCAGTTTTCCTTACGCCTGTTATCACGCTTGTAGTGGAGCTACTACGCTACCCATAAACTTAGAATAAGAAAATCAAGCCGGAGGCTTCGTGAGCCAAGAAGAGGCACGCCCTCAATGCTTCTCGTAATCAAAAAGAAGGCGAGCTGTATATTGCGAAAATTTTTCGAAGATGCCTCCTAGCTGCTTGCTCTGTTCTTGCCCCACCTAATAATTGTTCGAAAGGTCCGCTAAACTTCTATAAAAAGTAACGCTGTAATTAAGACGTTGACTGAGCCTGATTGTTGTTGTTAGTGATCAATACTCGGAGAGCCAAGTTTGTATAGCTTACCTGTGGAGACTTGTTTAGTGGAGTCTGGAAAGAAAACGAAAATGCATAAATAACTTCTGCGAGAATACTTCACTTCCACAAAGAATTTCAAAGACGCCTAATTACAACATCAGCTGTCACTTAGCTTCAATAAAAAAATTAAAGCTTCGAGCACGTAGCTTGGCCAAAAAAAAAAAAGAAAGGCAGCCAGCTGGCTTGAATCTCTGCCAGGTATTTATGAACATTTTAAAAGCGACAAATTGTTGTGTTCGAGCAATGTAAGAACTGTGTAATGCGCTTTGAATTTAAAGCACACAAGATCTTTCTTTTGCATACAAGTTTCGTGAGTGAATCTTGAAAAATACACTCAACACAGGTGTAATAAACTAGAATATGAAAAGTTCCAAAATTACTTAGCATTGGTTGATTACGTGCCACTACTAATTTCATTTGTTGGGCCAATTTACGTTCCAACAAATCTTGTTATCCCGTAGCGCAAGGCAGTTATTCAATTATAATTCCTACTTTATTAACATTGTGCTTATTGTTTATTCAAAAGTTTTGTTTTTCGATGCGCACGTTCGTGCAGTACCGATGATGTGGCACAATGGGAAGTGAACTGCACAAAGAAAGACATAGCACACAGTTAACCCTTCCAGTTTCTTTCAGTTCTAGACCAGAAACGCTCACTTTATGCTCGTCAAACGATGAGGCGCAAACAATGGAAAGAACGTCTGCTAAGAGCAAAATTATAGCTTTATTACGCAGTTGAGCTTCCGTTTACTTGGTCAAATTTACGTTAATTCCTTGCTCAGCAGAAATTAGCAGCATCATCGTCTTTTGTTTGAGGAAACGATAATGTTTTACATGAATGACGCACCTGCTACCTTGCATTACGATTGTCTCAATATTTCGGCGGAAAGTTAGGTGATTTTCTTTAATCACCTCCTAGTTGCCACCTCAAGTCGTCTTGATCTTATGGTTTATTATTAATAAGAAATTTGAAAAACGTTGCCTGTAGCCATACATTGGCTATTTTTAAAAAAGTATTTTCAAGAAACATGCATGTGTCCACTATCCGACTTTGTTCACACCTTTCACTCAGAGACATATATAAATTGTGTATGCGCACAGCTTTTCTTTGCACTATAGACTGGCATTTTTCGTCAAGCTTCAGACGCTTCGACGATCGTCCGTCTTCGCCTTCTCGTTCGCCATCTTCCCGTTTTCCTTTAAAAACTGCATTCACTCTTAACACCTCGACGGCACGCTGAAAAATAGTTGATGTCTACATCTTGTGGTCCTGGCTAAAGGCGAGTGTGATAGGGCGTTTCTGCACAGCACTCACTCAACTTTTGTTTGCTCTTGTTGCTCTGCGGCGCATGTTATCACAGGTGGGTCATTCCACACAAACCATCCCAGACCCCAAAAGTGACCACCGCTGATTCCCTTAGAAAAAAATGGGGCTAGTTGGTGATTGTGGAAATGAGGTTTCAGTAAAGAGTTTTTCTCGAAAAATAAATATTTGGGTAACGTATGCGCTCTTCGAAGTTTTCGCCAAGAAGCTAAAGTTCGTTGGAGGCAAATGTTTTTTTAATCAAGTGTGCAACTAGGTACAATGATAAATCTTTTTATAGAATACTGTACTGGCATGGTTTTTTCATGGGACATCACAGGTAAACACATTCATGATATCGCGCATGTAAATGGCTCAGGAAAGAAGCAAACAAATTGTGCAATTTCAGAAACTTTCTGCATAAACTTCGTTGACGTTTCAGCCAAATTATCTTTTTTTACAATGTTTTCTTGTTGTTATACTTCGGCTTAAATATTAAGTACTTTTCCAGAAAAATTCTGCCAATGCTAGTTGCCAGAAAGTCACTCCCGGACGATGTTCAGATATAAATTAGGCATTAAAGCATTCGAGACAACAATAAGCGCGATAGCTCATTATTTGCACCAATTATTCAGCTCGTGATTTACGTAGACGTGATAGTTCGTCTAAATTTTGTTCGAGGAGAGAAACAAAAAACTCAGTGCCCTTCCACTCTGTGAAGAAGGATGACCAGCGAAGCTGTGTATGTGGGCCCCTTAATCGCGAACTGCACCTACGCCGCAGGTCGGCCCGGCATTGCACTATCTCCGGGATCGGCCCACATATGGGGAGTTTTTTGCTTGCAATGGCACGAACGTTTTCTTGGACGGTAGAGGTATAGAGCTTCGCTGTAAAAAAAATTTTTTTTTTTTTGCTCCACAGCTGATTTTACCGGCAGGTACCCCTGACACTGTGAAACTTTCAGTGGCGTCAGTGGCGTGCTGCGCTTGTGGCGTTTCTGATGCGTCGGTGTCTCTTAGTGCAACTGCGGGTCGAAACGCGCCATGCGTCCCACAGCGCTGGCTTGCCCGCGCGAAAGGGTGTTCTACGCCACTTGTCGACGCATGCGTCTGTGGTCTAATGGTTTGAATATCAGGCTTGTGTGCCAAAGATCATGTGTTAGAATCCTGCCGTCGGGCATTTCTTATGTTTATTTAATTATTTATAACACCGCGCTTAGTTCAACATGATCAGTTTTCAAAATCACAAAGCCGTTTGAAGCCGAAGGGACGTAGTTTAGGTAGATGCATGTACTAACATCAATCTCATGCCGCAGACACTAGCGCCGTAGTTATCACTTTTGCAAATATTGTATTAAACTGGGGCGCTATAACGTAAAACTATTCCAAACTTTTCTATTCCAATTCTGCAATCAGCCCACACCGTTTGGTCAACAACTTTTTTGTACAACCCCCACTTCACCTGTTTGTCACGCGACGTCACGAAAACCGCGATAGCTCCCCATCTGATATGACATGTGCGCACTGATTATGCATAATTTGATCGAACAAAACAAAAAAAAAATTATTTCTGATTATTGGTCAAGAGTTTCCGGGCTGCACCCACTTCACCTGCCTCTCACGCGACGTCACAAAACCGCAAACACTTACCACGTCAAAGCGACGCGTACACTTTAAGGATGCGTTAATATGCCGAACAAAACTGAATTTTCTTTGGAATAGCGGCAGGCTGCCCCGTTCCGAAAAGAATAAAAGATGGCTGCCGCCGATCGCTCCGGTAATGGCTACTCGCCTCTGCCGGAGAGAATGGGTTTGTTTGCGTGTAATAAAGCTTGTTGCGTTTCCGTGAAACGTTTTCGAGAACTTTCGGCACGTTTACGACCTCGTTCTGCCAACTCTTCTTTGCTGAGGATCCGTTTTAGCGTCATTCTTAAGCTTCCGTTGCATGCCGCCGCGATCGTCGACGAGCACCGCAAGCTAAGTAAGAGAAGTATGACCAATGACAGACGCCGACACCACCCACTTCATCTGGTTATCTATATTCAGGGCAGTGGCTCGGCCCCATCGAACCCTTCTCCACTTGAGCGTGCTCCTCGCCTCTTGTGAGCCAATTAGATAGGACAAACCGCTCAGTGCAGGCAATGTTATTCGTTTTTGAAGCAAACAAAAGTGACCTCCTATGACCGAGGGGAGCATTTTATTGGTTTGTTCACACAACCCTACGGGTGACCGCCCGATGCTTGCGTCGGCGGTTACGCAAATTTGACGTCAGGAGATTGGAATAAAAACATATCGGAATGGTTTTACGTTATACGGCCCCTGTATGCTCGAAACGGTAAACTACCCCTTCGCTGCCCCGTTCCCAGATGACGCCATCCCGCTAAACGCGTTCGGCGTTCGAGTCCAAATACGTACGAAAACGTGCTTGGAACTCGGCAAGAAAGTTTGACTTTAAAATGAAAAATATATCTATTAAATAGTTTCAGAACGAATGCTGCGAAGAAGAGAGAATGCGGCGACGAGCACTCTCGCTAGTGGAGAACTATCGTTAACTGAAGCCCTTGATGTTGCGACTGAGCGCATCATAAAAAAACTTGTTGCACTACGAGTTGTTTATTGCTGCGTCTCCATCAAAGTAGCGATGAAGTCACTGCTAGTACAGCTAAAGTTGGCAAATGATTGGCATTTTTTTTTTTACGTAGGGTGGGGACATTGCATTGCGTAGTTTTCGCACACCAAGTAAACCTTCCAAAAGAGGCCCAAAATCTGGAATGCAAGTTTGATACAAAGCTCGTATGTAGGTGGCCTGGCACAGCAAGTGTCTATGACGACACTAACCGTACATATCACAGGCATTCTTCTCATCTTCGGTTTTCCCTCGCTTTTTCTCTGTGTATGTGACGAGCAATTTGGTTGCCTGTTAGATTGCTTGAATTTTTTAACCAGGTGTAGCTGTGACTAAATGAATCACGACTGAGCTCAAATTCAATAAAATACTATATTTAGCGCTTCGCACTTTTTCTTTTGTACAATAGAAAAATTCAAGTCAACATAGGTATCCCAATATGGATGAATGCGAAAGCGTTCCAACGTCTTCCCGAAGACGCCTCGGCCTCGTTTGCGTACTTGCGTGGACGTTTAAAGGAACCGGGCGCAGCTACGTTCTTCCATCGGAGCTCACGACAAAATTCACCGAGATCGTCGCACCGACTGGCAGCGCTGCGACACGCGGTGCTATGCAGGTTGTCCCACATAACTTGGGCCAAAGTTTTAAAAATTAAAGGCACTGCGGACGCGAGTTGAACTGAATGCATAATGTTGGCACTGGCCTAGAGTTACTCAGGCTAATTTTTTATTTTCCCCTTAACTAATCGACTTGCTATTGTACACTTCCGTTGCGCATGCGCGGAGGTGAACGCCATCTGGAGGTGATTCAAGGAACCCAGCGGCCCACGCAGCGGGCCTGTGCCATTGATTGACTGTAACCAGGTGACCTTTTGGAGCATCTCCGGCCACGGCGGCGGATTTTCCGTTTCGTGATCCATATAATCCTGTCGCAATAATAATTTGTTAACATGGGGACACCACAAGAATGAGCAAAGTCACAAAGACGGAGGTCGATGCACACCTTTACCGATATTTTTCGCTGCTTCAATCTACATATCAGTAGCTTCCACTGACAGTATTATTCTATTTTCCCGTGTTAATTTGTTCACCTTAAACTGCTACTGGAATAGTGAGCGACGAACATCCCTAGCGATGAAAACATGTATGCTGTAGAACAACAACAGTACGGCAAAATTCATGTCCATGCGGCATTTACCACTCAGTCTTTTCGGCAGCAAGTTAACAAACGAAAGTACTTACCGCGGTCATCGAATGGGCCTGAAATATATAAGTAAACAAAAAGTCTGAGCAATTTAGAGTAATGTATGTGGTTTGCCGTGTGACTGGCAGAAAAAGCGTACATTCAGGTGTTAATCTATATTGTTTTGGTTGCATATAAATTAGCCGCCGGCACTAGTATAGCCGGTAAAATACCACGTATAACACATTGTACGCAGATTTTTGTTCAGGTATTCCTTGAAATATGGTGCCTGCAGAAAACAGTTAACATTTAGCCATTTCATGATCCCTGCCACCTGCCATCGCGAAACAACTGAGCATCAATTTCGAAGATTTACACGGCCAACATGAATGCCAAACATGAATGCAATCTTTAAAGAGTCTGAATTGCGTAGAGGTGAATAAGAATAATGCATGCTTTCCAGTATTGTGTGCCGTTTTGATCTAGTATTTTTTTTTGCTCTACTGCTTAATATTAACGCACTTGATAGTTTTCCAACTGTAGGCGGCATTTATTTCTGTGGTGAGGAGGTGTTGCTTGTGCAGCTTATGGGATCGCTTTTGTTTAAGATTTTAAAATCTGCTACTCTCCGTTTGCTTTCTTAAGCTCGCGTTAGCTGTTCTTTTGGAGTAATTAAATATATATACAACGCACTTAAGGGTGTTTATATGTGAGGCTAAAGTGTGAGGTTAATATATACAAAACCATTTTCCCACCCATCACACGCTCCGAATGAAATGCTCGATTCAAAGAATAATACACTCTCCTCTTACTAAAGGTATTTTATAGCCACCAGTTTCTTTCTTACTTTCTTATACGTGGAGGATGAACCATCTCGCATCTAACTTGAGCCTGTAAAATATGAGTTATTGCAAAGATGACAGCCGTAATGTGCGCACTGTTATGGTAGCAAGAGGATGTTCGAAGAGGAACAGCTCCCTGATAAGGTTATAATATGAAATAAGTATGCATTATAACACGTCATCGTGCTCCTAAATTTTTGAAGCTATCTGAATACCATGCGCACCACTGTAACATTACTATGAACCAGCACTAAGGTGCTGTATAGGCTACATAGCTAGTTTGATCAGCCTAGTAGGACGATGACAGAGAATAAAAGACGAAGAAATGGCATGAGCTGCAGTCACAACTACATTTTTATAAAAAATAAGTGCTTAAGTGCAATGAATATAGCAAATAATAAAAAAACTGTTTCTCCCCAAAGGCGAAGCATCGATTGCGATAGCAAATTTGTAGACAGCTATACGAATTAAGGGTAGTAGTTTTATCAGCCATGTGTAGTCGTGAACATTAGCTTACCAACTAAATTCACACGCACGGTGTCCCGCGCGCAGGTAAACATGAACACATCCCGCTCGATGACCGTGGAAACTCGTCGCTAAAACGCTGGAGTGAGGAAACGCGGCAGCAGCAGCGAGCGAATTGACCTTCGTGTTGACTCTAAACGTCGAAAGCACAGCGCATACGAAGCTACCGGCACTCGGCGCATGCACTTTGTCCACATCGCAGATAGCTTTAAAGACGAGGCCCATGCGGGCACAGGTCCACAGCGTAGATCACTTTCAAGATACGCGCGGCCGCGTCGTAAGCAGCAACCACTGGAGTAGAATGCCCCCCCCCCCTTCTCCCTCCCCTCGCTCCCGTGCCTCGCGCGCGACAGAAGACGGCGTGCTTTCGCTCCGCCTTCCTTCGTCGCGCGCGCGGGACTGAGCCACGATCGTCGGCTGACTCCCGCAAGCTTTCGCTTGCGCATAGAGCGTACGGCGCTCGGCGAAGATGTTATCGTGTTTGAACTTTATACAGAACATCACGGCGACGGCGGCGGTGACGAAGGCGACGGCAGAAAGTCGCTTTGAGTGTCCATATAATTGCTCTCACAATAAAACTAAATCAGAATGACAAAAGTACGATCATGTGCCAAAAAGGCGCTCCTCTCCAATATTTAAATGATCTCAGGAAAAGTCGACCGGCGTGTCGTTCAGCGCCGTGTCACGGAGCACACTTACTAAACTAGCAAGGGTATAGGTGGATACGAGAAGAGCGTGCCAGCGCCCGAGCATTCTCTCTGTGATGTGATATCCCAATTTTGTATCTAATAAGACGGCATGTTGCAGGAAGATTGGCATAGGTGTAGTGAACAGCTGTGAAACAAGCGATCTCAGCCAACGTACCGACAAAGCTGTTCCCATCAGGGCAGCAACTAATTGTCTTGGCAGCGTTTACATGGTGCACATTCCTGTACTACCACGGAAGCAGGACAATACGTGAGTGCTTAGAGTAGGGTGGAAAGTGTTCAGAAGAAGGTTCATTAGTTGTGTTAGTGAGGGGGTGGGAAAAAGATTGCGCTAATGCTTTATTCAAATAGTAAGGTTGAAAAATTGAAAAGCAATGTTGAGGCATAGAGAGACGTTGTACATATAGTGCGTTTAGGTTTTCCACAGAAAGCAAGCTTAGAAAGGTTGAAAAAGAAAAACATTGAAATACTAAAAAAATATGACACAGATACATCTATCAGGAAGTAGGTTTCTAAGATTAAATAACCATGAATTGGAAATTGAAGAACTGTTTATCAGTAAGTGATGATCAGTGTTCGAACAAGGACTATCGCCGAAGCCAACGTTTCGACGAAAGTCAGCCAATGTGTTGACAAGCGCCCTTAGCCTGAGTCATAGCATACATAAAGCGCGTACAGAAACTTTGAAGGTAATAAACTTTTTTGTTGAAAGAGCTAGTGACGCCTGCTGGACTTATCTGTATTCTAATCAGTTGACATATAAGCCTTGTTATTTTTCCTATTTGGGTACTCTTTCTCGAAATGGGGAACAATGCGTGGGGAGACGGGAGGTTACTACTATGGATAAGACAGAAGATTGATGGTACTGCTAGCACGTGTTCGTATAATGATCACTTAAGCTTAAGTTTCCATGTATAATTCATCACAAAATAGCGTCATTATTACACGCGCATGCTGCTGCGTCTCTATACTAACTGGCAGAACTATTATTTCGCGATACGGTAATCAAACTACTAGAGCACACATGTTTATAGTCTAACATCAACACTGCCCTTCAACAGAAATAATGAATACCTTCAATGAATACCATACCACGCTGCGTGAATTAGCTCTGCAGCCGACCTACCCATTCTTCAGCGATGCAGAGCCTGTGTCTTCACTTCCAAGAACTGCATTTATTATCTTTATTCTACGCTGAATACCTGAAATTTTCATGTTTAAACAGGTTGCCCGTAGGTGTCATTTGCGCAATAATGACAAGGAACGTAGGTTAGGAGTGGATATATTTGTTAAGACATACAAGTGCTACGGCATAGGGGTTGACGGCGGACAGAAAGACAGCAGTGTAGCTTACTATTCAAACGTAAAAACCTCATTCGAAAGAAGGGTCACTAGACTTCGTGTAACTTAATTGTGACGTGGAAATCACTTCATAATCGGCCACCTGTTGGAGCAACGCTCTGCAAACCATGTTAAAACGTTTTTCATTGCTGTCAGATATGTAATGTCGGGATTAGTGGAGAAAAAAAGTAGATGCACGCAGTTCTGGACTGCTATAGAACAAGCATGCTACAGATCACTAAGAGACTCTAGTCTTGCAATACGTAAAGGTATGCAAATGATTATGACAGTTTTACATTACTCACAGTCTTCGACGCTGAGTGGTGACTTGAAAGCTTGCGCCAGGCTCTTGGTAATTCTTCTCAGGGCACGGATTCGGGGGAACTCGCCCGCGCCGCACACATCACTGCCGTCCGCGTACTCCAGGTTGTAGGCCGCAACGCCATACTTGAAGTTGTAGTAAAACTGCTTCGCTGTGCATAGCTGAAAGGGAAATAAAGAGGTTTGCTCATGTGGTGTCCGAAATCGCAATAGGAGAATAATGCAGTGCCAGAAATTCGTTGATTCTGCTCGAAGACGCCTTGCGGGGCACAAACTCTTCCATGTCTTTCGTAAACTAATGTCGAAGTTTATTTAAATCTTGTTCGCGTGTTTGATTCATTCTGATTGCTGGGGTATTTCTTAGCAGTCATTGTGCAGTTTTTTGCTGCCTGCTATATGTAAATTGAAGGACTTGAATGAGTACTCATAAACCAACTTTTGGCCACTGTTTCTATACTTATTCGCATTCTGTCGTATAAGCACTCGCCAGAGTCAGCTATGTGATTTCTATAGCTACTATAGGATATTATAATAAAAATGAAATAGCGGGTTCATTAGTGCGAGTTTTTTTCTTTTGAAGATGACTCTGGTTGACATCACGTGGACGAACTGCTGCATCCGAAGCTAATAAAAAACAATAGGTTTCTTGCCACGCGGTTTAACTGCTCATTTGAACTTATCGTTCTGTTTGCACCTTGGATTGATTAAGGTATTGTGTGGATTTATTAAGGTATTTATCGAAGTACGTGTCACGCGAACTCCACCACCTCGCTTATATTTCGGAATTTACAACCGACATCGGCCACGTGAAAGGTGCCGGCAACACCACCACTGATGCCTTTTTTCGCATAGCTGCGGTTAATTCAACATCTTCAACCGTAGACTGGGCCGCGTTTTTTTTCTCACAGCGAATGACAGAGAGATCGCCGCTTTTCGGAATTCTCTGCGACAACGGCTTGTGCCCCATCCATACTCGACTGAGCCCCTGTGGTGCGATTCCTTAACAGACCTTCCCCACCCTTTTGTTCTGGCTTCAATACGTCATACCAGTTTCCACTCTCTGCACGACATATCACCCAGGTATTCGGGCTAATCAGCGCCTCCTCACCCAGCGTTATTTCTGGCGCGTAATTAACGGTGATTTGCGCGCTTGGACGCGCATGTGGCTGCCCTGCCAGACGACGACGGGCTCCCGTCATGCCAAGACGCCTCTCCAAGCCTTCCTTCCACCCCGCCGTCGTGTCGACCATGTTTATCTAGACATCGTGGGCCCTCTACCCATGTCTCAACGTTATCGCTATATACTCACCATGGCCGACCGTTTCACACGCGGGCCGGAGGCTGTTCCCGTTGATGACATCATCGCTGGGACCGTTTCATTTCTGCGCGGGTATCTCGCTTTGGTTGACCGGAAACCATAACAACATCCCGTGGACGCCAATTTGAGTCCTCCTTGTTTGTTCGCCTTAATCGCATTCTCGGCGCCAGACATTGCCGTACCACTGCGTATCACCCTTGTGCCAACGACATAGTGGAACGCTTTCACAGACAAGTGAAGGCTACCCTGGCTGCGACACCTGGGTTGACGTCTGACCCCTTGTGCTCCTGGGTTTATGGGCCGTCCTCCGGACGAACCTACAATGTCCAACAGTGGAACTGGTGTATGGTAGTTCTCTGCGTCTCCCCGGAGACTTCGTTACATCAACGCAGCTACAAGCCCAGTCACAAGCATTCTTACAATGCCTCCTGGACTGTGTTAAAGACCTCCGGCACACACCAACACGTCCTTCCCTTCACAATACGATCTTCGTGCATCCCCCGACCTGGCCACTTCAACACAAGTTTTCGTGCGCGCGCCGCTGTCCGACAAGCTCTAACCCCGGCCTACGACGGGCCATTCCGTGTCCTCCACCACACCCCAAAAAACCACCACCCTTTAACAGAGCGACCATGAAGAGACAGTCAGCTTAGACCGCCTTAAGCCGGCTTACGTGCAGACCGTGTTGGAAAGCCTCGCATCGCTGCCTCACCTCGTGCTAGAGTGCCATCATCATCATCATCATCATCATCATCATCATCATCATCATCATCAGCCTGGTTATGCCCACTGCAGGGCAAAGGCCTCTCACATACTTCTCGAACTACCCCGGTCATGTACTAATTGTGGCCATGTTGTCCCTGCAAACTTCTTAATCTCATCCGCTCACCTAACTTTCTGCCGCCCTCTGCTACGCTTTCCTTCCCTTGGAATCCATTCCGTAACTCTTAATGACCATCGGTTATCTTCCCTCCTCATTACGTGTCCTGCCCATGCCCATTTCTTTTCTTGATTTCAACTAAGATGTCATTAACATGCGTTTGTTCCCTCACCCAATCTTCTCTTTTCTTATCCCTTAACGTTGCACCTATCATTTTTCTTTCCATAGCTCGTTGCGTCGTCCTCAATTTAAGTAGAACCCTTTTCGTAAGCCTCCAGGTTTCTGCCCCCTACGTGAGTACTGGTAAGACACAGCTGCTATAAACTTTTCTCTTGAGGGATAATGGCAACCTGCTGTTCATGATCTGAGAATGCCTGCCAAACGCACCCCAGCCCATTCTTATTCTTCTCATTATTTCAGTCTCATGATCCGGATCCGCAGTCACTACCTGTCCTAAGTAGATGTGTTCCCTTACCACTTCCAGTGCCTCACTACCTATGGTAAACTGCTGTTCTCTTCCGAGACTGTTAAACATTACTTTAGTTTTCTGCAGATTAATTTTTAGACCCACCCTTCGGCTTTGCCTCTCCAGGTCAGTGAGCATGCATTGCAGTTGGTCCCCTGAGTTACTAAACAAGGCAATATCATCAGCGAATCGCAAATTACTAAGGTATTCTCCATTAACTCTTATCCCCAATTCTTCCCAATCCAGGTCTCTGAATACCTCCTGTAAACACGCTGTCAATAGCATCGGAGAGATCGTATCTCCCTGCCTGACGAATTTCTTTATTGAGATTTTGTTGCTTTCTTTATGGCCGTAATGCGGACACAGCTGCCTTTGTCAGAGTGCCATAGCCGGCCCTCAATCAGGTTTCGACTTCCAGGCAAGGCGGGTTAAAGCAGGGGCTTTAAGGCGGAGGGCGGGGGGGGGGGGGGGGGGGGGGGGGCTGTAGCACCCTTCCTTGAGTGGCGCCTAGAGCCCGGATAGCGTGCGCCCGCGTGAGAAGGAAATAACGACGGCGCCTGGTCGTAGCACGCGATGCCACGGCGCGTGGTTCTATTCTGGCGTCGATTCCGATCAGCTGTCTTTCTCCTTCGCTCATGAGGCATGAGCCTACAGGGGGAATACAAACAGCACAGAACAGAGACGCATGAAATAGTTAAAGGCACGAGAAACACTGTCTCAAAAAAGATGATAGAAGATGAAGCGTCATTGTGCAAATATGAATTTTTACGACGTGTCAAGAAGGAACACTAGTTTCCAGGCCTACATCTGAGCTCAAATAGAAATACTGTGACTGAAACCTGAACTGGAGTCGCGATTAGATCGTAATGAAATCGTTGTTTGGTGATCGACATTGGGTAAGGAAGCCGTACAGGTACACCTGGTTTGCGTGTATTTTAGAGTGCGGAAAGCACAGACGAAATTTCAGATTCAGATGACCACTGAGCAATAGCGAAGATGCTTGGGTAGCTAAGTCATATGCGTACATATATAGAAAAATACTTCACCCTAGTGCAGATAGAGAACACAGAAGCTAACCACCAAACGTTGCCCAATGTGGAGGATAGCGATAAACAAAACGATGTTAAAAAATAATTGAGCAAGAATATTCTAAGGAGGCACAATGTAGTGGAATGCTGCTATAGAGCTACATTTATATTAGGTAATAAATATATTCTAATATTTTGCAAACCATATTTACGAGTTTGCAATGTGCTGTGTTTTCAGGCTTCGATAGTCCAGAGGTGTGCGCAATGTTTGGTTGAACGGTATCGGCTGAATTATCTTGTTTTTTTGCAAATTGCCGTCCTACACGTCACGTGCCCTGCTTCCTCGTGCCGTGGTTTGCGATCGCCATCACATCTGGAGAGATCAGCACTTCATCGCTGCTGATACTATACTGGTCAATTGCGGTGCCCACAAGTCTGCTGTCGTGTAAAAAAAAAAAGCAATCAGTCGCGCTGATCGATTCGGGGATACCCGAAGATTTCGAGCTAACAGTGCGCTGCTTATATAGGTGATTGCATAGCAACGTGCTTTTTTTAATGTTGGATTTCTCGGTGGCTGCAATTCTCCAGTGTGTCCAATGTCATTGACTGATTAGGTATAGGCATTGTTTTGTGCACTTACCACGCCCCAGTCAGCTGTTTCATTTAACCAAGAAAGATTGCGGAGCCTGCGGCCTTGGATGCCTGCGGTCGTCTCCGTTTCGTCATGGTTACTTCGCGGGTACACGCCGACCGCTCGTACTTTTTAAAAGCACAAGCAGTTCACAAAGAGGCCAGTCGGTCCGACTGTCGTTCTGTCCAACCGTCAAGTAAAACGATCGCTTTCTGTATGGGGCCCGCAGCAGCGAGCGAATTGGCCTTCCTGTTGCCTGTCCCTTCAATGCGAGCTATGCAGCAAGAACACAGCGCACGCGAAGCTATCACCATGGCGCACTCGGTCCCTATCGCAAATCGGCCCGCGATAAGGACCCGCGCGGCCGCGCAATACGTAGGCGCCGCCGGAGCACGGTTGATCACGGTTGACAATGGTTCGCATCGAGAGAATGCAGCATTATCGAATACGTCTGCGTACGAGGTCTACCAAAGGTGACGCTGTTTCGTCGCGTACTACAGCACGAATCGACCAGTGCTCATATTCCACACAGCAGCGGCGTCATCCAAACGAACCATCGCATAACGTACATGAGTGGGCATGTACTACTCGCCTTTTCTTCCTTGTCTCATGCCGGTCCCAGCATTTCGATGTTGCAACCGCGCTTCTCGGCTTCACGATTCTTTCGCGGTATTTTTTGCAGTTGTACCGAACACGGCACCATACGACGACGAAACAACGGGTTATTAGTGGGAAATGCTTACGCATAATTTAGATAACTCCCACAGGGGATCTCGCGTGTAATTTTTTTTACCTTCCTCGTCTACTAATTTGTATGGGAAACGTTGAAGTAAATGTGGGTCCGGATAAGGTTGATCGAATTGTGACCTTGGCTAAAGAACTCTTAATATCATGATTTCCCAAAGCGACGAATAAACCGAATGCCATCCGCACTACACTTGCGTACGTCAAATGGCAGCTCTCCTAAATTTAGGAATGACTGGAGGCTGTTGACAACTTAAGTGAAAGCGTTACGGCTGTCTTCTCTGTTCTTCAAGAATGTCAATTGCAGTTAAAGAGCACCTCACAGAAACAGACACAGCAAGCAAACATCGTAGAGGATGACCTCAATGATAGAATGAAGCAAAATATCCTCGTATTTGATGGTATTCTTGAACAGGCCGCTGGAAAATGGAGTGACATCGAAAAACCTTGGAGAAACTTGGGTATTCAACCAAGTGAAATGGAGTGAGCCCATCAAGTCTGTCAACGTAACACGATTCACTCGGCCTTAATTTTGTGGTTAAACTCCTGATCTTCAACGGCAAAAGCAATATCCAGAAAAAATACTGTAAAACAGAAAGACCTGGTTACTTTCGGGTCTGTACAGAGGAAGGTAATTGCCCGAAAACGCAAATGATTACGAAGATCCTCCGTGATTTTGCACGCGCGAACCGACTGCCAAACGAGACAAAATTTAGATGCTTAAGCTTCGCCTTTAAGAGTGGAACGCGATGGATTTCAAAGATCCCTGACTGGTTGTCACGCAACCCGGAAACCGCAGCTTTCTTGCGCATGCGCGAAGCCGATCGCGGTGGTGTTATTGCAAGGAACCGAGCGGGCCGCGCCGCTCGAAAAAGGGATTCGTGTTTGTGTTCCCGCGTAAAAGAATTATGTTTTCTGGTATATTCAAATCAAACTCAACGATATCATGTCTGTAGATTGTGTTTAAGTCACACTTTACGATTTTTCTGGTGTACTCTACACTGATCAATTCAGTTATTTCAGTAACCTCTCTGCGCCACGCGGAGGGCCCGGGTGGTTGCGATTCGGAATGATTGTTCGCCAAGCGACGTCCGACACCGACATCGGATTATTGAGACACGGGGCCCTTAACACTATCACGTTAATACAAGCTGTAGCTTGATAAGATTGTAATGGGTAACAAACATTTCACCATCGACTCTTCGAGCAATGAAGTGCTCCTTATTCTTAGAAACGAGGCACCCGCGAATGTCAATTGACGTCTCATCAGGCACGTACGCAGGATTTTTTTTCGGGGGGGGCCCACCACCTCCGTCATCGTCATCATCATCATCATCATCATCATCATCATCATCATCATCCTGTTTTATGTCCACTGCAGGACGAAGGCCTCTCCCTGCGATCTTTAATTACCCCTGTCCTCATCCAACCGATTCCAACTAGCGCCCGCGAATTTCCTAATTTCATCGCTCCACCTAGTGTGTTGTCGTCCTCGATTGCATTTCCCTTCTCTTGGTACCCATTCTGTAACCCTAATGGTCCAACGGTTATCTAACCGGCGCATTACATGACCTGCCCAGCTACATTTTTTTCCTCTTGATGTCAATTAGAATATCGTCTATACCTGTTTGCTCCCTTATCCAAACCGCTCTCTTTCTGTCTCTTAACGTTATACCTAGCAATCGTCGTTCCATCGCTCTCTGCGCTGTCCTTAAGTTGTTCTGAAGCTTCACTGTCAGTCTCCAAGTTCCTGCCCCATATGTCAGCACTGGTAAAATGCGCTGATTGCACACCTTCCTTTCCAATGATAATGTTAAGCTTCCAGTCAGGAGCTGGCAATGTCAGCCGTATGCGAACTCACCCATTTTTATTCTTCTGTGAATTTCCTGCTCATGATCAGGGTTCCCTGTGATTAATTGACCTAGGTAAACGTACTCCTTCACAGTCTCTAGTGGCCGACTGGCGATCCTGATTTCTTTTTCCTTTGCCCGGCTATTTATCATTATCTTCAACTTCTGCATATTAATATTCAACCCCACTCTTACACTCTCTCTGTTAAGGTCTCCAAACATTTGTTGTAACTCGTCTGCATTGTCGTTGAATAGAACAATGTCATCGGCAAACCGAAGCCTGCTGAGATATTTGCCGTCGATCTTTACTCCTAAGCCTTCCCAGTTTAATAGCTTGAATTCTTCTAAGCACGCGGTGAATAGCTTTGGAGAAATTGTCTCCCTGTCTGACCCCTTTCTCTATAGGTATCTCCCTGCTTTTCTTGTGTAGAATTAAGGTAGCTGTAGAACCTCTGTAGACATTCTTACGCGAAGGACGAGTCAGTAAGACGAGAAACTATTTACAGATTATATTTACAACAACGGTTGCAGCTCTGACCGGTTAGATTCACAGCGCGAGCCCAGTTCGTTCTTCCTCCTCTTTTCTGGAGTGATGGCGCCTACGCGCCTCGTTCAAACAAACAAATACCACACGCATGTAGCAATATTTTCCAAGCATTTTACGTAAGCGTTCTGTACTCCTAGATTACGTAGTGCCTCTACGATTGCTGGTATCTCTACTGAATCAAATGCCTTTTAGTAATCTACATAAGCCACACAGAGAGGCTTATTGTACTCTGCAGATTTCGCGATAACCTGATTGATGACATGGATGTGATCCATTGTAGAGTATCCCTTCCTAAAGCCAGCCTGTTCCCTTGGTTGACTAAAGTCCAGTGTTTGGAGATTATTTTGGTAAATATTTTATATAATACAGGGAGTAAGCTAATGGTCCCATAATTTTTCAATTCTTTAACGTCTCCTTTTTTGTGGATTAATATACTGTCTGCATTCCAGTTTTCTGGGACCCTTGCAGTCGATGGACACTTCGTGTAAAGCGCCGCCAGCTTTCCAAGCATTATGTCTCCTCCATCTTTGATTAAATCGACTGTTATTCCACCTTCTACTCCCGCTCTTCATCGTTTCATGTGTTGCAGGGCCCTTCTGACCTCATCGCTAATTATAGGAGAGTTTCTTTATCCTGTTCATTACTGTTTCTAAGTGAGGTATCGTGACTCCTCTGGGTACTGTATACAGGTCAGCTTAGAATTTTTACGCTGCTTTTACTATATCTTCGTGATTGCTGATAATATTATCCTTCTAATATTTAAGTGCATACATACATCATGGTTTGTCTTATGCCAGGTTTCTGTTTTACTGATTTCAGACTGCGTTCAGTTTTTACGGCTTCTTCAGCCTTTCTCATGTTATAGGTTCGAATATCAGTTATTTTCGCCTTGTTGATCAGTTTTGACAGTTCCGCGAGTTGCGTAACGCTGTGCGGCCGCCAGTCCCATACAACCGCGTAGAGCGCAGGACTCTGCAAATCTAGACGTACTGCGCTCAACTTTCGCGGTGAGCGCAGTACCCACATAAGCACAGCAGAGAAGTGGCTACGTGTGGCGGTTCGACCGATAACTGTAGAAGCGTCATTCAAAACAAGTAATTGTTCTCCACTTCCGGCGGCGTTTTCTCTACTTCCTTTTTAAATAAAAAGATGTTGCTCCATAAATATTCTCATAAACAACGGTTAACATTTTTATTATTCGCTTTTGCTTGCAGTTCGGTTGTTGCCTTGGCTCTCTCCCTTAGTAGATCGCTTAATTTCTCAACTCCTTGCGATTTTTGTTTCCAGTTGCCAATTTTGCACGAAAAGTGCTATACAGTTAGGGAAAAACAGACGAGGTAACGGGCGACATTGATCTTGCTTATGGGCTTAAGGGTTATTGCAGGGTTTCATGATGGACGCTCTTTCACATTATTTTATTTGCCACCTTATCTAACCCATATCACGCGTATATGGTTCCGGGCATCTGCCAGCGTCGCGGCGAGTCGTAACTCAAGGAAATAATGAAGCAAAGGGATAAGTTAAGCGCAATTGGCGTTTTCTCCCGCCGCAACTCGTTCCATGAGAGTACAGACCAGCTGAGTAACAGCCGCATCCCTCTCCTGGTCCGAGGATCAGCCTAAACAAAGAAGGTTGAACTAACAAAAGCAACAGCTATGCGCGTGACGGTTGAATAGATGGTGACAACTGAACGCATCTCGAGTTAATCGCGCGGGTGCGGAATCTATGAGAAAACTGTCCTTCACATTGCAAGAGATGCCGATAACTACCGCCATCTAAAAGGAGTGAAAAAGGCAGCATAATGCTGACCGATGAAAAGCTGCCAAGTCTCAACATTGATCTGGCGGCGTTTTAGGAATGTGTGAGGAGTGGTGGCGTGGGTGGGGAGGGGGGGGGGGGCATGCCACTTGATTTCGGGGGGGGCCCTGGCCCCCCCGGGCCCCCCCTTGGGTACGTGCCTGCGTCTCATTATACCCAGAAAAAAAACTATTATTGCAGCGAGTTTTCGATGCTTTTTCAAAAAACAGAATCACCATGATGCGTTTGTCGAGTCCTGCTCTGGGGATGTCCTATTGGTATATGAGGCATGGCTGCTGTATTTATGTGTCTGGCAATAAATTGTCAGTTTCTAAAATCTTACTTTGTTTCGAAAAGGCAGGGTCGAAGCACGTGACCGTGGTGCTGTAATTACAATGAAAAATCTTTCCAAGCACACGTATTTAACTCTGTTTCGTGTATCGAAACTTTTTGGGAAATGCTTCAGTTTCCATCTGTAACTTGTGCCATTGGGGTTTCTTACCGTCCGCCAGACTCGCGACACATTCAAATATGCCTAAACGAATCGTTAACCTTTGCGTGTAACATATTTCGTGGCTCACCTATGGTTCTTGCGGGTGACTGGTTACCCTGCAACTAACAGGCGTACGTACACAGGTAAAAGCGGCGCAAGGAAAGCTGAATGTCAGGATTTTCTTGACGTTATTTCTTCTGCAGGCTAAGGCAAATAGTTTCTCTGTCTATATGGGGGATACTACCTTGAATATTGTGCTGACCACTGAGCCCGTCAATAATTCTATTCATATGGCTACGGAACAGTGTTTACAATGACGAAGAGGCGAGCAGTGAGAAGACGACGACGACGATAGGAGGCTAGCGCGGGCTGTTGCCTCTTGGCCAAGTGCGGCGTATTCCCTTGTAAATATACTTGTATATAGCTTTTCGGCTGCGTCTTCCTACGTAACATATCTGGTGGATGTGGACGTTCCCTGTACCTCGCCACGGAGCTTCGCAGTGGACGGTACGTCGAGCCTTCCTTCATGGCTCCCGGCGACGACAACTCGACTCCGCCGGCTCCGACACCTGCTGCCACTTTAACGACCTCCATCACTCTCCCTGCTCCCCGTGATCCTAGCGTATTCTCGGGCAAAGATGGGGAAGGCGTCGAGAACTGGATCAGCCTGTACGAACACCTCAACTGCAATAACCGGTGGGACCCTACTATCATGGTCGCCAACGTAGTCTTTTACCTCGGTGGCACACCTAGAGTTTGGTTTCGGACGCACGAAGATGAGCTCACCAGTTGGGATTCGCTTAAGAAAAAGCTCCGAGACTTGTTCGGCAACCCATACGGTCACCAACTTCCCGCGCAGAAGGCCTTCTCCGGCCGCGTGCAGACGTAAACGGAGCCCTACGTCACGTACATTCAGGACGTCTTGGCTCTGTGCCGCAAAGTTGACGCACAGGTGATTGAGTCCGACAAGGTCTCCCACATCCTCAAAGGTATTGCCGGTGACGCCTTCAACTTGCTCGTTTTCAATAACGTGGCGATGGTGGATGCAGGTATAAAAGAGTGTCACTCCCTGGAACTCGCTAAAAGCCGACGTATTCACCAGCAGTTTGCCCGTCTGCCCAACACCCCAGTGACATCTTCCTGTGCCGACGCTCCTCGTCCCACCAACACTGGCGATGTTACACGGATCGTCCGGGGCGATATCGAGGCCGCTTATCCAGCTGCCTTCGACTCCAGCCCCTCCAATGCACCTGCAGTGACGGTTTCCCCGATCCAGGCAGTTGTCCGCCAGGAATTCGCAAACATGGCTCTTCACACCATCTGCTCGACCCATCGCCCTAATAACCACCCGGCTTCATCGATTCCGCCCCATCCGACATCTTATTACCCACCACGTTTCCGCAACCCATCTGAATGGCACACTGCTGACGACAAGCCCATTTGTTTTCACTGCCGTCGAATCGGGCTCATTTCTCTGCACTGTCCCAGTCGCTGGAGTTCCCCGACCCGGTCTACTTATACTGACTACTCTCGCTCCTCAGGTGGCACTTCTTGTCTCTATGTCGCACGCTCCGATAATGCCGCCACTGATTCTCCTGCGCCGAACGGCCCCTATTCTCGTTCGACTTCGCCCCAACGGCGACAATCTCGCTCTCCCTAGCCGCGTCGCTCCTATTCGCCGACTCCCTTCGCACGCCGCTCCCAGCCGGAAAACTAGACGATGCAGTGCCTCGGGGTGACGCTGCATTGCTCCCTACACCGCCAAATCCTCTACTGACGTTTCCCACTCATCTGCACCTTCTTGACGTGCAAGTCGACGGTGTTTCTATATCTGCTCTTACAGACACTGGGGCGCATTTGTCGGTAATGAGCGCTGACCTTCGCAACCGCCTGAAGGAAATATACACGCCCGCCACGACGCCTGTTGTCCGTGTCGTAGATGGCGGAACAGCCCCTGTAATTGGTATGTGTGCCGCCCGCGTCTCCTTCGCTGACCGCTCCACTATCGTGCTATTTACAGTCATCGCCCATTGTAAATCGCCCACGACATCATCCTCAGCTTAGGCTTCCTTTCCGCACATTCTACTCTCATCGACTGTTTCGCCAGTACTCTCCGCCTTGACCTGCCCGTTCTGGATCCCGCTGAGCCACACCCCAGTCGCCTCAGTTCCGTCGACTTCGTTCGCTTGCCACCTTCGGCACTGACTTACGTTGAATTAGTGTCGTCCCCACCAGTCCCCGGCGGTCACTACATCGCGGCTCCTATGCAAGACGTCCTCCTTACACAGGGGATTACAGTACCTCATACAGTTTTACCGATTACGGCGAATTGCGTCTGCCTGCCGGTGGTAAATTTTGGCTTGACGACACAAGTGCTGCCACGCGGGATGTCTCTGGCCCAGCTTTGCTCATTCGAGGATCACTCGGTAGCATGTATTGCAGTAGACGACAATTCAGCAGATCCTCCTCTACCATCGCAGTCGGCGATGGTACATATCGCCGACTTACAGAAAATAATTACGCCCGACATGCCGTCCGAGCACGCTCGTGAGCTCTACCGGGTTCTTTTTTCCTACCACGATATTTTTGACTTTAACGATTGTCATTTGGCTGAAACTACAGCTGTTAAATATCACATTATTACAGGGATGCCCCTCCTATTCATCGCCGCCCGTTTCGAGTGTCACCGGCTGAGCGTCAAGTTATTCACGCAGAAGTTCGCAAAATGCTTGCCAAGAACATTATTCCACCGTCATGTAGCCCATGGGTATTACCTGCCGTACAGGTAAAAAAGAAGGATGGCTCATGGCGCTTTTGCGTGGATTATCGGCACCGTAACAGGGTTACCAAAAAGGACGTGTATCCCCTACCTCGGATCGATGACGCCCTTGACTGCCTCCACGGCGCTCGCTACTTCTCCTCTATTGACCTTCGCTCCCGCTACTGGCAGATTGCCGTGGACGATCTCGACCGCGAGAAGACTGCTTTTTTAACACCAGACAGTCTTTATCAATTCAAAGTGATGCCGTTCGGTCTATGTAACGCTCCTGCCACTTTCGAACGCATGATGGGCTCACTTCTTCACGGTTTTAAATGGTCCACGCGCCTGTGCTACTTGGACGACGTTATAGTACAACGTTTGCTACGCACCTCGAGCGCTTCTCAGCAGCCCTGAACTTTTTCGTCAAGCCGGTCTGCAACTCAACGCATCGAAATGCCAATTCGGCCGTCGCCAGATTACCGTCCTTGGGCATCTCGTTGACGCGAACGGAGTGCAGCCGGACCCAGGCAAGATCCGTGCCGTTACGCACTTCCCTGTTCCGAAGTGTGTCAAGGATGTCCGCAGCTTCATCGGCCTTTGTTCGTACTTCCACCATTTCGTGAAAAATTTTGCGGCCACAGCACGAGCACTAACCGAGCTTTTGAAGAAAGACGCACCTTTCCAGTGGGGCGATAACGAGGCCTCTGCATTCTCGCAACTAATCGACCTTCCCACAACGCCTCCCGTTCTGGCCTATTTCGATCCTTCTGCGCCTATCGAAGTCCGTACTGATGCCAGCGGTCACGGAATTGGCGCAGTACTGGCCCAATATCAGCGTGGCAACGACCGTGTTATCGCTTACGCAAGCAGGCTCCTCTCACCCTCGGAGCGCAACTATTCCATCACTGAGCGTGAGTGTCTGGCCCTAGTTTGGGCGGTTGCGAAGTTCCGCCCATACTTATATGGCCAACCCTTTTCCAGTGTCACATACCATCACGCGCTTTGCTGGTTATGCTCACTGAAAGATCATGCAGGAAGACTTGGTCGCTGGGCCTTACGCCTCCAAGAATATTCGTATACTGTCAACTATAAATCTGGCCGTCTACACAAGGACGCTGACTGCCTGTCTCGCTACCCGGTCGACGAGCCTGACGACGCCGACAGTAGTAGCGCCAACGGCATTTTCTCTGTGTCTGCCTTCGCTAACATTACCGATGAGCAGTACCGAGACCTATCGCTGCGAGCACTTATCGAGCGTCTGCGCTCAACACCTACCGACGCATCCGTTCGCCGATATGTCCTCCAGGGCGGCATTCTGTATCGAAGGAACTTCCTCCCTGACGGCTCTGATCTTCTTCTTGTCGTGCCAAAACAGCTACGACAGACTGTGCTCTTTGAGATGCATGACGCACCCACTGCAGGACATCTTGGGGTAACCCGCACGTACGACCGCGTCCGCCGCCGCTTCTATTGGCCTGGTCTCGCTCGCTCCGTTCGACGCTATGTTGCTGCCTGTGATCTCTGCCAGCGTCGGAAAACACCTAAGGTGCTACCTGCCGGTCATCTCCAGCCGATCACCGTCCCTGTGGAACCGTTCTTTCGTGTTGGATTAGACCTCCTCGGTCCCTTTCCCACGTCATCCTCTGGGAACAAATGGGTAGCCGTCGCGACTGATTACGCCACCCAATACGCTATCACTTGGGCTCTCCCTACCAGTTGCGCCACTGACGTCGCGGACTTTCTCTTGCGTGACAGTATTTTTCTTCATGGCGCCCCGCGACAGCTGCTTACTGACCGTGGTCGTAACATCCTGTCGAAATTTATCGCCGACATTTTGCGTTCCTGCTCCACTCAACACAAGCTGACTACCTCATAGCATCCTCAAACCAATGGCCTGACAGAGCGCTTAAACCGTACTCTTACCGATATGCTCTCCAAGTACGTTTCCAAGGACCACCACGACTGAGGCATTGCCCTTCCTTACGTCACATTTGCGTACAATTCTTCCCGGCACGACACCGCCGGATTTTCTCCATTTTATCTACTCTACGGTCGCGAACCGACCTTGCCCCTTGACACGGCACTTCCTCCTGCTGCGATCTCAACAAGCGAGTATGCGCGCCACGCCATCGCCCTCACCGACCATGCACGCCAGCTTGCCCGTGCTTGACTGACGGCCTCGGGAACCCCTCAGCAGTGTCAGTACAACGCCCGCCACCGTGACGTACAGTTTTCGCCTGGTGCGCTCGTGCTCCTGTGGTCGCACTCTCGTCACGTCGGACTTTCAGAAAAGCTCATTTCGCGATACACAGGGCCCTACCGCGTGCTGCGCCAGGTGACGCCTGTGACATACGAAATTGCTCTTGTGTGTTCAATCTCGTCCTCTACTCTGGCATCTAGTGATGTCGTGCACGTCAGTAGGCTTAAGACCTACTACACTGCTTCCGAGTCCGGCCTTTAGTCTCTCCGGGACGGCGCTTTTGCCGTCGGGAGCATTGCTACGGAACAGTGTTTACAATGACGAAGAGGCGAGCAGTGAGAAGACGACGACGACGATTAGAGGCTAGCGCGGGCTGTTGCCTCTTGGCCAAGTGCGGCGTATTCCCTTGTAAATATACTTGTATATAGCTTTTTATCTGCGTCTTCCTACGTAACAATATGTTAGATTGCATCAGTGACTACGGACTGTGTCCTCGCTGCTGTAAGTGTAGATCTGCTACTCTGAGCCTAATATCTGCCGCGCATGCGTCTGTGTCTATGAAAAGCCGTGAAGTGACTTCTTGCCTCCTCTTTTATTTTGTTGTTTCTTAATTGGCCGACGTCAGAAGTGCTTTAGATATAAAATTTCGGTCACCCATTTGCTCCGCGTACTCACCTTAGCATTCAAAGCTTTCTCATCGTCGTACACGAACAATCGTTCAAGGTCTTCATTGTAGGCCACCATTGCGTGTTGTGCCTCGTCGTAGTACGTCTTCTGGTAATTTGGACTTTTACATACCTGCGCGAGGGAACTGTAGTTAATTAAAAGTACGACGTTTGAGTTAATTCGTTCGTGTAGGTGTGTATATATTTACTATTTTATTTGCGGTAAGGTTTCAAAGTTGTAGAAATGTCCAAAATCCCTTGTATTCAACATAACTAGGCAGAAAATACAGACAAAAGGAGCGAGCATCTTAAGTGACACTACGCACAAAAAACATCAGTTTGCTGTGATACATTATCGAAATGAATAATATGGACCTCAAAATACTCTTCCACATTTCGACTCGAACAGTTTATACAATATTTAGCTTTTAGGGGGGCGGGGGATATGACAGAATAGTATTGTTCGAGTTTGATGCCAGGTATGCTACTATTTATTTTAAGGAATTAGGTGTGAAGGTTTTGTTGTTGGATATCAGTACACTGCCTTGGAATTCATCCAGTAAGCTCTAATTTCGCAGCAGAATCCCATTGCTACCTAGCTAGAGTAGCAGGTAAATAGGTGCATAATAAATAGCACAAGCACAAGAAGCACGCAAACGCAGAAAGAACTAAGCAGATAACGTAATCTTAGTTTTAATCAGTTTTTTGTTGGAGCGTCAACAAAAGTGCGACTGAACTGTACATTCTGGTTTAAATGTCAGGTGTGCGCATCACGAGTTTATCAACGTGCTTTTCAGCATGTGCTTTGGGACAGCGTTTTGTCTAAAATATGATTACAAAATATGCAGATTTTGGTGACCAACGTACGCGCCACTAAATCGCGTTTTCAGGAGACCACTGTTTATCCCCTTTTCTCATAGACGAATACGATGAGTTAGAGTTGCTTTAGCTAATTCAAACGATACTGTAATCTTGCTCTTGGACAGCCTGTGGGAAATAAGGACCGAGCCAGTGCCACAGCACATGGATTGCTCACTACCCTTAAGCGTTTCAATGTGCGTGAGCATAACACTTACCGTACAAGTTAAAATTTTAGAGCCTGTTCTTAAAAAACATTACTGTCATCTTAATTTCATGCAAACATGGGGTTGTAAAAGACTCATCAACTTACGTCCGCGACGTTGCCGAGCTGGAATTCTGTAATATCAGCGCACTCTTGCTGGACCGAATACTTCTTGCGCGGACTGGTGACCAGCGTTTTTCCGTTAGAAGGCTTGTACCAGCGTCCAAACAGCCCCACGGACACAGCCATCGTAACATTCGGGCTCAGGTGTTTCATTTCCTTGACTGCTTGGTGGGCAGTCATCTGTCAAAATAAGTTTAGGTGTTTTGTTCGGTTCAGCATTTTCGCCTTTCAGAGATATTAACCATGACTAGGCTACCATATACATTCAGAATTCGTTATACCACCATAATTGTTCTTATACAATTTATCGTGATAGCTCTACAGCTACTAGCTCAGCTACATGCTTGTGTGCTGCGTACTGTTGCCAAGCCTTATGGGCGCGACTATGACTTCATAAAGCAGCCGATTGCCTCTGGTTTCGCAAACATTAAAAAGGGCACGGTATTCATTTGTTTTGCCAAGCGCTTTCGCAGGCACTAAGTATTGGGAACGAATGGTTGAAGAAAGAACCTTTCGTTTATTCACAATAATAAAGAAGGCGTTTATTTGCATAGTTCCTTCGCTCTGCATAATGCATGCATGACCTTAATAATAAAAATGTGACTATAAATATGTAAGCGCCAAGCGCGATCACCCTATGTGGCAGACTAGGTGCCTCGACAAGAGCCCAGTTGCTAAGAGGAGCACCAAGTTTTGTTAAAATAAATTATAAATAAGGTAGAGTGGATAGGTGGACATATTCGGTAGGCATGACAAGAGCGAAATATTATTTCCCTACTATCTTGCTTCACTGTTGCTCAACAGCACAATAAATGACATAAGTACCACGGCATTTTTCTATACAGGATGTCCCAACTGGCATGCACCAAGATATTAAAATATTCAAATGCCACGTAGCTATACAGTAGCACGGTAATGTTGTTTGCCGTCACTTGGAGATACTCAGATAGCTGTTTGCATTCAGCCTAATTGCACAATTAGTCTTAATGAAATAATCAACTTCTCAAATATTATAAGTAGATGAAAAGTATCAATGAGAGAATTGTAGAGCAACATGAGAAGCTCCCGATGCAGCTTTCTGTTGTTCAATTCGTGCTACATAAAAGCGTTGTTTCAAGCGTGAAAGAAGCCCGCGAATAGACGCAAAATTGCCGTGTGACCGGCCGCTCGAGGCACTTTGCGTCTATTTGCGGGCTTCGTTCACGCTCGGAAAAACACTCTTATGTACCATTATATACGACATATTGAGCAGCAGAAATGTATCGGCAATTTTTCATGTTACTCTACAATTTTCTCACTAACACTTTTCATATCACCATGCTTGAGTTGATTGATTAACTAATTATGTAATTAGGTGGTATACCAGAAGTAATCTTAGCACCTACAAGCGACTGCAAACAACATTACCTTGGTTCTGTCCAGCTACGTGGCATTTGCATATCTTTAAATACGTGGCATGATGGGGCACCCTGTGTATATAAAAAACAGCCCGCAAGTAAAATATGTGTATATGTTCTTAAAGAAGAGTTAAACTATTTCATTTGGCCTTTTTTGGTGTACTGAGACAACACTTCTAACAGGCATGCAAAATTACTTTTACCCAAAGACTTAATAGAAAAAGAACCTCAATTTGCGTACCAGGCTGTGCGCGTAACTCTTCGCGTAAGGCAAATACAAGAACGTGGGTGGCATGATGGTGCAGTCCACTAAGTGCTTGTCCTCGACAAAGAGGTGGGCTATAGAAACGACGATGTCGGGCTTGAAGTAACGCCTGAAAATTGCAAACGAAGGTACAATCAGTGCACTTAGGTGGCCATTGAATAGCTACAAGGCATCCAGATATATTTGCTAACGGCGAAGCAGTGTTGAAGCACGTTGAAGTCACCCACCAGGTTCCGTCTAAAAATGAGAGGAAAGGCACAGAATCTGATGCTGTCATAGCTTCGTACTAGCCCTATCTAACAAAAGACAGATTGCACACTAAGAGCTGTCGATTCCGGTGAGCAAAGTTACCCATATTCTTTAATGGAAACCTCACGGCATAGAACAGGAAGCTTTAATGAGAAACAAAATCCGGCGCACTTGAAAGTTATTACCATTTTGCCTAGTTTAAATGAAAAAGTGTTTTTCGTGCGTTGCGTCTCTCGTCATCGCGTGATCAGAATCTCTTCTGAGCAGGGCTTTCAAAAAAAAATTTATCAACTTGAAGATTGCCGCCTGCATGTGTGATACTTCATTATGGCGCGCGACCAGAACACAGTACTACGGTGCAAATTCTTTCCAGCAACTAAGCGTCTTACGCCACGACAAGCAGTTATCGTTGCTTCACCTAAACGCATGAAGTTTACAAAGTAAAATAGAACCAGTTGACATATTTCTTAACACCTCAAATACATTTTTTTTTTTCTGAGCTTTCACTGAGACCTGGTTCATGACTGTCAGGTAACTACGCCCCTCACGGCGTACATCTGCGAGTCCGTCTGTAGGTAGAAAGAAGGATGTGGCATTGTAGGAAATTGCATTCATAACAGCCTGAAATTTGACGTCATAAAAGTTACACTGCAGGGCAGGGTTGATAACGTAGCATGGTGCCGAAATTCATTAGCAACATCGTGAAATCGACGGCAGCATGAGCAGTATCGCCATGCGCCGTGCTTATTAATCATTATTGTAAGGTAATTATTATAATGCTAGGTATCACCGTATATACACAATGCGGTTGTTGTTAATTTATTTAGTACGTGAATAAAGATGATGCGTTAAGTTGATGTTTACTTCATTTATGCGGCCCATAAAACTACAAACGTTATTTTGGGTAGTTGTCCAATACAATGCTATTACTATCAATGCTTCTCCTTTCGAACTAAGCTAGGAGTTTTTTTTCTTTATTCAGGAACAACTTCTGCCCTTCCTTAAAGGTTTCCTTCGTTTCGGACTACTGGATTTGCCGGCAGTTATTGAAATTCCAAGTCGCTGTAAAAGAAAATTTGCTGTGTCCGCATCTATCTAGTAGCCAATAACTAATTTTCTCAATTTTACTCAAATTTCAACATAAAGTTGCTGTAAATAACTTACTCAAAATATTTCGCGGTCATCCTAACCCATCCAGATGTTGGCAGGCCCAGGGCTAATACGGTGTAGACGGGTCGCAGCGCTGTGCTCTTCGGCGAAAGAACTTCAGAAAGTTTCTTCAGGGAAAAGTGTACCATTGTAAGTATATGCAAGAACTATACGCAAAAGATTGAGATCTACATTTATATACATCTATATATATAGACATAGACAGAAAGATAGGTGGAAAGATAGGCATATAGAGCCTCTCCTACGTTGGACTATTTGACAATAGAGTTATCATGTAATTATGAGTGATACGATGTCATCTGTCTGCGCCGACACAAATTTCATATCGAATATTTTGCAAATACGTATAGCCTCGAATTTTTAACGACACAGAGATGTCTAATGATTTTGCAGGCGCACCTTGCTTGCATTGTTAGTATTGTTAGTCGATATAAAGCTTACCCATCACCATTGATGTGTAATATACGCTCGCACAATGTCAACAGGCGATATATTTTGTAACCAAGAGGCACAGATTCGACAAGAGGTGGTCACGATTTCCGTCACCATTGCCACTTCTCCGTTGGTTTCGGATCTGCTCAAAACTACGTATATTATATAGACAGATATTTTATTCACCCTTTCAATTCTCTCTATTCATCTTCCCATGACAGAGAACTGGTGCGACTCCTTTTTTTTTTTTGCGCTGAACCACGTCGCTGTCTCGTGATGCACATTATGGCGAATCTGTTCGTGTTCAACGCGTAAGTCATGAGTATGCGGAAGAAACCGTTTGTAAGCAATGTTTGCTGTCAACGGTAAAAAAGAAAGACTGTTCCACGCCAAAAGAAAGATACTAATTATACTATAATAGAAAAAGTTCGTCAGTAGGCAAAAGGTACACATATACAGGCGATGCTTACGTATCTTTTCGGTAACTGCTGAAGCGAATTCCAGGCTCGGTTAATGTAGCTAATGCTTACTAAAACGTCTGAAACGTCTCCTTTAAAGGAATAGACAGTTCGATCGCGAAACTAATTAAGCAAGAACGAGCACTTTGCAATGGGTGCAGGAAAATCACTCCACGCTGTGGAAATTAATATAATCAGGCGGAAGTGTTAACTTTGCGTTAGTACAAGCTTGCAGAAATAGTGTGGCCGAAGCGAAAATGGCGTAAATCATTCTATTGTTAATCCAAATCACAATTCACAGGGCTTTGAAAGCATTTTGCAGCATCTCGTTGTCAGCTCTCAAGCTTGTGGAATTATCAAGAGGTGCACAATCGATCATAAAAATACTTCAGGGCTCGATAAAATGCAGTAAGCAAAAGTACATTCTGAAACAATCGCTTTATAAGGAAAACAAAAGACTCCATCCAAACGGTCGTAAGGACGAGATCATTATAAACTCCTGCTGAAGTTGCGGTAGTTACAGGCTCAATGACAAACGTCTGACA
Source organism: Dermacentor andersoni (assembly GCF_023375885.2). NCBI lineage: Eukaryota > Metazoa > Arthropoda > Arachnida > Ixodida > Ixodidae > Dermacentor > Dermacentor andersoni. The sequence continues at coordinate 104,421,000 of NC_092822.1, read as the reverse complement.
CTGAAGTGCATGTTTTGCTGTTGCTCCTTATCAAAGCTGTTTCATGGTACGATTACTCGAAGGTGACATAAAACACAACCACGTGCTATTCCAATACTTTTAATTGGAAAGAACTAAGTACAGATTTTTCCAATGTTGATTTATTTCGTAAGACAAACAAGCTTTCAACCGTGGCGTCGAAATCAATTATGCTCTAATACTGACTGCGCATGAGGATAGTATACCAAGCGAGGCTGCGAACGTGCGGAACGTGTTTCGACAAAATTTTTAGCAGGAGCCACAGTAAATGCAAGACACATAATACGCTAATATCGGGCTCATGCATAAATATGGATACACGGCTTGGGATATGCTTACAAATAGCCTTCTAGAAAAACTAGGGTTCAAAAGTGCTCCGCTACATTCGTAACTAATAGTAGAAGCTGTGAAATCGTGAATGACCTTGGTTCGAAGCCGTTCACAAATATCAGTTAAACAAGTGTCACGGCTAAACCTTCTGTTGCAGGCCTTATACTTTGATGAAAACAGTTATCTCATACTACAACACGTGGTGTAAACTAGAAGATACCACATTAAAAATATGTGTGCGCAAGCATCCTATTAAAAAGTGCAAATATTTCTTTGGCGCGCATTTATAACGAACAGATTACCTAAAAAGAAAGAAGTTCGTGACTGATTTTCTTACTGCAGTATATGCTCTAAAGCATATAGTTATCCCTTTCAAGCTCCTTGAATGCTTTTATTTTTTCTCGACCGTTCACTCATATCTTATTTCAGCAGCTATTTCCTTGTACTCATTACAACAATATAACAATGCGGCGTCTCTAAGGTAACGCGTTCTTAGGCGCTGTACCTACTAGTAATATGACTCGGCAAGTTGTTTAAATATGGAATAAACAATTTATTTCCTATTGTTTCTTTAGAAGGCTGCAGATTTTCATATTTTAGGTTCCAAGTTGTGCGAACGTTTCCTAATCCTTTGAAATGTTTGCAAATATGTACACATAATGAGGTGACCAGAGAACAGCTTCCACATAACAGGGAGTAATTTCTAATCTTTGAGACTTTCCGACTAAATGCAAAAAGAAATTTAGTACTGAATTCACATTCAATACGGGCGTAAAGATTTCACCAAATGACCTTCAAACATCTGGTCATGCAATATTTTGCTTACTATACTCGTTCCTTAACATCGAGAACACAACTCTGCAATGCAATGAACGTGGCAAGCTGGTGCACGTTCATATTGCATAGCTCGCAAAATCAAAGCTTACTCGCTGATGGTGAAAACTATCAGGATTCTACTTTTCTTGCCCCTTGAGTGACCTCGGTATTTTGCCCCACATCTTTGCCTAGACCGCGACACAGCATGAAATTTTAGAATACACCCCTGACGAAATAGGTCCGATGTATGAGAGTTACGTCCGCTCACCTTAAGGTTCGTCAGCGTAGCCTTCAGGTGTTGCTTTCCGAAACCATACTCTTTCGTGTTCAGATAGCCGAAATGAGAAATGCCTCTTTTCGTTATCTTCTCAAGAATCGAAAAGGCGTCCGGTCGTTCTAGTACTTCATTGTGGTCTGCGATGCGACTGCAAGACAAACGAGCAAAATCGCGTGAGGTAGTCAAGTGGAAGCAGAGACAAGAACGTTGTTATTGTAGAGAAATAAACCACATTTTAAAAGCTTTACTATGACGACGCTTTAGCTAACACGATCAAAAAACATTGCGGAGGTTTCATCCTATGCTACCGTGCGTCCACAGGGCGCCATGAGGCCGGTGACGAAATATTTGTTCCCCATCAGATTCTTAATATGGTTCTTCACAGCACATGTGGCCAAATAAAAAAAAACGACGACTTACTTGAAGTCAAGTCCAAGTCCGTACTGTGTATCCTCTTGTGTCATTGCGTTGGCTAAGAAGTGCTTAAACTTGTCATGAAAGGCGCCTGTCAGACCCATGCCATTGTCGGGCTCAAATGGAGAATAGAAGACGTAGTCACACAGCCCGTCCTCCGGGAATTCCATCGTCGTGTTCATTCGCTCCTCGAAGACGCAGATGAGCGGTGGAGGAGGTTGTGAGAGAATGGGCGCTAAAATAAAAGAGAGCAAACGTAAATAGCGATAACACAATAGAGAAATAATAATAAATTTTAGCTCTCCAAAATTTGTTCTACATCATCCGGCATTCCAATAAATACTCCGGTGTTTTGTCTGAGCGCTCAGCTTGATTTACTCGCTAATCCTGATTGGCTCTACGTGGCTGAGACGCAGATCACAATATGTAAACGATCTAGAACACGTGCTGAAGGACAGTGCAGGCGGTGTGCGTACCATTCGCCTAATGACATGATCAGTGAACAACGAAATCAAAGCTATTCAGATATGTACCTGTGTATGCGCTAAAGTGCTCACTGCACGAAGCATTTGCTAGGCCTGCTTTCCTTAAAATAAATATAAGGGCTTCGAGCATTACTCGGGTTGTAAGCGGTGTGCAACATTCCAAAACAAACTTGGTGTTTTACTGTTTGTGCATCCAGCGCGTTCGACTGGAGGACTGTACGTTGTGTTTTATATGTACCTTATAACGCCGTTGTATTGCGCTGCACCTTCCTCCTTCCCTTTCCTCCTCGCGCTCTCTTCGCTATCCCCGTCTTTAATCCACCGCTGCGCTCCGCATTCGCTGTTTCGGGCTTTGCTGTGCTCGTTCGCTCGCTTACGCCGACGCTCAACACAGGAACGAGCGCCTAAGAGCGGCGCTCTCAAATTTTTCCAATACCACGATCGGTGCAATGGTATGAAAGACGTGGGTCTTCAGCGCGTGTAGCCGACAACTGCATGGCGCGCCCTGCAGTCTGTGGTAATGCTCTGTGCGGGGGTTTCCGACAGCCAATGAGTGCGCATGGACATATGTGCCTTATATTCTTTGCATTCTCTGTGAAAAAAATGCGGTCTCCAAATACGCCAAACCACGGGCATACCTCCATTTTCTGGGCCCTCAGTTAGCATTTAAAATAAGTTTGATGAACTACATTCAAACGCGCAAACAGGGCGCAGGCTGTTCTTTGTATGCTGATCACAAATTGCTGTTGCTTTAGCCGCGTATAAGTTGTTGCTTAGCTGCACAAATTTTGTTTTTAGAAATCGCTGGTGGCGATTCTAACCAATGAACTAAATTACTAATTGAGGCGGACATCACTTCGACGAGAAATAAAATGTTTAATTGACTAATAAACAACATTTCACCACTGAAGCCTTCGCTAATTATTTACAACACGCATTGCAATCTAAGAATTGTACCTAATCAGTTTTAAAGGCGTATAGACTTGGAACGAATTCTAACTATGGCACCGTTTTTGAGCTTTGCGCCGTCAGAGATGCGATAAGAACGTGCATATGGCTTGAGCGCATAACATCCCAAAGTGCCAAAGTGCACTTACTTTTTTCGAGAAAACGATGTCTTATGTATTGAAGCACAAAAATAACTGCAACGCCAACATTCGATATTTAAATCTTATCTTGCCACTGGGGCCATCAGGAAAACTCTTCTCAAGAGGACACACCTTGAAATATCACCGGCTATAATTCTTAAATTCCAATATGTGCCTTAAAGTATATATAAATAGTCACTTAGTGGAATTATCTTAATTATTTAATTAGTCATTTCAGCTTCTCGTAGAAGTTTTCTTTGCCTGACGAAGTAATTCAGTTCATTGGTTTAAATTTTGATACCTGCCAAAAATGATGTTTTAAATTTTGGTGCAGCTAAACAAAACCCCTGGCGTAGCATTTCTTATATATTGCTTGCAGAAAAAATCAGATTACCGTACATTTTCTTGTATAACGACAATGCCACGTTACAGTGAAATACTGTAACAAATGAATATTTATGCATCTACTTATCCATCCACATTATACGTATAGCTCGTACATGTGTATGCATAGGTGTCTTGTTCAACGACAAATGTGGGTGTGGCTGGAAAGTGCATCCCTGTGCATGAATTAACGCACTGTTTGTACTACACGAGTTAAAGACAGCCTAGAAACAACGTACACCTTACAAAACGTACTGAAAGAGGCAACACTTTTGTTTAGCAAAAAAGGTCAAACGTGAATGACGGTTCGTTACGCATAATGTCATCCTGCTGACAGCACTTGCCTCCTCCTTCTATTTTTTTTTTTTTGTAAAACAATTCAACCACCGTTTTTTGTTATGTGCCACACACTTGCCCATCTTCAGTGACTTGAGCGCATCTGAAGAGATATTCAACGAATGTTAGCGGAGTGCCATTTACGAAGAAAAATATTCGCAGTCACTTTGGCAGTTATCTCAAGTGAAAAGCAACTGACGAGTCGCGCGCGCTAAAGTAGGCTGTCAAGACTGACCAGCCCGTTGCCACTTACCAGACAACTTCGGCAAAGGTTCGGTCACTTCCGCTGCTCCGCTCTTGGTTTCCGATTGTGCACTAGAGACAGACATCGATCCAATGCTGGCAATGCTTTCTGTACGTCCAGCTGAAGAGCGATTTCCATATGGAATTGACGGAGAACCAGCAGTGCTTGAATGGTCGGCAGCCTCGAATGACGCGCTGCTGAGCTGTGTCGATGACCCACCATGTCTGGTTGATGAACCGTGGGAAGCACTTTGGATTGTGGAACTGCTCGAAACACTTAAGTCGACTGGATAGCCAATGTTACCAGTGGAAGAACTTCCGAAACCAGTATGCACTGAAGATGTGCGAACCACTGTCGATGCACCACTAGGGACTTCTTCCCTAGAAAGGGTAGTCTCGTTATCGATAAGTGGCGTACTGCTCTGTGATATAATTGTTTCAGCGGTATGAGGGCTGCGAATGCCTGTGCTCTCAGTACCTGCACTAGAAGGGGGGCTAACCGCAGTGCTTGAAGTGCCACCTTCATCAGTCGAGACGCTGCTTACTCCAGTTGTATATGCAGTCGGCATGGTATAAGCATTAGCGGTACCGGTAGTGGCCTTCTTAGGTTTTATTGAAGTGCCCTTTTCAGTTATATTATAATCGCTCGAAATAGAGGCGCTACCGCTGGGAGCAGAAATCGCGACAGTACCACTAGGAGTCTCACCTAAGCTGCTTGACGGAATGCCTTTTGAACTCGTAAGGGAGCTAGAAAGTCTGGTGTCGTCGACAGTAATAGTTGTATTAACTCCAGAATGCGTGACGTTCACATTGCCCCCCTTTGAGAACCCGCTGGCCCAACTCGACATACTGGTCGTCACTACTGACATGCTGTCGGTTGCAGTCGTTGTACCATCAAAAACTGATGCGCTGTTTGAACCCTTTGACGTCCCATTGACCTGAGTAGTGGAGCCAACACGTTGAGTTGAAACGTCCCTGGGCACCGAGTGTAGTGCTGCACGTGGAAGAACCAAATAAAAAAGTGACGTTTTAGTACTTGGTACATTTGTATGAAAAATTCACCAACTATTGATCACCGATGCTTCCTAACGCGAAATTTGTGCTGCTCAGCTCTATATGTGCGTTCATTTCACGATATATTGGATGGCGCGCGCAATCTGTCTCGTAGGGCACAACGCAAACGGAAGGAAGAGTAGCCCAACTGCCTCGCTAATCGGGAGATCGCGGCAGGCAGCGCGCGGATGACGCACGGGCGCGATTGATAGCAGCCGCCGCAGGCGGACTTCCGGTCATGCAGCGCTTTGTTTCCATATGTGGCATCGGTCGACGCGCTCACCGCGTGCCATCGGTGAACAGACGATGGTGCTAAAGCCTCTTGGTCATTTGAAAGTAACGACACTCTCCTCCCGGCGGCGCTTTCCTCCTCAATTCTCCTCGCCTTTTCTCCTGGGCTCCCGCGGACGGGCCACAGCATTCTTCGGAGGCGCGTTACTTTGGGTCAGTTGCACGCCCCAGAGGTGCTGAAAATTTTGAGAAATGCTGCTAATCGCATTGATAATGTTGAAGGCAACGTTTATGAGAAGTTTCGTTTTTTCACAAAGCCGTATGAACGGGATATACTGTTGTGAAAGGATATTTGAGTCGAGTTCGATACTACAGACAATTTTTCTGCCACATGATGAGATGCTTTACTTTGTACGTCTGATCTAGTATTGCTTGTGGCACATCCCTCTGCGTTTGGCTTATTAAGAGAAAGCCTTAGATCTGTTTGAAGGTCGCGTTGGGAGGTATAGAAAATATCACGTTACGCAAGGAAGGATGGAAGCAAACCAAATCATGTCCAGAAGTGTATAAGAGATGATTACTGATTAGCAAAGTTAATTATTGATTAGTGATTGTATTAAGGTGCATAAAACTTTAAAAAACGCATTGTGGACTAGCTTGCGCTCATCGCCTACAGTACCACAGGTATACTTGCCGCTCCTCTGTTACTGTTAAACATTACTTTAGTTTTATGTAGATTAATTTTTAGACGCACCCTTCTGCTTTTCCTCTTCAGGTCAATGAGCATGCATTGCAATTGGCCCCCTGAGTTACTAAGCAAGGCAATATCATCAGCGAATCGCAAGTTACTGAAGTATTCTCCATTAACTCTTATCCCCATTTCTGCCCAATCCAGGTCTCTGAATACCTCCTGTAAACACGCTGTGAATAGCATTGGAGAGATCGTATCTCCCGGCCTGACGCCTTTCCTTATTAGAATTTTGTTGCTTTCTTTATGGAGGACTACGGTGGCTGTGGAGCCGCTATAGATATCTTTCAGTATTTTTACATACGGCTCGTCTACAGCCTGATTCCGCAATGCCTCCATGACTGCTGAGGTTTCGACTGAATCAAATACTTTCTCGTAATCAATGAAAGCTATATATAAGTGTTCTTTATATTCCGCACATTTCTCTATCACCTGACTGACAGTGTGAATATGACCTATTGTTGAGTAGCATTTACGGAATGCTGCCTGGTCCTTTGGTTGATAGAAGTCTAAGGTGTTCCTGATTCTATTTGCCATTACCTTAGTAAATACTTTGTAGGCAAGGGACAGTAAGCTGATCGGTCTATAATTTTTCAAGTCTTTGGCGTTCCCTTTCTTATGGATTAGAATTATATTAGCGTTCTTCCGAAATCGCGGTACGCTCGAGGTCATGAGCCATTGCGTATACAGGGTGGCCAGTCTTTCTTGATCAATGTGCCCACCATCCTTCAACAAGTTTGCTGTTGCCTGATCCTCCCAGCTGCCTTTTCCCTTTGCATAGCTCCCAAGGCTTTCTTTACTTCTTCCGGCGTTACTTGCGGGATTTCAAATTCGTCTAGACCAATCTCTCTTTCATTATCGTCGTGGGTGCCACTGGTACTGTATAAATATATATAGAACTTCTCAGCCGCTTGAACTATCTCATCCATATGAGTAATGATATTGCCGGCTTTGTCTCTTAACGCATACATCTGATTCTTGCCTAGAATTCCTGTATGTTACCAGCTATAATCCTTATTAATCAGGAATCCGACTCCTAGTTCTCGTCTCTCCGCTACGCCCCGGTAGCACAGCACGTGCCCGCTCTTTAGCACTGTATATGCTTCTTTTGTCCTCCTAACATCACTGAGCCCTATTATGTCCCATTTACTGCCCTCTAATTCCTCCGATAGCACTACTAGACTCGCCTCACTAGATAACGTTCTAGCGTTAAACGTTGCCAGGATCAAATTCTAATATCGGCCTGTCTGGACCCAGGTATTCTTCGCACCATCTGCTGCATCACAGGTCTGACCGCCGCCGTGGTCAGTTGCTTCGCAGTTGCTGGGGACTGAGGGCCGGGGTTTGATTGCTGTATTCATATAGGAGGTTGTGGCGAAGTACTGTACCAGGGTGGCCAATCCTGCTCTGGTGAGGGGGTGCGTTACCGGTTCCGGTCACCGGGATCAGGCCGCACTCCAGGCCTGTTTATGCAATTTCATCAACACGTGGATTTTTTTATAATCCGGTGGAAAACTGAGCTCCACCGGGATTCGAGCCACGGTCCTCTTGCACGCGAGGCGGATGCTCTACCTCTACGCCACCGCTTGACCTTCCTTGCGGTATGTTTTCCTTGTGGTATCATAAATATTGCATAACCATCTTCAGGCTTCTTGCTGCAGTTACATAGGCAACAGCAAGGCATAGCGCTATCACAGAGAGCAGTAAACACAGCGTACAACGTTCGCTACGCCAAGCTAAAGCGCTGAGCCAGCCGAACTGAGGAGAAAAATTGCGCGGACGAAAAAGAAAAACACAAGAAAAAAACGCAAGATTCACGCGTTTCTAAGGGAAACGGCAGGGAGACCAATCGTCGTGCAGAAAAATGCGCGCAAGACCGCTTGCCGCTAGCGGGGTAGGTTGCGCAAGGGCGAGGAGGAGGCGTGAAGGTCGCGTGGCGACGGCGGAGTTCAAAGAGTGGCGGTACTTTCAAACTATCTAGGAACTTTAGATGGCCCGCTGCTCTGGCGCCATCTCGAGGGGTCGTCGCCACAGAGCCCGTCTTGCACGGCGGTACGCTCTTATTTGCATGCTCTCGCAATATTCTTGTCCTCCACTTTCCGCCTCATGGTTCTGCTGCATCCTCCTCCTCAACTTTTCTCGTCGCGCCCTCTTCGCTATCACCGTCTTTCTACCCCCGCTGCACTCCACGTTCGCTATTTCATCCTTAGATGTGCTCGTTCAGTCGGTTAAGCCGAGGAAGGACGCCGAGGACCGACGCAGACGCGAAACGCAGGAACGGGCGCCTAAGAGCTGCGCTCTAAAGAAAAATGGGGGAGGGGGGGGGGCAGATTTACGAAAGTATATTTGCTTTTATATATGTTTCTGTTGTGGTGCGGTCTTTATCAGCCATGGGCGAAACGTTGGCACGTCAATATGTTTTATTCGCGATTTGCCAACTTAATTTTACTCACACGATTCCATGTCCACAAGAAATGGCGACGGCATATTATATATAAACATAACACTCCCAGAGCCTGAAACTGGCCCTGGGAGTGTTAGCCAGCGCCACTCAGAACCATGGCGGGCGGATATTGCACACCTATTTGTGCCCGACGGCGTCACGTAACACGTAAACCGAACCCACTACCTTCGCATTATCGCCAAAAATTTTTAACGCATAATAGTTTTTAAATGCGTTGTTCCAAAAGTGAAGTGTCTTCATAATAAACAGCACTTGCCATAGTATTCTAAAGAAGCATTTCTGAAACATTTTTTATCGAATCTAGGGTTGCCCTTGAGCTCAAATTTAAACCAAGCGGACGTGTTTTAAATTCGGCTATCTTTTTCTTTTTTCGAGGAAATAAATAGGGTCTATGCTCAAGCTCACATTAAACACGTACACACAGAGGACAGAGACGTGGATTACATGTTACAGTTAAGTACTAACCACAGCGCGCTTCGCAACGTCGTCTCCATCGGGCACGGGACCCTCATTCTGTTGTGCTGAATACTGATAAGACAGCCCTTGGCTGTTATTGCTGGCGCGACCACGGGTGCCTTGCTTCGCTTGTACCGTCGAACAGTTGTGAAAGGGCAAAACAAAACAACGGGGGAAAGCAGTTATACGCCTACGATGCGCATCTGCCGTCATCTCACGTAAGTGAGACGGCGGATGGGGCTTCGTTGGAAGTCGGTGGATTGTGCTTGAAATTATGAATGTCTCCTAATCAACAAGCAAACACTATACTATGAAGCGTTCTTATGACGACACTGCTGACAGCGTAGCCTAGCCGCTGCAAGTACTTGATAGCAAGGTCTTACTCGAGGAGCCTGTGACTTCCCCTGACGGAATTGGGCTCCTCGTTGGGCCTTGTGTGACTGGAGGTGGGAACCACTCATCGGTTGGCTTGACGCCTTAGGAAGAAACAAACAGAGTGCAGACTTCCCATTAATGATCAGTTTCTAGTGAAATGCTCAGTAGAAGTGAGAAACACCGCTTGGGAATTCACTCCTTTACAAGAATCCAGTGACGGTGTTTATTGTACCTAGCAGCTTGCCGTATAGCACCGATTCGAACTGAAACTAAGTCTGTTACAGGTGTCAGTAACGACGGACAACGAAAAAAGAAAGCACGTCACTATCCCTAATTTTTTTTACGGCATAAAGGACATACGGCCTAGTTCATGAGTTGATTTGGAAAGCATAACAAGTTAAGAGCTGGTGGATTCAGAGCCAACCTTGGGTGTAAGAGCTAAATCCAGTATAGCGGATATTGTTTTAGAACATACAGAATTTCTTAACCAGTTGCATATACCACAATTGACGTTAATATTCTGGATTGCACAAAGAGGCAAACCTTGCTTCAAAAATATCAAAACCCAAAATCAGATAATCTACGAATGTGAACTCATAAGATTTAGTTAACAAATGTTCACTCATGTAGATGAATCTCCGCTATATACATTATAAAATTGAATATTTCTAAGCAAGCTCCTCCGGATTTTGCTGCTGTTTTCGTCCAGAATAGCTTGTACACAGGAACATACACATAGAATGAACAGCTTTCCGCATACCCATGTTTACTACCCAGACAGATGGGCGTCTTAATGGATGTGTTGTTCTCTACAGTATTTGGTCCGAAATAACAAGCTGTTCTTAAATATCCTGACTTCAAAAATATACAGGCCTTCTAAAGTATAGTGTTTCTGAATAAATTAAAGCTCTCTCCGTCCTCCTCGTGTTTCGATGTGTCTGCGTCGTTATATTTATGTCGAATAATGAAGGTCGATCGTGGAGACAACGTAATAACAAATGGGACCGAAACCACAATGAGTGTAATTCGCGGTCGCGCGGGTAACGTGACGGTAATCGCTGCATCTCGGTTTGGAGGCACATAACCGCTACGTTGCAAAATGTGGCGCAGAAGATCAATAGTATTGAAGTATTTATTTACATCATCACTTCACGTAGATTCCCACAAGCACGCTCGATACGCACAAATTTTCAGCGTGAAATGCTTTTGGCTCCCGTTTCCGGCGACCTTCGAGTGACCTTGAGCCAAAAGCCAGAGCCGTTATCCGGGCACTCGTACGAGAACATCCGGGCAAGTAGCGAGATCAAAACGAGATCATCCGGGCTACCAGTCAGAAACTTAAGAAGGTCCAGTCTCTGGTTCCCCAACATTTTGTGCAGGACCACATTACAACGCTAGTTACTGCCCAAACAACTTACAAAAAATATTGCTTCCGAGTTCTTCCTAATGTTTGTTCACAATATCACTCAAGCTGTGACTTCTAGTACGTTGAGTTTTATCTATCATTTCCAATAGCAACGTTCAAAAGGCGGATACAGGGTACCATATACTTCAATGTCATCGTTTGACGCTGAGACAGGGTTGTCTGTGCTCTTTTGAACGCTAGCGGTCCGCGAGTTCCGCGGCGCGGATATTGCGTCGGCTCGTGAGATGGCGCCACGCTGCGCCTCCTTCAGGCGCTTTTCTTCTTCCAGCTGGGCAGTCTGCTCTGTCTCCCTAGCATCTTCCACTGCCTGTCGTGCCGCATTCAGCCGGTTTTCTTATTCTGGCTGGGCGGCGTCCATATGGGCCAGTGCACAGTATGGCATGGTACGGTTAAGTGGGGTGTGCCGTTGCGAACATGTAGTGCCTCCATTTTAAGATTGTGGCTACTATCATCTTCAACCAATCTGCTTTTGCCGGCTTCCTTTTCATGCTTACATCTAGTCTCGATTACTGGAAAGCCAGGAATGTTTTTCGTTTCTCTTAATTTCTTTACTCATTATCAAAACGCTAATGTCATACCCTTTAGCCCTGCGAGATTCTCATGCGTTCGCATATGTCCTACTACATATTATGTTCTTTTGAATACCTTATAAGAAGCAGTACACGTTATCCGGCTATCATTTCCCACAATGCGTCAACCGCACCACTGCGCGCTTTCTTTCAACAATAATCTAAACCCTCTCATCTCTTCACCAAAGCATCGCGTGCTCCCAGCTCATTCCCACTCTCCCGATGCTTGGAGAGAGATGTTTGAGAACAGAAACACTTCACTAACCTTTTGTTCCCTTCATGATTAATGTTCCCATGTTACAAAGAAAGACTACGCTAAATCACGATACACGCTGTCGCCTCTGAGATTTCAGTCGCAAGTTACAGGAACATGCTGTGAAAACACAGTGAAGGTCGGAGATCGAAATTAAGATAATGAGCAAAAAACGAGAACAAGATGAAAGCCGCAGCCGACTTTTCGAGAAGTGGACTTGTTTTGTCACGGCGACATATCCTTTCGTCGGCACAGAACCTGCGGTTCTTCTTAAGGGGAGAGCGGGTTATGTGGGTGGGCGAGGCAACGAACAAGTGTGTGCTACCGGCCAGGGTGTAGAATTGAAAAGAGAGACGTGCTATTCAACGTCGGTGGATGAATGTGAGGTATCGTTGTGTGTCAGTCAGTTGACAAGTCGCTGTAACTTCCTTTTCCGCGGAAGGGGCCCAGACGCCCGGTAGAAGAGAGGCGGGGACTATCTGCTCTGTTGAAGGTTAGTAAACTATCCTTTCTCTGAAAGAGAGAATAAAAGTAGCGGCCGAAAATGGTGCTTGCGGAAAAAATTTACGAATGTATAAATAAAAGAATGACAGAAAGGAAGAAAAAAAGAACAGAGCAAACGATTAGAAATAAAAATAATCTGGTGTTCTTGCCTATAGTCTGAAATTTAGCATACGAATAGATTCTAAAGCTCGCTTTGAAACGTTTATGCTTATTCGTTGCAATGTCTTGAACTTATGGATGAGGTATGATTCTCTGTATTTTTTGTCTCGCGCAAAACGGAAATTTGACTGCACGATGTAGATTTTCATCAGTCATCACCTGGTGGTTTGAGGTACTCAGCGATTGCTTTGGGAAGCTTTTTAGCGTTGTACGCGCGACGTCGGTTTAATCTGACTTTCATTGGTTGTTCCGTTTCACCGATATATTGTTTCCTACAGAAGGAACATTCAACCATATAAATCACATCCAAACTAGTACAAGTAAAGCTAGTTTTCATTTCGTGTGTATAACTAATTGCGGTGCTTTTTATTTTAATGTCCCTTTGAAGGTGCCTGCAAGTTTTGCACCTGGGGCATGACGACATGCCTTTATTACGGGAGAATGATGTTGGCTGACCTTCGCGCACTAACATGCCTTTAATATTTCTGTTGCGGCTATAAGTCATCCTTGGTGCCACCGGGAACGCGTCTCTCAGATGCTCGTTACTTAGTAATACTGGGTCGTATTTTCATAGGATGTTCTTTGTTTGGGAGGGCATCAGAATAGTTTGTTATAAAGGCTGCTGGTCGTTGTTTCTGGTGTAGGCTGTTTCTCAGCTTATTCCCACTGCCTCTCCAATCTTGGAGCCTTGTAGGGAGGAACTTGTGGATAGTTTCTGTCTGCTAGCGTTGCCTTAAGGCCATTTAGGTGGTGGATACAATCGCGGTCTTCAGTGCAGATTCTTTTTATTCGTTTCGCTTGTCCTATAAAAATGCCTTGCTTGCAGTCTAAATGTTGCTGGCTATCCGTACGCTTCCGGTAAAGTGTCGTTCTCTGTTTTCCATCTTCTATGTAGACCGTTGTGTCGAGAAAATTTATTTGACTAGGAAAGTGTTGAGCAGTTAATTTAACCCTAAAGGGAAAGTGGTTGAAATGGCTAATTAGGTCAGTTAGCACGCTTGTGCAGTGTTCCCATATTATAAATAGGTCGTCAGTGTAACGCAGACCCCGCAGGGCCATCTGCGTCAGCAGGCGTTTGCTGGGTTGCGACGCCACGTATCGGAGCACAAGAGGATTGGACCCCCTCCCGCCTGTAGCCGTGCGCGGCCTAGCCGTGTCTGGGGAAAGGGGCACCCTGGGGCTTGAGCCAACACCGGGTGCGTGGACCTTCAAGACCCATCGGCGAAGGCAACACACCTCTTCGGCCTCTGTTTCACATAGACGGCTCCTTCAGACTGACACACCTGGAGGAAACAGGCAGTCGCGTTTTCCTTTCCTCCTCTTCAATCTTAGTCTGTCTCTCTCGCCTTTTCATCTGTCATCTCTTGTATTCCCTTCTCACTTCAGAATTTCCGGGCGGCAAGGGTTAACCTTGTGTGGGTAGCCAACCTTGGATACACGATATTTGGTTATAGTAGTGGCGTACAGCTGGCATTTGCAGGACCTGTCCTTTCCAGGTCCTGCAGCACCTCATCGTAGGGCTCCATGACGGGTGGCTGGCGTTGTTGCCGAAAACTTTAGCTTTACACATGGCAAGCTCATTCCGTTCACTCCCGATCGGTCTCAGAAACGAGGGCGCACCGAAAAAGTTTTCAAGTTTTCTGGCCGAAATATTGACAATTTTCCACGATTTCGTGTAATTCATTCAGAGAAAAAAATAAAAGGCAGTGAGGATGATTTCACCTTTTCTGGTTGCGAAAACACTGACTGAATTTTTTGGCCCAGGTTATAAACCCTCCAAGTTAGCAAGCGGTGATCTCCTTCTGCAACTACGCGAAAAGAAACAACACAAAAAACTGTCTAATCTCGTGTCATTCGGGAATCTCCCAGTGACGGTCACACAGAACCGCACGATGAACGCCACTCGCGGAGTTGTTTCTGATGCTTATGTCATGTTACTTTTGAGTGTCGATGCATAAAAGAACGTTTTGTTAAGAAAGTAAGTGGCACGCCAATGCATTTCTCCGCAAAGTTCGGGAATTATTGTATCGAAAGTGGGGTCAACCTTACAATTCGTTCCAAGTTAATCCGCCTTGCGAACTCCACGGCTAAAATTTGTTAATTGCAATATGGGACATAAGTTAAATAGTTATAAACTTAATTAGTGTATTTTCGTCAATTAGTCTATTATCCATTTCAATTTTTTCTGCAAGCAGTGTCCGCCACCTCGAGTAGACCACTTTATGATCTAGAACTGTGCTACCTACCAGGGGCTACCTTTTCAAAATTTTGAAAGTGTCCTCTGAAACACCCTGTACGCTGTGCCGAGGAAAGCATATGTGACCTTGAAAACGACAGGAACATGCTTTAGGATTTGACATTTTCTATTGTCTTTAACAGGTTGATATATGTCCAGATTCGTCACTAATGTTTACTTAGTATTTTAGAAATAAAAGTGCAGCGGTTCCACAAAGGAGTCGCTCTACAATACGTAGCAATGTCACGGACAGGTATGCATATCGCCGAATGTGAAGTACCTTATTTGTCGCTGAGCTTTGTTTATATATTTATACTGGTGCACCTTAGGCGGTATTGAGGATAAATCGCTTTACTTTGCAGAGCGCCTATTGAAGGTTTGTATGACACACGCACCTTTTGGGTGCGTGTGCCATACAAACCTTCATAACCTTCAACCCCACAATTATGGCCTCTGGAAGACGCGATGCATATATGCTGAGTCTAAGCACGCCGACTGATCACTTAGTGTCCCACAATAGGCTCGCTGGAGCATACTTACAGGACGGTGTTATTTCACACTTGTGCTGAACGTGTGCTTGGTAAGTCTCACAGTACATACACCAGAGGCTTTGGTCTCCAGCAATCTGCTCTTTATGAGATCGCTCTAATTTTTTCACGCACATAGTGTCGAGCTAGACAGCATATAGTACTTCCCAGTCATCATCATCATCATCATCATGGTTACGCCCACTGCAGGGCAAAGGCCTCTCCCATACTTCTCCAACTACCACGGTCATGTACTAATTGTGGCCATGTTGTCCCTGCAAACTTCTTAATCTCATCCGCCCACCTAACTTTCTGCCGCCCCCTGCTACGCTTCTCTTCCCTTCGAATCCAGTCCGTAACCCTTAATGACCATCGGCTATCTTCCCTCCTCATTAAGTATCCTGCCCATGCCCATTTCTTTTTCTTGGTTTCAACTAAGATGTCATTAACTCGCGTTTGTTCCCTCACCCAATCTGCTCTTTTCTTATCCCTTAACGTTACACCCATCATTCTTCTTTCCGTAGCTCGTTGCGTCGTCCTCAATTTGAGTAGAACCCTTTTCGTAAGCCTCCAGGTTTCTGCCCCGTACGTGAGTAGTGGTAAGACACAGCTGTTATACACTTTTCGCTTGAGGGATAATGGCAACCTGCTGTTCATGATCTGAGAATGCCTGCCAAACGCACCCGATTCCAGTAAACGCTTCCCAGTAAGGTTTAGCAAATGAGTGTGATAATGATGTTGAAATGCAAAAAAAAATTATCCTGTTTACCTTCTAAAGTGTTGGTGAAGGTCACTGTTTCCGTCGACGTGGGGAGAATTTCCTCAGTGAACACTGCGGTAACCGCCGTCTCTGACAGAAAAAAAAAAGTCAATCGATTTCATGTTTCGTTACAAACCAGTGCCCGACATTCTTCCAGTGAACTGCAAATATTTAGTAGTCAAAAACACCCATATCGCTAACAATAAATAATAAGCAATACGTGGAACTGTTTTTCGAACAAATTCTTCTTTGTTTTCTTCCGGGTTGCAGGTTGCCTAAATAATGCGTTTTCCCCAACTTCATCATATAGGACAGAGCCTACAGCCAACGTCTGTGCAACAGTCACAAAAAGAGCTATTCTCGCGCATTTCTCTTCGGAAACGCACATTTACCTTGGGTTGAAAATTAATTCCAAACTTATCTGACGTCTAGAGTCTCCAAATGTCTTTTTCTGCAAAAACGAGTGTCAAAACCTGGCTAACACTGTTCCACAGCTCAAAGTGAAGCAGTTTAACAATCATAACCGTGCCTGTAACAGTACAAGACAGCTTCTTATTTGTTTCTTATTATTACATGCAAATTATATGGCATATTCTTGCAATATTTCCACCAAAATCACGTCATTTTGCATTCAGAACAAGAGCACGGGAGCGCATATTGAGAGGGAAGAAGATGCTTACCTCCTTACGGCAGTCTACTGGATTTATATTTCTTGCAGTTTGATAAGCATACTTGACGCAATTTAAAGAAAGTGTGAAGCACATTTTCATGTTCTAACTTTAAATCGTGGTTAGACTGGCGAACAAGAGATTAGAAAGCTTGCGTGTTCCCTAAGTTTTGCACATAGCATATGACTGATCAATGAATCAACAGTTAGCCCGCATATTGCGAACGCTCGTGTTATTTGATAATATTATTGCGTATTGACATGACCAAAAGGCCACCGACATTTACGTCGTTCTTTTTCAATGTCCTTGGTCGGCCGTCATTGTACAGGCCTTCAACTACAACGTTAAGAAGGAGCGGCCGCCTTTCACAATGCCGACTGACAGCGAGATTTACGGGCACACGCTATGATGTTGAAATTATATTGTCGCCCTAGCATGAGAATTCTCATAAGCCTTTTGACGCATTCGCATGCCTGAACACATGCTTTGTGGTGCTTGCAAGTACTGCCACCGATGACAGCTGCCACGGCGGGTGCTTGAAGCCAAATAAGAATAGCCGAATTACAGCCACGCAGCTTACAAATTGCTCCTATGACCAAGAATAAAGCTTCCAGCAATTGCTGGCGCATAGAGAAATTGTATATTTACGTTGGTAACTTTCACCTGACTTAAGTAATTTATTTTGTTAAATATAGTTGTAGTCTGCTGTTTCCTGTCCTACGCCGACTTTTATAACATATTTGTTTCACTCACTGTAAAGGTTCCTATATTTCGTAGAACTCTATGAGCAAAGGTTTTCCAATTGCAGTTCACATTTCGGCACCTTTCTTTCAACTGTTCAGCGTTAGAATGTCCTTGTGCCTCACTACTGCAACACATGAAATGAACTACTAAATGAAGGCCTCTTAATAAATTATATGTGCGGCATACACACTTGGTAACATCCCTTCTATACCCCGTACATACCTTTTAAGGACGGTTCAGTCGTGAGAGGATGTGTAGTGTTTTGAGGATGAATTGTCTTGTTTGCACCTGGAAAGACGCGTTCAGCGGTAAACAATTGGAACAGTGAGTTCTCCTTAGTTACGGTATTCCAGAAGACTACGTTTAACTGTGTAGACATTTACGATCAACGACGTCCGAACTCCGGTGCATATGACAGATTGTCACTCCTGGGAGACTCCTCTTTGCTAGCCTTTGAATGCCAGGTAAAAGAAAAGTAACGTCTTGCCAGGGTCTGGCTGTCTTGTCAGAGTTAGCGACCACAATAAGAATCTACTTTGAGATCGTTCTCGTTTGGTGTGAAGTGTTTCTATTGAATTGCAACAAGACTTTGCTGAAATTTTCTGTTGAAAGGCCCGAATTGAAGCCGCTGAGTGCACTTGGCATGTGCACACGGAGTGAACTTTGAAAACTAGCACCAGTTCGAGATAATCGCCTTATGATTTCAGGCAAAATTCACTCAGTAACGCAAAAAAATAAAATTTACCTTCTTAAACAGTGCAAAGTAAACCTAACCGCAACACCGGGGCATTTTGACCCAAAATTGGGAAACGCATACCTCAACGCTTGTGGCAGGCTCTCTTTAAGGGAAAATGTGGGGGTCATAGGCCAAAATGTATCGTAATGCATATTTATTCTTGAAGGTATAGTGCAGAAAGCCTGTACGTAAATGTAAAGGTTTGTGCTCATTTTATGAATATGGATCCATCTTTGATTACTTGTTTTAGTTTTAATATATCTTTGGTTTTAATTTAACCTTAAGAAATATCTCCTGTTTTATATACAGCAAGCAACACTTCGAAGGCTAGAAAATTTTCTGTCACTGGTAGTTGCGATCAAAGAAACAGTCCCTCACACAGAAAAAATATGGGCCGGAATCATATATTTACGTGCAACCATGCAGCACACTTCGATATCTCAAAATATGACGTGCGTCGTAGCGGATCTAGAACATAGTCGAGCCGAGGGACAAGTATTTGCAGCCAGCAGCAAAAGCGCGCCGTTCTCCCTCACGATGAGAATACACTACATCGCATCCTAGAAGCACAGTGGTGTACAAATAATGTGTAACTTGACCTAACCTTAACTTCGCAAGTTATAGCAATATATGAACTAGTCAATTCCTGCAAAGCGCGTAGAGGTAATAGGAAAATGTAAATGCACCGTGGAACACACGAGGTAAGTCTGTTATTTATTTATTTATTTATTTATTTATTTATTTATTTATTTATTTATTTAAACATAACTAACAGGCTCCTAGAGACATCGTGTAAGAGGGGAGGGTACACCCAAAGATTATACAATAATTAGAATACACATGTGAATACATGTACAAAATATACAGTGTAAGAAATGCGCGCTAACATACAGTAATGTGGCGTCGAAATTATACGAAGGACAAACCGCACGCTTTTGAACGCGAGAGGTCAATGAACAAGAAACTTTCACAAAGTAAAATATAATCAATAGAGTTACAGAGCGAGCGGAACATATTTGGCTGTAACAAAACAGTATTTAAGGGATAGTCATCATCATCATCATCATCAGCCTAGTTACGCCCACTGCAGGGCAAAGGCCTCTCCCATACTTCTCCAACTGCCCCGGTCATGTACTAATTGTGGCCATGTTGTCCCTGCAAACGTCTTAATGTCATCTGCCCACCTAACTTTCTGCCGCCCCCTGCTACGCTTCCCTTCTCTTGGAATCCAGTCCGTAGCTCTTAGTGACCATCGGTTATCTTCCCTCCTCATTACATGTCCGGCCCATGCCCATTTCTTTTTCTTGATTTCAACTAAGATGTCGTTTACCCGCGTTTGTTGCCTCACCCAATCTGCTCTTTTCTTATCCCTTAACGTTACACCCATCATTCTTCTTTCCATAGCTCGTTGCGTCGTTCTCAATTTCAGCAGAACCCTTTTCGTAAGCCTCCAGGTTTCTGCCCCATATGTGAGTACTGGTAACACACAGCTGTTGTACACTTTCCTTTTGAGGGATAGTGGCAACCTACTGTTCATGATTTGAGAATGCCTGCCAAACGCACCCCAACCCATTCTTATTCTTCTGGTTATTTCAGTCTCATGATCCGGATCCGTGGTCACTACCTGCCCTAAGTAGATGTATTCCCTTACCACTTCCAGTGTTTCGCTACCTATCGTAAACTGCTGTTCTCTTCCGAGACTGTTAAACAGTACTTTAGTTTTCTGCAGATTAATTTTCAGACCCACCCTTCTGCTTTGTCTCTCCAGGTCAGTGAGCATGCATTGCAATTGGTCTCCTGAGTTACTAAGCAAGGCAATATCATCAGCGAATCGCAAGTTGCTAAGGTATTCTCCATCAACTTTTATCCCCAATTCTTCCCACTCCAGGCCTCTGAATACCTCCTGTAAACATGCTGTGAATAGCATTGGAGATATCGTATCTCCCTGTCTGACGCCTTTCTTTATAGGGATTTTGTTGCTTTCTTTGTGGAGGACTACGGTGGCTGTGGAGCCGCTATAGATATCTTCCAGTATTTTTACATATGGCTCATCTACACCCTGATTCCGTAATGCCTCCATGACTGCTGAAGTTTCGACTGAATCAAACGCTTTCTCGTAATCAATGAAAGCTATATATAAGGGTTGGTTATATTCTGCACATTTCTCTATCACTTGATTGATAGTGTGAATATGGTCTATTGTTGAGTAGCCTTTACGGAATCCTGCCTGGTCCTTTGGTTGACAGAAGTCTAAGGTGTTCCTGATTCTATTTGCGATTACCTTAGTAAATACTTTGTAGGCAACGGACAGTAAGCTGATCGGTCTATAATTTTTCAAGTCTTTCGCGTCCCCTTTTTTATGGATTAGGATTATGTTAGCGTTCTTCCAAGATTCCGGTACGCTCGAGGTTATGAGGCATTGCGTATACAGGGTGGCCAGTTTCTCTAGAACAATCTGACCACCATCCTTCAACAAATCTGCTGTTACCTGATCCTCCCCAGCTGCCTTCCCCCTTTGCATAGCTCCTAAGGCTTTCTTTACTTCTTCTGGCGTTACCTGTGGGATTTCGAATTCCTCTAGGCTATTCTCTCTTCCACTATGGTCGTGGGTGCCACTGGTACTGTATAAATCTCTATAGAACTCCTCAGCCACTTGAACTATCTCGTCCATATTAGTAACGATATTGCCGGCTTTGTCTCTTAACGCACACATCTGATTCTTGCCTATTCCTAGTTTCTTCTTCACTGTTTTTAGGCTTCCTCCTTTCCTGAGAGCCTGTTCAATTCTATCCATATTATAGTTCCTGATGTCCGCTGTCTTACGCTTGTTGATTAACTTAGAAAGTTCTGCCAGTTCTATTCTAGCTGTAGGATTAGAGGCTTTCATACATTGGCGTTTCTTGATCAGATCTTTCGTCTCCTGCGATAGCTTACTGGTTTCCTGCCTAACGGCGTTACCACCGACTTCTATTGCGCACTCCTTGATGATGCCCATGAGATTGTCGTTCATTGCTTCAACACTAAGGTCCTCTTCCTGAGTTAAAGCCGAATACCTGTTCTGTAGTTTGATCCGGAATTCCTCTAGTTTCCCTCTTACCGCTAACTCATTGATTGGCTTCTTGTGTACCAGTTTCTTTCGTTCCCTCCTCAAGTCTAGGCTAATTCGAGTTCTTACCATCCTGTGGTCACTGCAGCGTACCTTGCCGAGCACGTCTACATCTTGAATGATGCCAGGGTTCGCGCAGAGTATGAAGTCGATTTCATTTCTAGTCTCACCATTCGGGCTCCTCCACGTCCACTTTCGGCTAACCCGCTTGCGGAAAAAGGTATTCATTATACGCATATTATTCTGTTCTGCAAACTCTACTAATAATTCTCCTCTGCTATTCCTAGAGCCTATGCCATATTCCCCCACTGACTTGTCTCCAGCCTGCTTCTTGCCTACCCTGGCATTGAAGTCGCCCATCAGTATAGTGTATTTTGTTTTGACTTTACCCATCGCCGATTCTACGTCTTCATAAAAGCTTTCGACTTCCTGGTCATCATGACTAGATGTAGGAGCGTAGACCTGTACAACCTTCATTTTGCACCTCTTATTAAGTTTCACAGCAAGACATGCCACCCTCTCGTTAATGCTATAGAATTCCTGTATGTTACCAGCTATTTCCTTATTAATCAGGAATCCGACTCCTAGTTCTCGTCTCTCCGCTAAGCCCCGGTAACACAGTACATGCCCGCTTTTTAGTAGCACAATAATAATGGAAAACTCAAGAAACAATAACACGTTAGGTTATGTAGAGTTTGAAAAATGCGTTGTTAGAAAATGCCAGAAATTTTCCTGGTCACTCTCATGAGCGATGGCGTTACGCAGATTGTTCCAAAGGCGAATGGCTCTTGGAAGACTGGAGTAGTTAAATTAATTAGTCTTTGCGTAGATGAGCATGAAATTGAACTGATTGTACAGCTGGTATGACCTGTAAGGAAGAGTTTCAAGAGGCAGTACTGATGGCGCGGTATTATGAACATATTTATGAAATAATGATAGCAGGGCTATACCACGACGATCATGCAAGGACTGTAGTGACAGGTCGAGTTTAATAAGTGTCATGCTTTTGTTATAGTCACAACAACGTGACATAAAACTCGCAGCCCTATTCTGAATAGATTCGAGTTTTGCGATCAACTATTTCTGATGGGGAGACCAGACGGATGTGGCGTATTCAAGCTGAGGTCGAACAAATGTTATATAAGCTAGTTTACGAATGTCTTTAGTAGAATTATGCAATTTGCGTCTTATGTACCCTAAAGATATCGAAGCACTGGCGCATATGTATGCAATGTGCGTTGAACACGAAAGAAGGTTAACACCAAAGCATTTATATTGAGTGTCATGCAAAATAGTGATGTTATTTATATGATAAAGAAACATAGATTTAGTATGCTTGCGCCTAACAGAGATAATGTTGCATTTAGAAACGTTAAGCTTTATTAGCCAAGTGGTACAAAGAGAAAAGTTCTAGCAAAGAGAAATATGTTCTAGATCTTCTTGGAGGATTGTATGATAATCGGCACATTTGATGGAACGATAAAGAATGCCATCGTCTGCAAAAATGCGCACGTATGAGGAAATGTTATTGGGTAAGCCATTAATGTATATTAGAAATAGTAATGGCACAAGAACGCTGCCTTGTGGTACACCTGAAGTAACATGCGAAAGAGGAGAGGAAAAATAATTAACTGCTGTGAATTGCTAACGATTAGAAAGGAAATTGCGAATCCATGTTAGTTTAAGAGACACTAATTTAAGAGCAGATAATTTCAATATCAAACGGCAATGTGCTACGAGGTCAAACGCTTTTGAAAAGTCTAGAAAAGCACAATCAGTTTGTAGATCCTCTTCCATGTTAGTATGCAAATCAGTTGTTAATTCTAATTATTGTGTTTCATAAGAGAAGTTTCTCTGAAATCCGTGTTGGTTAGAATAGAAAAAATTTGTTGGCTTCCAGGTAGCTGTAGACATTTGATGCAATTTCATGTTCTAGGATGTTGCAGCGTATAGATGTTAATGATATTGGACAGCAGTTTTCCGGTGCGTGTTTATCACCTGACCTAAATATAGGTATGACCTTTGCTATCTTCCAATCTGAGGGCAGCACGCCAGTCTCTAAAGATTGCGTGAAGATGTGAGACAGAATTTTACTGGATGCTATGAAGGTGCTTTTCATAATTTTAGAATTAATGTCGTCAACGCCGCAGGGTGTGGTTAGCTTGAGGTTATTATTAGGCATGGGACACCTTGAACTGTTATTTCAAATAGTGCCATGCATTGATAGTTTAGCTCCGATACATCCGGCAGATAAGGCTTATCGTCCGTGGTGAATATAGAAGAAAAATAAGTATTTAAAATATAAGCACAGTGATTATCCGGAATGGGAGTGTTATTACTGTTGTGAAAAGAAATGTTAGTGTAGCCCGGAGCTGGGCTTATAATGTGCCAGAACTTTCTGGGATTAGCTTTTAGAAGAGATGGTAGGTCATGAGTGAAGTGTAATAGGCCTGAGTGAAGTAACGAGAACGTGCGACAACATAGGACAACATGCGTAGCTTCCGCAGCGTTGTCCGCTGAGTATAAATGGCAGCATACACAGCGAAAAGTAACGCGGAGCCCTCTCCTACGGCAGTCTGTCCTAGTCCAATCATTGTTGTTGCCGGATACGTACGACCCACACTAACGGGGACAAAAGGAACAATATATACAACAAGTAGTAGTGCAATAATATCGTATACTTGGCTATCTTTCATTACGAGGGCGAATCGGAAGGTCCTTGCTCCTATTTTTATTAGCGAAAATAAGGTACATACAGGTAATTTCAGATGTACAGTGCTCACGGAATGAAATGGGACGCGGAGCATTTTGTAGAACTCTACATATGTGCAAAGTACGCGAGAGCAGCATGTCATGTCGCTAGGAATTTGGTCACCGAAGGTGACCAGGACTCCGATGTAATTGTGTGCGCCTGAATTACGTCGATGTGACACGAACCGCAGCCGGTTGAAACGAAAGTATGCGCATTACTTAGCCCTAAATTAACGCATTTCATTCCGTGAGCACTGTACGTACCATTCTACGTACCTTGCACTATTTCTCCACATAGTCCCCAAACCAGCTTAGACATTCGTCCCATCGCAGCAATAAATTTGAAATGCCCCTGTGGTAGAATTTGTCCTCGCCGAAATGTGGGGGGGTGGGGGGGGGGGTCACATTGTCATGCAAGTCTTCATGCCCTTTTGTGAACTCACAACACTACCACCTCACACTTCTCAAAACGAGACACCTTCCCCCATGCGCGGGCCGCATTTCCCTGTGGATTTCGGTGGACGTTCGTCCCTTGCTGCATAGAAAACGAATCACACGTGGTTGCTCGTACACCGTTGACGTGTGAAGCACAACCGTCATCTTCAACAACTCACAGCAGCACCGTGCCGCGGCGCTACCGGCCTATAAGGCCTAAAACCCCTTAAACTTCGTAAAGTAGTGGCACGCTTTGAAGAGTGCCGGCTCCTCCTCGCGCACTCTGGCCGAGGCCGACGCCGCGTCGTTACTCGCCTAATAGCATCACGTGGGCCCTCGCGCCGTGCATCAGCGCTATTTTTGCTCGAGAAGCGTCTATGGAGTGGCGAGGAGCGCATGTTGGCGCCGTTGCTACGCTCGAGCAGTGTAGGCGGCGCCACGGTTGAGGAGGGAGCATGAAAGAGGGGAGAAACGAGGAGGAGTGAAGGCGGAGGAGGAGAGTGTCGCTACTTTACGAAGATTAAGGGGTTTTATTAAGGCCAAGCCGGTCCAAGGAAGGTCCACCGTTGTAAATGGATATGTTGACCTCCCAGATGCAGCTCTAATTTGGCTAAAAAATCAAATAGGGGCAAAGTCTTTTGACTCGCCCTCTTATTTCATCCACGAGCGAGGCTGAAGACTTTCCCGATAACTTCGCAACCCTTCTCGCTATTTTTTTAGCAACCGAACACATTACCGGAGTGAATTTATGGTGTTCTAGCGCGGCCACCAACATTTGCCTTGACTTACAGGAATCATACTGGTCCGGGGACGTGAACTTCTCGGCGAAGTGTTGCAGCACTCTCTTGAGCATGAGAAGTCTCGCGAACTGGCCCCTTCCGCAGATATTAGTCCCATCTGAGTATTCGATGTTGTAGGCGGCAAAACCGTACGAAAACGATGTCCAAGACATCTTGCTAGCACACAGCTGCAAGAGCAAGAATGTTTTAATCAACTTTTAGACACAATAAAAACGTCCTTCTCGTAGAGCATAGAAATTAATTCGACGTTGAACACCAAGGAGCGCTTCGTTTAATCTACATATTTACAGCCCAATTTAAATAAGAACTAA
Organism: Dermacentor andersoni; assembly: GCF_023375885.2. Taxonomy (NCBI): domain Eukaryota; kingdom Metazoa; phylum Arthropoda; class Arachnida; order Ixodida; family Ixodidae; genus Dermacentor; species Dermacentor andersoni. The sequence goes on along the minus strand of NC_092822.1, from coordinate 104,395,297 downwards.
GCACGTAAAGAATACATGTAAGCTGTGACGTTTTACTATCAAAATACGCAACACATCGCTGCCGCTCACAAGTCCTCGTGCCCCACTATGCACTATTACATTGTGCCAAAAAACATCGTGCTTGTGTTTCACTGATTTCCTTTTTTTACTCTGCCCAATAATTCGTTGTCAGTGTGCGATGTATGCAGCCATTCTAACGTAATGCGTCAGGCAGATTCGTCAACTTGAAACATCGCATACGTTCACTGTGAAATTACTTGTATTGTGAATAAGTAAAAATAAATGTCGTTTGACTGTTTTGAATTCAGAGCTACCTGCAGAACTCGAACAGTTTTGCCCAGCCACAATGCACATCCATACACGTGTTTGGGCGAATCATTGGTAATTTGATCGTTAAATATGAGGAGTGATCCTCGTGTTTGCTGCATATTTGGCGAAATAACTCTTTACGTTCCACCGAGGCCTTTGAAATGTTCCCTACATCCGCATGCTAGTGCTTCAGTGAGTATACGATATATTGCTCAAGCGTATGACGGTGACCATGATGATGAATATATAGAGATGACGAAGATCAAGGGGAAATATAATGCCCACAGTACTTCCCCCGCGTGCAGAAGCGGCCAACATAACCGCTGGTTATGGCGGTGAACGGCGTATGAAAGGCCTTAAGCGCCACACATGCACAATCTCTGTGGAATGGCAGCGGCCTTCAAAAGGCATGACAACAGGAGTGACGCTATAATCCAAAGGCGAACTTTGTTCCCGAAGAGCGTAGGGCCCGATGAAATGGGGTTGAAACTTTTCACGCGATCCAGGAGCGCGAACTGGGGCACACAGCAGCACTTCGTCTCCGGAGTGAAAGGAAAGGACACGCTGGGATGCATCATAGCGAGTTTTTCGATCTTGTTGACTGGCGTCGGTGCTAAGGCGGGCGCGGTGGCAACACCAGGCAATGCGCGAAACGAATTGCTCGCACGCTGATGTCGACGAGGGCATCGGGACACCAAAGAAAGAGACGTCGAGTACAATGATTGGTTCACGGCCGTAGACGAGGCAAAATTGTTAGTACCCAGTGGTGCGTTGGGGCACGCCCGCGTGGTATGCGAAAGTGACGAAGGGCAGAATGACATCCCAATTGATGTAGTGAGGGTTGATGTGCATTGATATCATGTCGGATAGCGTGCGACAGAAGCCCGCTGTGGGACCATTAGTTTGATGGTGGTAGCTGGAAACCGTCTTATGGATGGTGTTGGGTGCACGGAGGACATCGTCGAGGAGTAGCCTTTGGGTCACTCGCAAACATCACAAACTTGAGAGAGACAAAGTAGCCACGAGACAGCGTTGCGGTGTTGCGGCTATCCTTTTCTTGTCACCTACGCGTTCTTTCGCTGCACTTCTAACCCCTTTTACTGCGATTAGGATTATTGGGTAACTTTACCCACCTTTCCCATTTATGTAGTATGTCCGTATATCTTTCATGTCGCTCTACGAAAAACGAAGATTCTGTGAAATTTATCCGGTGCTGGGCAGAATCGAACCCCGTCAGACAGTTACCACGCACCAGCGTGCCACGCATCTCGGAGGCGACGCATGAACTTTGCGGTGGAGCCACGAGGTGGCGCACTGTGTCCAAAAAGAACCGTGAGAGTGGAGCCTGGTTCCAGCAAACGTCTCCTACATGACGCATTTTTGGCAGTACTAATACCAAGTGCCACCCCATTTGTTTAATGCTAATCGCAATAACATCGAGACTCGTCGTAAGATATTTTCTGCCGGAATATTTTGAATAACTTGAATACTAATGAAGTAAATCACCTTATATCGAAGCGATTCTTCTGTGTCGTAGATGAATGTCCTCTCCAGTGTCTTGTTGTACACGTACTCGGTGTTCAATCCTCTGACGAAGACTTTCTTCGAGTAGCTGGCGTTGGTGCATACCTGTGTGATAGTAAGTGACTTTTGCTTTTTGCGATCCGGCAATTCGAGTAGAGAGCGTGCGGCTTGGAACGCGTTCAATTTCTACTTAAAGATAGAAGTAACACTTTAGCGAATATCTATTATTCACGAACAAAAAGGAAGAAGAAATAACTGAGAAAGGAGCATACATTCGTAGTTCGGAAAACATACGTGCACTAAAATATCACGGTAATCTTTCTTTCAGTGTGTGCGTGCTGGTATTCTTGAAACCCAACATAGCAGCGCCTGAAAGCGAGCTTCGCCAAGTGTAAATGAAATTGCTGCTGCCGACTGTGTAAATTTAATATTCAGAAAGGTCCTGCTCTATTACAGAGCTACGTTTCTATAATACAGGATGTTTTTCTAGACGATACAGATATTTGATAAAAAGGTTATGATCGTGAGACCCCTGTCACCTTCGAATTTGAGCTCTATACGCCGAGGCGGAATTACATTTATCACTCCTTAACTAACTCTGAAATGTCTAATTAACGAAACTTCTTAATTAGCTTTCTATGAATAACTTGAGGGCTGTTGTTTATATGGGAAGCTTGTAGGGGATCACAATTTATGGCATACCCATAGTTTTATAAATCCCAAAACTCGGACGTAATTTCAGATATTCATCATCGAAATCGAAGGCAAAATCCAGGCAATATCCAGGCCGAGCGCGTCTCGCTGGGAACGCTCAGTCAGCAAGTGTGGGGCGAAGTTTGAACGATAGCATGCCGCGGGAAATCCTGATCCAACGTACAGCGGCACTTGCTTGCCAGGCAAAGCGTGCCGTACCAGTAGCTGCCGCGACTGGCCAAGACGTTCAATTTCAAACTTCCTCGCACTATGTGTCACCGGGCCTTTCGGTGTGACACGACAGCGGGTCCGCCTTTTCTGCGCTCCCACGGCGCTCGGATTCAATATTGCCTGAATTTGGCGCTGGAATTCGATCACGGATATTTAGAATTAGGTGCGATTTTCAAGATGGTTTAAAACATGAGGGCACGTTAAAATGGGCCTCCCTTCAAAGTCACCATTTATACAACTGCCCCTAAGGCACTAACAAAACAAACTTAACAAAGTTTTGTTAATTGTTAATTGCTGTACTGAAGCTCACGTTATTAGCAGCAAAGTATGTACGCCTCATCTAAGAACTCCTCAGTGAAGAGGCCACGTTCGCTGCACTTACAGCCTTTTTATAAAGAAATGTGTATTGTCTAAAAAAACCCTGTAAATTGCATGCGCGAATAGAATATCGATTTGTTCCTATTTATCTTCTTGGCTGTAACACCCCCTTGCCCGCTGGCACATGCATGGCTTATGAAGAATTTTTATTAAATAAATTAACACAATAAGTAACTTTGCGGACTATACACAACTTTAGCATAGCGTTACCATCTTACCGTGATAATACGGGCTGCCACGATTGTGCGTACGCTGAGTTTGGTGGGCTAAGTTTACCGACAATTTCAGGTTATTGCAGTTATGGTGTAACAACGTAGCGGTGCCCAGGTAGCCCGCTTGGATTCTAGCTAGCACGTGTTCCCTACTCTCCGCCATGACAGGAATGAAATAAATGCTAAAACCAGCGATCCTGTCCTCTGTTTTACTCGGAGAACAAAGAGTAAGCGCCGTTTTAATGACATCATTATTGAGATCGATTGTTTGCTTTGAGGTGGCTAGGTTTAGGAGAACGAATCCATGTGGAAAATTATGCCGAATTTTACCTATCGGATGGTGCCACGGCATTTAGCGTTGATCACCTCTGCGCAGTACAGTGACGCAATCTCTTAATTAGACATCAATTAGACAAATTTTGTGATCTGGATGCCGCCCACTGGCCGAAGCACCTTTTAAACGAGCAACCAAGCTCAATAATGGCGGCAAAACAGCTTTAGAGTTCGTCCTCAGCGTCAAATAGGACTACGCGATGCCTGGTTTTACTATTTATTTCTTGCTGTCCTGGAGGGGAGAGAATAGACGACCAATATAGCATCGAAGCAGGCAACTTGAACCCTTCACTGTTGTTACGCTGTCTTCGCAACCAATGGCAGCCGCCCAGTAAACCTACCGAAGCCCGGTAAAACTGGGCATGCAGGCAGGTTTGGCGACGCTAAGACAGTAACGCTATGCTAAACCTCCCTTATATTCGTTTGAAATTCCTTCATGCGTTTTATCAAGTGTTCTATAAGGCTGTTGAAGGTAAGATCATGTTCTTGCTGAAATACTAAAGGATTTTGATGTTCACAGCGGCAGCATGCTCGAATTATATAGTGCGTGGTAATACTGGGCAGTATTTGGCCGTGTTTAGAGAGTTTCTGACATAATGTGGCTACTATAGTTAATTTCCGCCTTACTGACAGTATCCATAAATACCAGAAGTTAAGGCTTATGTTGGGAAACATAGGGACGCCGCGTAGAAGGTGGCGAAGCCGCAAGTGTCCCAACCAACAACTCTACAGTCACGCAGGCCCTGTAGAAGCAAGAAAACCTATCACTTAGGAGTGGCGGTGTTGTTTCGGCAAGTTAAGGTACACCGCAATCGGCATATTTAGCCTTTCAGGTTTCTCACTAATCATGTGGTTAACCTCCCTGCCTTGTACTTTTCTCTTTCCTCCTCCTCCTCTCACTAATCGTGACCTCCACCTTCGGGAGAAACTCAACTGCCTGAATGGCGTCAGACTAATGGCAACGCTTATTTTCCTGCGTCCCAGATTATAATTGACAACAAACGGTTGTTTTACCCCAAAAAGAAAGGATTTGCCGAAATGGGAAATCGCGGCGGTCTCTAAGTGGCTGTGCACTGCATGTAAGATGGCTACGAGGTCATACTGCTTCATCTCCTGTGTAAGACTGGAAGCTGATACCGTGGAATAAGCGTGCCAAAAAAGATGTATGAGGGATTGGCAAAACTACGTTTAGAGCTTAGAGAGCTGAAATGAGAATCTTGATATCTATGTCGATGCGAAGCCGTGTTATTTCGGGAAACCAGTAAAATTGTTTTCCTTCAAATCCCTTCGCCGGCACTCCACGGGTACCTATATCTGCGCTTCTGAAACACCGGGTAGACGCCTCAGTTTTCTCCTTTAATGCGCTTCATCGAAGCGGCCGAGCCCTAAGCGTGGAGTTGAGCAGCTAGGTACACGTACCTTCACTATGCTGTCCAGCTGGAATTCGGGAATTGACGTACATAGTTGTAGGGGCGCATAGTGGCCAGGCTTCTTCGTCACCTTTGGATCCGGATGAGTGGGTTTATACCATCGGCCGAACATCGCCACCGAAACTGCAGCTTTGAAGCGCAGGCCACTGGAGCGCAAGCCGTGCAGAGCTTCGACTGCTGTTTCCTGCACATTGTTTTTAGTTATCGAAGCAAAATCAACCGTGTATTTCCCTGAACAGAACGAGTCCCCTTGCCGAAACATGGGCTCAAGGCTGCGGCTTTTTATGGTTAACACGCACGTTAAATGATATCACGCTAATATCCCGCCAAAACAGAGAAAATTTATATTTTGTAGCACTAATTTCACCGTAGGTCCCCTGTGTCTTTGAAAACGGCGTTCATGTCCATGGATTACGTAAAACAGTCTATTGAAGGCAAGCAAGCACTAATTAAATAAGCGTCACGTTAGGATGTGAGAACAAAAAATAAAAATGAATTAATAAGTAAAATTTGAATGCATCATTCTTGATAACCAAGAACAATATTTGGGAAATAGAAATACTCATTATTTATTCATTTAGTTACGACTTTATTCAGCATTATTTGTTTCTTTTTTGGGGAGGAAGCGTTACCCCAGAAACGACTCGCATTTCGATATTTAGGTATATTGGAAAACATGAATTTTCCGATTAGACAACTGACTGGGATAAAAATATTTGCAGTTAACCGAGAAAGCCAAGTACTATCGATAGTAGGTACAAAATTATTATATATAGTCACAAACATTTTGTAAAATTGCAATTGTTCGTGTGCTTTAGAAAATTGTAAAGCGAAATATACGAATCCGAAACCCTACAAGTAGGAACAGATATTGCTGTTTTGTTAACTTGATATGTTAGAGCAAATAAAGTTGACAAATGAATGCGCTTCATGTTTATGAATGTTTGAAAAAATCTTACTCGTAAGTTGCCTGTATATTAAAGGGCGCTGTATGATACACAAATTTCGGTCCAATTGTGTGCCTTTTTAGGTGCAGATGATATTAATAACGATAATTTGATAGGTATTTCTGATTTAGTAGCGAAATTCATTCCCGAGTTTTCTCTTGCTTTCTTTATTAGGAACTGCGTTCGTATTCAAAAATCTGCCCCTTCCGTTGGTAAACTTGAACGTGTGTTTTAAGCGCTATATCTTAATGAAATTGAGTTCAAGGTATGCCGAGTAAAACGTTTTCTACATTCTCATGAAATTAAATTGAAGCTAGGGGGTAAGCATTTTTCAAAAGAATTAAAATAGCTCTGTCTCTTCTAGGTCTAAAGAGGTTCCGTTTGGATTTAGCATCCAGAAGATTAGGAACAACAATTTATACAAGCTCGCTCCCGCATGGTGATTATACGAAGGCTTTCAAATGAATTCACTCAGAAGCAGCGTCGAAAACCTAAAAGAGTACGTGTAAAGATGATGAAGTATTCAAGCAAAATTATTCGATTTTACGTTTATTGTGTATCGGAGGAAGTTAGATTGTTCATTTACAGCCTGTGTCGCAATTCCATTGCCCCCATAACGTAGGAAACGCAATGACAAAAAAAAAAGGCTCACCAGGCTGTAGAAGTAGCTGTCCTCTGGGGGTACAAATCGGGGAGTCGGGGGCACGATGCGACAGTCCGCGAATTTTTTGTCTTCTTGGAAAAGATGGCCGATGCCAACCACGTAGTCAGGTGTATAAATGTCACTGCAAACAAAAGCAAACACTTGAGAAATATTTAACAAAATATAAATTATTTAGCGCCATTTTTGATGTCGCGTTTAGGTTGCACAAGCATAGGCAGGATTAGCCACCAGTAGCTTGAAAATAGATATCTAGCGAAGCACGAAGGCGTGAGACTTCCTGACTCCTGCAGCTACAGAACAACATGCCGTTGTAATATAGCCTTTACTCTTCGTTTTATTAAGCTTCGTTCTCACTTTTAATTATTTCACGGCTGTGTTCAGTACGTCGCCAAGCGCAAACTAGAAGCGACAGCAAATCTCACGTAAGGACTGCACAGGATCAATCAAGTTGCCTATGTTATCTTCGCTAATTACCTACACTGTTAGACCGTTACCGCACTACTCTAGCCGCCTTTTCAAGGTCACATGACCACAAGCCTGCCATCAAGGTAATGACGGCTATGGTTAGTTATGATACGATAAATTGTTACAATCTGAATATCGAACCGATTTCGATTTGGCTTCAGTAGTTAGGAATATAGGCTAGACTGATTGGGCGCGTTCTTGCAGCACACAACCCTAAAACAAACTTTCCGGTAGGTACTGTTATGATCAAGAACGAATCAACAAACAAAAGTTCACAGTACTTCATTCGGCGAGCCATCTCCGACGTGAACTGGAAGGTCGCAAATCCAGATGCTAGAAACGTGTACCCGTTTCGCTGAGCTTTCCCAGCAGCAGGTGCATCCGTTGATTCCTGCTCCTTGAGGAACACTGAGACTTTCTAAAAACAAACGGTACGGTACACAAAAACGTTTGCCGTATACTACGACAAGGAGGTACGGCAAACAAAAGTGCACGAAATAATATAAGTTTGGTGTTTCATAACTTTTATTCGCATCTAACTTTTATTCGCATCTATCAATGCGAAAGCGTACTGCACCACAGCTACTAACAATGAGATAAGGCATGGCGCACCTCCTAGCCGTCGTTGAAACGACAGGATTCCCATCATGGTTGCGAATAAATAAATGAGCTTTTACTTGCAAATAGATTTACTTTAAGTTTACCTGAATAGTTACTGGATTTACTAGCGTACACGTTCTATGAGCAGTCCTTGCTGTGTTTAAGTCAGTCAAATTAACAGCTCGCACGTGCACCCAATCAAAATAACGTGCAGCTTCGGGCTCGCTGAGAATAACGAAATTCCCCGAGTAAGGGTGCTCGAGAAGCGTTCAGAAAGATCACGTTCAGTATTATTTCCAGCGCTCGCGATTTCACAAGAAACCAGATAAGACAGATCGCTCAAACACATGAGCTCTCAAACTCATACATCCTTGGATTCACTCCAACTCACGTAATCATCGAATAAAGCACGCTCGCACAATCCTGCGCTGAGATTTACAAAATTTCGTTATTCCATGGGGCTTGTCGAGTATTGTCGATTCATATTCTCTTGACCAAACTTTGTAATCTTGCAAATAGTCAGGACGAGAGTCAGATAGAAAAGTATTTTCTCACATAGAAAGTAGCATCTAAGTTTAATGGCATCAAAATTCAGCGATTTGACTCGCTGAAGTTGGAACAGGTACGTGTGCCTGAGGCCGGTGGAGGTGGACACAGAAGAGGGCGACTTCAAATCACATAAACTTTATATATTGTAAATTATTATCCGTGTAATTTTGGTTATACCCTGGTGGTTGCCTCCGCTATTTCCTGAATCTATTATCGATGCTCAATTCATATCCACGTTGTTATTCGCTTTCGAAGAAGGCTCATGGGATAATGATTCGAGCAATTCACAAAATGAACTATAAGGAGAAACTAACATAGGTGGCCATCGTGCCATATTTTTATTTGTTCGACAACATGCTTAGAATTTGTACGTTCCTTGCATGATCTTTTTAGTCAGTGGTGGCACTACAGTGAAGTAAGAAATGTCGATCATTCTAAAGAAGTAGTAAACGACAAGACGCGTCTTATTTGCCAAGACTTTACGCATGAACTAGTAATTCGTATTGCATTCAACTAGCTAATGATTACACTAGTGCGTGGACCAGCACACAGTCACTGTTTTGGTCATGATGGTCCTAGCTACACTCAGTGTGTAGCTGAACAGTTCCGTTTACACGTGAAAACTTCTAAGGTAATTACGCAACGTTCTTGTTATTTGTTTGAGTTTCCGAAGGGCACTTAGGCTGTCAGTACAGACGTGGGCTTCGATGGCGTTAGGCAAGGTGACGTAGTCTCTAATCGCATTGTCTATAGATTGTGACTCAAACAGAAATGGATCTGAGAAGTGCGACTGATGAGATTACTTGTATACGTTGTACATTTGCAACAGTGACTAATGTTCTAGCGAATGGAAACGTCACCATGTACACAATGTCGATCAATATATAGGCAGCAAGAATGTCTCAAATGAAAGCCTTGGGTGCAGTAGCTTGCTATGCATCTTTTCTCTGCTGTCTCTGTTGGTTTTAACGTCCTTTGTCCGTTCAATGCCGTGTTTAACTCTAAACCTTCAAACCAACACACCTGGTATAGGGCAAATTTGTACACTATCGTGAAGCTGTAAACAAAATGAATGCATATATTACCTGCAGAATGTGCAGCAAACTAGAGACATTTTCCGTTGAGTAGTCGTAGACTTGCGTGTTGAGTATGCCGTAATGTGAAATGTTCAAGTCCCAAAGCTTTCGCAAGTGAGCTGTAGTCTCCGGTTTAGTCATGATTTTTTCAACTACTTGGTAGTTCCTGAAAATACATTATACACAAGATGCCTCTGAATACAAGCTATTAAAATTTTTTTAAAGGATAATCGCAAACTTCTTTCCTGTAATTGTATATGTTTTTTAGAGCGCAGCTGTTAAGCGCGAGACACATGATGCGAATTTTCCACGATCGGTCCTATGACGCGTTGTGTGCGACTTGCCGCATGCAGTGATTCGGAACACAAGGTACGAATGAGCACACGGCGCGCAGCTCCGCCCTCAACCGGCACCCTTGCATGGAAGCTCGAAATACTGCGCAACTTCGCAAAGAAACGAAAACAAACGCGTTTTCTACAGCTCTCTCGTTTCAAACAAATGATGCCAATGTAAACACGACTACTATATGCGAACAGCATAGACGTGTTTCCGCAAGGCTGCGTACGCAGTGTCCGATCGATTCACAGCCGCCCATGGCTCAGAGACGGTATAGGCCTAGCTCGCTTGGCCGTGGAATCAAAGACCGGTGGCGCATGCGACAGGGCCGCAAGAAGCTCGTAATGAAGCTCCTATGTGAGTAAGCACAACGTGTAAACAATTATGTCGCGCGTAAATTGCAATTCTTTTGGTTTTGTCGACGCCTGGGGACGCGAACGAGCAAGCCAGGCAAGCTTACGATCACTGTGAGACTGTATAGGCCTAGCTCGCTGGCCGACGGATCCAGGGCCGGCAGCCCTTCCGATCCGTCTGTAGCACGTAATAAAGCGCCTACATGCGTCAGCAAAATCAATGCCTGAGCATTTATGCTGCTCCTAAGTTAAAATACGATTAGTTTTCCCGACGCCGTTGGTAGCGATGACCGATGAGAAACCACGCCAGACAGGCGAGTCGCTTTGCATAGACGACTGCTGCAGCGTCTGCGCTGACCGCTTCCGAGTCGAAATCATGCCAGCAATTTTTACTATATCGCGCAACGTTTTATAACACGCGCACTCTCAAGGTCACTTTACTGTATAAGTTATTTCGTGTCAGAAACAAATTGTACTCGATTTACGTGCCAACGGCAGCGGCGAAAGAGGCCAGCGTTTCGACCAGAGAGAAAAGAAAAGCACCTCCACGATCGGAGCGGCGAGGCGCTCGCTCACCGGCCCCGACCTGCCGGGTCTACCACGTGGCCATGACGTACACGCTACCGGCGCTGTCATTGGCTGCGGCCGTCCGAACGATGCGGCAGTCGCGCGACCATATCCAGCAAGTTGGTCACATGCGCGGCGCGAGATTCGACGTCGCATGCGGCGGATCCTGTTGAGAACCTGTTTAGCACGGTTCCTGATGCGAATGGCGATCCCGGCAGGGGCGTCTGCGCCAGCAGGCGTTTGGTGTGTTGCGAGACCATGTACCCGAGCACACGAGGGTTGGCCCCTCCCGCCTTCTACTTTCCTGTCTCTATATCTTATTCTCCTCACACCCCTTTCCCCGTGCAGTGCTGTTGAGGTGTCCTGAACAGTTACGGCACTGCACTTACCTCTTCCATTCTCTTTAAAATCACTTCACACACACACACGACGGACCACATGCAAAATCGCACCATGCGTCTTGAGCTTGAGGCGCCCGTACCTGCGTTAGGCGTCGGCGGCGTCCCTCGGCGTAACCGAGCTAACGAGCATAGCGCAGAATAAAAGGACGAAAGCGGGGCGCTCTTTCGCTCGGGGATGAAATACGCTCGGGGATGAAATACAGCGAGAGGGAAGAAAGCGCAAGGAGGAAAGCGAAGGAGGAGACTATGGCGAAAGGGTAAGGAGGAAAGCGGAGTGGTGCACGAGACATGCATCACGGCGGCGACTAGGTATGCGGCGAGCGCGCCCACCGATACCATATATGGAAACAAAGTGCTGGCGTGGGCTTCGGACCCACTGCGCATGCGCTATTTGGCCTGTGCCGCCTCCGCTAGAGAATGCGCCCCACGCGACCTACGCCTTCGCGTGTTCATGCTTTGCTTCTGAACAATGAGCGACACAACCGGTAAAATGCTTCGTTTGCCGCTCCTGCTAAACGAGCTGCCCGAGCAGAGGCTCAGTGCCGCCCCGAGGAGACCCTGTCGTTCTGAATGAATGTATTTGCCACAATTTATCGCGAATTCAAAACACCTAAACAGCTGCACTCGAAATTCGCAGTAACGAGCATCGTAATCGTCGGTGATCTTTTCATCTTTTTCTTAACATACTTTCTATTAAAGAAGCTTGATTTTGGTCTTTTCATGTAAAAACTGACGCTACAATAGGAACCAAGGAGACGATACTTCTCTACTGCACCTCCGAAAATGTAGTTGAGAGTTATGTTTTAGTATCTCTTTACTGAAGATATGTTTAATTCTCTGATAGACGGAAAATAACAGGCAGTAGGTGTCATGAACAACAGTTGCCAGTGCATGCGCCTTCTTGAACTGTACTACATATAGCATGATTGTGAGTTTTAATTGTGGCGATTGCATAAACACCGTGGAAAACATGCACAGATGGCATAAGTGACATTTTTTAATGTTTTAAAATAATACTGTTCTTTTTGTTGTATCTCATACCTACAAGGTATGTAGGCCCCAGTCAGTCCATTGAAACCTATATAATTCTGTGATTTCTGTGCCTGACTAACCACGTTCAAATGAACGACTTACAAGTAGTCAAGGCCGACTCCAAATTGAGTTTGGTGCTGTTTCGCGGCAGCTTCTAGGAAGAGTTTGAAGTCTTCGTTTGGTGGCCCTGCAATAGTGCTACCGCCATGCTTCTCCAAGGAGTCGAAGAACACGTAGTCACAAAGGCCATCTTCTGGTAGTTTCATAGAGGTTAGGAACTGGTCAGTTAAAGTGCATATTAGTGGTACAGGAGTCCTGGGTTCTGTTGGAATGAACAAACAATAATTATCTGTAAGAAATCAACTTTCACGTGGACCTATACTTCATATTTGGTGTGTTGCGCTCTATACACGAGCAGGTTAGTGGAGTAAACCTTTCCTTATTATTATTTAGCAATGGTTTTCTGATTGGGAAAGCGGTTGGCTTTATATCAAGCATGGCGACTACATCTCGTCCCTCAGCTTCAGATAAGCCCGCTACCAAACAAGTGTTGTCACTAGAAAAAAAAGACATTATCAGTCGTGCACTGAACCTTTGACAGAATTTCAATGAAAAATTCAGAACTCTTATTAAAGGAACCAAGAGCACGAGTTAACGCTTTGAGGCATTGTAAACTTATATTACAACTTTTTCCTAAATATGGCACGTTCAGATCAGGAGTGTTCCTTTCTTTCCACAAATACACTCTGTTTGAGTAATGTTCCACTTCAGTGAAATTGTGGGTGCAGCTGTTGTGCCAATAATACTCATGAGTCATGACAAGCTCGCGAACATCTATAGACCTGAATGGTAGTAAAGTGCAACCTACTTGCACCCGAAAGTAATTTATGCGAGAATCGAAAAAAAATACAGGCGGCACGAATACGCTTGTCGCCTAACACACACACACACACATATATGTATATATATAGTCATATCATAAGAAGCCAACAAACACTGACACCAAGGACAACATAGGGGAAATTACTTGCGCTTACTAAATGAAATAAAGAAACGATAAATTACTGGAAATTAAAGTGGATGAAAAAACAACTTGCCGCAGGTGGGAACCGAACCCACAATGAGCTACCGCGGCGCCGTTTTCCCATCCACTTTCTTGGGTATTTATGTGTCCCAGTAGAACCCTGGGAGTGTGTGTATATATATATATATATATATATATATATATATACGTCCTGCAGTGGACGTAAGATAGGCTGATGATGATGATGATTTTGAAATGCATAAAAATGAATAACTATGTTTTTCTTTCCTAACGACTGCAATATTTCTCGAGAGGTAGGCCACAACGGCTACAATACGTTTCTTCAATGTGATCATAACTTTATAACTAATGCAATACATGATGTACGGAACCAACCATTACTTTACCTTGGCCACTGTCACAAGGCATTCCCTAAGAACTCCAACTCACAATACTAAACCTTTCTTCAGTAACTTCTGCCACAAACATACCCAGAGAAATCAATTTCCTTTGGCATATTTCCACCATAATTAAAAAGCTTTTGAATAACATCTTAGCTAACATCTTACAACGAAACCATTTCGCTGTAACTCTATACTTATGCTTCGGTTTTGTTTATTATTTTTATTATATATATATATATATATATATATATATATATATATATATATATATATATATATATATATATATATATATATATATATATATATATTGCTTTGACGGAAGCCATTCGCTTCTGTAAGGCATTTTCACCGTGCGGCTATATAAATATATATAGCTGAATAAATCCGACGACGAACGAATTGCTACGTATCTATAAGACAAAACTGGGCTATAAAAAAGCACTTTTTGAGCTGGGTACAGGGGCACTTTCTAATTGTCTTCTGAGGGGAATAAAGTTTGGCAAGAAACAGAACCGTCGCAATTTAAGCATAAATTTTCTCTGTGCAGAAATTCTTTCAAGGCTGACTGTGTTCTAAAAACTCCGTTCGTACAAATTTAGAAAACGGTGGCCCCGGGTGCGTAGAGTACCTTGAAACTGAACCTATATGTGTGAAACTAGCAAAGCGCTGAGAAATGCTAGAGTCATACCTGGAGTTGTAGTTTTTGAAGCCACTGTCGCCGTACCAGTAGTAGTTGTGGATGGCTTTGCGGCAGTAGTAGGTTCCATATTGCCCGTGCTTTTAGAAACTGCCGTAGATGCACTGGAAGTTTCCGTCGTCAATGGCACGGTTGATGTCGTAGATTTGGTGGTTGTAGTCTCCGTCGTGTTAAGACCTAAAACCGAACAAGCAGCCACACTGCGAATTGCCATTGTAAACATGTCGCACAACGTTTCTCAACGCTATATTTTTGCTAATCTGCAATAATAATAACGAACTCAGCTGCTGCCTAAAGCATACCTAGTCTTGGAAAAAGAAACGTACCCCGTGAAAGCGTGCCTTGAGTGCGATTAGCACATTCCTCTTGCTCATTCACTTTGCAAGGTTCGCTTATATTTATATCGTCACCAGCAAAAAGTTATTCTTGTCCGTCAGCGCTTGTTCCTGTCATTTGTTCCTAAGTGCTGGTACTTTGATCGCTCAGACGGAAGTTTGGCAATATGACGTGCAAACATGTTTACGTAATTATGGTCCCTAACTTTTACTCTCAAAATATGTCTTCACGCGGTTCTTAAACGTGCGGCCGAAACAGTGTATCAATACACGCACATTCCTCTGCAGCGGCGGGGTCGTGGAACTTGTTCGTGATGAAGTCCAGCGTAGCTTTCAATGCGTGGAGACGTGGGTAGCTTCCTCCACCACACATGCCGTTCCCATCAGCGTGTTCCAGACCATAGACGGCGAGGCCGTACTTGACCGCGGTCATGTCCTTCTTGGAGGTGCACACCTGAAAAAGAGCGCATAGCGAGTACAAGAGGAAGCTTTAGCTCGGGCGCAACCAGGATGCCGCCTATTCAAGGACATGCAAATCGCAGACGCTTTTCTGAGGTCACCCCTAGGCCGATTTTAATAAGTTCGTTGCGTTCGGGAGAGAACGATAGATTGCAATGACTGTAGGAAGACGAACTTTATTCATAGACCTGAACTTTAAGGCCCAATCCTAAAGTGGCTCATGGGTCGAAAAGTTAGTTGTCCGGTGTTGTGGGAAGATTGACCGTCCGCCATTATGCGTCCAAAATTTATCGCCACCAAAAATGATGGTGCCGCCCCCGGCCACTCGTGGATCTCGAACCCATGACCATTGAACATTTGGTGTAATTAAGGCAAAGTTAGTCAAGGCACTCGAACCAACGACCCTTGGTGGGAGTCAAACTCGCTATCTCTGGCGGGAGCGAAATTCAGTGGCACCAAAATTGATTGTGCCACCATTGGTGGTCGAACCTACGACCATTGGTGGGAGTCAAACCCACAAACTTTGATTTCAATTAACGCGAAGTTAATTAAGGTATGATTAATTAAGGTATAGGTAATTAAGACACTGAAACCCACAATCATTTGTGGGAGTCGAACCCTCGACCCTTGGAGGGACCGCAATTCCATGGCACAAAAATTGATGGTGCAGCCATTGATCGTTCAACCCGCGACCACTGGTGGTAGCCAAACCCACGACCTTTGGTGTTAATTAAGGGAAGATCAATAACGTACAGTTAATTAATATACAGTTAATTAAGGCATTCGAGCACACGACCTTTGGTGGGAGAAAGCAAGTAATAGAAAGTAACAAAGCATTCGAATGAGAATATCAGGTAATTTAATGAATGTCTTGTAAGCGCTCAGGCCTTCGCCTTCATCCTTTTTAACGCATGCTAAAGTGACTTACATTTTTATAAAGCATGGCAAATGTTCGTGTTTAAAATAAACAGAAGCGCGAAATTTACAATCCCGTACCTCTGCGCAAAAAAGAAAAAACTCTATCACAGTTCTGTAAACTGTAATCGCTCGATCGTACAAAGTGGACAAGCATGGCATAATAATTTACAGCTTATGCAAAATTGCTAGAATGTTTACGTCAGTATTGCAGAAGCGCTATTCCCAAGTTAGTAATATATTTCATAGGGGTGCACATTCTATCTATTTTGTCATATTCAGATGTAGTCTCGGGCGCTGTTTACAAAATCGTGGTAGCGTTTCGTTGCTCAGTTAGCGGGCAGTAAACTAAATAGCTTCGTTTTTCCAAATCTTTGCAATTTTCAACATTCTTTATAAAAACGCTCACAGCCTGAATCAAAAGGTCGCTGCAAACATTCACTATATTTTTACATTTCACTTTAAATGTGGCACACCTCATCAAATCGGGTGCCGCGGTTGACGAGCAAAATGATTTCTTCGTTCTCGTGTACTTAGCAGCCGCAGAGCTAAAGGGACATGCCACCTCGGTACACGGGCTGGAACAAGTAGTTGCCGAAGAAAACGTGCCATGGCACGTTTTCTTCAGTGGAATATTTTTGTACGGTTGTGCGGGAAGGTCTTCTGAATTAAGCGATCGATTAATATGCACTATTAGAACGATGGTAAAGAAATGACAAAATCGGTTCAAGAGAGAGAAAGGAACGCTTTAGATTTTCTTGTGTTTTCATTTGTTTGAATGGGAGGTGGTCCTTAGTCTCGTGCCCCCTGCTGCTCCACTTTGGGCTTGCCCAAACGTTTTGCGGCATGTAAATTCGGTTTACAGGCCGCTCTTGACCTGGCCGCGTGTCCAAGCGCTTCATCGACGTGTGCCGCCATGTAGCACTGGCTGGCCCCGGTGACTGGCGGCTCTAGTCAGCCACTCCGGAGGTGGGAGGTTAAGTCGGTTAGAAAGAGCAATGGGCGGGCGAGCGTTCAGGTGGGTACGCAAATGGCATATCCCCCACAGTGGATTCATAGCGGTGGATCATCGGCGGTGAAGCCGCGCAGGAGTAAATAGTGTGTACGCTTGCGCTTGCCGTATGAGTCTTCCTTGGTTGCGTGTGATCTCAAAGGATGGGATAAGAAAACGCACGTAGAGAGTGTAGGGCCTTTGAAAGGGGGGGGGGGGGGGGGGGGCATCCGTGAGTTGCATAGTGCGATTAGGCACTGCAATGCGGGAAGCCCGGAACCGAGTGTCTCATGTGAGCTGTCTTACTCACTCATTGTCAATTCAGTTTCAAAGAAATATCATGATCAGTGTCTCACAGTATGTAGTGCAAGTTCACCGCTAAAGGTTAACAGAAGAATTTTGGGGGCGACATAATCGACCTGACTGTTTGTTTTGCTAAATCACTACGTGAGACAAAGAACACGTGTGATTATCGCGTTTTCCATGGCTCAAGTGAGTACGGTATCACAGTTGCGACCACAAACAGTGGACTGTGTTCCTCTTCGGACAATACGTCGGTAAACTCGCTCATGAGTGGAGTCACTCAGACTCACTCGGATTTAGACTGACTCCTGGATTTGATTCTCAGTGAGTCCTTCAGAGTAGAATTTCGGTGAGTCTTAGTCCGAGTGAGGCCGGACTGAGCAGGATCTTTTTCAGTCTGTGTCAGAGGGATGCCCGGCTGACTCAGAATTGGGGCAAGTCGGAGAGAGCGGGGCCGAGTACAATTGCCCTGAGTGTGAGCCCAAGTGGCGCCTAATCAAAAACATATATATTGTGTGAGCGAGTTTGAGGGAGTAGCCTAAACTATATTGATCTATGCTATTGACCTGAATCATGGAACATCACCTCCCATCCGCTTTTTCTCATTTACCTCCGAGTTTGTCAAAGTAATTGACAAAGTTTCAATGATCCAGTTATTTGTCGCACAATGAACTCATCCTCGGAAGTGTTCATACCTGCAGCGGTTAGATTCAAGAGCGCGCGTAAATTTTTTAAGCAGAATTTTTCTATAGGAGTTTTCTCTCAAAAAGTAAGAGTCCCAACGACTGCATCAATGCGAAAAGCGATGCCGATAGCCCGTCTCCCAAATCGAGAAAGCAGAATTGTTATATCATGCATAAGATAGAATAGATAAACTTTATTAAAAGAATAATCAGAATAATCACTAATGGTCGGGGCCCCCAGTCCAGGGGGCCCGCTGGCTCTTGCCATCTTCTCAGCTCTCTGTATCACCTTGAGCTAGTCGTCGAGGGCCGAGCTGGACATCAGCGCCTCCCACTGCTTCCTGGTTGTGTTTGTGTCATTGTGTTCTATGTTTTGTAGCGAGCACTCCAACGTAATGTGGTACAGGGTTGGTGTGGCCCCGCACCACAGGCATTCGTGTCTGTACGCTGTGGGGTGTAAGCGATGTAATGCGAGTAGGTTCGTCTAAGTGCCTGTCTGAAGTCTATACTCCAGGCAGCGGCATCCTCTGTCTTCCGATTTGAATGGGGTGGTGGATATCGCAAGCGACTCCCTCGTGCGTAGTACTCAATGCGATATCAGTGGAGGCATTACTCAGTCCTTCACCGTTTATTCCATCCTCTTTTTCATTTCTTTTTTTCACGCTGCTCCAAGCACACGCCTTCTAATGGCGCTGCACTTGGCAATGACGCCTTATATAACAAATCTGCTTTTGCGAAAAAGAAATGATTGTCCATTACTGCCTAACGTAGTCCGGCAGCTTCTTTGGTGTCTTCTTGTTAGGGGAGCTTCTCAAGCGCGCTGCCCATCCTGGCAAATATAAATGAAGTTTCTGCGCGCGCTTTGTTGCAGGTGGTTCAGGGTCCAAGGTTGCATTTTCATAGTTATCTGCGCTTGATGTGGCAGATTGTGACGGATGATTTACAGCCGCGATAGCTGTATAATCGGTGGCCGGTGACCAGTTCATGGCAGTGGAAGTACTGAATTTCATTTGCTGATAGCTTCACGGTGAACGGCTCCCAATTTGAAAGCATTCCACACAGGCCCATCTTCCAAGAGGTAAGACGCGGGTCCGTGATTTTCAGTGATTGTCTTCGGCGCAGAAAACTGTAGAGGTAGCTTCCCATGAAGTGCAGGTAATTTAACCCACACGTAATCACCAACGACGAAGTTGGGTTCCCTGGCATCGCGCTTTTCATCGGTGTACCTGTTCGGCTTCATTTGCTCGTTCTTGATGCGCTCTCACAACTGTTGTAGTGCCTTTGAAGGGTCCGTGCTGAAACATTTGTCAGGCAATCCCACAATGTCGAGTCTGTTTCGAAGTTGGCGTCCGTGGAGAAGAACAGCGGGCGCAACAGCAGTAGTTGCATGAGGCGTACAGTGATATGCTTGCAGGTAATCAAGCATCGCTGTTCTTCTATCACGGCGTTCTAACAAGATCAATTTAATATATGAATTTAATACCCGGTTAAATATTTCAACCAAACCATTAGCTTGCGGGTAAAACACAGAAGAGTTGTAATGCCTGATTCCGCGCTCTGTTAGAAATTCTTCAAAATTCGCCAAAGGAAATCCTGGTCTATTCTCGGACACAATACCACGTGGATATCGTCCTCTTGCAAAAAGTTCATGTAGGAATTTTCTCACTGTAGACGTGGTCGCATCCCTTACGAAAGCCATCTCTGGACACTTGCTGTAATATTCAGTAATTGTAACGGTACTCCAGTCGCCAGCGACGCCTTACATAAATATAATGATGGTCGGCTTTCGCAAGAACGAGTGCAACGTTCATTAACCATCCACATTTCTACCTTTTCAGCCACTTTTTAAAAAGAAGGGCTGCTACAGTAAGTCTGCGTTGCTGTAAAGGCCTTTCTTGGGTATTTCTATAGCTTTCTTTTTATTTAGGCACACGCCTACGTCATGGCTTCTCCCCAGCATTTTAATTTTGCCAATATACAAATCAAGCCATCCAAAACAAAATCATGCTTTTTCTCATGACTCCGTGGCAGCACCACACGTGATATCAATGTGTTCACATTAGGAAACGTGTCATGGCTCAAAAACTTCAACCATATGGATTTATTGTAGCTCGCATGCGAGAGTGGAACACAAAATTGTACGAGCAAGCGCTTAATTGCGATGCTTTTATGGGTGACAGCCGAAAAAAAGCGACAACCCAGATTTTGAAAGGTTCCCTTCACCACAAGCTGTCAGGTGAAGGCAGTGCCACTTTCATACGCACAAAAATGGAAGATTTAGCTTTGCATAATAAGTTACAAAAACGCTCAGAGACAATTATTCGCATGTCAATAAAAAAAAAACAGGAGCCCCGCACAGTACTTGAAGGCCACGTGATAGGGTATCCTATTTGTGGCCACGTTTCTGTGGCGTGAGCTGCCCAACGTCATTTTTCGCGGACTTGTCAAGAAGTAAACATAAATTTTCGTTTAGTAAGAAATACGGTGCCCGTTTCAGTCAATGTGAGACAAAATCTTTCCATGAGTGGGACTCTCTCTCTTGATGTTCTGAACGGTTGTTTGACCATTTCATACTATTTCTCTTTAGAAAAATGCCTGCGTCAGGAACTGAAGAAAATGTAAACGTTCAAAAAGGCACCACCGAGGCTATACACTTCTGCGACACCGAGATTGTTAGTGTGATTCAGGTATTCGTACTCGCGCTTATCTACGGAGTAATTTCTTGTATACGCAATAGAAACTCTAAAATTGTACACTGACGCTGTCCTCTCGAAGGTTCATTGCTGCAATTTTCTCAGTGCTGCGTAGTGCTGTCGTCCGAACAGAGCACTTAAACCTATTCACAAGAAAAGCTTTAAGAAACAGCGCAGACAAAATCTGGACATAATTTTTTCGAGCACTTTCAAACGCCTGGCTTTTTCTGAACGAAAATCAGTTACTCAGTTGAGTGGGCACCAGATGTCTTTGCCTAGCATATCCTCTTGCGAAACCTTTATATTCACCTACCACGTCCCCCTTTTTGCCTTTCTGCACTATGTAAGCGTGGCGTAACTAAAAATTCTCCGAGAAAACAACGCCGAGTATTTACAAGCTTAGCGTGATTACCAGCGTTTATCTATCAACAACATAAAAAGGTTTCCAGAGCCAACACAAACCCCAAACACTGCACATATACTTGAATCACGTTGTTTACTTGTGCGCGCAATTGGCGTCACATCATCGCAGAGTGAACTGTTGCTGATTCAGAGCCAATAATTTGAAAACTGATGAGGTTACGCGATGAAAAAAAGGTTTTTTTGAGAAGCGTCTCTTCTGCAGCAAGCGGTGTGCGTTGAACCACCATGGTGAAGAATTCCGAGAGCGATACCCAACGGGAGCCACAGCTTCCACAAGCAGCTCGTCTTCCTTAGCGAGATAAGCAGCGCGCATGGACAGGGAAATGGTGACTTTTACTGACAATGGCTACGAGTCTTTTGACATTTACCCCTTATGTGCTGCTGTCGCAGATACCTCTGTATGCAAACTCCGGTGAGAATATTAGGCTCTGTTACAAAGCCCTACAATGCGTAAAGGTGTAGCCTGTGCTTGAGACATTAATAGCGCCACGCTAGATGTTGCTCTCACGTTAAGTGACGGTAGCATTGTCCAAATAAATGTGCGGAAATCATTCGGAATTTCGCTGAGATGCCACTAGTCCATGCAAGGGCTACGCAACATTGATTAGCATTGAATTTTACTTCGCCGATAGGATGCGCAGCTGTCTACAAAAGAGGACCGAAAGCAAGACATCAAGCCAAGAAAAGAAAATGAGATTGTGGTGACGTGTGCCTGGCTGGGGCTCACTGACTGAGTCAACGGTTTGGTTCATGCATTGTGCTCGTGTCATAAAACCACTTTTGCACTTTTGAAGTAAACATCCCATATCAAAATTTGTTTTCACCATAGGCCCCATTATCTCAGTATTGGCAATTTCAAACAAGATTTTTTTTAACAAAAGGGTGGAAGCTCCGACGAGTTAGTAGTAGCTCATGGCAGTGTCCTGCGCTGCGCACGATTGGCTTTAGAAAAATATAGTACAGAGGTGAAAAAGCACTGTTTCCCCTCTGTACAGTTCTTTTTTTTTTCTAGAGTCATTCGTGTGCTGTGGAAAAAGGCGCCATTTTTTTAATATTCGGTGCACTGACTCGGGAAATGTGCTATAGTAGAATTCTTTCCGTTGAATAAAACTTCGTCGTTTCACAGGGCATTTACTGCCAAATAAGCTTCTAAATTAGGTAGAAGCAGTAAAATGTGGTAAAATAGTATGATTATGTTAAGTTGTCATTTTACTACAGTAAAAAAAAACAAAACTATGAACACAGTGATACCTCTATAATTACGCTAACGCCTATGGTTAGCGAGAAGAGTCAGCAGCGGGACCTAGAGCGCATGACAGCTATACGGCTGACCTTGTTTCCTCAAGGAAGTTCATTCGAATTATCGTGATATGCAGTAGTCTGTGAAGCTCAGGTTTGAATTAGGAAATTTCGCTTCGCGGGTACTGACGGTACTGATTTAATCAGCGTACTGGAAGCAATTGCTGTTGGCTGCAACCGTTTTATGACACTGCACGTCTGTTCCTAAGAAGGTTTGTGCTTTTTACAGTCGAATTCCCGAGCCAGATAACTTTATCGAGAGCTTGGGACTCCACTTCAAGCTCCCGCTTATGGCTTACCTTATACCGAAAGGTTTCTTCGTCGTCGTATACAAACATTCTAAGCAAATCCTTGCTGTACACGTAGGCCGCCTTTTGTTCCCTGTCAACAACTTTCGACGAGAAGCTTGTGTTCTTGCACACCTGTTTAAGCAAACGAAAAGCGACGGATATCGGCAATTCAATCGAATGTATATGCAGGCGATACTCAGGAAGTAGATAGAATGAGGCCGCTTGAAAGAGGCCTATTTACAGCGCATAAGAATTGCTTCATTAATGACTTCCACTTCTCGCGACGAATCGGAAGCGCCAGAACACACTGTATTACATAAGACAATGCTGGACTCGTCGCACCAGCTACGACGCTGGTGACGTCACACCGACCTGGGGACGCAATGACAACCCGGCTTACACAGAAGTGAAATCATGGTTGCACTATAGAGAAGCACAGATGTCAACGAGAAGAAGAAAAAGAAACGTTAAAAGATAAACTTGCGACGTTGTTCTTTTCATATGCAAGGAATGTCCTCGTTATAAACGCAAGCAGGAAATGTATTCGCCTACGTGTGCAACTATTACTGCGTGAAATATTTCGAACGTGAAGCTTGATCACTGCATTAGGTGGCCTGTTTGTGGGCTCATAAAGGATCCGGCATTATTTTTAGCGTGCACTATGGTATTAGTCATGTTCTTTTTTTTTATAGTTCCACAATAATAGGAGCACGTACGTGTGTGCGCAAATAAACTGAGATTGGTAAAGTACCCCTTGAGATCAATATTTTCGTTTTTTTTTAGCTGAAGTGAAGAGCTGAAGAAAATGGCAGAAAATGTTCTTGCATTTTCCTACGCAACCTGGCGTCGTTGTGAATATTTGTGGCACAGAAGGTGAGCGGAAGAGAGGACAAACGGGCAGAACGAGTGACTGCACATTTCTTTTTTCGTGAGAACGCGTGGGTATACTGATTGCTTCAATGCTCAGATTCAAAGTGAGCAAAACACAAATACGCGAATTCCCACGCACTATCACACACTCATATCGACAAACTCGCTCTTGTAAATTAAAATAGAACGGGCTTTGATGTCCAACTAAGCTTGGCGACCTTCGTGCGGTTATTGGGAATATATGACTCTGTGATTTGAGACATATTTTTCTTCATTTGGATTGCTTTCGCCATTGCAACGTTTTCAAAGCTTAAAACATTTAGTTCTTGGTGCTTTGAGAATGCTAACTGTCATGCGCTTTTTTTTTCCTATAGTTAGTTGAGAAATTGTACAATCGCTGTCATAATGCATGACATCGGCGATAATTCGCACGTCGCCCGCAACCCATTATTTCCTTTTCTCCTGGCTTACAATATTCGGCCTGATTTCGTCAGAACATTAATGTTGTCATCGTCGGAGGAACCCTATTTGCTAATGCACCTAATATTTATTATATTCTTTAATATTATGATTGTTAATTGCTACATAGAAAACCTTGCAGAGTAGTCCAACCTCGCAAAATCAAAGCCGCCATTTTACCACAGTAGAGTTCGAGGCAAAGAAGCTAGAGTACTCGACTGGCGCGAATGTTTTCCAGACATAGAGGTCGGCCCTCGTATGTCGATTTTTTTTTTCGCAGATTTCAAGTTTTCTCCTGAGCACAATCGTGAGCTTCGCCACGTAACAACTCTTCCAATGGCATCGCCGAACGTGCTCAGATTTGCCATTCTGAACTCAAAATAACAATTTTAAAATATTCTTTCTACGGTCCGTGGCTGGCCGCACATTTCCCGTTCACACGCGTGGAAATTTTTCAGATGGAAACTGCGAGCTGTTCGCTTATAGCAACAAATATTAAATTTATTCCACTGCCTCCACTAGTGGCTTCAAGGGAAGCTGCCGCAGTTGGAAAATGATTTATGGTGCCTCACTAGACACTCTGCTTTCATGTTTCTTCAACAAGTCCTGTTTACTGCTCGCAATAAATCTAGGATGTTTCGTCACGACGTATTTAACAGATCACAAATGACAAACGTCTAATTACCCTGCAAGGAAGCTGAATAACTCTTAAACTTTATATTTCTGTGCGACCTCCCAAAGGTATCTATATTATTTCTTCAGCACGTTACTCCTAAAAACATTGTTTCTAACAAGACTAAGTGTGTTATGTATTTTAGAAACTATTTCCTGCTGTATACCCACGAGTGCAGTAAACCAAAATTAACAAGAAAAGTCCTAAACTGACACAACAAGCCAGAAATATGGGCGTTTATACCACATACCTTGAAATTTTCTAACACTTTGCTGTTGACGTGCCAGAATGTCTCTCATGGTTTTATTTCACAAGCCCCAGTGCCTCTTCTCCAACAACTTTCATCGGCCTTTGCCGCGGACATTTCGTTCACTACCGCCAGTTTCTAAGATAGTTTCATTGTAGTCTGTCGTTCGTTAGCACGATCACAAGCAATGGCTACAGTTCGCTATACGTATTTTCTACAGAACTTTGCTTTGCGAACGGATGACTAACGCTACGTCTAAATTCTATGGTGCCACCTGGTCACTCGACATCTAAGCACTTTCGCATCAATGAGGCATCTTTTGTTTGGCTCGGAATTTATCAAGTAAACAAACTTCTCGCAATAACGACAGACCAAGTCTTACACTTTAACCTCGAAGTCGGATTACACGAATCAAAAGCCGAAATCTACAATTTAGTTTTTTATTAGTATTATTTGCTGTAGAAAGTAGCAACATTTCGTTTTGCCAGCTTTGCGGGCAAACGCTGATTGTATCAATTTGCATGCGCACGCAACGCGCAAGGCCTTCAATTGCGTTCTGAGCGTGTACCATTAGGACGCCCTATTTTACGGCGTGCGACAAGATCATCTGCTAATTTCATTCCGTCAATGATCCTCCTATTACGCTTGCGACGCACACGAAAGGAATAAATGCGAACAACGCACGCGCCTTTTATGGCAGCATACATGCTTACTCGGTACTTGTCGATAAACGTGACACTGAGCTCTGGCTGCAGTGCATGGCGCTGTTGAGGACAAATTGTACGCACACCGACAGAATTTTCGACTCAAATGGGTCTGTCCGAGTGTAGCAAAATTTCCCAAACAGGGCGAGTGGTCACTGCGACGGCGCACTGATCATTATCCGCAAACAGGCTGGCGCAGGAAGGTACCTTAACGATGCTGTCCATCTGCTTTTCGGATATCTTGGCGCATTGCTGCAGGAGGGAGAAATTGCCCGGGCGGTCTTTCACTTGCGGGTCCGGGTACGCGGGCGCGTACCACCGGCCGGAGAGCGCCAGTGAGATCGCCATCACTGAAGAGACTTCGGCGATGCGCATCTCGTTGAGGCCGGCCAATGCAGTACCCTGAAGCGAAGAAAATGTAGCGCAAATCTGAATCATTATTGAAGAGAACGCACTGCTTGCGTCGGGAGTGGCCTATGGTCGAGCTGGGAACGGTACTTCGATGACGCCAGTAGGGGACGCCTCACCTTCTGTCCTCTGCTATGCTCCAGCTTCGATACCTACGTTTCTTGCCGCTCTCAGTGCGTGTTCGGGTAGCACGGCGCTCTCTAATCATGGTGTACATTATTTTATGATGTAAGCTTATAAAAGCCAGTGCTATGAGGCCTAGAAAGGTTGCACACTTTAAGTACCATCCATAAAACTGCGCCCGTCGCGATGGAGCACACAGTGTACTGAGTAAGTCACCGAACGTCACGCCGAGTTAACTCGAGTCTCTGCAGCTATGGAGCTGAAGCAGGATCTTAAGTCTCAATCGCACAATAGCGTGTTGACTACGCCGCACTCGAGCTGATCGCAATTTTTTCTTTCATTTCGCTCATGTTTCCACTCATTTAGTTCGACACACATGAAGCTATCGTTGACGTGAATATCTCATAAGGCACTATCGAACACTAGTTTCACTATGTTTTAGCATGTCATAGCGATCTTCAAGTATCATTTACACGTTCTTGCACAGGGAATGCTATGTTCAATTTCAATTTGAAAGTGTAATGTTGTTATTGTTTCAGTTAGCAAGATGGAAATATTTCTTGTTCAATGCGCTTTAGAAAACATGAAAGCAGTAGAAAACCACCACTTTGGCAGTAAAAATAATATATTTCGTTGATTAAAATAGAAGAAGATGAAACAAAAGAAGAACACAACGGCAGAAACACGTTATTGAGGCGGCCACCGTGAAAACTTTTTTACTGGACTGTGCATGTTGCCTTCTCTCTTCTTGTCTGTATAGTGCTTCGCTCACCTAATTTATCAAGCGGCAACAATCTCAATGTGCCAAATTTTATCGAGTTATAGTTTCAAAATTGATATGACGCGCGCCCGGGGAAACAACCATTCAGATCCAACGCACATGTTGTAATCTATGTGAACGATAGCTTCAGCGAAGTAAGTAATAACTCCCATACAAACTGCGATTTGTCCAACTGCGTTTACTTTTATCAGATTGACACGTGCACTTGTTTATCGAATGATCGCGTTTCATCGTCTAACAAATGTTATCGCTTGGCGCACGACGCGCCTGCATGTATCGGAAGTTTCTGGGATGTTATCGCTGGTTCTACCTGCTGTCTGTTGTCGCCGAAGTCTAATCTAATTGCATGTATGCGCGAAGCGAGTGGCGTAGAATTTTCGTGAAAACACGCGGGCACCAGCGATTACTCTGGAATGTTCGATGGCTCATGCATAAAAGCTGGCGCGCTTGACCCGCTGATCAGATTTTCCGACTATCGCCGACTGTGTTCGCCGCTATATTTGTGCTTTAAGTGTAACTTGCTTTTGAGGGCACAAGCTCGTCCAATAAAGATTTAGTTTCCCCATTTACAGTTTTGCTAGTGTGTTCGTCACAGTCACTAGCACATGACAATATTCAGCGAGTAACGTGATGTAACACTGATGCTTTTGCCCCTAATAACTTCATTCCTATGCAATGTTTGTGCGCTACACCTTTCCCAAGCTCAGTACTGTCGCATGTGGCTAACTTTTTTTTTTCATACTATTTTCGTCCGCTTTACTAATAGAGGTTCTAGGAACTTCGTAACGAACAAAAACTTTGCAATGAGCAGCCGTCGGTAATCTCTGGTATGGGAATGGTAGCGCTTGCATGGCATTTCCGTCAATTTCCTAGCACTGGAACTCACTGGTACTGTAATCGAACATCGCTTTTCATAGCGAACGTGGAGAATTTTATTTTGTAAGTGAAGAAAAGCATGAAGTATTAGACGAAGACGGAACTTGGCAGTCAGGTACGTAATGTACTCTTCCAAATGTTTACCGTGCTCTTTCAGCAAGTTGGGCTTCAATCACGCCCGACCAGATAAGTGTGCTCATTTATTCCCAGGCAGAATTGTAGGTTTTTCTGCAGTGCATTGCCTGAGTGAACCGCAGCGACCGCTGAAATTTTAGAGAACGCGACGAAATGTTTTCCGTGATGTATCTAAAGTGCTTGGCGGCAACAAACGTTGAAATGGCTCACGTCAACGTACCGTGCTACCGACCACACAGGGTGCCCTGTACAAGGGTAAGCGCTAAAGTTATTGCAGCGCAGAGACCTCAGCGCGAGCCCAATGCTGCAAATCGTCGTCAAAAAGAAAGGCAGTCGAGCTATAATGAGTGCATCGTAACCACGAAACAATATTTGCAAGATGTCTATGCCGCACCCGCACAAGTACGCACTGGGTGCTGGCTGACGACTCCAGGGGACGATCAACGGTTTAAGCACTTCTCTGACGGCACTCGAGGCAGCACCTTAGCTCTGGGCTCGACCTTGCGGTGCATAGTTATTCTGGGATATTTTGCTCACTTTAGCACCACGAAATTGCAGATTCACGGGACCTTGAATACTCGAGAAAGGCAGGTAGTCCCCCGATCACCCCAAGCAGCATTCACGCATTCACGCAGCGAGCACGTGCGACGCGCCAGCGGAGTCCGCGTGCTAACGTCACACGCGACAGGGCACCACTCAAGCTTTTAGGGATGAGTAGATTATCATTTACTTTTTTTTAGAATTGTAATAATTCTGTGGCGATTGCACCATGCCATTTCATGTTAGATTATTGCAGAACAACGAACTGCCTAGTAATATCAACTGCATTTTATAATTTGCTTTATTGCATGATAGCACTAGTTCGCCTACCTTCACATTTTCTTTACCGCTCATATAGAAACAATATAGTCACAATTACGGAAGTCAAGTACAGGTAAAGTGTTCAAACAACACCGGGTGTCTGGTATACGCTTAGCGCGCTGTCATGCGCGCTCTTGCCTCTGCACACGGGTGAGTTTTACCATGCCTCATTATGCGTCATGCACAATAAAAAAGAAACTGGCTCGGAGACTTGATAACAAATTGATTCCGCAGCTTGCAAACTAAAGAGATAAGATCGCTCACCATGCTGAAGAAGTAAGCAGGTGACGGAGGCACGGAAAGGAAATTTGCAGGCAAAGTCAAACAGCCAGCGGCTGCACTGTCATCCGCGAACAGCGTTCCCATAGATATGAGAATATCCGGTAAGAATATTGTTCTGAAAAACGGAACAAGGAGACCATTACAATACTACAAACAACTTCATTGATTTTCCTGTCTGGTTAAGTAATTTAGGGGCACAACAAAGAACACAACGTGAAGCTACACCGACAGATTATTCCCACAGAAGTTTATCATTGGCTTCTGAAGACATACGACGATACTATATAACAATGTTGCGTAGAAAGTCGTCATAAAATGTTCTGTTCCCACTCCTCAATTGGAATGGGCCATGCCCAAACCGCCGAGTTGTCGTAATCCCCAAGTGGCCTCCCTCTCTGTCATTCCCCTTTAATCCGCAATTGTAGACGTGACATGAGCGGTACTTATAGTAGGGAATATTGGGCGTCATTCCGACTTTTCATTTTTGTCGTTTGCTCGTTTACAAAAGCTCTGCTGTCACTTCAAATGACAAATACTATGGAAGCCTAATATTTTCTGCTAGCTCGACGTAATATTTTCCCTGGACGCCTCTTTAAGAATAAAGTGTAAACGGAAATCCTAAAACGGGAAACAAAGAAAGAAGAAAATCAAGTTTCGATACCAGTGTGCAAGCCTTCACAAGACTTTGGTTTGTCTTCCTCACAGCCCTGTTCCATCGGCGTAAATAGCCTGTCCGCCAGGCCTGTTAAGAGCATTACACAACGCCTTGCTTACGGCGATCGTTTCGGCTCCTCGAAAGGACATATCCCCCCCCCCCCCATGAAAATTCTACTGCATTTTCTGAAGCTATCTTTTTGTTATTATGGTTTGTTCTCAACTAGACGAGCTTTCTGAAACTCATGAATCTCTATCACGCTACACGGTCTTACGCTCAAACTTCCAAACCCAAGTTCAGTGATGTGCACACGCAAGAAAACAGCAACTGCAATGAAATAGCCAAGTCCTCGCCATTTGGCCAATAATATTATTGTCCACGTCTCCTGGACCATTTGCTATCATCGACTGTGGTTTTGAGCTGCCACAGTTGCCGTAGCAAGAACCAACGAATGCGTCCAAAAAAAATTGTAGGGAGAACTCACCGAAACCCACGCAATGTTCGCGTCATCCACTCACGGTCTGGAAACGAAGTGGCTAACACCGTGAGGCACGGTTGCGTCTCAGTCCTCCTGTATTCCATCAGAGCCGACACTGCCTGCGAAGGTCGAGAACGTTTTTTTTTTTAAATGAGAAGTGATGCAAAGGTTTCTCATTATTGCTAACCTGCGATATCATTCATCTCTAAGCTTCTAGCTAATCGTCCCGCGTAACCTATAGCGTCAGACGTACATTCTCTTAATTTCTCGCTTTCATTAAGTTTCAAGTCTTCATCAAGTGCAGAATTACGCGCAAGATGTACAACTGTCTTGCATTCAGGTCCGGCACTGAGTGCACCAATACTTGCGATAGATTTTCAACTCCTTCTCCCCACTTTTTCTTTAAGTGATGTGTAAATGGCAACGAAACGCGCTTTATTTTTTGGCTAAGAATAGCCAAGAAAGCAATCAAGATGCAATGGACAACGCTTGCGCCGAACAAACTAGACATTCGTTTTTACCATACGCGAATATGGAAGGTTATCATGGGATATATTAAATTTCTGGTTGTCGATGTAATGTGAGGCCATATATCTGGCAGATGTTCGACAGTGCAACGAGATTCACGAGGGAGTTGGTGGCCACATACTGCGCCCTGCTTGCTAAAGTACTGCAGTGGCGAGAGAGCGCCTGCGGTTGCTCAATGGGCCTTCGGGTAGTTGTGACCGTACCTAGGCTAGCGAGGGGTCTCTCTTCCTTCAATTGTGAGGTTTTACTCGCCAAAACCACTTTCTGATTATGAGACACGCCGTATAGGGGGGTACTCCGGAAATTTCGGCCAGCTGGGGTTCTTTACCGTGCACCTAAATCTTAGTACACGGGTGTTTTCGCATTTTGCCCCCATCGAAATGCGGCCGCCGTGGCCGGGATTCAGTCCCGCGACCTCGTGCGTAGCATCCCCACACCATAGCCACTAAGCAACCAACACATGCCATAATTGTTTTATTACAAACGCGGCTGTGAGTGAAGTCCCTGAATAGCGGGCACCCTCTTGAAGCAGTCATAAAGTAGGTTTATGTAGGCGAAGTAATCGTTGGGGCGTGGCTACAAGACCAAATTTGGAATTCTGGAGATACGCTGCAACTCATTCTTACAGGACTGGATCGTTATTGCCAGAATACTGCTATCCTTCCAAATAAAAGTATAACTGCAATAACTACGTTCTTGAACTAATGGCATAAGGACGTAAACGTGAAAAATAAGAAAGAAGCTAGAAATGAAACAAACGACACACGACAAACGTCCAGCTTGATATTAATGAACATAAAGTTAATAGGTAGAATGAAGTCAGCAGATGTATTCGTGGTAAAGTGGGAGCGGATGGTCCTCTGTGTGAGAATCAGAGGAGGCGGAGACAAGCACAATATGTAATGCGTAGAACTTACGACCAGCAACTTGGCGATCTGGCGAATAAAGTGCCAAAAGAAGGAAATTGCGGATGACGGCGTCGAATGGTTGGCTGTATTGGCGATAATATGACTTTTACGGGACAATGGTGGGTTCTTTTTGTTGGAGGCAGGCTTCATTGAATGAAAAAATCTGGGCGAGCATTTGGTCCTTCAGTGAAATTACAATACGGCCAACAGTGATAACAACGGAATTGAAAAGCTGGCTTGTTTCGTTCGTCACGAACTCAGGGAACAGTGATATCGCAGTAACCAATGCGCCAAATAATGGACTGAAACTATAAAAATTAACAAATCTATCACCTAATGAAATCAGGTGACAAAGATCGATCGGCAACTTTCTTGCGGCGTAGCTTAGCGCGCGGGCGTGGTGCACGTAAAATTGACGGATGTATTATTACTGGTAACAACTGCAGAACATGTGGCATAGGGGCGTAAGAAATTAAAGTTAGGCAAAAACGAAAAAAAAACACATTGTAATACTTTTAAGTAACTGATCACTGTCACGTGCTTTTCACGTTCGTGTGCACAGACGTTCTGGGCTATTCAAACATCTGCCGTGCAATTGGCGAGTAGTAAATCTGTGAGTTATGGGTGTCCAAAATGTTTGATATAGAAAAGTTGGATAATTATAGAGAAATTTGGAATGACCATGGAGCATCAATCACGACCAAGCAAACTGCCGACCACGATTGCCGTATCGCTTCTTCCCCCTCCCCCGTCCGAACCCTACTCATTGCTTCTTAAGACACTGTAAGCGAAGAACTTGTCTATCAGTGAGCGTAAATTATTTACCCCTGGCTTAAAGGATCGTTCCACACTAGGGTGGTAATTGTACAGCATATAAGGAGACTGTGCCACTTAAGACAAAGTAATATTTAAAGCTTCGAATAAGAAAAAGCTAGCAGATGGTCTTAATTCAAATACTTATTCTAGACTATATTGGCAGTCAGTATGTACGTGCGAGAAAATAAATAGGAAATTAACAGTTTCTTAAACAAAATAACTAGGATACCAACTGCACTCTTCAGCTACGCAAAGGTACATCAATTCGAGCCCCTTCATTCAACGAGGACAATTACGCTTGGTCGTCAGGGAACTGAAGATTCAAGGGTACCGTACTGGTAGTAAAGTTTATTAAATAATATTGGCAGGTGTACTTGTTTATCTTTTCCGGCTGACCGCTTGTCACCGCCTAACAAATGTTATCGGACAGCGCAGGACGCGGCTGCAGATATCGAAAGTTTCTGGAATGTTATCGACGGTTCCATCCGCTGTGTGTCACCGAACCTTGCGTAATCTGATTGCATGTACGCGCAACGCGAATGGCGTAGAACTTTGTGGAAGACACGCGGGTCCCAGCGGTTACTCTGGAACATTCGACGACTGATCTATAAAAGCCGACGCCCTTGACCCCCCGATCAGATTTTCGACGATTGCCGATGGTGTTCGCCGCTGTCGTTTTTCTTTGAGTGCAGCCTGCTTTTGAGGGAAGAAGTTCGCCCAATAAAACGCTAGTTTCGATACGTCCAGTTTTGCTGCCTTCTTTACCGTCACTGACACGTGACAGTATGTTAAAACGCTGGCCAGCTTTTAAAGAGAATAATGAAACACCATTTGATCATTTCACGCCAAACATCCCTGACGTTACGTTCGACCCTCTCAGTTTCATTGGAAAAAATTAGGGCGAATAAATTTCCTACACTATTTGTCTTCGGGAACTATATTTGCAAGACATTTTTATGGTTTTTACAGTGATTCGAATGTTACGATGGAGGGTAAAACGTAGATTGCGAAAAAAATTTTCAGACATACTGCACGGAGCGCCTCAAAAACCTTCAAGCTGTTCAAAACGTAATCGCGTCATCTTATTCTCTACCATTGATGGCCGCTAATTTGTGGCACAGTATGCTTTGTGGTAGAGCAATACAATTATTTTGTGCCAAGTTCCATCTTTTTTTTTAGAAAATTCTAAAGTTTCATATACACAATACAACTATGTAGTCTGGCTGGATATTTGGCGGTTAGTGTGTCAAAACAGTAT
Source organism: Dermacentor andersoni (assembly GCF_023375885.2). Lineage (NCBI taxonomy): Eukaryota > Metazoa > Arthropoda > Arachnida > Ixodida > Ixodidae > Dermacentor > Dermacentor andersoni. Next base: position 104,361,616 of record NC_092822.1, on the reverse strand, counting down.
TGAAATCAATGGCCGAGTAGTTCTGCAGTGTAAAAAGCGCAAAAATTCAAAAATGTCCGAAGAGCCTCGTGTTCAGGCACATGTGCTTTGGTGATGCAGTCCAAGTCAAAAAGAAATTTGACTCGCCATCCCGTCCCTGCGAAAGTGGATGGCCAGCGAAGCTGTTAGAAAACCACTCAGATGTCGTCGACGGGGACATTAAATGTTTTATTGTTCTGCCTAGTCTCAGCGGGACACCGTTGTTGAGCATTACGATTTCGCACTCTTCGACGCTCATCGTATTCACGCTGCTCTTCGGAAGTGTTAACTTTTCGTGGTCTATATATACCCATAGCGGTCTTACAATGAACTGAATGAGTTGCTAGGCAGGTCTCCCTTTTATACATAAAGTTTGGGGACGTCACTCGTTTATTCGTATGCTGCTGTTGCCCCTTTCCCACCGGTGCAGCTCATGCAACCGTAGTCTTTTTCGGGAAGCACACGCGGGGAGAAGGAACATGCCTCACATTCTTCACAGGTGCCTTATCATCCACCATGCAGTTTTGACGCGTGTTTTGCGCTTTTCTTTATTGAAAAGAATACTGAACTGGGTGCTGTATGCCTGTTTCTGAAGGACATGTGCACTTTTCTTCGGTTCTTTTTTTTTTTTTTTTTTTTGCTGTCGGACAGGAAACACCCAGACCAACTAGGGCTTATAGCTTTGCTGTAATTCATGATGTGAACGCATTTCAAGGGGCGTACAAAGTAGAATTCATTCTGATAGTTTAATAGGAGTGCTCTTTGCTTTAGGCGAAAAAAAAATTTGTTGACCATCTTGTTTGTTGAAAATTTGTTGACCATCCATCTTGGGCATACGCGCCGGACCGTATGTCCGTTTCACAGCACCGCACAGTTCTCCGAGGCAAAGGAAATGTGCAGTGGTCACGTGGCTGACAACACAGTATGCTGTTTTGCGTTCCCAGGCTGCTGGATTTATGATAACACTAAGTCTACACGCATTCTGCGGTTTCCCGTGGAATCGCTGACGAAGCAATTAAGTCTCAGAGAAAAAGGAAACGCACTTCCCTTAGAAAGATGTTTCTATAGCGAAAGTATAGAGGGTGCTCCAACCATCATGTACCAAGATTTAGAATTATGCACATGCCATGTGGCCTGACAGAACCAAAAAATAATTTTGTTTCGTCGCGTGGAGATACTCAGATTATTTTTTTTTTCATCCTACCTAAATACGTATTAATCCCTAAATTATGAATAAAGTTCTCGAATGTTATAATTAGATTAAAAGTGTCAATGAGAAAATTGTAGAGCAACATGAAAAACTCCCGATACGGCTTTCTGTTGTTTGATACGTGCCACGCAAAGTGCCTCGAGCGGTCAGTCACCCAGCGATGTTGCCTCTATTCACGGGCTCCTTTCACGCTTGGAAAACACTTTTATGTAACACGTACTGAGTCACAGAAAGCTGTAGCGGGAGCTTTGGTGTTGTTCTGCAATTTTCTCATTGACACTTTTCATTGAAGTAAAATATATGAGAAATTATAATTAGGACTAAATACGCAACTATGCAGAATCAAAGAAGTATAATTTGACTATCTCCAAGGGACGGCAAACAAGATTACCTTGGTTCTGCCCAGCTACGTGGCATTTGCATATTTTTCAATTTTGATGCATGATTGTTCGGACACTATATAAAAACAGCACGTTCTTTCTTCTAGACTGCTCGCTCGATCTGGACCCGCGTACTTTGCGCTTCGTAGCCGTGTGCCCACTTGGTTTCTTCTGCCCAGCTTCGACACATGTGAACTTTGCTCTGGCGATCACATCGCCGACGTATCGCGCATGATCTGTGGTTCGTCTTTCGGTCGCATCTCATGGTAGCATCGTAACGGAAGAATTGCGAATGGTGTGGTCAGGTTTTACATGAAAGTTCGTGCTTTTATACTCACAACGCAGCTAAAAGCGGCAACAACAAAGATCTTGAACGATGATACCACCTTACGATTACTGGGCTGACGGTCACGTATGCAGAACGAATGGCGAGAGAGCAAGTGGCGTTTATAACTCTTTGACTACGTACGGTTGAAGAACATTGTAGCTTTGAACGAAGGCAACGAGACCCTGGTATTGCTTCATTTAGTGTGGCCGATATTATGTAAGAAAGACGTCATAGTGGACGTGCCAGTGCTTCTGCACTTATAGATTTTACGTCTGAAGGTAAGCATCAAGAATTTTAAAGCAATCTTTATTTCTTGGCTTACGAAAAATCTAGTGTGGTATAGCTGATGCTTTACGTGTTCAACACTGAATCAACCACCTCTATGTTCAGCATCCGATCAGTTTTGTGCCCTGCAGGCTGGAAACAATTTAATCTTCAGACCAACCGAAATTTCCGCGAAGCCTTTACACATGCTAAATGATCTCAAGTTGAAAATCTTTATGAGCATAAAACAGGCAAAGTAATCAAGAGAACTGAGCGCAAAACAAACCTCTAAAGTTACGAGTTGATTCTTCAACTGGTCATCGCAGAAAAGCATATTTTTCTTGCAAATGCTCCCTAATCTCATCGCTCGGCAGTGACATTACATCCCTTCGTCGCACATCATCGCTCCGAAGGAACTGGTGCCCATCGTGCGAAATTACTTGTGATATCCCGCCGCATGTAGCATAGTTCCCTATTATTTAGATAGCGTGTCATGACAGTATTAAAAAAAGAAAAAAATTGTTAATTTTCGCTACCATAAAAACGAGTTTAGTTTATCTGCACAGTAGAACTATTTGCGACGATCGTGACAAGAACGTTTGTGACAGGGCTGGGGGTACAGCGAATTGGCTGGCAGCCAGAACTACTCTTCAGAGGCTCTACGAGGGACTCCACTCCATCAGCTAGGAAAAATTTATCAACGGCTTGCTTGTGCTCTGTGTTCCCGAGAAAATGGCTGAAAAAAAATGCTGAACCATCAACCATCTCCCTCAATGTTAGGGGCACCTTTCACAATTTCGTGCCGTCATCGCAGATAATCGTTGATGTTGGGCTCACCTGGTACTCAACCACACATGCATTTCAAGGGCCAAAGACAGTCGGCCCGGAAGTGAAAACGGCAACCACCCGAGAGGGAACACGCAATCCGAATCACACTGTGATTCGGATTGCGTGCCGAATCACAGTGTGATTGTCGCACTGTGATTCGTATGTCGGGAATGTGCGGGAATGCGGCGACGCCGCAATGAAATAGCAGGTCCCAGTACTAATTAGTGCAGCAACACAAACCTGTTTTTTTTTCGGAAAAACCAGTTATCCGGTTATCCGAATCACCGGTTATTCGAATTTGAAAACCGCATAACCGGAGTTATCGCTTATGCGGTTGGTAATTCGGTTATCAGCAACCGGATGTTCGGATAGCCCGGTTATTCGGATGCCCTGGTATTTGTTCGTGTGCACTTGTGCCCAACTTACCTTTCTTACACTTTTGTATTAGATTTGTAGTTATTATTGCAACAGCTCGTGCAAACAAGATATCCTTTCTCGTTAACTTCCTTAGCTTTCGTTCTAAATTTATTATTCCCAGTTGCTGTGTTCTCTAAAATAGTACTACAGCATTTCCCCCTCAAATTATTACAAGCGCCAGCTATTTTGGTCGAAGCGCCAGTCAATTTAATCCCAGCGCCAAATAATTTATTCTGCACTCCACGTATTTTAATCCTAACGCCAGTGAATTTAATCCAGAGATGCATTTGCGGAGGTGTTATAGAAGTTCAGAACAATGACGAAATGTTATGATTTTGCACCCACCAAACATAACTGAAGAGCTTTCTTGAAGAGCATTGTCATGTGGCTACAAAAATGCCTTTCCCGCGCAATACACCATCTAAATATTGCACTGTTATGGACATTACTGTCGCGAACAGGTCATGCAAAACGTAGCTGGTTTGATAGCTTTGCTGGCATGCATTTAAACAAAGCGGTATCCAGCAACAAAATGTTGATTACTAAAGCTGATAAAAACAAGCTGAAAAGCGCGTCACGTGATCTCACATCATTTTGTTTTCAGCAAGGCCCGTTGAAATGGATATAAAATGAACAAGCTTCGAGCAATCTATGTGGTTATAGCCGCGTAACGCATCTGAGATCACGTGGAAGAGGGTGTTACGGGATCTCACGTAAGATTCGCCAGCATACCTATTCCTGATTCTCAACCATATTGACATGGATACCAAACGATCGGGCTTCGAAGGAGCTCTGTGATAGTACCCACGAACAACCTTTGATAGTACCCATGACATCCTTTACCATGTGGGTAGACCACATGGTAAAGGATATCACGTTACCTTGCATAACTTTCGGAAACGCACACGTGATTCACAAAGACAGTGACATATGGGTGTCAAGCGAACGGGAAAACCAAAAGCTATGGGATGGCGTACACGCAGTTCACGTCAAATCATGTGGGAAAGGGTGTCACGTGACCTCACGTATCTTTCGCTAGCCCATGCGTGATTCCCAACCATACTGACATGGATATCAAACGACTGGGCTTCGAACGAGGTCTGCGATGGTACGTGCGTCAAACCACGAGAAAAACGGTATCATGTGACATTACGTAATTTTCGCCAGGTTCATGGGCATTTGCCAACCATACTGACATGAATATCAAACAAACAGTCATCGAAGAGGCTCCGTGACGGCACCCATGCAAGAAACGTCAGGCCAAGTGGTAAAGAGGGTCGCGTGACCAAGCGCACCTGTCGAAAGCCGACATGTGATTGACAAGCACACTGACATGGTTATCAAACGAACGAGGATTTTGGATGGTACGTACGTTGCGAATGTCAAATCAGGCGGGAAAGGGTGTCACGTGACCTTACGTATCTTTCGCCAGGCTCGTGGGTCATTCCCAACCGTACTGACATGAATATCAAACCAACCGGCTTCGAAGAAACTGTGCGACGGTACGCACGTCACGTACATCCGACCACGTGAAAAAGAGTCACGTAACGTCACGTAGGTTTCGCAAGCCCATGGTTAATTTGCAAACATACCGGCATCGATATCAAACGAACGGGAATCGAAAAAGCTATGCGTTGGTACCCAAGTAGTGAACCTCAGACTAGGTGGCGAAGGGTACCACGTGACCTCACATAACTTTCGCAGGCCCATGGGTGCTTCCCAATCATATTTTTCATTTATTTTCACGTCGTTGGACTTTGATATTACACGAACTGGTTTCAAAGACGCTCTGCAATGGTACGCACGAAAAGCACGTTAGACCACGCGATAAAGTGTGTCACGTTGTCACGTGCCCTCACGAGACTTTCACCAGTCATTCAGTGATTCACAAACATAAAGACATCTCGGAGACAGGGTTTCGGCGACCTTCAACAGCGTCTCCTTAGAGTTAGAACCAGATTCAGCATCGTTGAGGGTCCGCCAAGAAACTTGATATGATGTAAAAGTTAATAACAAAAGTGTAATGCATCAAACTATTGAGCGAACCTTCAGCGCGCATGGGAGAGAGAAGATGTGTTCGTGGCATCTCCCTTACCCTCTTATACTCTACACAATCCAGGCAACCTCATTCTCTCTTTCTCCATGGTAGAGGGCCTTGTCATCACACTGGCCAGTCCACACAGAGAAATACGGAGAAAGATCTTTCCCTGAAGTAGTGGTGGGGAGCGTAGGTCACGTCGAGTCAACACACTGGTTAACCGACTGGCCAACCCGCACAGAGGAATTCGGAGCGATACCACTCCCTGGTGTATAGTGGAAATCATCATCATCATCATCATCATCATCATCATCATCCTGGATACGCCCACTGCAGGGCAAAGGCCTGTCCCATACTTCTCCAGCTACCCCGCTCATGTACTAATTGTGGCCATGTTGGCACTGCAAACTTCTTAATCTCATCCACACACCTATAACTATCTGCCATCCCCTCCTACGCTTCCCTTCTCTTGGAATCTAGTCCGTAACCCTTAATTACGATCGGTTATCGTCTCTCCTCATTAGATGTCCTGCCCATGCCCATTGCTGTTTCTTGATTTCAACTAAGATGTCATTAACTCGCGTTTGTTCCCTCACCAAATCTGCTCTTTTCTTATCCCTTAACGTTACACCCATCATCCTTCTTTCCATAGCTCGTTGCGTCGTCCTCAATTTAAGTAGAACCCTTCTCGTAAGCCTCCAGGTTTCTTCCCCGTACGTGAGTACTGGTAAGACACAGCTGTTATACACGTTTCCCTTGAGGGGTAATGGCAACCTGCTGTTCATGATCTGAGAATCTCTGCCAAATGAACCCCAGCCCATTCTTATTCTTCTGATTATTGCAGTCTCATGATCCGAATCCGCAGTCACTACCTGTCCTAAGTAGATGTATTCCCTTACCACTTTCAGTGCCTCGCTACCTATCGTAAACTGCTATCCTCTTTAGAGACTGTTAAACATTGCTTTAGTTTTCTGCAGATTAATTTTTAGACCCACCCTTCTGCTTTGCCTCTCGAGGTCAGTGAGCATGCATTGCAATTGGTCCCCTAAGTTACTAAGAAAGGCAATATCATCAGCGAATAGCAAGTCACTAAGGCATTCTTCATTAACTCATTAACTCTTATTCCCAATAGTTCCCAATCCAGATCTCTGAATACCTCCTGTAAACACGCTGTGAATAGCATTAGAGAGATCGTATCTCCCTGCCTGACGCTTTCTTTATTGGGATTTTGTTGCTTTCTTTATGGAGGACTACGGTGGCTGTGGAGCCGCTATAGATATCTTTCAGTATTTTTAGATACGGCTCGTCTACACCCTGATTCCGTAATGCCTCTACGACTGCTGAGGTTTCGACTGAATCAAACGCTTTCTCGTAATCAATGAAAGCTATATATAAGGGTTGGTTATATTCCGCAGATTTCTCTCTCACCTGATGGATAGTGTGAATATGGTCTATTGTTGAGTAGCCTTTACGGAATCCTGCCTGGTCCTTTGGTTGACAGATGTCCAAGGTGTTGCTGATTCTATTTGCGATTACCTTAGTAAATACTTTGTAGGCAACAGACAGTAAGCTGATCGGTCTATAATTTTTCAAGTCTTTGGAGTCCCCTTTCTTATGGATTAGGATTATGTTAACGTTCTTCCAAGATTCCGGTACGCTCGAGGTCATAAGGCATTGCGCATACAGGGTGGCCAGTTTTGCTAGAACAATCTGCCCACCATCCTTCCACAAATCTGCTGTTACCTGATCCTCCCCAGCTGCTTTCCCTCGTTTCATAGGGGAAAGACGTAGGACAAACGAGAGTGGGATTTGCACTGGTGCATAATCCCATCGCACACACCCAACGCACAAGTCTTTTCATGTTGAGGAGCGTGACGATTAGACACGCCGTCTCAGGCGCTTGGAATGCGTTCCATTCATCGCCGCACACAGTGAACCGTAACAACATGCGCGCTAAACGTATGGAAATCAAACAACCAGTGCGTCTTTTGGCACGCAAGACCACTGAAACAGAGATAGAAAACCGCTTCACGTAATTTCACATAACGCTGCATTGAACGTGACTGACTGCTGAACCGATAGACGCAGGTTTCACGGCGAGAGGAATCTGAAAAGCCATATGCGGTAGTGATACAAGAAATGAATTAGCAAAGCTTGCTATATTTGTTTTCCACGAACACACACACATGAACCCCGAAATGCTTAGAAATTCTTGTTTCGGTAGTTGCTCTTCACACATTAACGACGCTATCGAATTAATGTTATGGTCTCGTTGCTGGGAACGCTGGGCTGCTTTGTGCGTTGTCACTGCACAAAATACCTTAGTACGTGAAAAGAGGTACGCGCCTTTCCGAACCATGGTTGAGCAGCAGTATGACTAGGCGTAATAGAAAATACCGGTCATTTCTCGTTTTTTTTTTTATATATTCGCCGCGCGACCTTGGCTCGAACAAGTTGAGTGTCAACTTTCACCGGAATTCGCCACTCGACGGAACGAAATATATGAACAGAATAACATCGGCGAGAATTATCCTGGTATTATTTCTCTACTTCAAACAACGCCATGCTTGAACTCGGGTAGTGTTGTACTATATCTTTCCTAATTTTTTTTTAATATTTCAGTTCGCCATTTTAATCTATATGCGTGCTTCGCGATGCACTGAGGTGCGCAAATAGCAAGAGAGTGTCATACCATAGTACACTATGCACACAAAAAGGATACAAGTCTTCTAATACCTTCTAATCTGCATCGCTGCGCTTTCTCGTGACAAATTTTTCGCGATTTATCTACAGCACATGCCGCTCATTTGGGGCGGCTAGCTCAGTTAACCAATGTGCGCACAAGAAAAATGTAGCGCCGTTTATGCAACGAGCAACCTGGCAGGCACCGCCGAACTTTAGCAAACATGTTTACGTGACATGTCTATATCAAATTATTGTCGCTTACCACGACTGCGTGAGCTTCCTAACAGCTTTATTTCCCAACAACAAAAACCTATTTCTGGGGCGCGAGTAAGGTTTTCGAATGGAACTGGAAGAAAAAGAAGAAAAAAGATTTTGATAAATTTTATTAGCACGCAGTGCTCCCGAGATGGTTGCGAACACTTCCCCTGAAGCTCTTGACTCAGTGTGCAGTAATTACGCACAATGTAGTACAGCATCCGGATGAAAGAGACCATTACAACAATTAGATGGCATCGTTCATTTCTGAACAGCAACTACAGAAACCAGAATTTGAGAGTATTTCAGTCGTCCTGTGCGTGGGCGAGGAAAGAACAAGAATTATGGCAAAGCATTACCGATTCGCGTTTTCTATCAGTGCCACATCACTTTCAAGGTAAATTCCGCTCGCCGTGATATCCATGGCAATCGGTTAAGCAGTTAATCACGTTCAACGCTTATTTACGTGAAGTCACGTGACACGCTTTTACCTCTTCGTTTTCGTGGTGTTGCGTGCCAAAATCACACTAGATGTTCGACTCCTAATCGTTTAGTATACATACCAGTATGTCTGCAAATAATAAAATTGCTGGAGAAAGCCCCGTGATGTCTTATAACACTCCTTCTGAATTCGTATGCTATCCATGTCAATATGGCTGAGAAGCATCTACGGGCGTGTGAAACTTATGTGAGGTCACGTGACACCCTTCGCCACCTGCTCTGAGGTTCGCCACGTGGGCTTTCTCGATTCCAGTTCGTTTCATATCCATGTCGCAATGGTTGGAAATTACCTATGTGCTTACGAAAGTTACGTGATGTTACGTGGCTCTTTTTCACGTGGTCTGAAATACGCGACGTGCGTACCATCGCAGACCCTTGTTCGAAGCCCGATCTTGATATCCATGTCAGTATGGTTGGCAATCATGCGAGGGCTAGCGAAAGATACGTGAGGTCACGTGGCACCCTTTCCAACGTAGATTGACGCTAACTACGTGTTCACCATCGCATAGCTTTTTATTTTCCCGTTCGTTTGATATCCATGTCGGCATGGTTGTTAATTACCTATGGTCTGGTTAGCGTTACGTGATGTCACGTGACTCTTTTCCACTTGGTCTGAAGTACGCGAAGTGCATACCATCGCATACCTTGTTCGCAACCGGAGCGTTTGATATCCATGTCAGTACGGTTGGGAATCACGCAAAGGCTAGCGAAAGATACATGAGGTCACGTGGCACCCTTTCCCACGTGATTTGACGTTAACTACGTGTAACCCATGGTATAGCTGTTGACTTTCCTGTTCGTTTGATATCCATGCCGCCATGGTCTGGCTAAAGTTACGTTATGTCACGTTACTCTTTTCCACATGGTCTGAAGTACGAGGAGTACGTATCATCGGAGAACTTGTTCGAAGCCGGATCGTTTGATGCCCACGTCAGTATGGTTGGGAATCACGCATGGGTCAGCGAAATATACGTGAGGTCACGGGACAGCGTCTCCCACTTGATTTGACGTTCGCTGTCGGTGTACCATCTGGTTATTGATAGCTATTGCGATTCCCGTTCGTTTGACACCCATCTCACTGTGTTTGTGAACCACGTGTGGGCTTCTATAAATTACACAAGGTAACGTGTCATCCTTCACTTGGTGGTCTAGCATGCCCTTCGTGGGTACTATCTCAGAGCTCCTTCTTCGAAGCCCGATCATTTGATATTCATGTCAATATAGTTGAGAATGAGGAATATGCTGGCGAATGTTACGTGAGATCTCGTAACACCCTCTCTTCCACGTGATCTCAGGAGCGTTATGTGGTTATAACGGTAGACATTGTTCGAAGCTCGTTCATTTATTATGCATGCCAACGGGCCTTGTAGAAAGCAAAATGATGAGAGGTCTGGTGACGCTCTTTTTAGCCTGTTTTTATGAGCTTTAGAAATCAATGGTTTGTTGCTGTACGCCCCTTTGTTTCAATGCATGTTAGCAAAGCCATCAAACAGCTACGTTTTACATGACCTGTTCATGGCAGTAATATCCATAACGGTGCATTATTTAGATCATGTATCGCGCGGGAAAGGAATTTTTTTGTCACATGACAACTCATCAAGAAAGCTCTTCAGTTATCTTTGGTCGGCGCAAAATTATAACATTTAGTCATTATTTTGAACATGTTAGAACTCCTCCGCAAATGCATCTTTAGTTTGTATTAGATTCACTGGCTTTAGGATTAAAATATGTAGTGCGTAGATAAATTATTTGGCGCTGAGAATGAATGTGTGGCAGTTAAATTTACTGGCGCTTGGACTAAGATAGCGTGCGCTTGAATTAGTTTTAGCGGTAGATTCTAGTAAAATCGAATATACGAATATCCGGCTAACCGGTTATTTAAATCGGATATCCTCAATATCCATTTCTTAAAATCCGAATAACAGGATAACCAGTTTTCGAGACCGGATTCACTTCCCTCCGGTTAAACCAGATAGCCGGTCTGACGTATATTTGCACGCCCTAGTACTACTCAGCAGCCGTTAATTCAATTCAGACACATTTCATATGCCAGCCACGTGAGATCACAAAGCAGCATACGAACTTGTCAGCCGCGTGGTTGCATCTTTCCGTTGCTCGAAAGTGAGGGGCGAAGTGAAGCGCACTTCGGGCCGCCGCCTATGGTCGTGGTGGACGCTCAGCAGAAAAATTACTTTCTGCCCTAAAACGAAACGTTCTCCAAATAACATTTCACGAATGAATCTATTCTGTGCACGCTTCCACAAGAATTTAACCATGCATCTTTACTTTGACCGCATCGGCAATCCATATTGTGCCTGAACATGAGGAGTTTCACACATGTTTCAGTGTTTGTGCCACTTCCACATCGAAAGTACTCCCCCATCAACGTCAATACCTTTTAGTGCACTTAAGAGGAAGCTCTAGCTCGGGTGCTCCTATCTCAATACATTTAAAAGGAGAAGTCGTTTTTCGCGGCCACCACTGTACTAAACTTGACGCGGTTTGTTTTATTTAAAAGAAAAAGTTAATATCTAGAGACAGTTGTTTCAAATTTTTTGTTAGAAATTGGCAAAAATCAAACATTTTCAAAAAACGAAACTATCAAGTTTACCACTCTCTAACTCAACAACGAAAAATGAGAATACAGTTCTGCGAATTGCATCTAATAGTACATCTGAAGTGGACAAAATTGTCATGTTACACATGAATACAAAAAGATTTAGTAATACTGAAATACAGCTTTTGCGGAACCCTTGTAACCAACGCAACAAGTTCACGTAAGATGTAAAATGACATATCGAATTTGACCGCTTTGAATGATCTAATGGATGCCGTTTACAGAACCGCGATATCTGTTCATGATGCAGAGCTATGAATTTGTAAACTTCGTGCTTCTGTTTTTTTCACGCTGTCGAATATTTGAACACCTTTTTTAACAAAATTCAAGTCCTAAATCGAAATTCCAATTCCAACAGTCACTAGAATTGAACTTCCTCTCTCAAATGCAACAAGTTTCGTTAAAGTCGGTCCAGGCGTTACCTCAGAAAAACGTTCATACGTTTTACATGTATTTGAATAGGCCTCGTCGGAGTTGGGACCGAGCTAAAGCTTCGTCTTAACACCAACTGTCCTGTCCGGCCACGCAGTTCTGTTGTGTCTGTAAGACTTGTAGAATTTTTTTTTAAAGAAAGGTCAAGCTCGGCCGGGACACACCGTAATTCTTCACCGCATGGCACATCGTGACAAAGCATAGTGGCTGCCACTATAGGAAGGCATTAGAAGGTGCGATTCATTTTATAGAAGCGAACAGACCTGTAAGGCGGACCCTGTAGTATTGTATTTTTTCTAGCTTTTTCTTTCATTTGCTTTTTTCAACCTTGGCTTTGCCCACCTCCGCAACATTCAAATTGTTGTAAAATTCAGAACTAACTTTTCTTGCAAAAATAGTTTACGATTACAAATAGCACAGAATGATTCACCATTTCTTTCGGAATGAAATCGGAGGTGCTAAAATGCAAAGTCTAGAACGTTTCGCGTAGAATCACTCTAATCTAATAATAAGCCAACGTTTCGACAAGTGCACTTGTCTTCAAGGCGACGTATGCTTTCCTCGCCACCGTATATATAGGCGGGGTTCTTCTAAAGAGGAAAGGAAAGGGGAAAAAAGGGGGAGGGATACGCCAAGAAATCAAACTAAGTGTTGTTGCCTATAGCTTGAAATTTAGCATAGCGAATAGATTCTAAAGCTCCCTTTGAACTTTTATGCCTATTGGTTTATGAAACGTTTATGAAATGGTTTATGAAACGTTTATGCCTACTATACCCTTTCCCCTTTAGAAGAACCCCACCTATATACCGTGGCGAGGAAAGCATACGCCGCCTCGAAGAAGACAAGTCCACTTGTGGAAACGTTGGCTCCTGCTTTCACCTTGTTCTCGTTTTGCTCATCGTAATGAAAACCAGTATCATAGGGCATGCATTCCACATGCGTAGAACGCGGAGACGACCAGTTAACACCCTAGCCGCCATAGTTTGCACCAAACACAAAGGGGAGGGGGGAAAACGAAGGCAACGTTTATTCATTTTTGGACAAACTGCGCAAGCAACAGTGCCGTGTGTAGTATGGAATAATTATCACCACGAAATGGGATCTCTGCAAAATTTTACCGATATCAAAGCATCCCTGAACTCTTTTATGTTAAGATGAAAAACAGAGACCGGCGCATACGACGGCCCTACATTTGTTAGGCCTGCTCAAATCTCTTCATCTGCTCTTCCAAGTTCGGTGTACGAATGGTGAGAGCGCAACTACATTCACGCTTTTAGCAGGTAACACGAAGAGCTGTACGCCTTCGTCTGGCCTTACATACGCGACGCCTCTTTGTGTGGACGCTAACTGACGATCGCAAACGTGCATACATGGACCTTCTAGGGTGCATTTCTGCCGTCGTTGGCGCCGTCGCCGTGACGTTCTGTATAAAGTCGGTCGCGAGGGACACGAGCGCGGCTGGATAGGGCAGACAGAAGCGAGTAATGCATCCCTGAGGAACAAAACCTCTGACTTTATTTTCGGTATCGTTCAACCTCGGCAGCTCCGTTTCGCATCCTCCCACCATCCTCCTTTCCCCGCACGTAACGCGGGAATATTCGAGCGATGGTGAAAACTGGGAGAGGGCTTCTCGGCTGCTGCGGTGCTGCCATGAGGCTGCCACAAGACTAGGCACGATAACCTCATCGCCACATGCCGTATGCTGTATGCGCGAGCGAAACTTGCGAGAGTCACCCGACGGTCGTGGTCGTGGCAGGGAGGAAACCGGGAAGGATGCGCGCCGTCTTCCGTGGCGCGCGAGGCGTTGGGGAGGGGGGGGGGGGAAGCAGGGGTAGGGCCGGTATAGCAGGGGGAGGGCCGGTGCGGCCGCACGGGCGCTATGTCTTTAAATCGATGAGTGATGTGAACAAAGTGCTTCGAGTGCTGGTAGCTTCGTATGCGCTGTCCTTTCGACGCTTAATTCCCGTTGAAGTGAGAGGCAGCACGAAGGCCGATTCGCTCGCTGCTGTTGCTGCGGTTCCTCACTCCAGCGGTCTGACAGCGAGTTTCCGCGGTCATTGAGTGAAATTTGTTAATGCTTAACTGTGGGTGCGTGACAGCGTGATTTTTAATTTAGTAAGTGAATGTTCACAAAGTTGCAACAGAACTGCTTGTTGGCCTAGTTGGTGCTTGCTAAAAGACATGTTTTTTGTCGCAATTTAACACACACAAAAGGAAGACACATAATAACAACACGGGCGGCCGACATGGAGCCGCCCGTGTTGTCTTTATGTGTCTTCCTTTGGAGTGTGTTAAATTGCGGCATAAAACATGTCTTTTAGTTTACAAGGTTATATGGCCGATAATACTATCTTTACTTCATATAGCAGTCTACTAATTTGCTATCGCAATCGATGATTAGCCTTTCGGGCGAAACAGCGACTTTTTTAGCTACATCGAAGATGCGTTTCTCAATACCTTGAGAATTTGTAGGAGTCCTGTGAGGTCCTGGGCACCGAAGTTGTAGAGGTGAGTATTTAGGAATCCAAAGTGCGCAATTTTTTTAGTCACAAGATCGCGCAGCTGTCGCTCCGCGGCAGGTTCCTTGATCAGTTTGTGTACGGTGGACCAGCTCCTGAAAAGGAATGTATTTGTATCTCTTTCAGCTGCTATGATCATAATTGTGCACGCCAAGATGATGGATCAACAGTAAGAACATTGATGAAGGTAATGATACTTAAAATGTGTCGCATACTTCCTGAAATACATCTGATTGGAATTGTGCTGCACGTTTGAATAGCGCGTGTAAATTGTTTCAGTAAAGCAAGTGGAGAGTAGACGGTTGTGTGTTTTTGCTCGGTGTGAGTATCTCGTCGTATGTCACATTCTTTGTCACAGTGTGCTACAGCAGGCATAATTTTCAAGTGGCTCGATGTCAATTTCCTCCCTTATAACATGAAATAGTTGATGTTCTCATGTCTGATGTCTTGTGGGTTCTTGCCTGGTGACCATATTCTGTAAACTTGACAAAAGATACTAAATAATTGAATTTTTTTATTCTATTTGGCAGCTGGGCGCTTTTTATGATCATGAAGATGCGAGAAACGTGATGAAAGCAAGTTTTAAATGAACTAAAATAATTGGCACCTGATAGGGGTATATATATGTTGTTGCGCGTGGAAAGACAAAGACAGAAGAGGCCATTTACAGGTTATTTACACTGGAGCCAGGCAGCCAGGCCGACACTCGCTCGCGCCAAGCGCACCGACCAACTTCATCGTCGTCCTCGCCGCGGCTCGTCTCTTGAGCACCGCTCGATGATATCGTAATACTACACCCCCGGCGGCAAAAGCACCGTCACGATGCTGTTAAATATCCAAGGCGCATGGAGAGTTGTAGGGCTTGAGTCGGGCGACGTGACCAATGTCAGTGGTTGTCACAGCGGAGGACGTAGTGGGCGTGGCTAGAACAATTTCATAGGTGACATCGGTCACTTTGCGGAGCTTGCGATATGGGCCTGTGTAAAAAGAAAGCAGTTTTTCACGAAGGCCAACTTTACGCGATGGTGACCAAAGCAACACGAGGCTGCCGGGCACAATATGGACATCACGGTGACGCAGGTCATAGCGTTGCTTCTGCTTGTCTTGAGACACTTGTAGACGAGCGCGCGCAAGTTGGCGAGCATGGTCAGCATGGGCGATTGCATCACGAGCATAAGCGCTAGTTGAAGCTGTGGCGGACTGAAGCACAGTGTCCAGTGGTAGCGTTGGTTCGCGGCCATGCAACAGGTAAAACGGGGAAAAGCCGGCAGTTTCGAGACGGGAAGAGTTGTATGCAAAGGCAATGTAAGGTAGCGCCAGGTCCCAGTCACGGTGGTCGTCGGAAACGTATTTGGATAGCATGTCTGTAAGGGTGCGGTTCAAGCGCTCAGTGAGGCCGTTCGTTTGGAGGTGGTAGGAGGTGGTAAATTTATGCCGTATTGAGCAGGCACGCATGATGTCGTCGATGACTTTGGCCAAAAACGTACAACCACGGTCTGTTAGCAATTGACGCGGAGCATCATGCATCAAATTGATATTATGTAGGAGGAAGTCCGCAACATCAGTTGCGCAACTGGTCGGAAGAGCACGGGTTACGGCGTAGCGGGTCGCGTAGTCCGCCGCGACTGCAACCCACTTGTTTCCGGATGTAGATTCCGGAAATGGGCCGAGAAGGTCTAAGCCGACACAATGAAAGGGCTCGGCAGGGATGTCGAGCGGCTGCAGGTAACCAGCGGGGAGCTTCTTGCGTCGTTGGCAAAATTCACAAGCGGCGACGTAACTTCGTACGGAACGGGCAAGGCCCGCCCTGAAAAAAACGGCGACGTACACAGCCATAGGTTCGAGATACGCCGAGATGTCCTGCCGTTAGTGCGTCGTGGAGCTCTTCTATAACGGTGGAGCGGAGGTGTTTAGGTATTACAAGTAGGAACTCAGAGCCGTCCGGGTGAAGGTTACGATGGTGCAGAGTACCGTCGCGGAGGACGAAGAGGCGTAGAGTACCATCGGCCGGAGAGTGTTCAAAATGGTCGATGAGTGCTCTGATGTAGGCGTCACGGCGTTGCTCGTCGGTGAAATGAAGCAGCTGTGATACAGAGAATACGCAAGAACCACTAACAATATTGGAGGAGTCAGAGCCGTCAGCAGGGTAACGCGATAAGCTGTCAGCGTCTTGGTGCAGGTGGCCAGACTTGTATATCACGGAATATGAAAATTCTTGTAGCCTCAAAGCCCATAGACCAAGCCGGCCTGTAGGATCTTTTAGCGAAGAGAGCCAGCAGAGAGCATGATGGTCAGTGACTACGGAAAAAGGGCGACCGTAAAGGTAAGGACGGAACTTCGCAACCACTCAGACAACAGCAAGGCATTCTCGTTCCGTACTGGAATAGTTGCGCTCCGATGGTGCTAGGAGGCGATCCTGGCCACTCTGACGCTGGGCTAAGACGGCACCTATGCTATGACCACTGCCATCTGTACGCAATTCTGTAGGGGCATCAGGGTCGAAGTGGGCGAGAATGGGTGATGAGGTTAGAAGAGTGACGAGACGAGAGAAGGCAGCGGCCTCTCCAGTGCCCCACGAGAATTGTACGCCTTTTTTCAAAAGATTAGTTAGGGGTCTAGCAAGTGTCCCAAAATCAGGAACAAAACGACGAAATTACGAGCACAGCCCTACAAAACTTCGAACGTCTGCGGTTGTCTTCGGAACCGGAAACTCTCAGACAGTGCGAGTTTTGTCGGGATCAGGCTGTACTCCGGAAGCGTCAACGAGATGGCCCAGAAGAGTAATTTGGCGACGGCCAAAACGACATTTGGACGAGTTAAGTTGCAGCTTCGCCTTCAGAAGTGTATCTAGTGTAGTTGTTAGATGCCCAAGGTAAGTGTCGAACGTTGGCGAGAAGACGATGACGTCGTCGAGGTAGCAGAGCCATTTGGACGATTTGAAACCTTGCAGCAAGGAGTCCATCATACGCTCAAAGGTGGCAGGGGCGTTGCATAATCCAAACGGCATTACTTTAAATTGGTATAGGTCATCAGGTGCGATGAACGCAGTTTTTTCTTGGTCCATATCGTCAACAGAAATCTGCCAGTATCCCGAACGAAGATCAATAGACGAGAAATAGCTGGAACCGTGCAGGCAGTCAAGGGCGTCGTCTATACGTGGGAGCGGGTAGACGTCCCTCTGTGTAATGCTGTTCAGATGACTAGTCTACACAGAAGCGCCACGTGCCGTCCTTCTTCTTAACCAACACCACAGATGACGCCCAGGGACTCGAAGAAGGCTCAATGATGTTTTGGTCTAGCATTTTGTTGACTTCGTTGTGAAGTACTTGGCGTTCCGGCGCAGAAACTCGATACGGTCGTCGGTCAATAGGCGTAGCATCGCCAGTAAGAATACGATGCTTGACCGCGAGCCTCTGGCCTAAAGGGCGATCGTCGAAGTCGAAAATATCTCGTTAGGACGATAATACTTGGCAAAGCTCTTCAGCCGGCGCAGAGGATAGGTCCGTCGCAACCATTTTGTTTATGTTGGGATCGGCACCCGAGGCTGCCGCGAGGGGCATGCTAAGCTCGCGAGAACCATCGGTCGATAACGCTGCCACATGATGGTCGCCGAGACAATCAACGGTGGCAAGGCAAATACCTTGCGATAGAATTTGCTTCGCCATTCCAAAGTTACAGACAGGCATGTGAGTGCGGTTCCCAGTAATATTAAGTATACTGTGAGGCACTGTAACGTCATACCTTATGGAATGTCGGGCAGAGGAGTGACGAGGTACTCGCCATCAGGAACTGGTGGGAAAGACAACAGTTCAATGTAGGTTATTGACTTTGGCGGCAGGCGAAGAAAGCCGGTAGCACGTAAGTGGCAGTGGGGTGCGTCAGAAGGTTCTGCGAGCATCGGTAACTCACGCCGAAGGGTACTGGAAGAGCAGTCAATACGACCACAATGTGCGGAGAGAAAATCGAGGCCGAGAATGAGGTCGTGGGGGCAATGAGCGATTATGGTGAAGAGTGCAGGAGTGTGGCGGCCGGCGATGCTGACACGTGCCGTACACATGCCGATGATAGGCACAGTACCGCCATCCGCAACGCGGACGACGCGTGCCGACGCTGGGGTGAGAAGCTTGTTCAGTCGTCGTCGGAAGGCAGCACTCATAATTTAAAGATGTGTGCCTGTATCGATGAGTGCCGTGACAGGATAGCCGTCAACGTCAACGTCAAGAAGGCTTCGTTTCGTGGGTGACGTGAGCAGAAGATTTGAGGGCAGGGTCGACAACGCAGCTTCGCCTCCAGAAGCTGCAGTGGCTAGCTTTCCGGCTGGATCCGGGAGGCGATAGGCGGCGAAGAGAGGCGACAGGGTTGGGGCGAACGAGACTGATGGCGTCAAGGTGAGGGCCAGTGGCTGTAGCGAAGGTTCGGAGCAGGAGCATCAGCGGCAGTGGGTTCATGGCGGGTGGTATGGGGAACGGAAGGTCCAAAGGTGCGGGAATAAGCGGCGGCGTATGTCCGAGGAGGTGGTGGCCATCGGTTGCGGCAGTGACGAGCGATGTGGCCGATGCGACAGCAGTGGAAGCAGATCGGCCTGTCATCAGGGGTACGCCAATCGGACGGGTTGCGGCGAGGTGTGGCGGAAAAAGGACTGCCGAGGACGAGGAGGGCCGCTAGAGAACTGGGAAACGCTGGGTTGAGACTTGGAACACACGGAGTTCAGACCCATGTTCTCAAATTCCTGTCGGGCGACGGCCTGAATCATCGCAATGGTGGTTGCTGGCGGATCGGGAGGCGTCGTGGAGAAAGCTGGCGAACAGGCGGCCTCGAGTTCGCGGCGAACAATAAGGGTGACGTCGTCACAGGTGGTGGTCTGATGTGGTCGACCCTCACATGTTGACGTAGCAGCAGTGTTGGGTAGCCACGTGATGTGGTGTGTGATACGGCGGCTCTTAGCTTGTTCAAGGTGACGGCAGCCTTTTATGATGGCGTCGATAGACGAAACGTTGCCGAAAACAAGCAAATTGAAAGCATCGTCGGCGATGCCTTTTAGAACATGTGAAACTTTATCTGCTTCGGACATAGCATCGTCAGCTTTGCGGCATAGAGCCAAGACGTTGAGGATGTAGGAAATGTACGGCTCCGTAGATGACTGAACACGAGACGCAAGAGCCTTTCTCGCGGCAGCCTTGCGCCCAATGGGGTCACCGAATAGTTCCCGTAGCTTCTCTTTGAAATTGTCCCTACTGGTTATCTCGTCGTCACGCGTTTGGTGCCACACGCGTAGGGTGCCGACGAGATAAAAGATGACATTGGCGAGCATAATCGTGGCGTCCCACCAGTTATTAGCACTGGCGTGTTCATAGAGCTTAATCCAGTCGTCAACATCCTGTCCCTCCAGGCCAGAGAACACACCTGGGTCGCGATGTGGGGCAACCGTGACGATTGGAGCAGTGGGACAAGCCGAAGCCGTTGCAGAGGCGGGCGCGTCAGCGGGAGGCATGGTGACAAACTGGGTGTACCAACCACTTCGGAGTTCCGTAGTGAGGACGGGGATCGCTGACTTCCACCAGGATGTTGCGTGTGGAAAGACACAGACAGAAGAGGCTATGTACAGGATATTTCCACAGGAGCCAGGCAGCCAGGCCGACACTAGCTCCTGCCAAGCGCACCGACCAACTTCATCGTTGTTCTCGTGGCGGCTCGTCTCTTGAGCATCGCTCGATGACATCGTAATAATATATATATATATATATATATATATATATATATATATATATATATATATATATATATATATATATATATGTCATGTGGTTTGCGCTGTAACAACTGAATAACTCGAGTTGAGATATGTTTATTCACGCTTTTTTTTCTTTTTAGTGAACAACGTTCGTTTCTTTTTAAAGACCGACTGCACTCAAGTTTTCAACTGCACCTAGTGGTGAGTATAGCCATACACATTTTTTTATTGATTCATCACCATTAGATTCTAACTTGTTGAACTCGTCATCAAGAAATATATTGAACTGCACAAGATAGGTCACTGGTGCAGCAAATAAAACGCCGCCGTCATCGACTATATATAACCCTCCACCAGCCTCCCATCACAATGCAGATGGCATGCATCACCAATTTTACCGCTTTCTTGTTAGGGTTTCGGCGTTTGTCTCCTCTTAGTGGTAGTGGCTCACATAAGCTGTGCACATTTCCACTTGCAAGCTCTAATGCAACACTGAACCGGAATGTCAAAAAGCAATGACGCGGAATTTAGGCAGATATTTCCACGTTCTTATTTTAAGCTAGGAGACCAGAGTGACCAGAGGGGACTCAAGAGACAGCTCGTTGACGGTGGGACAGAAAGTTGCCACAGAGAAAAGAAGCTGTCACAGCTCCCTGCAACCTGAGAATATGAAACAAACTCTCCTCAATGAACCTTGCACAAGGATATAAAGTAGGGCGAGTTGGTACGGTAACATGATCTTGGATTGTAGCGCGAAGTGACACGGACACAGACTACAAGCAGACAGGACGAGCGCTACAAGACAGGATAAGAAGCAGACTAGACTAGACTAGACTAGACTAGACTAGACTAGACTAGACAGACGGACGGACGGACTAGGGGCAGACAGGACGAGCATAGCGCTCGTCCTGTCTGCTTCTAGTCTGTGTCCGTGTCACTTCGCGCAACAATCGAAGATCATGAACCTTGCACATGTACACAAAATAACTACAGTTGTCCTTATGCTACGTCGCGTTAGCCAACTTCCAGCTCTGTCATGACGGCGGCAGGCTGCGGCGCGCTGCGAAGAGTACGCGCATATCAGGTAGCTCGCTATGTGGGACATGCTTCCCTTCCTAAAAGAATGCAAGTTTGGGTACCTACGGTGTTCCATTTTAGCCTTCTAGCGCACATATACAACACTGAGCGATTTTCCTACGTCTCTTGCACTGCCCTTCTGTACTTGAGCGCTAAAGGACTCACTGTCATATATGGTACCACCGTCGCGATACTTCATCGTATTTGCTCCTTCAGTGAGTACTCCCTGCTCCAAGTGTTACCCCTGCATGTACTATCAGGTTGTGTATGAGCTACAACGCGATAGCTAGTGTTAAATCGGTCGCGCGTTTTAGCTGATATTGCTCATATGTACGTCACACAATAAAAAAAAATAATTAATTCCTGAGGTCTTACGTGCCAAAACCACGACTTGATTACGGCGTAAGATGTACTGAGGGACTCCGGTTTGGCTTCTATCACCTGGGGTTCTCTAACGCGCATTCAATGCACGGCACACGGGCGCGTGTGCATTTCACCGCCATCGAAATGCGACCACCGTAGCCCGGATTCGATCCCACGCACTCGGGTTTAGAAGCGCAGTGCCCTATCCAGTACGCCACCATGGCGACTCGTGCTGCACACAATAATCATCAGGCATATCCGCGAGATCGCAATAATTTGCCCTACGTTTGCTTACCTATCTTTTTAAAGTTACTTAAAGAAAAGTTAGAAAGGTTGGCTTAATAAAGAAATAAGGCTATTGATCACGTATATTTGTTACAATGAGCCTATTTAGGTATCATTTGTTTTAGCAGTGAGCAATTTAGTAGATAACATGCCTGGCACTGCGTACGTATAGAAGGATAGTAAAGACTGCAGTGCCTGCACGTGTCTTTCTCTCAAAGATAAGTTAGTTGCTCCTGGTGACGGCGTTCCCGGTAGATAACGACCGTCGTTATTCGGTGGTGCCTGGGTGCTTTGAATTCGAACATCACCACAGATATCCGTGGGACGTCCGCCACAAGTCCATCCATCTGAATACCCAGGACGGACGGCATTAGGACGTACAAAAACAAGTCCATATCCCAGTCGGATGTTCTCTGAGCATGCGATCAGGATGTCCAGGGGGCTTCTTGTTTTTATCGTCCATTAGTTAAAGATAAATAGGCATATATCCAGAATACACTTAAGTTCGGACATAAATCGATGGCCTAATATGAAAAAATGCAATTGGAAAGTCTGGTAGGTTAGTAATTCACAATAGTAGGTTAGTAATAGGTTAGTAATTCACAATATAATTGCATGTTTCTGCACTGCATTGGACACGTAATCAGAGTTCTTTTTGAGAGAAGCGAAACGAGTAACTGACATATCCTTAAAGTTGCAACTTAAGCCGACAATTATAGATGTTTTAATTTTTTTTTCTCGCTACGCCATTGGCATTAAAACATTACACTGTACAGACGAGTTACGTTACATTTAAGAACATGCTTATGGAAAACTTTCAGAATATTAAATCGACCACTACAAGCCACTAATTCTAAAACATGGAGTGAGCGTACTCAAACTTTTCATCATTGCAAAAAGGTTAAGAGCACCCCTCCTGCCCCCCTTTTGTCAAGGGGACATAATAAATTCTTGAATTTAAAATGATAATAGCAAGATGTAATGATGAAGCATGCCCTAGTGGGGACTCCTGATTAATATTTTGACCACCTGTAGCTCGTTAACATCCACCTATGCCTAAGTACACGAGCATTTTAGCATTTTTCCTCCACAGAAACGCGGCCGCCAGGGTCTGAATCAAACCGGTAACCTCGAGCTCAGCAGCGTAACAGATCTCGAGGACTATGCTTTCGCTGGCTGCATGAACGGCTACAGAAGCAAAACATACATCATAGACGCAATATAGTAATAGCCAATCTCCAAGGCTACGCTTCTGCTATGCGTTTGCTAGTTTAATCCAGCGGAATCTATATCGGGAGCCGGAAACACGTCACAGGCGTTTGGTTTTGAACACCACTTCTTCCCAATACAAGTAGTAATATGAATGTCAAATTTATATATTATTAAAGATGTTTCAACAAAACTATTTATATTTTCGTTGATGTATCAAAAGCAGTCACACAGCACGCTGTCGCACGATTCGGTGTCTGGCAGTGATCCAATCCAATTTAAGCTGTAGTCATTGTCCCATAATTTTAATGGCGGAGGAGCGCAGCGCAGTGTCCCTGTGTCGGAAGGGTGCCTAGAACTGGGTGGTGTGAACAGCGTGGGGCATTTCCCTTGCCCGGATGCGTCGCCTTGTGCGATTCCTTCGGTAGGTCTAGATAGGGCGCTGCGGTCACGGGTGCCGGGAGTGGTCAGATGTCAAGTTACTTAAGAGACGTTTCAGTTAAAAAAGCAAGGAAGAGATTAATAGATTTGGAGTGGTTACATTCGGAGGTTACCGTTCCACGTGTTTTATTGCGACAGCAATTATATGGACACTCCAGGCGCATTTCTGCCGTCGCCTTTCGCCGTGAGATGCGTATAAATTCCAAAGGTGATAACATCGACGCCGCGCACCGTATTCTGTATGTGCGAGTGAAAGCATGCGACCATCGGCTCAGTCTCGAGCGCGCAAGGGAGGAAAGCGAGGAGGAAGTACACCGTCTTCCGTTGCGCGCAAGGTAGGCAAGAAGCGTGACGTCTTCCGTCGCGCGAAAAGTACTGAGGGAGAGAAGGAGGAGGAGGCTCTACTTTGGCGGCTTCTGCGTATGGCTCGGCCACGTGCACATTATTTCGAAGCGATCTGCGATTAGTACATAGTCTGATGCACCAAGGGCTCATAGCTTCGTGTGCGTTGTGTTTTTGACGCTTAGTTCGCGTTGAAACGAGAGGCAGCACGAAGGTCAATTCGCTCACTACTTCTGCGGCGTTTTGGCAGCGAGTGCCCGCGATCATCGAGTGAGATGTGTTTGTGTTTGCGTTTGTGCGCGTGACTTCATGCTTGTTAATTTAGTTAACGAATGTTTACAAGCTTAAATGTCCGATGAAACTACAATCATTACTTCGTATAGCTCTCCACTATTCTGCTATCGTAAACGACGGTTCGTTTGTCAGGCGAAAATGCGACTTTTTTGCACAGCTTTCGTGCGTTAGCGCAGCTTATTCATTTAAGATGCCGTCAAAAAAAAGAAGGTCGCCCATGCTGTTTTTCTCCTCAATGCAATGCACAGAAAAGTGTCCCTTTTCCGTGCGGCGGCAGTCAAAGAGCAATTTGAGTTGGGAGCAGGCTGTGCTGGGCTTACAGAGTTCTACAGGGGAATTACTCGGTATGTGCACTGTATAGGAGGTTACAGTGAAATGAGACTCAACAGGAGGATCTACTGCTACAGTTCCCATGGAGGCAGCAGAAGCGGCCGTGGAAGGAATACTGACTGTCTATACAGAGAAACGCAGCGATGCTCGCCTTCTATACTATATTGCAGGCAACGTGAAAAGAAAGCGGGTTCTCTCATACGCAGCAATGCCGGCAATGTACCAAGGGAGAGACAGCACTGAAGTGGAAGTGCCTACTGACACATCGAAGGAAAAGGATATTGGAAGGCTTCAGCCTGCTGTAGTTATCAGGGTCACTGCACAACTTGATTCATGCTGTCGAATTAAAAATGTCAACATATATTTAGCACAATGTGCAACCATTCAAAAATTGGAAGCAGCCTACGTACTGCTGGCAGTAGCGTGCCACTAACTGGCTGCCAAGCGTTGCACAGAACTAACCGAACTACCTGTTGGAATATTTTATTCTAAAGGATGGATATCTTTTGAAGGGCCTGAATCAAGCAGCAAGTGAAATAATTTAACATAATGAGACTGAAGCCTTGCATAGCCTAAAGCGTCATCCGCCACTGAGTCATGGGTAATGCAGCTGATAAAGATGTGTGTTATAAAGCAATGAAACAAAGTTCAGTCTCAATCTCTCCACAACATTGAGCATATATACTGGTTCCGTGATGCACGACCTTAGGCACCACTCAAAGGTGCGTTGAGAAACAGAGACTACATAACTGGACACGATCACTCGCAATAAATCAGTGACTGCGGTAGTAAGAGGCATTATAATGTATTGCGCGTTAGCGCACGCTTATTTCATAGCGATAAAACAATGAAGCATCAGCGAAAGATACCACCCTCCCGGAGTATCATCCCCTGGCTGCTCTCCCTAACTACACCAATACATCATATAAAAAACTGTAGAGACAGTTTTGTATTCGCAACAACTGTAATAAAAATGCGCTCATTTCAAAATGCGTTTATCGAAGAATGGTTGCAGTATGGCTGGAATAGTTTGCTGCCGCTTGCGCAGTGACATAGGCCACATATCATGAAATAGCAATATTGTTGTTGAATAGTAACATGACTTCCACCTGCGAAATCAACACGCGGTGCGAAAGCAATGCCACAGACGCCGCGAGCAGCCACCGCGCCTTCGACGACAGCGCCACGGTGGCGGAATTGCGCATCCAGGCAAGCTTGGAGCGGCAGGTTTTCCCACCCCCAGTTCTAGCCACCCTGGTGTCGGTTCGTTTGCCAGCTTCAAAGCCTGTCGAAGTCGCCCGCTCAGCTTTTGAGGTATGACAGCCACATCGATCTCTATTTGAGCCATTGCAGTATCGCAATGTGCTTTGTTGACAGGTGCCAACGAGCCCTAAAGTGAGAAAAAAGACATAAGCGCGCAAGACGGTGTCACCGCAGAGAAAGGTTATATGGGAGGACTCTGGTATCTCCCACTGGCAACCAGCAGTCAACGACCCGAGAAATCGCTAGTCCGGAACCGTGCAGTGGTGCATGTATGCCGCATACCACACCCGTTAACGGGTATTGTAGTCTTATGCGGATGTGCCTTGCGATGTTTGCCGCTGTACAGAGCAACGTCAGAAGCGCATGCCGATGATTTTAACACGACGCGAATGCCGACCTCGGGCTCAACAGCAAAATGCTGTTGCCACTCACTAGCGCAGCAGGTATTAAATATCATAATAGCAATAAATTGTATGTACTTATGCTTAAATAAGTAAAAATCGTTCACCATTCTCTCGTCGCTAGTGCAAGTACTGCCTATATTGTTAATAAAATTCATTTGTGGTTGAAATTTCCGCATGTAATTGTGGATGTCTGCACTGGTTGCCTCGATATACCGTTCTTCTAGGAAAGCTCTAAAAGATCGCAATTTGAGATGTCATAGTTCTTTTTCTTACTAAGCTTCTGAGTGAAAAAAAAAATTATTCTTGTATGTACAATAATAAATTTAAATTTTAAATATTTTTAAACAGTAATTTTGTCGAAGTAGCAGAAATTGCAGGGCTTTCTGCGTTAAAGCTTTCCATGCCAACGAGTTTGGAGGTGCGTCATATTTTATGTTTTTCATGTTTTCGAAGATGCGTTATATCATTTTTGACATGTTGTACATAATTGTGTCTGAATTAAATTTACACAATTTTGTGTAGACTGCTGTTTATATCAGTATTAAGTAATCTTGTTTAAACAGCGCAGGACGAGACGTAGAATGACAAACAAGGTTGGACGAAGGTAGCGCTTGTCTTCGTCCCACCTTGTCTGCCGTTCTTTGTCTGCCGTTCGCTGCCGTTCATACCTTACTGTACTAAGCGAGCCTTCATTCTTACAGTAGCACTACGCAATGTGATGCCTTTTTGTGGTTTCCGCCACACCTTTATTCGTGCTTGTGAGCCTTCTTTTTATATGAAAGCTTCTCCCTATTATGAATCCTCGTAAGGTATGACAGTACGAAAAAGTAAAATAAGTAGATAATCGCACGAACCTCATTTAGCTGTATTGTCTTTCCCTGTTCAACAGGGAAGGACTGTTTGACAGACTCTTTAACATGCTGAAAGGAGTTTCTATTCTTGTATTTTATGCCTTTTTTCTGTTCTAACTTCGGTCGTGATGTCCTGATCCCCAACCTTTGTTTTTATCAGTATGTATATTTGTCGCTATGAACAGTATTCATGTGTGCTTTGTAGACTTTATAGCACAAGGTGGCAGAAAAAGATTTATTGTTTTGAAGCTGGTGCGGGCCCACTTTTTTAGGTTCATTTACAGCAGAGCGGCGACAGTTAAATGCATTTCACCACTCGACCAGTTGTTAAATATATAACATTGTTAGGGGGCCTAACTGCGTCCCACTATCGCAGCTTCAAAGTGCGCTCACGCGCACACCCACACAAGCCCTTTAGTGAACACAGAAGGAAGAAAATTTTGAGTATGTAATATACTCGTCGAGGAATCCGCATACAAAGAAATCAAAGGCTCACTGACGCAGCCATGGCCCCTGTCTTTGTGATGTGACATCCTACCGGTAGCACCTTCCAGTAAATCATTCTAGAAAGAAAGGCGCAACCTTTTTCATTCGTGCCATGTTTGCGTTTTTAGCTCTCCTAATTCACGTTGAGAGACAGCTTTACATCCAACTATGCTTTGAGTCTAAGCTGCTTATAGCAATTCTATCTAGATTTTTAGGACAATGCACGAATAAAGCGGGTTATATTACTTATAAATTTTTGCACTTTCTCATATCTTGGCTTCAAAAAACCGTAATATTCATAGCAATTGTAGGGTGCCAAGAAACTTTATGCCTTTTCTTTCAAACCACTGTGTTAGTATACGTGAATACTTAACATTTGTTTTAAATCACAAGTAGAGAAAAAAAATTAAAAATAGTGCTCTACATCATAGACTAGAAGCGCACTAGCACAGCCTCTAAAATAAAGCAGATAGACGTAATCTCAGAAGCCGCGACACAATATGATACCTAAGACTCTACTTTAGGCTTAGGCTGTATCAATGCGCATTACGTTCATATGGATATACTGGCGAGCGATCGGAGGCGTTTTTCGCGTTCATTCTGTTCTTCGCCTCATTCTCTACTGCAAAACGTCAGGCCAGTAGCGTGACTTCTGCCAAACATCGCTCTCAAATGTTTCTTCTGCTAAACACGATGAAACATGGGTGAAACCATTGAGCAGCTGGCTGTAGCACGGGCCACACAACCAATGCTTATCAGAGCTGTGAAATTGTGAAGTTCGTTTCGTTATTTTTTTTTTTAATATATTATTATGTATTGGCTTCCTAATGAAAATAAAACTGCGACACCTCTGATGGCTGTCTTCATTTATGCGTGAATAAAAATGGCTCTCCGGTGATTCAATAGAATCAACGAGTCGACAGCCCCGCTTATATAAATGCGACAGCCGAGCATCGCAATTCATTTTTCGCACATCTCCTCCACATATGTGATATGCACCTGAAGGCGAGGTGCACTCATACGCCGAAGAGGGTGCGTCCAGGAAGTAGGCTCACACTTAGCATGGTTTCGTTAGGGTGGTTTCGGCTGCTATGGCTATATGGGAATTCGTTTATGCTTCGATCTTTCAGTTTGAAACGACCCTGCTATTTTGTGCGTTATACTTCTTGGAGCAAGGTTCTATCGCAGTGCTTCGCAGTTCTATCGCAGTGCAGTCAATGCGCTCTTTGGCCATCCATGGACCTTGCAGTTCTATCGCAGTTTGTGCGATAGAACTGTTTATGCGTTATACTTCTTGGAGCAAGGTTCTACCGCAGTTCTATCGCAGTGCAGTCAATGCGCTCTTTGGCCATCCATGGACCTTGCGCAAGAAGAACCTATACACCATCATGCTAATGAATAGTTTTATTTGCCGCTGAGTTTGTGCAATTCGATCTTCTTCTTGATTATCGAATACACGAACGAGTGTGTAAAATATGAACATCTGCCTGAATGCTTTGCGTTACCTCAGGAAGTTGTCTCGATTTAGCTACGCTTACTGTTGAGACTCAGAATTTCTTGATGATTCGTAAATAACTTAATGCAGAATTATTTAACAAGTTGAAGACCTACTGCTCTAAAATAAGTTGTAAGAATAACATACTGAGTGTAACACGCGCACTTTGAACTGCCGTTGAGGTTAACGGTCGTTGGCTCCATCGGTAGTGGAGTGGTAATACACGGCAGCTCTAACTGTCACTGACGTCCGAACGCCCGTTGACTTCAACCGAAATCGGCGATTCCAGCCGAAGAAAGTTAACTACCAAGATGGCTGCCTCCAGCGGGGCGAATGTGGATAGTTTGGCGTAGGAAGATGCTTCTCATGCGCCTGCCAAGCAGTTCGTTTGGTCCGAGTTAATGACCGGCATGCTTATCGGTATTTTGGAGACGTATCATGCTTGCGCTAGTTACATGGATGTTGCATGCATGTTAATAAGTGCGAGTTCTGCGAAGAATAAACTCTCTTTCTTTTGTCAGCACTGGCGTCGATCATTTTGTCCGCTGCCACCCGGCTGAGTGGCCCAGGCCGCACGTGGTGACCGACACCCCACATCACAAAAACTAGCGCAGACACTTCGAAAAAGAAAGCTTGTAAACACGAAAATTAGAGGATAGGCAATGGATTACCTTAGCCATTCACCTGCCTGTTAGTAAAAAGGAAAACGTTGTAGTAAAACTAAAAGAAAAACACATTTGCGAAACATTCTTGGTTCAAAAGAAGTTAAAGAAAAGAAATAGCAGAGAAACCTTTCTTTGGTCACTTACAGATGCTTCTACGTCGCTATCACGTGACGACGTGTGATAATTAACTCAACTAAACGTGGAAGTGCTGTGTAACTTCTAATAAACTGTTCTTTAGTTCAATGGTAGTTTCAGTGTCCACGGCCATTCAAATGAGCGGCAGGTGAAAGTGCCCGTGCAACAAGGGGATTAACGCAACTTAACAAAAAGCATAACAAAAGTTGCATTTTGCAGCGTCAACGGTTGCGTGCAATCATAAATGAATGCATGCAGTACTTGTTATTCACATTGGGTTTGAACAATTTCAATACCAGCCCTCTATTGACTAAAGTCATGGGATACTACGATGAATACCATATATAGGCCAACGTTATTATCATACCAAACAACAGTTCTCTAGCTGCTTTATACTTGCGGCACCCTAGCTCTTGTCGTTTGATACGACCTGCCAACACACTTTCGAAATATTTATCATTTGCCAATTTGTTTATTTAGAGCTTTTTTTTTGTTAATTGGTACTTTCAAAGCGAACTTATAATAGTGCTGTGGCGTCATTGCTGACTTCAGGCGTGTGATCGAAATCCGGAACTTCAGAACGCGGAAAACTTAAAGGTGATCACCACGCTTAACTTGCCACTCTCCTCTTTTCTCAATACTTCTGCAGAGGCGTCATCCTGTTTAAATAAACGTTCATTCACATTGACGCACTTACTGTTCTAGAACTTACTAAATATACTCACGTGTACTCAAAACCCACGCCGAACTCGCTTGTCTTGTACAATGCGGCCATATCAAGGAAGTGCCGGAAGTTTTCTTGGTACGGACCACCCAGCTTGTTGCCTCCTTCCTTCTCCATGGCGTCAAAGAAGATGTAGTCACAGAGTCCGTCCGGGGGAAACTTCATCCCCGACCGCAGCTCGTCGCCAAACACGCAGATCATGGGAGCGCGACTGGGCGGGGACTTCGCTGGAATGGACCAGGGTGCGGGCGTCATTAAAAGGCCCCCAACTTCGAACACGAGCCAAGCTATCCAAACTGAACTGTTCGGTGATTCATAGCGTGCAGCGTATCATTATTATATCCTTCGATGTGCAAACACACTTATGACATGGACGGAGAGGAAAATAGGGAGGGACCAGGCCGGCAGCCTGGTCCCTGTTTTGTGCAGAAAATTTTGGAAACTGATAATAATTGAAATTTCAATAAATATAGCTGATATTTATTATTCAAGAAATGAAAAGAATTATCCCTAAATAAACGCGATTATTATACAGAGAACGCAAAAACGACGAAATAAAGGTCTTGTTGTCCTCTACGAAAGATTGGCAAGTTGATGGCTCAGAGCTCAGGGTACTAGTCACCCTCGCTGGACACACTCTTCTTTGAATCAATAGCGAATACTGACAAATTCAAACTTCATTTTCCGCAGGCTTTTTCTCTGTCATGTTTGCTTGAGAAGAGTGTTACGAACATTTCCAGACAAGCACCAATTTCGTTCCCAACTGGCAGATGGCGAAGTCATCTGCTTCAGCGGCTGATTAGGGCAAAGGCCTTTTCACCAGGTTAATGGTTGCACGCGCTTCGCAGAGTGCCGGACGTACCCCATACCCACTGGACGAAGCAAACACAAAACTTTTATTTTCAAAACAAAATATTTCATATATAGACTGTTTATAAGGCCGCTACGCATTTGCTTTTTTTTATTATCATTATATTATTTATTTTTTAACACGGGACGGCGTCGCCAACGAGCGAGTGCCCTCTGACTTCCCCTTCCCTATAAAGAACGACACGCGTAAGTGCAAAAAAGCCCTGCTCGCGATTTCTGGACGAGGCCTTTGATCGTAAAGCGCATACAGAACGATAGTGACAGTGATAGTATACACGCTGCCTTGTTTTGACCTCTTGGGGTGAGAGAACACTCCCAAGTCGTTGCGTGCGAGTCCTGCAATGAAGCGATACCAGATTGCGTGTACTTTTCCTTCTAGCTTCTTCTCAAAAATGACAGCGCTGACCACCTCAGTGCTGCGTATTCTGTCATGACAGTGATAATCCGTGAATTGCTACCATAATTGTTACTATAATAACATATTATTATATTCAGTAGCGCTAAAGCTCCGTTGCTCAGTCATGTTCACTGCCTCTCGCGACCATCGCTTGTATTTGAAATGCAAGCAACTGGTCCTCTCCGGAGACGGATATTCACTGAGAAGAGTCGCGTTTATGCCGGCTAATCATGATGATCTGCCGACTTAGCTGCGATAATAATATAATAGGTTATCCGGTGACAAATTAATGATGTAAAAAAAGCACCGAAGTAATCACACTTTCGCGCTTACATTGGCCTGGTGTTTAGCGCTTCGACGAAAGTACGGTCGCATAGAAATATTTTATTATGCCTCGCGTGCTCAAAACAATATTTTCAGGGAAACCACACGTTTCGATGCGAAGCAATATCTGCCTCATTAGGCACCTTGAGTCTATCTGGCCTCTTACGCCGTCGTGATGCTGTCATGGTCATTTCCTTAACTAGGATATATAACAGGATGTGTATAACATACATGCATAAAATGTCATGATATTATTGACATGCCTGTCATGACATGTATATCAGTACGTCTATTATGACACGAGTGGCACGAACAAAATATCATGCATTCATGACACACACGACATGACACGAATTACCTATCAAGGCATGATATTACTTGCATCAGTGACGTGACATCTATTCGTGACACGCATGCATGACATGACATGAATGAGATGACGTGAATGTCACGGCATGAATGTCATGACGCGTCATAGCATGACCTTAATGTCCATACAATCGCATGAGCAGCCTTATTGTCATAATGTGCAGGACATGAATGGCATGACATGTCGACGTCTTTCTTTTGTTGTCGCTCGGAGGCTCGCACGACACGCATAATCCGCCTTATTTTATTTTTGAGGGATACTCTCAGCCGCACTGCGCTGGAAACGTCTTGGAAGCGGGCCGGCGCTTTGGCCAGTTGTGTTTCTGCGCCTACGCTGAGTGAGCGTCGGCTGTGTGTTTTGTGGATCACGAATAATTAATGGTTGTACGGGGCAGCATCTCGGTACTGGAAGCCATGTAGCACTCACTGACTACTCGGTGACCAGGCCTGAGTGCGCTGTTGTGCTAACAGTGCGGCTGAGTTCCGTCTGCCGACGCGGCTGCCTTGGAGTTCGTTGTCGCCATTTCTGGCACTTGCAGCTCGTTTTTTTTGTTCCTTCTACATATTGTTTACATATTTCGCGTATTCAAAAAGCCTTCGAGTACAGCCTTCCGCGAATTCACCAAAGCGGCGCGTGTGTTTACATCGGCATCGGCCGCCACAGATCTTTGTTATACCTTCAAATATTGTGGAACCGACATATACTGTCGGTTCCATAAGACATATACATATACATATGCATCAGCATCATCATCAGCCTGGTTATGTCCACTGCAGGGCAAAGGCCTCTCCCATACTTCTCCAACTACCCCGGTCCAGTACTAATTGTCGCCATGCTGTCCCTGCAAACTTCTTAATCTCATCTGCCCACCTAACTTTCTGCCGCTCCCTGCTACGCTTTCCTTCCCTTGGAATCCAGTCCGTAACCCTTAATGCCCATCGGTTATCTTCCCTCCTCATTACATGTCCTGCCCATGCCCATTTCTTTTTCTTGATTTCAACTAAGCTGCCATTAACTCGTGTTTATTCCCTCACCCAATCTGCTCTTTTCTTATCCCTAAACGTGACACCTATCGTTCTTCTTTCCATAGCCCGTTGCATCGTCCTCAATTTAAGTAGAACACTTTTCGTAAGCCTCCTGGTTTCTGCACCATAGGTGAGTACTGGTGCAGCTGTTATACACTTTTCTCTTGAGGAATAATGGCAACCTGCTGTTCATGATCTGGGAATGCCTGCCAAACGTACCCCAGCTCATTCTAATTCTTCTGATTATTTCAGTCTCATGATCCGGATCCGCGGTCACTACCTGCTCTAAGTAGATCTATTCCCTTACCACTTCCAGTGCCTCGCTACCTATCGTAAACTGCTGTTCTCTTCCGAGACTGTTAAACATTACTTTAGTTCTCTGCAGATTAATTTTTGGACCCACCCTTCCGCTTTGCCTCTCCAGGTCAGTGAGCATGCATTGCAATTGGTCCCTTGAGTTACTTAGCAAGGCAATATCATCAGCTAATCGCAAGTTATTAAGGTATTCTCCATTATTCTTATCCCCAATTCTTCCCAATCCAGGTCTCTGAATAGCTCTTGCAAACACGCTGTGAATAGCATTGGAGAGATCGTATCTCCCTGCCTGACGCCTTTCTTTATTAGGATTTTGTTGCTTTCTTTATGTAGGACCATGTTGGCTGTGGAGCCGCTATAGATATCTTTCAGTATTTTTACATACGGCTCGTCTGCACCCTGATTCTGTAATTCCTCCATGACTGCTGAGGTTTCGACTGAATCAAACGCTTTCTGGTAATCAATGAAAGCTATATATAAGAGGTGGTTATATTCCGCACATTTTCTATCACCTGATTGATAGTGGGAATGTGGTCTATTGTTGAGTAGCCTTTACGGAATTCTGCCTGGTCCTTTGGTTGACAGCAGTCTAAGGTGTTCCTGATTCTATTTGCGGTTACCTTAGTAAATACTTTGTAGGCAACGGACAGTAAGCTGATCGGTCTATAATTTTTCAAGTCTTTGGCGTCCCTTTTCTTATGGATTAGGATTATGTTAGCGTTCTTCCAAGATTCCGGTACGCTCGAGGTCATGAGACATTGCGTGTACAGGGTAGCCAGTTTTTCTAGAACAATCTGCCCACCATCCTTCAACAAATCTGCTTTTACCTGATCCTCCCAAGCTTCCTTCCCCTTTTGCATAGCTCCCAAGGCTTTCCTTACTTCTTCCGGCGTTACTTGTGGGATTTCTAGTTCCTCTAGGCTATTCTCTCTTCCATTATCGTCGTGGGTGCTACTGGTACTGTATAAATCTCTATAGAACTCCTCAGCCGCTTGAACTATCTCATTCATATTAGTAATGATATTGCCTGTTTTGTCTCTGACCGCATACATCCGATTCTTGCTTATTCCTAGTTTATTCTTCACGGCTTTTAGGCTTCCTCCGTTCCTGAGAGCATGTTCAATTCTATCCATATGATGCTTCCATATGTCAGCTGTCTTACGCTTGTTGATTAACTTGAAAAGTTCTGCCAGTTCTATTCTAGCTATAGGGTTAGAAGCTTTCATACATTGGCGTTTCTTGATCAGATCTTTCGTCTGCTGCGATAGGTACATACATATACATATATACATGTACGCATATACAAAATACTGTCAAAGCGTAGCAAAAGAATACATATCTGCGCACATGGATGGCATCGTTCTCTCCAGAGACAAGTCAAAATATGAGGAGCCGAGTCCCTTATACAAGTGCGACTGAACCAGACACATATATAACATGCCGGTATTACTGATTATCGCTTTTACTTAGCTTGGTCATGCCTACAGTTAGCGTGTTCCGTTAAATATTTAGAGAAAACCGTGCTCGCATAAGCGCTCATTGAGAGGCCGTCTAGTTCTCTCGCATAAACGCAGGTGCCACCACTGACACCATTGGTATAACTGAGCCAGGAGGTTGTTGATGCTGCTGTGTACCGAATGCACCGCCTGTTGTTTCCCGTTTGACGCGGAAGTAAACGTTCTGTATTTAGAATTTGGAAATACATCAGCATAGAAACACGAACCATCCCCGTAGCGAATGCGACTGGCAGTCTTCGAGAAGGGTGACGTACAGATGCTGGCACAGCGCTGTGTCGCCGCTTCCCGCTTATTGCGTGCGTACCGTGAAACGCGAACACTATATAGTCGATCTGAAATCGCTATGGCCAGAACTGAACCATGAAAACAGTTTTCCTCGTCCAAACTGCTTGCTTACAAATATCCAGGTCCGCCGGTAGCGGGCACACGAAGCTCGACGGCTCCGCAGGTCTAACCTCCGTCACGCTGGATCAGCATCGGTTCAAACGTAATGTGCACGGCTTGAGAGGAGCTGGTGATTTCCACTTCGAAAGCTTGTTTCGGCTCATTTTGAGCAAGATCAGTAATGTACATAAGCAATAGCGCTGCGCCTGTCGCGTTGTAGGTTCGGCGGACGATTGCACGGGGTTCGGTCGAACGAAGGTCGGCACGCTATTTTGTCTGTGCCATCGACAAGATACCCCGTTGCAACTCGTGCTCCTCGGTCGCTTCGTTGTCGGCCCGGTATGATACAATGGTCCGAGCGACACACTGTGCTGAATGGTCGGCCAATCATTGGCGTCGTTGTCCTGCTATAGTCTCGTATATCGATCGAATGTTACCGTGGAAGCTTGATGTGGGAGAGTAGGTTTAACATACTTGAAGAGAAAACGGTAGTTTTTTTCTTCAAGAATGTCACCGGGCCTTAAGCGGGTGCGTAAAGTCACGCACGCGCTACCACCACCAGCAAGAGAAGGCCCACCCTGCGAAAAGACTTCGTCAGCAACGTGATTTTTTTTTTTTTTTTTTTTTTACATATCGCCTCAGTGTAATGCAGCTATTTCTCTATACCTTTGCTAGCAGCGATCGACGAAGGGCACTTACTACATGGTTCACAATGCAGTTCGAACGATGCTCTGGTCGCCTTCCGTTTTAAGCGTGGAGTTGCACTCGTTCGAAACGCATGTTTCCGGCACCGCACCGAAGTAGAGCTACCGGCGAAGTTGCAACGCGCGCTACAGGGCGCGAGTGCTTGCATTGCAGGTCCGTACGCTTCTTTTCTATTGTTTTGCTTGTTT
The DNA here is from genome assembly GCF_023375885.2 of Dermacentor andersoni. Classification (NCBI taxonomy): domain Eukaryota; kingdom Metazoa; phylum Arthropoda; class Arachnida; order Ixodida; family Ixodidae; genus Dermacentor; species Dermacentor andersoni. The sequence goes on along the minus strand of NC_092822.1, from coordinate 104,324,934 downwards.
TCTTTTGCGGGACTTGCCTCTGAGATCGGGCCGCATTAAAGTGTAGTAGTTTGTAGCACACTTTAGCCCCATGCACGACCCTTCCCAAACGTTTCGCGACTAATCCGCTAGGGTATAGGGCGCGTGTGCCGTTGCGCCATGAAAAAGAACGGATTGCTTATCTTCATATAAACATGCTTGGCCGGCTGATAACTTTTTGAGCACTGAAACTGTTCCGGATAGCCAGCTGCCTCCAAAATGCTTTGCATAACACCGATTCCCACAGTGCGTGCGATCTGCATTTTTTTTTCATTCGTGTACTTGTCACGTCACTGAAAAATGTCTTTATTTATTTATTTATTTATTTATTTATTTATTTATTTATTTATTTATTTATTTATTTATATGAACAATACTGCTAGCCATCAAAGACTGTAAGCAGGAGTGGCATATAAGATTCATCAATACATAGTCATAGATAGAATGCAAGTAGTGCGCCTAACAGCACCGGTGCACAAAGACATACACGGCCTGATTTAGTGTAACAGAGCAGCGATAGAAGGTATACGTGGCGTGACGAAACGTACAAAGTAAAGCATACGCATACGAGTCAACGAAAGAGACTCATCCCTACTAATAAATAATTCAGTCCGCGAATGCGCCCTCAGTACTGTTACGAAAGCAGCCGAGGACGAGCTTTCCACAACGTCTGCTGGTAGCCTGTTCCACTCTCTGAGCACTTGCGGAAAGAAGGAGTTTTTAAAGACATTGGTCCGAAGGCAAAAGTCCGGTAGCTTTGAGAAGTGGCAGAAGCGTGTGATAGACCTTTGGTGACAGATTGTGCAAGATTGGCCTATGTGTTTACGTGGAAGACGTTCTTGCTCAATATCATTACTGCATGCTCAGTCCACTAGCATCACGCGTGCGTACGAGCCCTGGCATTAATAAAGTTTGTAAAATGCGGCTCACCGGACGCGAAATCTTTGCTAAGAAGCCTGACAGCACGGCGATGGTCTTACCTATTCCTTCTTATGTTTTCTAGCTGATTCACATCCTTAAACAGCTCATATCGGAGTTAAACATGTGCTTTATTTTTTCAAGGCTGCATATCCAAATCTGCAAAACTACTCATTCTGTGTAATATAGACAAATATATATATTTTTTTTTTTCTAGAGCATACTGTCCACACAAGGGGCCAACCCATCTTTCTTCTTGCTGGTACTGCAGGCTACAGAGATGTTGCAAAGTATCTAAGAATGATTTTTAAAGTTTACCACGCTGGCGCTTTGCATATTCTGGCAATCATTTATCCGATACCGTCAATATAGTTATAGCACAAGCCTATTGTTCCTTCGCGGTATGTAGGTATTCGGCTGCACTCAGAAGGTGTCGTATGGCGTCTCGGAGCCGGTAGTGCTGTCGGTCTTCGGCTCAGCAAACTAATCGCTCTAAACAATATAAACACACCAGAGCACCCCCGTGTAGAAGAAAATCGCCCTTCTTAAAAATAGCGCGTTAAACAATCTAATATTTATGTTATCCAATATTTACTACTTAATACCATGGCACCTTAATAACCCACAATCGTCCGCAGACTACAAACATGGATAATAAACTACTTAAAGCTGCCACGATAACTCTGGCAGCTTTAACTGTGGCGACCTTTGTGCAGTGAGCACGTCTAGAACGCTAACGTTGCTTTTTACAGTGAGAAAATACGAGTACAATTGCTTTCATTTCTGGCCCGTAACGCGACTATCTTTCCCCGCTCTCGTGCCGTTTTTTGATGGCTTCGACCTTGAAAGTACAGCCTTATGCAATAAATGCTCTTTATTTCTGCATTCCGAAATCACAAAGAACCTGGCGCGGCTCGCTTTTAGGCGTGCGTGATCTAAATAGCTGACGAGAAGAATTAGCACAAGAAGAAGAAAACGCACACTGGAAAGGAAAGCAAAGACAAAGTCTTCTTTTCCTGGCTGCGTTGTCTTTTTGTCGCGCTAATTTTCCTCTTTATCAATGCAATACAAAATATAGCCAAACAATTACTTCGTCTTTGGCTACATAAACCAAGTCAGAAGTTTCATCACAGAAAACTTGTTCGTTCTATGCAATCAAGCCTATTTTATGTCCAGTGCAGCCCGCAGGCACCTCCTTGCGATCTCCAATTACCCCTGTCCTGCGCCAACAGATCCCAACTAGCGCCTACGAGTTTCCTAATTCCATCGCTCCATCTAGTCTTCTGCCGTCCTCGACTGCGTTTCCCTTCTCTTCGTACCCGTTCTGTAACCCTAATGGTCCAACGGTTATCAAACCTCCTCATTAAATGGCCTGCCCAGCTCCAATTTTTTTCTCTTAATGTCTATTAGAATATCGGCTATACCCGTTTGCTCTCTGATCCAAACCACTCTCTTTTTTTTTGTCGCTTGACGCTATGCCTAGCATTCTTCGTTCCGTCGCTCTTTGCGCTATCCTTAACTTGGTCTCAAGCTTCTTTGTCAATCTCCAAGTCTCTGCTCCATATTTGAGCACCGGTAAGAGGCACTGATTGTACAGCTTCTTTTTCAGTTATGATGGTAAGCTTCCAGTCCGGAGCTGACAATGGCTGCCGCATGCGAGCCAACCTATTTTTATTCTATGAATTTCCTTCTCATGATCAGGGTTCCCTGTGATTAGTTGACCTAGGTAAACATACTCCTTCACAACCTCTGGAGGCTGACTGCCGATCCTGAACTCTTGTTCCTTTGCCCGGCTACTCATCATTATCTTTGATCTTTGTCTTCTGCATATTAATCTTCAACCCCACTCTTACACTCTCTCTGTTAAGGTCCTCAATCATTTGTTGTAACGTCTGCAGTGTTGCTGAATAGAACAATGTCATCGGCAAACCGAAGGTTGCTGAGGTATTCGCCATCGATCCTTACTCCTAAGCCTTCCCAGTTTAATAGCTTAAATACATTTTCCAAGCACGCAGTGAATAGCATTGGAGAGATTGTGTTTCCTTGTCTGACCTCTTTCTTTAGAGGTATCTTCTCACTTTTCTTGTGTAGAGTAAAGGTAGCTGTGGAATCTTTGTAGATATTTTCCAAGGTATTTACGTGAGCGGTATGTACTGCTTGATTGCGTAATGCCTCTATGACTGCTGGTATCTCTACTGAATCAAATGTCCTTTTGTAATCTATGAAAGCCATATAGAGAGGGTTATTGTAGACTGCGGATTTCTCAATTTCACTGGGCCAACAGCAGTTTTAAAAATGCATCTCTAATCGAAAGCGCGTATTTTTTTTTTTTTTTTTTTTTTTTACTTTCGGTAGATTCGGCCAAATTATGGCTACATACATTCCTGAGCAATATTGAGATACTCTGCCAGCACATTTAACCGATCACAGAAAACCTTATACATCAATTATTTCAAAATGTCCATTAAAGGAAGCAGTTTTACGGGGTCAAAGAACGATAACATTATGAGGCACGCCATAGTGTGAACTAAGCATTGATATTTACCATCTGGGACTCCGTAACATGTACGAAACTCAAAGCACATGAGCGTTTTCCCAATTTGCCCCCATCGAGATGCCGCCACCGCGACGGGAACTGTGACCTCTTCCTTAGGAACACAACACTATACCCCCTAAGCTATGAAAGCAGGTGTGCGTGAACCTTGTCACCTTAAATAATTCCGCCCCTTTCCCAGTTATTTGCCTTTCTTTATACGCGCTTTTATTTCCGCATGCGTATCCGCTTGCACTTTTCTTGTTAACGCTTACAAGTTAGCGTTTACGTTAGGTTACGTCCACACTTGGGAAGAGGCACGAAGTTAAAACGACCAATGTGGGCATGAAATGACTGTCACGCATGTGCAAAATGTCCACATAAGTTCTGCCGCCGCCGCCGCCACCGTTGCTATTGCCCGACCTACCTATTGTGCGCACGTTGGCCGGCGTGATGGCACCCGGCAGCCCACCATTTCAAACACTACGCTTATTCCTTGACACATCTGTCATCAAACGTAGAGAAGGCGTGGCGCCTTGTGCACAGTTCATGTCGTCTTCGACTTTTCAAAGCACTGAATTTCAGTGATCGATGTTAAAGACGAAGAAAAAAAATTAGGTCACTTGTTTCCTAGTGATGTATTGGGAGCAGCCCAAGAAACCGACATCCCAGAAACAGCGATGGTGAATTCTCCGGGCTTTTCAAAGGCGTGAGAAGTTTGAACATGCCAAGACATTGCGGCCGCAGCTTTTGCTAACTCCCACTTCATCGGCAATCTTGATCGAACTCTCGCGCTGGTGCAATGTGCCTCTGCAGAGGCTGCGAGTATTATCCTACAGCACTGGGTATTTTTCTTTTTTTGCATCTATAAGCATCACCGCTGACACTTTCGTCCCCATGTTAAATATACAAGTAGATTTAATAGGGCCTGGACGCGAGCTTTGAATTGGTACGGTACTTTAATGGCGGAGCAAAGGTGTAATTGTAGACACACGGACTATAGAAGAAGACAGGGACGAGTGCTCTGTCCTTGCGTTCGTGAATTCTCCGTGTGTCTCTACCGTTGTTTCATCATGAAAATTGAAGCGGATGTTTGCCCACTAGTGCTACTTTCGGTGAGACAGAACGAGTTTTCTCTTCACCAAAAGGCCAGTAAAGTTGCTCCTAAACCAATCACGTCCGTCGCATAGTTTTTCGCCATATTTAATCATGCAGCGAACTAATTTCTCGAGGCTTCTGCGTCTTCCGCCCGCTTCGAGGCGAAGTGTGAACATAGTCGAAGTGTGAACATAGTCTTAGTGCTTTAGAGGAATACTAGTCGCAATAACAGGTTTGTTACCAAATGTTAGCACTACTTGACCTCATGAAAGACAGACATAAAAATAAAAGTGGGTTTACTTACTGATGTCATGGCGGTCTGCATCTGAAACAAGTAGCAATTGTAGATGAAGTTTCAGTATGCTGACATGAAACGATACACATTAGAAACACAGCCATTTTTTTTACTGCTTAGTAGCAAGTCTAGACCGGTTCTTGTGGGCACTTCCAATGAATGAAGCTTAGTGTATGGTTCGGTGTAGGGGCGGATCTCTGTGGTAGTGCGATATACTTCAGTGGCAATCGCAGCACTTTTAATTGAGAGAAAATAATATTGCCATTGTAAGCAAGGACGCGTGTCACATATTCAAGATGTATGTTTCTCCATTTGAATTTGAGTGGCCCAAGGATGGAGAGTCTAGCTACCGTGTTGTTGTTTGTTTTTTTTTTTTTTTTGCTCGCGTTGTGTGATTTTATGTATTACTCTGCAGTGTTAACATGTTTCCATGATAGACGCTGGGTTCCAAGTTGACGCAATATTTTTAGATTTTTCTAAGGCATTTGACCGTGTTCCACGCCATAGGTTGTTACTTAAACTTTCACAGCTTAACATTCACCCTACTATAATTGCATGGATCACCGATTTTCTCTCATCTAGAACTCAGATTACATCAGTCAACAATTCCAAATCATGTTATGCTGATGTTACGTCTGGAGTTCCACAAGGCAGCGTACTTGGACCTTTGCTCTTTCTAATCTATATTAATGATTCACCCAGTTGCGTATTATCTAAAATCAGACTATTTGCAGATGATTGTGTACTTTATCAATGCGTAACAAGTAACACGGATAGCCACTTACTACAAACTGACCTGGACGCAATGAGTGCGTGGTGTTCTAATTGATTAATGCCATTAAATATTTCCAAAACTAAACTCATCTCTCACCAATAGGCCACGAATTCCAACCACCTACTCCCTTGATAACAACGCTGTGGAACTCGCAACAACTTACAAGTACCTTGGCATAAATCTCCAGTCAAACTTATCATGAAATAATCATATTAATCTTATCCTTGCCTCTTCAAACCGTACTCTCGGACATAATAAACATAACTTAAAAGAAGCCCCAATGCATGGTAAAAAAACTAGCACACACAACATTAGTCCGTCCTTAACTAGAATACGCGTCTGCCATCTGGGATCCCGAACAAACTTAAATCATCAGTAACATCGAAGCCTTGCAGAACCGTGCTGCGCGATTTATTTTTTTCAGATTATTGACGTTACACCAGCGTCACCTCTTTAAAGGATAAAGCCGAGTTGGACAACTTAGCAATTCGCCGTAAAATTTCTCGCCTAACACTTTTCCATAAGCTTTATCACCATCCATCACTTCACGATGATTTCTTTCAGTCACCAACAGTTATTTTTCCACGCCGTGACCATCCATACAAAGTCAAACGCATTAACTGCCAGTCATCCCATTATGCATATTCGTTCTTACCACGCACAATAACTGAATGGAACGCCTTACCAGCAGTCATTGCCACGGAACCAGACTTGACTAAGTTTCAAGATCTAATTCGCTCACGACTTGTCAACTAAACTGATTATTATTATTTGCGACTTTTACAGTGTTTTCTATATTTGTTGGTGTTTTTCATTGCAGTAGCCTTATGTTCTCCTAATGTGTACTAATGTTTTCTCTGTAATAATTGTGACTTATCTTGTATATTACATATGTTTCACTGTAATTACTTTTGTCACATTCTATTGTTTATTATGGTGTACAAACTATGACCTGTGCCTGTGATCGCTGCCCCCTCCCCATGTAATACCCTCGTAATGACGGCCTTTGGGGGTACTTTCGAATAAAATAAATAAACAAAGGCAATGTTCAAAATTCTACTTACCTAGCGTTGGAGGTCGGGGGCGTGTATTTGGAGCTGGAATAAAAACGATCCGCAAATCTCGGTAACTATGCAGATGCCCCTTTTTTATTATGTACTAAAATATGTAAACAGTGTTTCTTCTTTTAACTTGTTTACGCGGTATTTTACAAATTTCCCGTTGCGTGCTTAAGCTCTTAAGGGCTAAACTCTTCAATGGTGACTGAACACAGTTAAGACAAAAATGCATCCCTGAAGTTGTAAGTAGCCGTGTGGCTACTTTCAGGCCATGCGAAATAATTTCTCTCCTCGGTCCTTTTTATGCATTCTTTCACATTTCTGCGCATTTACTGGTGTTATGAGCTATTTTGTCCCCACTTCTGTAGACATAAGTATCTCTTGCTTGTGGCAACTGACCATGCATCTCCGTTTTAGCGTCGCTAATGCCTCTCATTTTGGGAACAGGTCATTCGCAAAGGATGTATTTTTTTCTAAAGCAAGGAGGGATGGGTTGTAAGCGCAGCACACATTTTTTTTTAATTTCTCCTACCAGCATTCTGGATATGTCAGTGATTCTATACCTACATAATACGCCCCAAGAGCACCAGTAGTAATCGTGCTCCAACTTCTGATCAGATCATCCCGAAATTACTTTCGTTTGTGCACTTGATATTAGCAGGGCGAGTCATATGGGTACGACAATTTAGTGACAAAGCAATGCAGCCGATGAGGCTAAGTCAACTTCATTTTACTCCAGGCGTTTTCACGTCGGAGAAACAGCGATAAACTTAGTAGCCTACTCACTGCTCTGGTTCACACTGTTGCTGCCGAGCAAATATTAGTGAGCCGGCAGTAGATATTGAGAATAATTACAAAAGGACAACGGTGGTGTTTTTATGAACGTCGCAAGAAACGCTCGCGGTCAACGACGTCAGATAAGACGCCTAACTTACTGTATCCGCCCATGGTGGCAGCTTTAGGTGATTCCGGCGGATTCTTTCCAGCAATATTCGTAGCAGTGGGCCCTGTAAGTAGGATATCAGGGCCAAAGTAAATTTAAACATTCTAATTTCTAGGTATGTGTAAAAAGTAGTTCTTCGAGACCGAATCGAATACAAATCAAACAGTGCCAGAACCGAAACTAATCGAACATCGAATAGTTTTTGAGTAATTTCATAATACTGTAAGGCTTATTCCCCATTAATCCTTTCACTGACGTACTGATGTCTCGGACATTCTGTTTCGCCATGTTAGCTTCACATTTCTTTTGTCAGATAGAGATGCGAGGGTTTCACAAGGAAAGCGTTTGCCATTATCTGGGTCGTCTTTTTTTTTAATTCCTGCAGAAGGAAAAATAACGCGTACGCTGTGTTTGTTCTACAAAATCTGAGAATAAACCCAAACGATTTGGCTGCGTCCACGTTGGAAAAATCCGACGCTAAAAGCGTTAAAGGGAAACAATTTCCACATCCTGGTGTTCACAACATTATACGTACAGTACGCTTTACCTAAAATACTAAGGGAGCACTAGGAACAACTAAGCACCGTGTTCGCAAACTGTGGCATCTTCGGAGAATATGCGGTCATGCATTGTCATATAGATTATATGGATATTTCTCCGGTCCAGTACAATCTATGTATGCCTTCGCAAACAAGCGACATATGCATATCGTCTGCGGCGATAGTTAAAAAAATTCATTGCTTCGAATGGTCATGGCAGGCGTTGTTATTATTTTATCAAGTATGTTCATTTATTCCAATCAGAGAGTCTAAGAATGTTGCCAAACAATAGGAACTTCCGAAGGCAGCACCGAGACATTTTACAGGTAGCGATCGTGTCTAGCCAGTAAACGCTGGTTGTCAGGGCAACGCAGCGTTCTCCAGTACGTTTGTCCAGTGCAGATTGAGTCAACTTTACCGCCATCTTGCTTCAATTTCATTTCTGATCGTCAAATGTGGACTTTTAGGACCAAATCGAATAGCGAAAATTCGATTCGACAACCGAATCCCGCAGGACAATATGCGATTCGTTATTCAAAAGTTTTGAACGTCGCGGCACACAGCGCTACAAATTGGAGTTTTGGAAATATAAGAACATTGTCTTTCACTCTAGGGAGGGGGGGGGGGGAGGCGGGGTATAAGAAATTGGAAATGTTCAACTGGGGATTGTGACTATCTGTTTACCGGGTGCCTTAATTTCCACAACCATTAGAAGAGTTCCGACATTGGCCCGCTGAAAAAAGAACATTATCAGAAACTGACTCTAATCTAACCTCCTTAATCTCCTTAATTAGCCGAATTAAAAACTTAATCGTTTTCCTTTCTATTGTAAAAACAACATACTGCGCAAGTTTTCATAATAGCTTACGTTTCCGGAATACGTATTTGGTCATAAAAGACGGGGGATTCTTATCGAGACCTCTGTATCTCCGACCCAGTCACGCAGTTACGGAACTTCTGTAAAAAGCATCCTCAAACGACGAATTCCCCTTTCTAAGCTTCAGGAAACGCTGCATGAGCCGCGGGACTTCTGCCTTTGTTCCATTCCACACAAAAAAACGACAACGTTGTTTCCTCAAAGGGTAGATGAAAATAGGTAAAGGGCCGTTGCAGGGGGGGGGGGGGGGGGGGCATTTTGAGACTGACGTCTTTGGTTCCTCGCTAAGAACGCCAGAGCCGACTTTATCTGCCTTCTGCCGAAAACTTCTCTAATATCTCTTTCACTCGGATGATACGTAGCATCGTCTCCCAACAAATATGCCTAAACAGGAAAAATAACGTCTTATTTTACTGAAAGGTCTGTTGGTGCATATGCAGCAGCAAGCCCAGTAAAATACAAAGTAGAGTGGAATACGGTCGGGTAATTACCTTTCAGTTCTTCCTGACGTCCCTAAATACAACGGCGATTTCACTGCAGCAGTGGAAAGCGTGCATAATGTATTTAAATACGTTTTATGTCCACTAACCATCACGCATGAGCTTTCCGAAGAAAATAACATTTGGTTTTCTAGACCTGCACCTTAAGTTTTTTTGAGACAGCACATGTGCTGGATGTTTGAACCTAAGGCGAACGAGTGATTACTTCCATTTGGATCTGCACACTCTAAACTCGTGAAATATTGTAATCTCTTGCCTTACAACTGCCTCGAAGAAGTCCTGTATTCGCAAGGCCAAGAAAGCTTTTGGTCGCAGGTACACCACCTCAGTGCAGCTCGATATGCCTTACGTTTGCAGATTGGTGTCGAGGTAGGCGTACTTAATAAAGTAAGAAGAGCTAGTCGTGCACGGACACAGTTTACAGAAGGTCAAAGTCGCGATGATGCTAAGAAGGCAGTTATTCCATATTTTCATGGAATTTAACACTACCTTACGAAGGTTGGCCGCTGTGCAAATGTTGATGCTTTCTCTGCGCCCAGAAAACTTACGTCACTGAGTACGCAAACGCGCTCTGATCCAGGAGAAGGCCCAGTGTAAAACTAAAAGAACTAAAAAGAAACTAAAAAAAAACGCAAGGTCGTGCCACGAAAATGCTCCAAGAGGATGCGTCTTACAATGCCATTACCACTCGCCGGAGGAGACGCATGACTCAGTTTGCAAGGTTCCTCGACATTAACTCCTAGATTTTGCACAGCCTGTGTCTGCCCACGATGTACTGAAATAATAATGGAGGCGACATGCTAGGACATACTTCCCAGTCACCGGCTACCTGTGCACGCGTCGTCTGCTTAGACGCTATTAACACTTTTCGGCACGGTGGTCACCTGAGCTCAGCACGTTTTCTAAGTGCCTGAATTTAAGAAATGTGTGAGCCCCACGTATCGACTTTCAAACTGAGTGCCCTTTAAAGCATGCGCCACTTCAAGAGCTGTCGTGCACTGCCATATGTTTCCGTTTTCACATGTGAGAAAAAAAAACTTTTTCAGTGATCATCGACCGTGATGGCCTTCATGGTGCGATAGACGCTTTGCCCGAAGCTTATTTTATTGACAGAAACGTAAGCTCTGCCCTTACGGGCTTGCTAAGATGAGACAACGCATTTTCTTTGCATCAAATGGGCAACGTTTTATGGACGAAGTGCTACACTATTTTATTAGAGGACTTCATGTCGCCGAAGATAGCGGTCACCGCAACGGGGCGCCATGCTTGAAAGGTCTCAGAGGGCGATTATTTACATTTGTCGCTTTCTGTTTCAAAATTAGAAGTTTATAGAAATGAGTCTAAATCCTATAGTATTGCAGGGAATAAGAAATTAATGCACAGCGATTCTGACTTGGAAACACCTCATGTAGCTTCTCCAACGCACAAATAAAGCCCTGGCACAGCAAATTACACTTGCGGGAGCCGCCTGATAGAGAAAGTCATATAGATGATCTTCCCCTAATGACACTGAAGATGCAGGCGCGGCGTCCCTCCTACAAGAAGTACCAACGCTGAACTACGTACCATACAGTGCATTGCCACTTTACATTAATACCATATGGAAAAATTCAAGCGCTGTCTTCGGCCTATTTCAGAAGCCGTCCCTGACACAGCTGCTGGTACTTCAGACGAATACCTACGCTACGCAGCAGTGCAAGCCGTACACGCCAAGATGCTTTAGATGAAAGGTGTGCTTTTCTGAGGCACCGTGGCCAAAGCGGTCCAACTAAAGCAAACTGAAGGCTTACGCAAGCACTACAACAACACGGCTACTCCAGTGCAAGCACCCACCGAAAGGCGCGTAGTTCCAAGGTGCGATATGTGCAGAAGGCAATCGCAACCTTCGATGGATGTGCGACGCATACATTGTGCAAATGTGCTTGCGCTGGAGGAGGGACCGTTTTGCTGGGTTCCGCAAAAAGCGACTCTGAGTGAAAAGCGAAATTTTCCTTCTGAGAAGAGCGGTTTCTTCAAAGATGTTCACCACTTATTTTATAAATTTCAGTTTTAGACATAACTTCGCTGCATGAAAGAGCTAGAAGGCTCCTAATAAAAAGTGAGTTGCCAGCCCCGGCAGCTTTGCCAAGTTTGCTTCAGTAGTATAAGTTCCTCATATCAATATTAGAGAGTTTTAGAATAGGAGCCCGAAACGTTTTGGGGCTCCATACAAATAGCGTCGAAGCCACTGCGCATACCCGAGACGCAAACTGCGTTTGCGTTTTGCTTTGGGAACGCTATTTCACCGATTTAGCGGGAGCCCAAATAGCGTTCCCAAAAGCTTTGCGTCAGCAAACATGGCGGCACCCATCGAAGCGACGGCTCTAACCTAGCACTAAACTGGGTTCGATTCGTGGTAACGCGCGAAGTTCGCAATCTAGGAGAAGTGACTGCGGTTATCGCTTTCTCTCATCTAGCGTGTGTTATGAAGAGTGATTCATTAGACGCCGCTTATTCTAAATTCGATTGTGGATATTATGGCTCGTAGGCCTAACACGGCTAAGCTTGGCTGGTGAAGACGCGTAAAGATGGTTTGCTCAAAACTAAGCGCAACTAATTGTTTGCTGCTTACAGAATAACCTTTAAATTGTAATTAAACGCGAATACACGCAAGTCAAAATTACTATTCCTATCATAATATGGTATATTTTATCTCATTATTTCTAATAGCCTTTCTTTGACGCCATAGTGACGCTGTCAGCGCAAGACGCTATCCGCAAACGTAACTCCCTATTCTAAAACTCTTCACTCCTGCGTGCCCCAACGCTTACACCCGCAAAGCTTCTTGGGGCCCCTATTCTAAAACTCTCAAAGTGAAGTTTCATAGAAGATGGGTTTTAACGCGTCAGAAAATGTTTGTTGCTAAGTGTTCCATTCTATTCCGTATTTCCTAGCGACGTTAGATTTCATGCTAGAAGCGACAACAGAGCTTTGTTTTGCGACAGTGGCACACTCAATTCCCGAAGCCAGCTGAAGTCGGCATGTATGAAAGAGCGAAACATTAGATAAGAAGTGAAAACGGGAGCAGAAGAAAATGCCCCGTAGATGTTACCCTTACATTTAGATTCTAACTTTGATTTCTGCCGTCAGCTCATTTACCGTATGCACCTGATTGTGCCAGGGCTACACGGCGAAGCGCAAAAAATATGGCTAGTGCTCACTCTTGCCTATAAACCTGATGGCGTTACTGGCTTACCGTCTCCGCTGGCAGTAGCCATTCTAGGATGTTCAAGGAGCTTGGTAGTATTCGCAAGTGCTTCCATCTCGTCAGTTCCAGTACTTGTGGAATAATGGTCACTGGCCCTGGTAGCATTGTTGCTATGTGTTGCGTTACTCTCAAGTGGTTCCATCTCTCCAGCTCCTGTATTCATTGCTGTGTAGTCGCCAGGTGTGTCAGCAATATTGGTCGATTTCGTCTCCCCAGCTTCCGAGCTTGTTGGAGCATGGTCGCCGGCCGTGCTTGTATTCGCTATTTGTTTCGTCACGGCAGCTCCAGAACCAGTGGCAATGGAGCCTCCACTTGTGCTGGTGTGTACAAGTAACTCTGTTTCCTCAGTTTCAGAAGCCACAGAAAGTAACTCTGTTTCCTCAGTTTCAAATGCCGCAGAAACCACCACAGTAACGCCGCTAGCGCTTTCGGTGTTGTTCGTTGTTTGCATGTCTTCATCTCCACTATCCGTCCGTGTGCGGTTGACCGAATCGGTGGTATAATCACCAAACTGGGTTTGTGCATTGCCAGCACCAGAAACATTATGCTCGCCGCTCGAGCTGGTATGTCCAAGAGGTTCTGTATTTTCGGCTGAAAAACTAGCGCCAGTATAGTCGCCAGTCTCTGTGCCATTCGCATCCGTCTTGTGCGTTTTCACCTCAATTCTTGTCGGCGTCTCTTCGCCAGTCGTAGTGGCATTTCCAACTTCCTCTCTTTCATCAACTCCGGATTCCGAGGGTCTGTGGACGCCAGGTTTGGTGGGACGCCCTACGGGTCCTGTTTTTTCGCTTGTATTCACGCCATGTTTGGTGGCGTTTCCTACACTTTCTTCGTCTTCGACACTCTCGCCTGTATCTGTGTCAAAAAAAAAAGAACCCGCAACGCAATGCATCACATAATTGCAAGAGACAGAAAGCAGCGTATCTATGTCTAATGCGCGGTCACCGTTTCGGCCGCGCCCTTACAACACACGCCTAGAACGCCATATCTTTCTGGATAGCCTGACGGCAGGCACTTCGCGTTTTAACGGTACATGCATCCGAGTTCTGCAGGGCAAAATGATTCCGCGGCCGAAGTACTCGTCTGTTATGTATACTTCTCAAAATCTTCTCGTCGGCCTTTCGAAGGAGTTTTTGACGTGAAACGTTCCTAAAGTTAGTAAAAGGGGTTGCTTGCTAAAACCGCACGTAACTAAAACATGTTATAGCCCTATCTTGTATACATCTTTGCAAACACTACCCACTCACCTTACGTTTTCATAGTTATGTGTAGAAGGGAAGCCATTACTCGAACATATGTGTCGCGTGCAAAAATGACGTGGTTGTCGCGCAACGCATGATGCAATTCGAGCTACTTACATCCTTTCGCTCGCTGTTGAGGGAGGCGCAGCTAGGCGGTGCGTTTGTCAGTCCGAGCGACAGTAACACGTTTCAAGGAGCTCACTCTGTCATAGAAGTTACAATTCGTCTAACTCCAACCAGTTCTCATCAGGAACAATAAAACCTAAAAGTGAGCACTCTTCTTTTTGCTGAAATTACACGCTTGAACGGTTATGGCGACCCCGCGCTAAACACGCAAAATCCAGCTCGAAGAGACACGGTCGGCAAGACAGAGGGATCTTAATTCACACCCACCACATTTGACTACGCCAGACCAACTACGAGTAGGGAGCGACCGCGCTTGCAAGATTACATCGTAGGTCTCCCACGAGCTGTATCACAACATAAGCATCTAAACCTTCTAATGCGTTAATACATTTCATGCGTTTCCCTTCGGTATTGTTGTCTAGAGGAGAGTGGCCACCACTGAATAAAATGCCAATGTCGCGTGCGCAGACGGCGCCGTTGTTGCGCCACGCATGACGCAATCCGTGCTAAATTTAGCTTAGAGCCCGGCGTGCTTCAGACACGCTTAGTTCGCCTGTGCGTTTGTTCTCCGAGCAGGGATGGTCGCGTTTGAGAGCTCGCTATGGCATGACATATAGTAGTGTGTATGTCTATATATATATATATATATATATATATATATATATATATATATATATATACATAGTCTTGCTTATCAAACTTATACTGGGACTCATTAGGCGTTAAAGGTCCTACAAGTGTGGAATGTTTTGCGAAAATTGCGCGCTTGCTTAGCTACGGCCCCCCTGCGTTTGACACGTATGGTCCAGAAAGGACGTGAAGAGATTCCGGTGGGAAGACGAAGCGACATCCAACCCCTTTGACAACGGAAGGTGTTCGTCTTGATAAGACGCGCAAGGAGATTCAGACAAGCGCAAGAGGCCCAATCATCTACGAGTGCGGCGGACTGGAAAGGGGCTGGGAAGTCTCGAGCACTACCATAGGGGAGTGATTTTTTTAGCCCAGTGCCGAACACGCTGCCTCTCCCGGTCTCCAGATTAGCGTGGCAGTCACGCCATGCTTCGCTGCGTTTGCAACGTGCCAGACAGATTGTCCGCGCCAGCCAACATGTCGCCAAATCAGAACGCGTAAAAGCTGCGTTTAAATTTCGCATTAGGAACTATCGTAATCATCAGTGGATATAGTTTTTATGATTCTTTACTTGGCAAGCCAATTCTTATGGTATATCTTCCAAAGCATATCGCCATTTACGTGGGTCAACGAGTAGACAACTACCGCCATGTGCACTCAAGGATGGAAAATACCTAATGCTTCACTCGGAGGCGGTGAGGGAGACTAAGTCGAGGAATGCAAAGTGATCTTTTCGGTAGTCGCCACATGCGCCAGGTCAACGTACGCGGCACTCAATCGGGTTTTACAGCGAAACACCTCTACGGTAAACTTTGAAACTTCGAAAATTTCGATACTGACGTCTTTGGTTTCTCACTAAGAATCCCAGAGCCGACTTTCTCTGCCTTTTGTCGAAAATTTCTCTAAGACCTCTTTCTCTCGGAATACACATGTCTCAGAATACACATGTCTAAACAGGAAAAATAACGTCTTACTTTACTGAATGGCCATTTGGTGCGTATGCAGCAACAAGCCCAGTAAAATACAAAGTAGAGTGGAATACAGTCAGGTTGTGATTTTTCAGTTCTTCTTGACGTTCCCCAATTACAACCGTGATTTTACTGCAGCAGTGGAAAGCGTGCTTAATGTTTTTTAAAGAGGTTTTAAGTCCACTAACCGTCACGCATGCGGTTTACGAAGAAAATAACATTCGATTTTTTAGACCTACGCCTTCGGTTTTTTTGAAACAGCACGTGTGCTGGATGTTTGAGCCTAGGGCGAACGAGCGATTACTTCCATTTGGATCTGCACACTCTAAGCTCGTGAAGTACTGCAATCTCTTGCCTTACAAATGCATCGAATAAGTTCTGCATCGTGCAAGAAAGCTTTCAGTCGCCTGTAGGTATAGCACCTCAGTGCAGCTCGATATGCCTTATGTTTGCATATTGTCGAGGAAGGCGTACTTAAAAATGTAAAAAGAGCTAGTCGTGCACAGACACAGTTTACAGAAGTCCAAAGTGGCGATAACGCTAAGAAGGCAGTTATTATATATTTTCATGGAATTTCACACTACCTTACGAAGGTTGGCCGCAGTGAAAACGTTGATGCTTCCTCTGCACCAAGGAAACTGAAGTACGTCACTGAGTAAAGAAACTTGCGCTGTGATCCAAGAGAAGGCCCAGTGTAGAACTGGTCACAGAATGCGACTAATTTGCGCAATGTGTCCAGTGTGTCTTCCATGAGATACCTATCTCATGTGATAAAGTCAACATCGGTCAAACCAGCCGATGTTTAAGAAACACCATAGCAAAGTTAACAATACAATTCAAGGTCAACTAGGCGTGCACTATCGCGAGTGTGGGTGCAAACCTGCCTTCGATAAATGCAAGGTTGTACGAGCTAGGAGCAAATCAAGCCTTATTGGGGAAATTATCAAGACTGCCTCAATTTCATGCGTGGGCAAAAAAACTGTGTGAGTTTTCCATCGATATCTTTGTGTGAGAAAGAGCTGACCTTCCTAGATTCAAATGCCAGGGTGCGATAGCGTTATGAAAAAGTTCTGTGCGCATGTGTGATCTTCTTGTTTTGCCAAGTGTTCACTATAAAACCAGCTGCGCACGGGCAAAATAAACATTTTTGTTGAAACTCAGCGCTGCTTCTGTGTGCTCTGTGTTCGTTCTTTTTCGTCCGTTGGTTCCCCCGCTGAAGGCTTTTACTATGTTCAACCAACAAGCCCAACTGATTACTCTGCTTAAAGAATTGGCGTTTTCTGTGGAGGCTTTCAATACACTATTGCATCCAAAATAAGTTTGTCCTACAAGAATGCCATAAAATAATCCTTTGAAACAAGTCCGTTGAAACAGCCTATATATTCTAATACCAATTCATTCATTACCCTTCTAGTGCAACGTCAACAGTGTCGGCCACAGCTTCGCACGTTTATTAGATTTGTATTCGCTTATTTTGTGGTGCTCAGTACTGTAACAACACTACTATATTGAGTTGTCTAAATACAAAAAAAAGTGTAGTACCATTTGGACCCAACTTTCAAATTTTGTGGGAAAGAGCTTGCACATTGTACAATGCACACTGTGTAGAGTACTTACTTTATGAATAACGATTTATATGATTAAGAAAAGGTTGGAGCCAATGACTACAAAATTTGCAACTAACTTTTACGCAGGTAAAGTGTGTAAAACATGGATTGCAAAGGTACTTGTGGCTGATGCGGAACTAATTTTTGTGGCATTCACAGAAATTAGTCATTTGTACACGAATGCATTTCGAGTGACATCGAGCGAATTGGCTCATCGCGCCGCACCCAGGTATTTATTTTTTTTCTAATGGCCCCATTTGTCCAAAGAAAGTTAGGAAATGGCACTGCTGCGCTGCCACATGCAACGCTATTGAGTAAACAACTTCGCTTATTAAACTCAAAGCATGCTTCAATTTTCCTACAAGCTACTACTAGCCCAAGGCAATGATGAAACTGCAAGAAGGTTCTGTTGTACCGAAGCGGCTAAAATGGCTTGCTCATAGAGCGTATATTGTCCCGTAAAGGCCAACTGCAACAAAATTTTGGCTCATGAAAGAGAAGATTGCATACATTTATTGTAAATATAGAGCAGCCTCTATTCAAAACTTTATGGTTGAAAAAAGAACGATAGGTGGTGCCACGAAAATGCTCGCAAGAGGATGCGTTTTTGGTAAGTGCAAAAAAAAACTGCCATTACTACTCGCCGAAAGAAACTCATGACTCAGTTTCCAACACTTCTCGACGTTATGTCCTAGATTAGCAAAGCCTGCGTCTGCCCACGGCCTACTGCAAAAATCATGCTGGGACTTACTTCTCAGTCATCGACTACTTGTGCACGCGTCGTCTGCTTAGACGCTATTAACACTTTTCGGCACGGTAGTCACCTGAGCTAAGCACGTTTTCTAAGTGCCTGAATTTAAGAAGTGTGCGAGCCCCACGTATCGACTTTCAAACTGAGTGCCCTTACAAGCATGTGCTACTTCAAGAGCTGTAGTGCAGTGCCATAGATTTCCACTGTCACATATGGCAAAAATTTTTTTTTCAGTGATGATTATTAGATACGGAACTGCCTACCTCAACCTGAAGACAGCTGAGAAACAAAAGCTAAACCTTCGAATACAAAATGCCCCGAAGCTCGCCCTAAGACTGCCGACAACCGCCTCCACTGACCGATTGCTTCACATGGGAGTTCACAACTCCTGGGAAGAACTCGCGGAAGCGCACCTGATCAACCAGATCGAGAGACTCAAGCTCACAACCACAGGCCGAGCAGTCCTCCGACGCACAGGATACGTAACCAACCTAGAACTCGATGGCGAACTTAAGGAAAACATCAAGTCGAAGCTTCGAGAATGTCTACAAGTTTATCGGATCCCTCGGAACGTGCATCCAGAACACCATCGAGGCAGACCACTTGCCAGGTAAACGCCTCAGACACAAGCACCGTAACGACCCGCAGGTGCGCTACGTGGACGCAGCCACGTATCCGGGCCGAAACGCCTTCGCCATCAGCGTCACAGACTACAGGGGGACGACACTGGCGTTGGCGACAATTCCCGCCAAACGTGCGGACACAGCTGAGGAGGCCGCTATAGCACTCGCCACCCATATAAGCGAGGATGCCATAGCGCTCTTCACCGACTCCAAAACAGCGGTACGCAACTACATGAAAGGCAGGATCTCCATCAAAGCGGCCGACGCCGGCTCGAGGCGACAAGACGCGCGACGGAACGGCTTCGTTGAAATCACCTGAAACACCAGAAATATCAACAGCATTGGTGCCATTTTCGGCACAAAGCAACGCGTAGTGGACCGGCACCTCAGGAAGCGATTTGGGGTGAGTTGAATGGTTTTTCGAAGCTCTACGGCTGCTCCTCCGAAGACTACGTGTAAAAGGAGTCGCTAACCCTAACCGCCGGAGCCTCGCCGGCGGCTGGGCACGTCGACGCCTGACGCGTCATGGACGAAGAGGCAGCCATGGAACCGCACGATCAAAACGGTGAGGAAGAATTCATTACTATTCGAACCGTGATACGCCACGCCAAGCCCAAGATCGTCATTCTGCGGCTGGGGACTAAAATCAACTTAAGAGAAGCCATGCCCTACCATGTGAGCGCTGCCATCACGGCAGCAGTTCGACTTACCACAACCGAATCTCGGGACGTCACTACCCAAGTTAGACAGCTGCAGAACCTTGTAATTGCGGAAAGCCGGCGGGAATCTGCGACGCAGAAGCTCGCCGCACTCAAGACGTTGCAGTTCGGAGAGGAACAACACGAAATAACAGCATACGTGGCGCATGAGCCGGATAACGCAAGGGGTGTAGTTAAAGGGCTCCCACTTGACGTCCCGGACGACGAACTGACAACAGTCATAACGCTTGAAGGTCGGGAACTTCTAGCAGCGAGAAGACAGGGCCGATCAACAGCTATACTCATCACTGTCAAGGGACCAGAGCTACCCAACAGAGCCCTACTTGGGAGATCAGTCACCAAAATACAACCATTCCGTCCCAAGGCGGTCCAGTGTACAACATGCTTCACCATTGGGCATCGAGCCGACGTCTGCCCCAACGCGCGGAATTTTGTGCGGTGTGAACAATGCGGGCTTCAATTCCCACCGGACCAAAGACCGGACGAACACTGCACGAGTGCGAAATGAAGTGTGCGAACTGCGGCGGGCCTCATGGGGCAAGAGATCCTGATTGTCCAAAGGAACAACAAGCAGACCACATGGCCAGATTGGCGGCCGAAAAACGCAAGCAACACACGTCAAGGAAAGAAAACACGAGCAATCGACACCCGAAAGCACACCGCAATAAGCCACCACCTAAAAACGACACCAACTACCCAACGCTGAAGACAGAATCGCTTCGACTGCCTAAGAGAACCAACACCTGAGAACGTGCTGAGGCGCTCCGAAAGCTACGGCAGCCTACCTGACCTCAGTAGGCGACAACCACACAAGAGCACTACACCACCAACGAACAACGCCAAGAACAAGGCAAACAAGAAACCTCAACAAGGCAGTGCAGAAGTCAAAGGAGCATGGAGGTCACGGGCAGAGGTAAGTCCGCCAGCTCCCACTCCTCAGGGCCGTACTGACGACAAAAACAAAACTAATCCTCCTCATAACTCCACTCAGTCACATGCAAGACAAGAATCATGGTCAGGAAAGCTGCATACAGGAACACAGCGAAACCCAACCCACGAAACAACCAATGACAGCACGCTTGCCTACATTCTCAAAGAAATAGCAGAAATTCGAAAAGAACAAGTAGATTTGAAAAAAGATGCAGAACGCGACAGAGTAGTAGCGGAAATGCAAAAACAACTCGTTGCTATTACACAACAACTTGCCGCGCTAACGCGAAGCGTGGAAACTTTACAACGAACCTTTAGAAAACGACTTCCCGCCAGTGAGGAAGCGCACCCCTATAAACAAGGCCATTCTAGCAGTTATGGAGATTAATGACAGCAAACGTAACTCACTACACGAAACGGCTGTTACCATATGGCAATGGAATTGTAGAGGAATACGCCGTAAAAACTCTCTAATACAATACCTCACACACACTGCGCATAAGCCGGACGTAATAATTCTTCAGGAGACCAATGCACCGATCTCCCTACCGGGTTACACGGCCTACCACAATCCAATTATTACACACCGGTCCCGAAGGCGAACCGATGATGATCCGATTAGTTATCCTACAATGACGGTGGCACTGGTGGCGAACCAACATACGGCCTTACACGAGGACCTCAGTCATATGAACAACGGGGAAGAAGAAAGCGTATTGGTTAAATGCCGCTTCTTCAAACGATACGACTTAACCATTATTAACACCTACCGTACTCCTAAAGGAGGGGCTTATCGCAAAGCATGGACGAGCTTGCTCAAAGAGCATGGCAAGAAGGACTTGCTATGGGTAGGCGACTTCAACAGCCACCATGAAGCGTGGGGCTACAATCATAGTACGCCAAATGGAAGGCAGCTCCTACGAAAATCAAGTGATGCCCACCTATCGCTTCTGAATGACATAGAAACTCCCACTCGTATTGGAAATTCAGTGGAAAGAGATACAAACCCAGACCTGACCTGGGGCCGGACAGCTAAGGAAGTGGAGTGAAAAAACACCGGGGAAACGTTGGGTAGTGATCACAGCATCATAGAAATAATCATTCCCGTACCACAGAAGCAATGCACGACTAAAGGAAATCGCACTACAGCCACAAATATCACAGACTGGAATGCTTTCAGGAGTCTTCTCCAAGGAGCGCGTTCTGATAACCCGGAAGAATGGGCGAAAACACTACGCACCGTGCACAAGGGCACAACCAAGACAGTACAAAGAACTGAAGACCACCCGAAAATAGACAGACACCTACTTAATCTATGGGACAATAGGCACAAGCTACTTAGAAAATGGCGAAAGAACAAGCTGAACAAGCGCTTAAAATGCCGTATAGATAGCATCACCAAAGAGGCGCAAGAATACGCCGACAAACTCGCAACTGACAACTGAATGCAGATATGCGAGCAAGCCGGAAACAACATGCACACAAGCCGATCCTGGTCGCTTTTTTGGGTGCTTCTTGGGCAACCCAGGAGAAAGAACCACCTGGAGGCAATCCAACTGAGGGAGGAAATCGGAGCGCACGATCTCGCAGAACAAATAGCCAACCATTTCTTCCCTTCGGCCACCTTACAGAAAGATCAGCGACAACTACCATCCATGCAAGATTGCGGCGAGGTACTGCAGACCAGCCATTTACAATTGGGGAGCTTAAAGCAGCCATCAATGCAAGCAAAAGACACACGACACCTAGAGCGGACGGCATCACAAACAAGATGCTCAACTGGAACAGCTCCTGGCTATCATAAACCAAGCTTGGGAAAGCGGTGACATACCGGAGACCTGGAAAATGGCTACTGTGATCCCAATACCAAATCCCAA
Source organism: Dermacentor andersoni (assembly GCF_023375885.2). Classification (NCBI taxonomy): domain Eukaryota; kingdom Metazoa; phylum Arthropoda; class Arachnida; order Ixodida; family Ixodidae; genus Dermacentor; species Dermacentor andersoni. Next base: position 104,302,661 of record NC_092822.1, on the reverse strand, counting down.
TAAGACCCCAAGCGCCATTGGCCACCTGCGCCCCATTTCTTTAACATCATGTCCGGGAAAGATTATGGAACGAATGGCCCTAACACGACTCCTATGGCAGCAGGAATGTTGCACTTCTGCCGATCCTCGGGTCATTGGTTTTCGAAAGCACATGTACACACAGGATGCGATGCTTGCCATACAAGAAATATACAGAGCACAGAGCAGCAACCAACTCAGAGCCATAGTGGGGTTGGATACCAAAGGAGCATTTGATAACGTTACCCATCAAGCGGTACTCGAAGGACTGCAAACCATGCAACCCGGTCAAAAGCTTTACAACTACGTAAAAGGGTTTCTTACAAACCGCACAGTTACCGTGAAGGTAAACGAAGAAGAGTCCGAAAAAAGGTACCTGACAAGAGGTGTACCCCAAGGGTCGATTCTTTCACCCACACTATTCTTGCTTGCATTAAGCAAGCTTCCAACTCTCTTGAGGCCTGTAGAAGACCTTCACTTTACAATTTATGCGGACGACATTACGCTCTGGGCCAGCAGAGGATCCCCAGCTGAAATTCAAGAGACACTGCAAACAGGTATTAATGTCACGGCGCTATACCTTCAAGAAAGGGGCCTCGCCCTGTCCAGTGCCAAGTGCGAGCACATAGTGGTAACCAACCAAAGAGAACCGCAGGCAGAAGAGGAACGAAAACTAATAACACTACAAGTGAACCAAGATATTGTCCCGAGAAAAACGCATATCAAGGTCCTGGGCTTTTGGCTGCAGGACAATGGTAAGGCGGACGTTTGGGTGCAGCAAACAATTCGGCAGCTTCATGAAGTCAAGAGGCTACTTACAAGAACAACACAAAGGGTGAAAGGTATCAAAGAGCACCAACTCAGAAGATTCACCATGGCCCTGGCTATACCTCGAATAATGTACCAATATACATACTTACAAGTCACCAAAACACAAAAAGGTAAACTTGAAACCATGCTTCGGCAGGTAACGAGAGTTATTCTAGGCACCCCTGCATATTCGCGATCCAACCGAGTTGATGAGACGGCAGTGCTGCCTAAACTGGATGAGCTGAAACAACTCCACCAAGAGGCACAATTTGGTTGCCTGAAGCTATCTAGACAGGGACGGGCATTTATGCGTGATCTAGGCTACGATGTCCCACAATGCCCAGACAGGGAACAACGATATCCCCCGTGGGACACGCTAGACCATATTACCGTCGACCCAATACCTCGAAATATGGGGGCAGACACACAACCAGAAAGACGACAAAGTCGAGCACTACACCTCAAGGACGACACCGAAGACTGGATCCTATACACGGACGCCTCTCCAAATAATCGAGGCTTCTGCACAGGGGTGGCAACCGACTCTACACCTTTATCATGGGGCCTACACTGCAATATTACATCACAACATCAAGCGGAACTTACAGCTGTCGCGGAAGCCGCGACCATGCCAAATCCACACGAACGAAATCTGCTCATTCGAACAGATAGCCAGGCTGCATGCAGGGCACTCGCAGCCAGAAACGTTCCCGCGGCACTACACTCAGCATTAACAACGCACCTCAACGCACACCCTAACATTAGAGTGCGGATTCAGTGGATTCCGAGTCACACAGGGATCAGAGGGAACGAAGTGGCACATGCCACATCCCGCGCAAATCTCCCGGGCCCTCCTCTGTGGTGGCCGGACCCACTGAGTCTGAATGAGCAATATGCCTTCGCGCGGGCGGAAAGGCGCGAAAAACTTGACTATTTACTCCATGAAGTATCCACAAGCGGATACACACATGAATCGAAGAGAGGCGGTACTATGGAGGCGTGCACAGACGCACTCTCTCTTGTCCCCACACTTCCAACACTACATACAAGGTTTGCCTGGTAAACCTGCTTGCATGGCATGTGGCGGCTTCCCGGATAATGCTCACATTCTGTGGGATTGTCCGGGGAGCCGTCTCGATATTCAGGCTAGCCTTGTCAAACTCTCACCCACCCGTAGACCTACGACACTTGAGGAGTGGCTGGCGGACTCCTCCTCCGACTACGTACGTGCCATGGTCGAGCTCATCACGACGCTCGGCTTAGCAGACGACTAGAACAAAGCGGGCGAACCCGGACCGGGGTTCTTGAATAAAGTTTATTCTCTCTCTCTCTCTCTCTCTCTCTCTCCATCAAAGCGATCAACATACTGAAACGTGGCGACACTCCTCCCCCCTACACCTGCATCATCTGGGTTCCGGGACACGAGGAGGGAACTGAGGGGAATGAAGCGGCACACACCGCGGCCCGCGCAAGCGTCAACCAGGCCTCCCCCCACGAGGTTCTAGACATGTCCCACCCATCCAAATCAGCGAAGGAAACGAAAACAATACCGCTAACTTACCAAGCACTACTGCAACACTATCGACTTGGACGCAGGGTATACCCTCCACCACATCCAAAACTAATCAGAAATGAAGGCACCGACTATAGGCAACTCCAAAGCAATACCTTTACCCACGGAAGCTTACTGCATCATTTCCACCCGACACTGTACAGATACACCGGTCCACACTGCAACGTGCCAAACACCCTGGCGCACCTCCTACTGCAATGCAAGAACACCCGAGCAAACATCACAGCGACACAACTAGTAGCAGCAGACGCAGACCCAAACCTCCTCACTGAAACGTGGGAGGTTGCGATCTCCAAGCCGGACCTGGTCGACCAGCGCGAACTCGTCGCCCGCGCCCGAAGGGCGATCCAAGCAAAGCTAGAGGGTTCCTGGAATAAGGGACCCTCCCACCACGACTGACAAGTTAATGCTTCAAATAAAGGTTCATTCTCTCTCTCAGTGATGATCGACCGTGATGGCCTCCGTAACGCGATAGACGCTTCGTCCGGAACTTATTTTATTGACAGAAACGTAAGCTCGGCATTTTAGTACGCATTTATGTGCATCAAATGGGCAGCGTTTTATAGACGAAGTGCTACCCTATTTTATTACAGAACTTCATGTCGCCGAAGAAAGCGGTCACCGCGACGGAGCGCCAAGCTTCAAATGTCTCAGAGGGCAATTACTTACATTTGTCGCTGTCTGTTTCAAAATCGAATGTTTGTAGAAATGAGTCTGAATCCTATAGTATTGCCGGGAATAAGAAAATAATGGACAGTGATTCTGACTTCGAAACACCTCGTGTAGCTACTCGAACGCACAAATAAAGGCCTGGCACAGAAAATGTTAATCACACTTGCGGGAGCCGCCTGTTGCAGAAAGTTATATAGATGATCTTCCTCTCATGACACTGAAGATGCTGGCGCGTCGTCCCTCCTACATGAAGCACCACCGCTGAACTACGTATCATATAGTCCATTGCCACTTTCCATTAATACCATATAGAAAAATTCAAGCGCTGTCTTCGGCCTATTTCAGAAACCGTCCCTGACACAGCTGCTGGTACTTCAGACGAATACCTACGCTACGCAGCATTGCAAGCCGCACACGCCAAGATGCTTTAGATGAAAGGCGTGCTTTTCTAAGGCACCGTCGCCAAAACGGTCCAACTAAAGAAAACCGAATGCTTACGCAAGCACTACAACACGGCTACTCCAGTGCAAGCACCCGCCGAAAGGCGCGTAGTTCCAAGGTGCGATATGTGCAGAGGGCAATCACAACTGGATGTGCTACGCATGCATTGTGCTAATGTGCTTGCGCTGGAGGAGGGACCGTTTTGCTGGGTTCCACGAAAAGCGACTCTGAGTGAAAAGCGAAATTTTCCTTCCGATAAAGCGGTTTCTTATACAAGATCTTCACCACTTATTTTATAAATTTCAGTTTTAGAAATAAACTTCCCTACATGAAAGAGCTAAAAAGGCTCCTAATAAAAAAGTTACTTGCCAGCCCCGGCAGCTTTGCCAAGTTTGCTTCAGTACTATAAATTACTCATATCAATATTCCCAAAGTGAATTTTCATAGAAGATGGCCTTTAACGCGTGAGTAAATGCTCGTTGCTAAGTGTTCCATTCTGTCCTGTTTTGCCTAGCGACGTTATATTGAATGCTCGAAGCGACAACAAAGCTTTGTTTTGCGACAGTGGCACACTTAATTCCCGAACCCAGATGAAGTGGGCATGTATGAAATAGCGAAACATTAAATAAGAAGTGAAAACGGGAGCAGAAGAAAATGCCCCGTAGATGTTACCTTTACATTTAGATTCTAACTTTGATTTCTCTGGTCAGCTCATTTTCCGCATCCACCTGATTGTGCCAGCGCTAGACGGCGAAGCGCAAATAATATGACTAGTCTCCCTTTTGCCGCTAAACCTGATGGCGTTACTATCTGGCTTACCGTCTCCGCTGACAGTAGGCATTCTAGGATGGTCAACGGCCTTGGTGGTATTCGCAAGTGCTTCCATCTCGTCAGTTCCAGTACTCGTGGAATAATGGTCACTGGCCGTGGTAGCATTTCTGAGTGCTACTGTCCCGTTAGGTCCAGTATCGGTGACAACATGGTTGCTATGTGTTGCTTTACTCTCAAGTGGTTCCGTCTCTCCAGCTCCTGTATTCATTGCTGTGTAGTCGCCAGGTGTGTCAGCAATATTGGTCGATTTCGTCTCCCCAGCTTCCGAGCTTGTTGGAGTATGGTCGCCGGCCTTGCTAGTATTCGCTATTTGTTCCGTCACTTCAGTTCCAGAACCAGTGGCAATGGAGCTTCCACTTGTGCTGTTGTGTACAAGTAACTCTGTTTCCTCAGTTTCAGAAGCCGCAGAAAGTAACTCTGTTTCCTCAGTTTCAAATGCCGCAGAAACCACCACAGTAACGCCGCTAGCGCTTTCGGTGTTGTTTGTTGTTTGCATGTCTTCATCTCCAGTATCCGTCCGTATGCGTTTGCCCGAATCGGTGGCATAATCACCAAACTGGGTTTCTGCATTGCCAGCACCAGATAAATTATGCTCGCCACTCGAGCTGGTATGTCCAAGAGGTTCTGTATTTTCGGCTGCAAAACTTGCGCCAGTATAGTCGCCAGTCTCTGTGTCATTCGCATCCGTCTTGTGCCTTTTGACCTCAATTCTTGTCGGCGTCTCTTCAGCATCCGTGGTAGCATTTCCAACTTCCTCTCTTTCGTCAACTCCGGATCCCGAGGCTCCGTGGCCGCCAGGTTTGGTGGGACGCCCTAGAGGTCCTCTTTTTTCGGTTGTATTCACGCCGTCATTGGTGGCGTACCCTACACTTTCCTGGTCTTCGACACTTGCGCCTTTATCTGTGTCAAAAAAAAGATACCGAAACGTAATGCATCAGTTAATTGCAAGATACAGAAAGCAGCGTATCTATGTCTAATGTGTGGTCGCAATTTCGGACGCGACCTTACAGCACACGCCTAGAACGCAATATCTTCCTGGATAGTCTGACGGCACTTCTGGTTTGACGATACCTGCATCCGAGTTCTGCTGGGCAAAATGATTTGGCAGCCGAAGTACTCGTCTGTTGTGTACTTCTCAAAATCTCCTCGTCGTCTTTCGAAGCAATTTTTGACGTCAAACGTTTTTAAAATTAGTAAGAGGGGTGGCTTGCTAAAACTGCATGTAACGAAAACATATTATAGCCCTATCGTGTATATATCTTTGCAAATACTACCCACTCACCTTACGTTTTCATAGTTATGGGTAGAAGGGAAGCCATTACTCGAACATATGTGTCGAGTGCAAACATGACGTCGTTGTCGCGCAACGCACGATGAAATTCGAGCTACTTAGATACTTTCGCTCGCTGTTGAGGGAGGCGCAGCTAGGCGGTGCGTTTGTCAGTCCGAGCGACAATAACACGTTTCAAGGAGCTCACTCCATCATAGAGGTTACAATTCGTCTAACTCCAACCAGTTCTCATCAGGACCAATAAAACCTAAAGGTGAGCACTCTTCTTTTTGCTGAAATTTCACGCTTGCTCAGTTACGGCGACCCCGCGCTAGACACGCAAAATCCAGCTCGAAGAGACTCGATCGGCAAGACAGAGAGATCTTATTTCACATCGACCACATTTGACTACGCCAGGCCAACTACGAGTAGGGAGCGACCGCGCTTGCAAGATTACATCGTAGGTCTCCCACGAGCTGTATCACAACATAAGCATCTAAACCTTCTAATGCGTTAATACATTTCATGCGTTTCCCTTCGGTATTGTTGTCTAGAGGAGAGTGGCCTCCATTGAATAAAATGCCAATGTCGCGTGCGCAGACGGCGCCGTTGTTGCGTCACATATGACTCATTCCGTGCTAAATTTAGCTTCGAACCCGGCGTTCAGACAGGCTTAGCTCGCCAGTGCGTTTGTTCATCCGAGGAGGGATGGTCGCGTTTTAGAGAGCTCGCTATGGCATGACATATAGTAGTGTATATGTCTGTATAGATATATACATATAGTAATCTTGCTTATCAAACTTATACTGGGGCTCATGAGGTGTTATAGGACCTACAAGTGTGGAATGTTTTGCAAAAATTGCACGCTTCCTAAGCTACGGCGCCCCTGCGTTTGACACGTACGGTCCAGAAAGGATGTGAAGAGATTCCGGTGGGAAGACGAAGCGACATCCATCCTCTTTGACCACGGCGGAAGGTGTTCGTCTTGATTGGACGCGCAAGGAGATTCAGGCCAGCGCAAGAGGCCCAATCATCTACGAGTGCGGCGGGCTCTAAAGGGGCTGGGCAGTCTCGAGCACTACCATAGGAGAGTGATATTTTTAGCGCAGTGCCGAACGCGCTGCCTCTCGCGGTCTCCAGATTAGCGTGGCAGTCACGCCATGCTTCGCTGCGTTTTCAACGTGCCAGACATATTGTCCGCGCCAGCCAACATGTCGCCAAATGAGAACGCGTAAGAGCTGCGTTTAAATTTCGCATTAGGAACTATCGTAATCATCAGTGGATATAGTTTTTATGATTCTTTACTTGGCAAGCCTATTCTTATGGTATATCTTCCAAAGCATATCGCCGTTTACGTGGGTCGACGAGCAGACGACTACCGCCATGTGCACTCATGGATGGAAAGTATCTAAGGCTTCACTCAGAGGCCGTGAAGGGGACTATGGCGAGGAATGGAAAGTGACCTTTGTGGTAGTCGCCACATACGCCAGGTCAACGTACGCGGCGCTCAATCGGGTTTTACAGCGACACGCCTCTTCGGTAAACTTTGCAACTTCGAAAATTTTGAAACTGACGCCTTTGGTTTCTCGCTAAGAATCCCAGAGCCGACTTTCTCTGCCTTCTGTCGAAAACTTCTCTAAGATCTCTTTCTCTCAGATGATACGTAGCATCGTTTCAGAATAGATATGCCTAAACAGGACAAATGACGTCATATATTACTGAATGGCCAGTTGGTGCATATGCAGCAACAAGCACAGTAAAATAAAAAAGTAGAGTGGAATACAGTCAGGTTGTGAGTTTTCAGTTCTTCTTGACGTTCGAAAACACAACCGTGATTTTACTGCAGCAGTGGAAAGCATGCTTATTGTTTTTAAAGATGTTTTAAGTCCACTAACCGTCACGCATAAGCTTTCCGAAGAAAATAACATTCGATGTTTTAGACCTACGCCTTCGTTTTTTTTTTTTTTTTGAGACAGCACGTGTGCTGGATGTTTGAACCTAGGGCGAACGAGCGATTACTTCCATTTGGATCTGCACACTCTAAACTCGTGAAGTATTGCAATCTCTTGCCTTACAAATGCATCGAATAAGTCCTGTATCGGGCAAGAAAGCTTTCAGCCGCCTGTAGGTATAGCACCTCAGTGCAGCTCGATATGCCTTATGTTTGCATATTGTCGAGGAAGGCGTACTTAAAGAAGTACAAAGAGCTAGTCGTGCACAGACATAGTTTACAGAAGTCCAAAGTTGCGATAACGCTAAGAAGGCGGTTATTCCATATTTTCATGGAATTTAACACTACCTTACGAAGGTTGGCCGCGGTGCAGACGTTGATGCTTTCTCTGCGCCTAGGAAACTGACGTACGTCACTGAGTAAGGAAACTTGCGCTGTGATCCAAGAGAAGGCCCAGTGTAAAACTAATCACAGAATGTGACTAGCTTGTGCAATCTATCCAGTGTGTCTTACATGAGATACCTATCTCATGTGATAAAGTCTACATCGGTCAAAGCGGCCGATGCTTAGGAAACACCATAGCAGCATTGAATTGTTTACCTTGAATTGTACAACACAATTCAAGATAAACTAGGCGTGCACTATCGCGAGTGTGGGTGCAAACCTCCCTTCGATAAATGCAAGGGTGTACGAGCTACCAGCGAATCAAGCCTTACTGGGGAAATTATCAAGACTGCCTCAATTTCACGCGTGGGCAAAAAAACTGTGTGAGCTTTCTATCGATATCTTTGTGTGAGAAAGAGCTCACCTTCCTAGATTTAAATGCCAGGGTGCGATGACGTTATGAAAAAGTTCTGTGCGCATGTGTGATCTTCTTGTGGTTTTGTCAAGTGTTCACTATAAAACCTGCTGCGCACGGGCAAAATAAACATTTTCGTTGAAAGTCAGCGCTGCTTCTGCGTGCTCTGTGTTCGTTCTTTTTCCTTCGTTGGTTCCCCCGCTGAAGGCTTTCACTATGTTCAACCAACAAGCCCAACTGGGTACTCTGCTTAAAGAATTGGCGCTTTCTGTAGAGGCTTTCAACACACTATTGCATCATAAATAAGTTTGTCCTACAAGAATGTCATGAAATAATCCATTGAAACAAGTCCATTGAAACAGCCTATATATTCTAATACCAATTCATTCATTACCCTGCTAGTGCAACGTCAACAGTGTCGGCCACAGCTTCGCATGTTTATTAGATTTGTATTCAATTATTTTGTTGTGCTCAGTACTATAACAACATTACTATATTCATTTGTCTAATTACAAAAAAAATGCGTGGTACCATTTGGAACCCAACTTTTAAATTTTGTAGGAATGAGCTTACACATTGTACAATGCACACTGTGTAGAGTACTTACTTTACGAATGACGATTTATATGATTAAGATAAGGTTGGAGCCAATGACTACAAAATTTGCAACTAACTTTCACGCAGGTAAACTGTGTGAAACATGGATTGCAAAGGTACTTGTGGCTGATGCGGAACTAATTTTTGTGGCATGCACAGAAATTAGTCATTTGTACACGAATGCGTTTCGAGTGACATCGAGCGAATCGGCTCATCGCGCCGCACCCAGTTATTTATTTTTTTCTTATGGCCCCATTTGTCGAAAGAAAGTTAGGAAATGGCACTGCTGCGCTGCCACATGCAACGCTATTGTGTAAACAACCGCGCTTATTAAACTCAAAACGTGCTTCAATTTTCCTACGAGCTACAACTAGCCTAAGGCAATGATGAAGCTTCAAGAAGGTTCTGTTGTACAGAAGCGGCTAGAATGGCTTGCTGATCGAGCGTATATTGTCCCGTAAAGGCCAACTGCAACAAAATTTTGGCTCATGAAAGAGAAGATTGCATACATTTATTGTAAATATAGAGCAGCCTCAATTCAAAACTTCATGGTTGAAAAAAGAACGATATATGGTGCCACGAAAATGCTCGCAAGAGGATGCGTTTTTGGTAAGTGCAAAAAAAACTGTCATTACTACTCGCCGAAAGAAACGCATGACTCAGTTTCCAACACTCCTCGACGTTATGTCCTAGATTAGCAAAACCTGTGTCCGCCAGGGCCTACTGCAAAAGTCATGCTGGGACTTACTTCCCAGTCACCGACTACTTGTGCACGCGTCGTCTGCTTAAACGCTACTAACACTTTTCGGCACGGTGGTCACCTGAGCTAAGCACGTTTTCTAAGTGGCTGAATTTAAGAAGTGTGCGAGCCCCACGTATCGACTTTCAAACTGAGTGCCTTTTCAAGCATGTGCTACTTCAAGAGCTGTAGTGCAGTGCCATAGGTTTTCACTGTCACATATGGCAAAAAAACTTTTTTCAGGGATGATTTCAGTGATGATGATTACATACGCAACTCCCTACCTCAACTTGAAGACAGCCGAGAAACAAAAGCTAAACCTCCTAATACGAAAAGCCACGAAGCTCGCCCTAGAACTGCCGACAACCGCCTCCACTGACCGATTACTCCGCATGAGAGTTCACAACTCCTGTGAAGAACTCGCGAAAGCGCACCTAATCAACCAGATCGAGAGACGCAAGCTCACAACCACAGGCCGAGCAGTCCTCCGACGCACAGGATACGTAGCCAACCTAGAACTCGATGGCGAACGTAAGGAAAAGATCAAGTCGAAGCTCCGAGAATGTCTACAAGTTTATCGGATCCCTCGGAACATGCATCCAGAACACCATCGAGGCAGACGGCTTGCAAGGTAAACGCCATCAGACACAAGCACCGTAAGGACCCGCAGGCGCGCTACCTGGACGCAGCCACGTATCCGGACCGAAACGCCTTCGCCATCAGCGTCACAGACTACAAGGGGACGACACTGGCGTTGGCGACAATTCTCGCCAAACGCGCGGACACAGCTGAGGAGGCCGCTATAGCACTCGCCACCGATACAAGCGAGGATGCCATAGTGGTCTTCACCGACTCTCAAACAGCAGTACGCAACTACGTGAAGAGCAGGATCTCCATCAAAGCGATCAACATACTGAAACGTGGCGACACTCCTCCCCCCTACACCTACATCATGTGGTTTCTGGGACACGAGGGACTTGAGGGGAATAAAGCGGCACACACCGCGGCCCGCGCAAGCGTCAACCGGGCCTCCCCGCACGAGGGTCTAGACATGTCCCACCCGCCCAAATCAGCGAAAGAAACGGAAACAATACCTCTAACTTACCAAGCACTACTGCAACACTATCGACTTGGACGCAGGGTATACCCTCCACCACATCCAAAACTAATCAGAAATGAAGGCACCGACTATAGGCAACTCCAAAGCAATACCTTTACCCACGGAAGCTTACTGCATCATTTCCACCCGACACTGTACAGATACACCGGTCCACACTGCAACGTGCCAAACACCCTGGCGCACCTCCTACTGCAATGCAAGAACACCCGAGCAAACATCACAGCGACACAACTAGTAGCAGCAGACGCAGACCCAAACCTCCTCACTCAAACGTGGGAGGTTGCGATCTCCAAGCCGGACCTGGTCGACCAGCGCGAACTCGTCTCCCGCGCCCGGAGGGCTATACAAACCAGAAGGTTCCTGAAATAAGGGACCCTCCCACCTCGACTGACAAGTTAATGCTTCAATTAAAGGTTCATTCGCTCTCTCAGTGATGATCGACCGTGATGGCCTCCATAACGCGATAGACGCTTCGTCCGGAACTTATTTTATTGACAGAAACGTAAGCTCTGCATTTTACTACGCATTTATGTGCATCGAATCGGCAGCGTTTTATAAACGAAATGCTACCCTATTTTATTACAGAACTTAATGTCGCCGAAGATAGCGGTCACCGCGACGGAGCGCCTAGCTTGAGAGGTCTCAGAGGGCAATTATTTACATTTGTCGGTTTCTGTTTCTAAATTAAAAGTTTGTAGAAATGAGTCTGAATCCTATAGTATTGCCGGGAATAAGAAAATAATGGACAGCGATCCTGACTTCGAAACACCTCGTGTAGCTACTCGAACGCACAAATAAAGGCCTGGCACAGAAAATGTGAATCACACTTGCGGGAGCCGCCTGGTACAGAAAGTTATATAGATGATCTTCCTCTCATGACACTGAAGATGCTGGCGCGGCGTCCCTCCTAATGAAGCACCACCGCTGAACTACGTATCATACAGTGCATTGCCACTTTTCGTTAAGACCATATAGAAAAATTCAAGCGCTGTCTTCGGCCTATTTCAGAAGCTGTCCCTGACACAGCTACTGGTACTGCAGACGAATACCTACGCCATGCAGCAGTGCAAGCCCCACACGCCAATATGCTTTAGATGAAAGGCGCGCTTTTCTAAGGCACCGTCGCCAAAGCGGTCCGACTAAAGCAAACTGAAGGCTTACGCAAGCACTACAACAACACGGCTACTCCAGTGCAAGCACCCGCCGAGAGGCGTGTAGTTCTAAGGTGCGATATGTCCAGAGGGCAATCACAACTGGATGTGCTACGCATGCATTGTGCAAATGTGCTTGCGCTGGAGGAGGGACCGTTTTGCTGGGTTCCACGAAAAGCGACTCTGAGTGAAAAGCGAAATTTTCCTTCCGATAAAGCGGTTTCTTATACAAGATGTTCACCAATTATTTTATAAATTTCAGTTTTAGAAATAAACTTCGCTGCATGAAAGAGCTAAAAAGGCTCCTAATAAAAAAGTTACTTGCCAGCCCCGGCAGCTTTGCCAAGTTTGCTTCAGTGCTATAAAGTACTCATATCAAAATTGCCAAAGTGAAGTTTCATAGAAGATGGCCTTTAACGCGTGAGTAAATGCTTGTTGCTAAGTGTTCCATTCTGTTCTGTTTTGCCTAGCGACGTTAGATTTCATGCTCAAAGCGACAACAAAGCTTTGTTTTGCGACAGTGGCACACTCAATTCCCGAATCCAGCTGAAATCGGCTTGTATGAAATAGCGAAACATTAAATAAGAAGTGAAAACGGGAGCAGAAGAAAATGGCCCGTAGATGTTACCCTTACATTTAGATTCTAACTTTGATTTCTTCGGTCAGCTCATTTTCCGCATCCACGTGATTGTGGCAGCGCTACACGGCGAAGCGCAAGTAATATGACTAGTGCTCCCTTTTGCCGCTAAACCTGATTACGTTACTATCTGGCTTACCGTCTCCGCTGACAGTAGGCATTCTAGGATGGTCAACGTCCTTGGTGGTATTCGCAAGTGCTTCCATCTCGTCAGTTCCAGTGCTCGTGGAATAATGGTCACTAGCCCTGGTAGCATTTCCGTGTGCTACTGTCCCGTTAGGTCCAGTATCGGTGACAACATGGTTGCTATGTGTTGCGTTACTCTCAAGTGGTTCCGTCTCTCCAGCTTCCGAGCTTGTTGGAGCATGGTCGCCCGCCTTGCTAGTATTCGCTATTTGTTCCGTCACTGCAGCTCCAGAACCAGTGGCAATTGAGCCTCCACTTGTGCTGTTGTGTACAAGTAACTCTGTTTCCTCAGTTTCAAAAGCCGCAGAAAGTAACTCTGTTTCGTCAGTTTCAATGGCCGCAGAAACCACCACAGTAACGTCACTAGCGCTTTCGGTGTAGTTCGTAGCCGCAGAAAGTAACTCTGTTTCCTCAGTTTCAAAAGCCGCAGAAACCACCACAGTAACCTCGCTAGCGCTTTCGGTGTTGTTCGTTGCTTGCATGTCTTCATCTCCAGTATCCGTCCGTACGCGGTTGCCCGAATCGGTGGCATAATCATCAAACTGGGCTTCTGCATTGCCAGCACCAGAAAAATTATGCTCGCCACTCGAGCTGGTATGTCCAAGAGGTTCTGTATTTTCGGCTGCAAAACTTGCGCCATTATAGTCGCCAGTCTCTTTGCCATTCGCATCCGTCTTGTGCCTTTTGACCTCAATTCTTGTCGGCGTCTCTTCAGCATCCGTGGTAGCATTTCCAACTTCCTCTCTTTCGTCAACTCCGGATCCCGAGGCTCCGTGGCCGCCAGGTTTGGTGGGACGCCCTAGAGGTCCTCTTTTTTCGGTTGTATTCAGGCCGTCATTGGTGGCGTACCCTACACTTTCCTGGCCTTCGACACTTGCGCCTTTATCTGTGTCAAAAAAAGGATACCGAAACGTAATGCATCAGTTAATTGCAAGATACAGAAAGCAGCGTATCTATGTCTAATGTGTGGTCGCAATTTCGGACGCGACCTTACAGCACACGCCTAGAACGCAATATCTTCCTGGATAGTCTGACGGCACTTCTGGTTTGACGATACCTGCATCCGAGTTCTGCTGGGCAAAATGATTTGGCAGCCGAAGTACTCGTCTGTTGTGTACTTCTCAAAATCTCCTCGTCGTCTTTCGAAGCAATTTTTGACGTCAAACGTTCTTAAAGTTAGTAAGAGGGGTGGCTTGCTAAAACCGCACGTAATGAAAACATGTTATAGCCCTATCGTGTATATCTTCGCAAACACTACCCACTCATCTTACGTTTTCATAGTTATGTGTAGAAAGGAAGCCATTACTCGAACATATGTGTCGCGTGCAAAGATGACGTCATTGTCGCGCAACGCATGATGCAATTTGAGCTACTTACATCCTTTCGCTCGCTGTTGATGATGATGATGATATGTGATGTTTAATGGCGCAAGGGCCAGGTGTGGCCAAAGAGCGCCATGACAAGTGGTGATGTTGACGATGTATTATGGAGATGTGACTTGGCTGTAAAGTGGCCTAAAAATAGTTGCTGTAAAGTGCATAAAATCTACGTGATATAAAATTATGGCGATGACTAATGACGAATACTATGAACATTAAAATCCATCGTAAAAGAATGACATAGAATTGAAAATATATGAGATGGTAAAAATAGCTGGAGCACTCTTGCCTCGCCGGAGCCCTTGAAACACAAGGGCCTAGAGGCACGTGCTATACGAAAGAACTATCGCAGCGCCATCCTCTGAAGAGAGGAGACGCTACGAACATGTGGGGCTAACAACATGCAATACAACATCTTTCAGATAACTTAGGACTGCATTGGTGTCAAATAGCGGTTCTGGGCCGAGTAACATTAATGGGTGAAGGGGAATGTGCTGCCGGTATGCTAAGGGAAAATGTTTCTTTCTTTCAGATTCGGCTTTCCGGCACTCCAGGAGGACGTGGAGGACGGTAAGCCTCTCCTCGCATCTACCGCAGGTTGGAGGGTCATTTCCGGTGAGTAGAAAATTGTGGGTGCCGAATGTGTGTCCTATTCTGAGACGACAGAATAGGACATCTGTTCGGCGTGATTTTGTTACAGAGGGCCAGAATCCTAACTGTGGCTTTATCACGTGGAGCTTATTATTTGTTTCCGCGTCCCATAGGCGCTGCCAGTGGTTCCGTAGTTTCCTCCGTAAGAAGGGCTTCAGGTCTGTGATAGGAGCTGCAGCGGTGGGATTAGCAGAATGCGATGCAACTGACGTGGCCATCTGGTCCGCCAGATTATTACCTTCGATGCCCCTGTGACCTGGCACCCAGCATATGATGACATGCTGGTTACCTGTATACGCTTTACACAGAACGGAATAGAGTTCATTAATTACCGGATTTTTGTGGTTACAGAATGACATCAAGGCCTTCACAACACTAAGGGAGTCCGTATATATAACTGATTTCTGGAGTTTTGATTTCCTGATATGCTTCACAGCTGACAATAGTGCGTAGGCCTCAGCCGTAAAGATACTAATTTCCGGATGCAGTACATCGGTTTCCGAGAAGGATGGACCGACGGCTGCGTAGGACACCCCGTCGTGTGACTTCGATGCATCTGTGTAGAACTCCGTGCAGGAGTACTTGTACTGGAGTTCCCGGAAATGCATTTGTATTTCAGTCTCTGGAGCATGCTTTGTGACTTGCACGAAAGATATATCGCATTCTATGAGCTGCCAATCCCAAGGAGGTAGCAGCTTGGCTGGATGCATTAGGCGGAGCTCGAGTAGTGGGACATGCATTTCATCACTAAGCTCCCTCACACGCATCGGGAAAGGCTGTCTTACGGAAGGACGATTATGAAAGAGCGTAGCATATGTCATATCGTTGATGGTATTAAAACATGGATGTTGGGGATTAGAGTGGGCTTTCAGGAAATATGTTTGGCTGATGTATGCTCTCTGCAGCTGAAGTGACCACTCATTTGATTCTACGTATAAACTTTCAATGGGACTTGTTCTGAAAGCTCCAGTGGCCAGTCGGATTCCTAGATGGTGGACCGGATCTAGCATCTTTAGCGCGCTCGGGGCTGCAGAATGGTAGATCACGGCACCGTAGTCCAGCCGAGATCGAATGAGACTCTTGTATAAATTCATTAAACATTTCCTGTCGCTGCCCCATGTTGTGTGGGATAACACTTTCAGTAAGTTCATTGTTTTTAAGCATTTGACCTTGAGATTCTTTATGAAGTTAATTTAGAATCAAGTATGATGCCCAAGAACTTGTTTTCTTTGTTCACAGGGATTTGCTGACCATACATTTCGATACTGGGTTCGGCAATGAGCCCTCTCTTTCTAGTGAAAAGCACACAAGAACTTTTGTTGGGGTTCACTTTAAATCCGTTTTCATCTGCCCATTTGGACACTTTGTTCAAGCCCTGTTGTACTTGCCTCTCGCATACTGTAAGGTTGCAGGATTTGAAACCTATCTGTATGTCGTCTACGTAAACAGAATTAAAAATGGCTGGCGGTAATGAAGCACGAAGCGTGTTCATTTTTAAGATGAAGAGCGTGCAGCTAAGTACACCTCCTTGGGGTACACCAGTTTCCTGTATAAAAGGTCGCGACAATACATTGCCGACTTTCACGCGGAATGTACGGTTGGACAAATAGCTTTCTATTAGGACGAGCATATTGCCACGGATGCCAATTCCCGACAAGTCTCTCAAGATTCCATAACGCCACGCAGTGTCGTACGCCTTCTCCATATCGAGGAATACGGATAGGAAATATTGTTTATGTAGAAAGGCGTCGCGAATGTTTCCCTCAATGCGCACAAGGTGATCGGTTGTGGACCGCCCCTGTCTAAAGCCACACTGAAAGGGATCGAGCATATTGCTGAGTTCAAGGAAATGTACAAGTCTGCGGTTAACCACTTTTTCAAAAAGCTTACAAATACAGTTTGTAAGGGCTATCGGACGGTAACTTGCCGCCAAGGAAGGGTCCTTGCCCTGTTTAAGAACAGGAACCACAATCGCTTCTTTCCATGTGGATGGGAGGTATCCCGTAGCCCAAATAGCGTTGAAAAGTGTGAGTAGTGTAAGTTTGGTGTCAGTATGTAAATTTATGATCATGTCATACATGACTCTATCAGGTCCCGGTGCAGTGGTTTTGCATGTGTTCAAAGCAGCTGTCAACTCAGCAATATTGAAAGGCCGGTTATAGGGTTCATTCTGTCTGGATTTTCGTATTATTGGCTTACATTCTTCTATTTGTTTGTGTTTCAAAAAGGATTGCGAATAATGGTTTGAACTCGACACGCTCTCAAAGTGTTCCCCAAGCGAGTCTGCCTGATCTTTCAGTGTTTGGCCTTGTGTGTTTACCAAAGGAAGGGAATATGTTTGTCGCCCTTTTATCCTATTAACCCTGTTCCAAACTTTGGCCTCATCTGTATATGAATTGATACCGGATAAAAACTTCTGCCAACTCTCTCTTCTAGCCTGTCGGCGTGTTCGCCTGCCTTGCGATTTCACTTTCTTATAGTTAAACGGATTTTCCGCAGTGGGAGAGGCGCGTAGCAACCCCCACGCTTTGTTCTGTTTCTTACGAGCGATCCTACAGTCCTCGTTCCACCACGGGACACGCCATTTGCATGCCAAGCCATTTACTTGTGATATACATTTAGTTGCGGCATCTATTATGAAGGCTGTAAAATATTCCACGGCAGCATCAATTCCTAACGAGGACATGTCATCCCATGATATACTAGTTAAGTTTCGGAATTTATCCCACTCTGCTGTGTCAATCTTCCACCTAGGAGCCTGTGGTGGATATTCGTTTTCTTTAAGTGTTCTTAGTAGTACGGGGAAGTGGTCGCTTCCGTAAGGATCATTCGTAACTTCCCATTCTAGTTCAGGCAGTATGGACGGAGAAACTATGCTCAGATCAATTGAAGAAAAGGTATTGTTTGCAAGACAGTAATATGTGGGTTTCTTCTTATTCAGAAGGCACGCACCAGAGGAAAAAAGGAACTGTTCAACAAGTCGACCTCGCGCATCTATACGAGAGTCGCCCCACAGGGAGCTGTGCGCATTGAAATCGCCAAGTACAACGTAAGGTTCTGGCAATTGATCAATAAAGGATTGGAATTCATGCTTCGTTAATTTGTAATGTGGGGGTATGTAAAGAGAGCTAATGGTGATGAGTTTGTTTAGTACAGCTCGAACCGCCACTACTTCGAGAGGCGTTTGCAGCTGTAAAAGTTGACATGCAATGCTCTTATGGATAGAAATGGCAACACCGCCCGATGATGCGATAGCATCATCGCGATCTTTCCGAAACGTGACATACGGTCGTAGAAAGTTTGTGTGTTTTGGTTTTAAGTGTGTTTCCTGTAAACACAGCACTTTTGGATTGTGTTGGTGGATGAGTTCTTGTAAATCATCAAGGTTTTTAAGGAGACCTCTGATGTTCCATTGAATGATTTGGGTATCCATATTTAAAATAAAATTGGTGCTGTGTTTACGGAAACGGATGGGATGCCTTAGATTACAGAGCCCTTTCGAGGCCCTGTAATAGGGGTTTTGTTCTTTCTGGAGCGTTCGAGGGAGCCTCGCCGCTCCTTAGGCGCTTGGTGCGCCTTGAGGATGGGTGTAGTGTCCATTGCCTCTTGTGAGGCGCCGGACACGTGCTCTTGCGAGCGAGATGTTTCCCGAGAGAGTCCCGCCTTGGAGGGCAAGACCCCTGCGCCCACCAGCCCGGAGGTCGATGGGGCTCCCTGAGGGATCTGGCTGCGCTGGCTGTTGCCAGCGCTGGAAGGGGCCGGGGAGGTTGGGACAGCCTCAGCGGCGGCCACCTTCGGGGTCGATGGTCCCTCATTCTGGGTCGACGGAGCAGCGCTAGCTGCAACCGCCGCGGGGGCAGATGGCGTAACTGCCGACTCACTGCCTGTGGGTCGGACAGCCGCCGGAGGCCGTTGTGACGCTGCCCCCTGACGCGCCACATCGGCAAAGATTTTCTTGGGCAGGTACGATACCCGCCTGCGTGCCTCCTTGAAACTTATATTTTCCTTTACTTTAACTGTTACAATTTCCTTTTCTTTTTTCCAGGATGGGCACGCCCGCGAGTACGCGGCGTGCTCCCCATCACAGTTTACACAGTGGAGAGCATTCTCACAAGCTTCAGATGTGTGTTCGTGGGCACTGCATTTTGCACATGTTTGGCGGCCTCGGCAGCTCTGCGAGCTGTGGCCGAAGCGCTGGCATTTGAAACATCGGAGTGGGTTTGGCACGTACGGCCTGACACGGAGCTTGATGTACTCGGCCTCGATTGATTCGGGCAAGATACTTGATCCAAAAGTAATTATTAGGTGCTTCGTCTGAATCTCTTTTCCATCCCGCCTCATCTTAATTCTTCTGACATTGATCACATTTTGTTCGCTGAAGCCCTCCAGTAGTTCCGCTTCAGTCAGCTCAAGCAAATCATCATCTGACACAACACCACGGGTGGTGTTCATTGTACGGTGTGGGGTTACTGTTATGGGGGTCTCTCCAAATGACACTAGTTGCGGTAGTTTCTCATACTGTTTTGCATCGCGGAGCTCCAAGAGGAGGTCGCCGCTTGCCATCCTCGACACTTTGTAACCTGGACCAAAAATATCAGTTAGGGACTTTGAAACAAGGAATGGTGAGATGTTTCGCACTGCTTTGTTTGGCTTTTCGGAATGAATAACATGGAAGCGGGGAAAGTTCTGGGTTTGGCGTCCAAAAAACTTGAAGACATCTTCGGTGCGCCCTCGTTTCTGAGGGCGATCAGCAAGGGAGGGGAAAGAAGTTTCCATGAAGAAATGTATGCATTCGGCAACAGCGCCGACCGCCCACCACGGAGCCCAACGAGGGGACGCGGCAGAGCTTGCGTACAAGTCTGCACGACGCCAGTCGTACGCCGTCACTATAACCGAATATGGTGTACCCAAGGTTGGATAGCCACACAGGGTTAACCCTTGCCGCCAGGAGAAAGGAAGTAAAAAGAAGAGAGAAGGAGACAGGAAAGGTCAAAAAGTGAGAGATAAAGACGAAGATTCGAGGAGGGAGAGACAGGAAAAGGCGACTGCCGATTTCCTCCAGGTGGGTCAGTCTGGAGGTGCCGTCTATGTGAAGCCGAGGCCGAAGAGGTGTGTTGCCTCCACCGGGGGGCCTTAAAAGGTCCAAACACCCAGCATTGGCTCAACCTCCAGGATCCCCCTTTCCCCAGACACGGCTAAGCCGCGCACGGCTACACGCGGGAGGGTCCAAACCTCGTGTGCTCGGGTACGTGGTGTCGCAACACACCAAACGCCTGCTTACGCAGACGCCCCTGCGGGGGCTCGCTGTTGAGGGAGGCGCACTTAGGCGGTGTGTTTGTCAGTCCGAGCGACAGTGACACGTTTCAAGGAGCTCACTCTGTCATACAGGTTACAATTCGTCTAACTACAACCAGTTCTCATCAGGCGTTACAAAACCTAAAAGTGAGCCCTCTTCTTTTTGCTGAAATTTCACGCTTGCTGGGTTATGGCGGCCCCACGCTAAACACGCAAAATCCAGCTCGAAGAGACTCGGTCGGCAAGAGAGAGGGATCTTATCTCACATCGACCACAATTGACCACGCCAGGCCAACCACGAATAGGGAGCGGCCGCGTATGCCAAATTACATCGTAGGACTCCCACTAGCTGTATCACAAGATAAGCATCTAAACCTTCCAATGCGTTAATACATTTCATGCGTTTCCCTTTGGTATCGTTGTCTAGAGGAGAGAGGCCACCACTGAATAAAAATTGGCAGTGACTTAGCTCGGCTATGCCAGGATATGCGTAGCGAAAGCTGAGGCATAGCATGGTTAGCCTTGGTTAATCTTGACTGCAAGTACAGGTTAGTCTGGTTGTCTAGCTATGTTGTGGCGTTTAGTCAGTCGTTCGGCGCGCTGTTCGTCTGTTTCTGGGCGATTCGTTTCCTCTTCATCTCATTCCGATGTCGATTCCAAGCCTCCTCCTGCTTATCAGAATTGTCGCCGTCCATACTGCCGCCTCAACTGTGGTTGCGGCGCACGCGAGCTCTGCATTTCAATCCTCCGACATGTTATCAGGCATGCGACGCAGCTTGCGAAGCGAGCGGAGGCGAGCGCAACGACGAGGAACGCAGTGTGACGTCATGTGCCTCCTCGGAGCACGGCCACGGCAAAATCGCAAGTTCGCGGCCAGTAAAGCTTTCGCTTTGTCGCGTGCGCAGACTGCGCCGTTATTGGGCCATTCATGGATTCCGTGCTAAATTTAGCTTCGAGCCCGGCGTTCGGACAGGCTTAGCTCGCCAGTGCGTTTGTTCATCCGAGCAGGGATGGTCGCGTTTTAGAGAGCTCACTATGGCATGACATATAGTAGTGTATATGTTTATATAGATATATACATATAGTATAGTCTTGCTTATCAAACTTATACTGGGGCTCATTAGGTGTTATAGGGCCTACAAGTGTACAATTTTTTGCAAACGTTGCACGCTTGCTAAGCTACGGCCCCCCTGCCTTTGACAAGTATGGTCCAGAAAGGGCGTAAGGAGATTCCGGTAAGAAGACGAAGCGACATCCAACCCCTTTACCACGGCGGAAGGTGTTCATCTTGACAAGGCGCGCAAGGAGATTCATGCAAGCGCAAAAGGACAAATCATCTACGAGTGCACGCGGCAGGTTCGAAAGGCGCTGGGCAGTCTCGATGACTACCAGTAAGGGAGTGAATTTTTTTTAGCCCAGTGCCTCTCGCGCTGCCTCTAGCGGTCTCCAGATTAGCGTGGCAGTCACGCCATGCTTCACTGCGTTTTCAACGTACCAGACAGATTGTCCACGCCAGCCAACATATTGCCAAATGAGAACGCGTAAGATCTGCGTTTAAATTTCACATTAGGAACTATAGTAATCGTCGTTGTATATATTTTTTGATGATTCTTTACTTAGTCAGGCCCGTTTTTATGGTACATCTTCCAAAGCATATCGCCATTTACGTGGGTCAGCGAGCAGACAGGCTACAGTCATGTGCACTCAAGGATGGAAAGTATCTAAGGCTTCAATCGGGGGGGCCGCGAAGGTGACTACGGCGTGGAATGGAAGGTGACCTGCACGGTACGCGCCACAGGCTTTAGCGCAACGTACGCTGCGCTCAGTCGGGTTTTACAGTGACACGCCTCGGCGGTAAACTTGTAATTTTCCACTACTGACTTCTGCAGTACGAAGCAATAAAACGACGGATACCAACCAGAAGAAGTACTAAAAAAACGGAAGACACTTTGTCCAGACTAAAGTGTGAAACGGCGGAAGCCTGACACCATTGCAATGGCGATTTGTTGCGTCGAAAACACCACGGAGGCACACAACTCGTACACTGTTGTGTGAATGTTTGTTCGTTTATTAAATGCCTGCAACATCGTTCTGAACGAAGTGTCTGCTAAAGTAGTTTGTGGCCGCCTGGAATTGTTGCAGTGCCATTCGTGGATCAAGAGGAGACGCGTCTTCCATGGCGGTGTCGGGGTGTAATTGGCCATCCTCATCATCCACTTCACTCGATTGACTTGTACTTGCTCGGCTTGCCGCGGCAAGATGGCGGTCACGGCGCTTCCGAGCTTCATTTGCCTTGGTACCCGGCGAGGCAGTGAGTCGCTTCAAACGCATCGCCTCTCTTGCGTTGGCCCGTCGCGTCCCTGGACTCTGTGGTGTCGAACGCGCCTCGCTGCCCTGATACATGCTAGCCTCTCTTGAGCGCCGCTTGCGTTCAGCGGCTGCCACACGTCGCGTGTTGGGAGATATTGGTTTGGCGAGACGAGGCATCCTTCCCATACGATACCACAAAGTAAGCTGCCACCGCCGCCGCCGCCACACCACACCCAAACAGACGATCGCCACGCGCGCCTCGCGACCGTGACGTCAGGCCAAAGAGCGCCCAATCGGGAGGCCACCTCAAGCAACGTTACTAGATTATTTACCTCAAGCTCCTGACGACAGTGACGTCAAGGCGCACCGTCGAACACACGGCCGTCACGCGTGCCGATATGATGAGTCATCGCGCGCGGCGCCGAACCACCCCGACACCCGCACTTGACGACAGTGACGTCACGCACGCGAGCCAATCAGGAGGCGCACACCTGCGCCTAGCCATAGTGGCGTCACAACACAGAGGAGACCAATCAGGAGGCTGGAAAGCTGTGAAAGTTTCTGCTAACGGCAGATGACCTTGACAATGAGCCATGAAAGGCTTCTGCCTTAAGCTCGCACGTAGTTCAAGTCTGTGGAACGACTTTCTGCTGTGGTGCAAATGCAGTTCGCACGGTTGAGCTTCCGTGAACTTTCCTTCATTCCATTGTGAAAAAGGCTTCCGTAGAAAAGCCGAAACGTCTTTTCGATTTAATCCTTTTTAGTACTTCTTTTGGTGGGTGTGCGTCGTTTTATTGCTTCATGCTTCTTCCCGACCAGACGGGCTTCCGTCGAACCCTCGACTTCACTTCTGCAGTGCATGTCCATTTAAAGGCGCAGCGTTTCCTTGCCTAGTAAGAGCCAAGGTCAAACGCGAGGCCGTCCAAAGTAACAGAATTTATCGACGATGCGACTCGGGCGCCATCCATGACTAGCAGTCAACAAAAATTGACGCGAAACCTAGGCCAAAGTAAGTTCCATGTTATGGTCCCCATACTGGATGGCTGAGCCATCCACGTACCCTAACACCGAAGCTCCCAAATGCAAAAAAAAGAAATATTGAAATTACCGGTTTGTACCAGACAGAACCACGATATCTTTGTGAGGCACGCCGTAGTTAGGAACTAAATTCTGACCACTAAGGGCTATTGAACGTGCGCCAAAATCTAAACACACGAGTTTTCCTGCTTTCCGGCCCAAGTCGAACCCGCTACTTCGATCTCCCACAGCGCAACGCCATAACCACTAAGCTACCACGGAGGGCGTGCCGGAAATTAGATCGATGTTCTTTGCTCCTTTTATATATAATTTTATATATATATATATATATACTTGTCTCGACGAATGTTTTTCGTAGTGTGAAGACGTGTTGTGGCGGACGTTACTCTGTCATCGCGCAGTCTTTGCGCAGTGTTCGAGTTTGCCCAGAGAAAATTAGCGAAAATCTGAAGTTGCGTAAGTTGTGCAATGGTGTATTCTAAATTCTTTTTAAGCAGGTTTCACGATGACTATCTAATTCTATGCACAACACAGAAGCAAGTCAATAAAACCACCCGTTTCACGCAGTTAAATATAAAGCTCACTATAGGACACGCCATTTACGGCGCTTGTGTTACGGCACTTTCTCACTTTACGCCTCTATAGATAGAGGCGCTAGAAGAACTAAGAAAGGCACTGGCATTTGACTTCGGACGCTAATGGAAGCAAATCATAGCTTGCCTGTTTTTTTTTTTTTTTTTTTTGTCTCCAACAGTAACCGCGTCTACAAACAAAGTTGCACTTGGCAAGATACGTGATACTACTAAAAAAACTAGTACCGAGAACCCTGGTGAATTTTCAAACTTGTCATACGTAGTTATAACTCCGACAACAGTGCGCTAACCAGGGTTTTTTGGTGCACACTTTATCCAAGGAAGAGCGCTTAAGAAAGGGAAAAGGCAGTCGACAGACGTGAGCGCTGACTAGCAACCATGCTGCTTACTATTTCAGGGAAAGACTACATTATGTGCGGTCATCACCAAGTGCATGACAGAGAAGCAGACGGTTCACTCCCGTATGTGTGACCATGCTCACGGATAGCAAACTCTTCAAAAATCTTGCGTGTTCTCTGTTCTTGGTATCTTTTCAAGATGATGTATTTCTCAAAGTTTAGAAACCATTTGCACTCACAGATGTGAGTGGCCAACTTTAGCCCACCTTTACGCAAGTGTGCACCTTGGTAAGGATCTTTAAGGGTTAAGAGCTGTCAAGAGCTAAGGGCACTAAGGGCAGTTAAGTTTTGTTAAGGGCATGTGAATAAGGGCGTTAAGGTCTTCTTGATTTATTAGAAGCCGCCTCATTACGCATTGATCAGGCTGCGTGCTACTGTGTTGTATGTATTATTTTTATGTAACGGACATTATGTAAACGCTCATATAAATGTGAAGCTAACGTGTCTAATACAAAACAATAGGTATTTCGTGCTTCCGCCTTGTCTTATTGCTTTTACTCTGCTCCACCGAGTCTTTGGTAGCGGGTGTGCGGTGTTCTTTCAAGAATGTCTCCCCGCATGATTCACGTGCTTGTCGATTTCCCGGAGGTTTGTGGCGCCCGCGGTGAACTGCACGCTTCGCCGCTGCCGTCACCTCCTTGGCGACAGGTATTTGACCAGCCGCAGCGTCACCCGCATGGAGTCCGCCTACATTAAAGAGACACCAGGAAAGATGTCAGCCTTTTATTGTGATAGCAAATATGTGGACAATGCAGGCGCATTCTTGCCTTCGTCGCCACTGTGATGTTCTGCATCCAGTCCAAGGGCGATAGCACCGTCGCCGCGCGACGTACGCCGTACGCTGTGTGTACGAGTGAAAGTGCGCGAGGGATAGCCGACGATCACGGCACAATTTCGTGTGCGCAAGGGAGGAAAGCGGAGAAGAAGGCGCGCCGTCTTCCGTCGCGCGCAATGAAACCGCGGGAAGGGGAGGTAAGGGGGGGGGGGGGGGAGTTGTACTTAGGCAGCAACTGCAGTATGAAACGGCCTAGCGCGGTCACGCGGGCTTTAACATGAAAGCGATCTCCTTTGCAGGCAGAATCTAGGTGGGCCGACGACTCGTAGCTTTGCGTGTGCTGTGTTGTCGCCGCGTAGTTTGCGTTGAAGTGATAGACAGCACGAACGACACTTCGCTCACTACTGCTGCCGCGCTTCCTCCCGCCAGCGTTTTGACAGAGAGTGTCGGCGGTCCCCGATCGTGATGTGTGCATGTTTGCCTGTGCGCTCTGACGCCATGCTTGTTAACTTCGTTAGTAAGCGACTGTTTATTATGGCTGTCTGCTGATTTGCTATCGTAATCGATGCTTCGCCTTTCGGGCGAAACGGCTAGTTTTACTTCTCTGCAACGGAAGAATCCTGATGCCTCTGCACCTCATTTGCCTACCACAAATTATAGGTCGCATAAAAATAATAATAATATTTTAACGTGAGTCTGCAGCAGCCCATCTTTAGGAAGCATGCCTCACCTACGAACTTACTGAGTCATTGCTACAAGCCAGCTTGACCCTGATATGCGGAAAAATAGATCATGCTGAAGTGGACAGCATATAGTTTTGAGATTCCGCACCAGTGCATTGTTCCAACAGAACCTCTCGCACTGTTTCCGCTGTAATTTCACATATACCAGTCTATTATGTAAGTGTAGAAGATTACAGCGGCTTTATTTGTTATATAGGCTATGTATAAGCTATGTTTTCACTTTCTTTGATGACAATGTGTCACTTTAAAAGAAACAGTGTTGTGATATTGTGCTGTCATTGACCTGTTATCATTGTTGACAACGGAGCGAAGTATCTCGCAAGCCGTCATTTGAACGGTTTTTCCCTCTACCTCCTTGTAGGGGTGAAGTATCTTGCGAGCCTCATTTGAACGGCTTTTCCCTCTACCTCCCGTTACGCTGTACTGTGACGAAGCAAATAAAGCAATCAATCAATCTCATCAATTTGACGTAATCCTGTTCGTGGCGCCATCTTTATGCACACTAGTTACTGCAATAGCACTCAGGTAGTGTACACGGAGACAAAGCATAAAACAGCCCCCTTCTGCTCACTTGAGGAGTCTGTCGAGTAAGCTAGGGAACGAAGTGGAAGGAAGCCTACGGAATCGGATGGCGTGAATGTGTTTGATAGATTGTTCTAAGTTTTGTTAGCAGCATTGTTATAAGCAGTTCGGAAGTTTGTTTGTTAAACTGTCACTTCGATATAAACCACGTTTGTTTCTTTGCACGCACTTTTCTTGGATGTCAACGCGCCTCAATATAGGCAGAATTTATCGCATTCATTCACAGCAATGCAAAATTTGCATACGCACGGTGCAAACCCGCTTCTCCGTGCACCGACAGTGTGGCACCTCAACACACGTGTGTGCTCTAATAATATTAGGAAGTACAACACACATATCCTCAACGTGACAAGTACACTTGTACTGCGAATTTGTTTTCTCGCGCATCATCGAATAAATTAACAAGACAATTGGAAATATTGCTGCGGTAAACAGTGCCGCCCGCTGACTGGTCAGTGAACGAGGCTAGTGACATTTTCCGCCTGGTTAAGCAAATGTCTACAAGCTATAGCCTATCTTCCGTACTTCCCTCCGTAAGTTTCGTGTACATTTACGTTACCTTTTGATGGCAGCATGTGATACACTTTTTTCCTTACACTAAAATTAGCATCCGGCTGATCGAACGGTGACAGAGTTCTCGTCCTTACTTTCTTTCGCCTATGTCAACTTCCGCTTCAACTGTGAACGAAGCAAGCCTCCCGTTCACGATCCGGAACTGAGAACTCAATTTTTCTGAACTGAACAGAATGCTGGGCGCGTTTCGTGAGATGCTTGTGCAGGCATAAAATTTATTCCGGTTGTTTTAAACTGGCCAGTTTGTCTATATTATACAAGTTGCTTTTTGTTTGTTTGTTTGTTTCCTTTTTGTTCTCACTCTTCCCTTTTCCTCTATTTTCTTCATTTAGGTAGGACTTCTTTATCTACTGTTGCAGGCCTGCAAAAATAAATGATCGTTAACGTGTCAAAGCTATATCTTTAGGAATTCATCAGTCATTAACAGTGGGGGGCGATACGTGTCTTCTACTCACCAGCGCGTGTGCTCTCAGCCGGAGACGCTTGCTGAGCGGCGATGACGAGGTTGCGGTCCTTCGACTTGTGCGCTGTCAGACCTGGCATAAGTAGACAGAGAGACTATGTGACAGTTTCACGAGGAGTTCGAAGGAGCGACGGTGACAGCTAGCGCATTACCCGCCGTGGTTGCTCAGTGGCTATGGTGTTAGGCTGCCGAGCACGAGGTCGCGGGATCGAATCCCGGCCACGGCGGCCGCATTTCGATGGGGGCGAAATGCGAAAACACCCGTGTACTTAGATTTAGGTGCACGTTAAAGAACCCCCGGTGGTCTAAATTTCCGGAGCCCTCCACTACGGCGTGCCTCATAATCAGAAAGTGGTTTTGGCACGTAAAACCCCATAATTTTTTACAGCTAGCGCAATGAGCTGCACAATATTTTGCGCGTCGCTATAGCTGCGCAATACATTCGCGGTGGCAGCCCAACAGCCGCCATTTCCAGATCCCAGTTTCTGCTTCCATGCCCTTTGTATCTTGCCTATTGATCTTTGCCCATCGTACCACGTAAATAAATGTCTATTAACTCTTCAAGGGTTCCTTAATGTCTCATGCATCACAGCAAGAACCGAATCGTGTGGCTCGATAGCCATTGCCAGTTCCACTGCTGGTCGATGCCCATACGTGGAGCCGTTTTTGTGAAGGTCAATTTTCGTAAGTGTGATCTGGGAGTTTTTTTTTTTTTTTTCAGCTGGTATAGCTGGTTTAGGCACTGTCTTTCTTTTCGAATTTTTCCGAATTCTCAGCATTACGACGACATGGGCAGGTGAAAACCGCTATGATTCCTTATATACACCAGGTATCACATAGCGTGAAAAAAATTGGAAGTGGCGCCAACGTACGAGTTGTTTCTCCAAGTCCAAATAAGCTGGGTACCTTGTGCAAAACCGCGAAACCATTGAGGACGAAACGGCTGGCATGTGATAAGAATCACAAAGATCCGTTCGTAGGATGCGCGGCGGGGGTGATCTGTCGCATTCGGCTGTCATGGGGTAAATGCTGCATAGGCTAAACCGGAAGATGCATTAATGAGCGCTTAAGAGAGCACAGGAATAAGTGTCACAGTGTATCAGGCGACGGTTTTCTTGCTTTTCATTGTAAAACGTGTCCGTGTCGGCCATGTCGCCCACTTCTAGAAGATACCACTGTTATAGATGGGCCTAAGCGCGAATGTGTAAGACTAACAATAGAAACGGAGCAGATCCTCTCAGCCGCTGACCAATGCATCAGCAAACCGTCACTGTCATTGCCTGCGAGAGAGTTGAATTATTTGCGCATGGAATAAAGGCTGAACCGAATTTTCCAAATGGGATTTAGATTTTCCTGTGTTTTCCTGTTGTATCGGTTTTAGATTGTTTTTATGCCATCATGTACGCAAGTGCATCCTCATGGTTGCTATCATAGCGTGCACGTGGTTGTTTGGGGGTATGAGTATGACCGATCCCGGAAGTAAAATTTTCGTTGTTGATAGTTAGCGCTTGTCTTCGTCTCTTCTTGTCTCCTTGTTTTGTTGCGCCATACAGATACCTTTCAATGATGACATGACCCTCATCCTTGTTCAAAAGTACGTCTGGCCAAGACCAACAGCTAACAATGGTGCATATTGACTACGCAAAACTCCAGAAGAGCACTCATGGCAGATCTGTCTTTTGTGTCACCTTGCGCGCAATAACTCCCGCACCATGTTTCTCTCGTGTATCACATTGGTAGTTCTAGAGAAAATTCGCAACACTCCTTCACGTGGCAGTACACGTGACACTCGTCGATCTAGGCTATATTCAAGTTTACTGCTGTTGCGGTCAACACCAAATAAATTACGCGGGCGGGAAGCTGCCCCCACAATTATCAAAATTCGATCTTGGCACAAAAAGAAACAAGACATGAAAAATAGATGTAACAATCTAACACCCTTGCGGTCCCGATAGTGCAAAGCTTCAGACGTCTTTTGAACCTTGCTGGATTTTAGCGGAGATTGAGGATGCATTGATTAGGAAGGTTATTGAAATTAAAGGGTGGGGTTTTACGCGCCAAAACCACTTGCTCATTATGAGGCACGTCGTAGCGGGGGACTTCGGAAATTTCGACTACCTGGGGTTCTTTACCGTGCACTTAAATCTAAGTACACGGGTGTTTTCGCATTTCGCCCCCATCGAAATGTGGCGAAGTTTATTGAACTAACCAAGCGGGAATGGATCGACACGTTCCGTTTTGCCAAACGAGTTACTCTACTTTTTTTTGGTGGTCGTAACCATTGTCGTAATGTGTAAAAGTGCTTACATTTCTACATTAGAGGTGAGACAAGTTTGGAACTCACCTTTGTGGCCCGATCGGACGTAAATTCCGCATAGGGCACCGACAACCAACACGGACAGTAGTCCGCTCAGGATCAACCATTTCCACGAGTTGGAAGATCGAGATACCCTGCGAATTGGCGAATTAGCGTTCCGGTATACTTTACACAAGTAAGCCGTGCCCGTTGAGACAATGTACGCTTAATGTTTCAGCGAAACGGGATAAGTTAAACGAGGTTAAACCTTTTGAGTGACATTATTTGCCATTAACGGGCATCAAAAATTGCATGGGCGCGCAATGGGCACGGAGACATAACCTGGCACCGCGTGCTGCCAGAGCCTGAATGACGTGTAGTGCTCGATCACGCGCCATGGTGTATGCGTCGGTTCCATTGCGCGCTTCATTTTGTTCATTGTTTAAATTGTAATATTTTACACGTTGTATCAGAATATCCGGCGTTTCCTAAAAACATAGAATGAGCAAGCGACACTTTTCACGTTTCAGTACGGTCGTCAGTACAATTCAATGGCAAGGGGAAACATCTATGAACTTTCAAGATGCCACAAAGCTTCTCAACAGTGATATCAAACTAGTACGCGCGCCCTCGCAGTGATGTCATGTGATCCAACTTTCGACGCAAGAAGAATTGCAGCGCCAGTTATCGTCGCTAGGACCAGTGTTGGCTCTCAAGCCCAATGGCTTTATGATTAGAAAAATGTAGGCTCACCGTTTTTTTCTTTTACCTCAGGTGTTTAATACAGGCCTGTTGACGGGCTTATCATCTTTAAGTTTTACAGAATTTTTACAATTTCACTGTCGCAGAGAACATAATTTTAGTCCTTGAAGTGGGTTATTCAGAAAGGCAGACATTACTTGCCAGGGAAATCGGCACTCATCTTCAACTAATGAACATAAGATCACTAACTATATTGTTAATTACTCTACGGCCCTTATTGCAATTTACGAATTGTAGCCGGTGAGTTTGCAAGGTGTATTTACTTGGAATGAATTTCGAGAACGACATCAGTGTGACGATACGCGCCATCAAACTCACCATAAAAATTCACTGTTATTTCAGTAACGTTTTTTCAACAAAAACCCCCTTTTGTGCATTGAAGCACACAAGTAACTGGAGCGCCCATCTATTTCGTCCCACACTTGGGGAAATATTATCTCGAAATTGGCGTACTCCTGGAAATGCATTTGAAGTGGATACCTCATCCGGACTCACCGGCTGCAATTCGTAAATTGCAATGTGCCCTAAGGAAAAACAATAATAAGTTCATAAATGAATATCTCTTAATTAGTTGAGTATATGTTTTGATTTCTCGCGCTAGTAATGTCCGCCTCTTCGAATAATACAGCTCAAGGACGAATATTATGCCATCTGCCATCGGCAATTTTTCGAAATTCCGTGAAACATAAAAGTTCTCACCCTGTGTATAGCTGAAGCGTCGCTGGATAATCTATTATTCGACATGAATTTCACTGCTTGCGTCGTAAGCAGGCACGACACCTGCCATCTGTCTACTGTAAAGCGATTCGACCTGCTACTTACGTGGCCTTTCCAGAATCTGAATGAAGAAAGAAACAACCGAACAGTTAGTCACAATTAAGCATGGATTTCAGAAAAAGCTTACACTTACACCCCAGGTGCATGCCAAGGGTGACTGAAATTGCCAAGGGTGATTGATTGAAACATGTTTCACAAATGCATGACGTTAAATTGTTACCTGCTGCATGTATCAACATAAATATTGCGTAAGTTTACAGGTTGCATAGGATGAAGATATAAAGATGTGCACGCATCGCATATAGTCGAATATCATTTATTACGGGCCTCATTAAAGCGTTACTTCACGTAGATTCTAGCGTTTTATCTTTAATTTCTTGTTTCTCATTTCCTTATCTCTTTGCGGCGAAGTTTTTTGGAAACGTTGAGCACTCTGCTTTCCACTGGGAACCTACAAGTGGTTTTTCGTTTATATTGATTATTAGCAAGTGCGATGCCGGCGCGTGTGTGTTTTGCACTGGTGACGTTAGTTACGTCACCTCTCTCGTGTGCGAAAGGAGCGCGGGCTTTCGTTCAATGTTCCTGCTATTTTTGCGGCATGCACCTATGTAATACTAGACAGCTTTAGTTTAGAGTACGCAACTTGTAGCGTACGCTATACGCTATAGTGTAGCGTACGCTAAGCAGCGCTTACAGTTTTAGTTGGCCCACGAGATCTTCGAATCTCAGAGCCCATATGCCGTCGTTGCGGCGATTTCCCGACTGTAGCGATAGGAGGCGCTGACATCTCAAATGTTTCCTGGAATAAACCTGGAAGAAGCAGCTTCCAGGTTTATTTTATGCGGACGACATTGTGTTGCTACCTAACCAGCAAAGTGATTTGCAACGTCTGGCTAATATCTGCGGACAGGTAGGCAACAACTTAGGTTTGAAATTTAGTGTTAGAAAGTCAAGTGTTATGGTACTCAATGAAAACAGTGAACAGTGGCGATACAAGGCCCGGAAATACCTCGGGTAACAGAATATAAATACTTTGGTAAATGGATAAACGAGGGTAATAGATATATGGAAACACAGGAAAAAAACAATAACAGTCAAGGGGCAGCGAAATGGCAGTCATAATGAAGCACAGAGCGCTATGGGGATACAATAGGTACGAGGTGCTCCGAGGTATGTGGAAAAGTGTAATGGTTCCAGGACTTACTTTTGGAAATGCGGTTCTTTGCTTTAAACCCGGGGTGCAATGAGGACTCGAAGGGAACCAAAGGTCAGTGGGGCGCCTGCATTGGGCGCTCACTGGAAGACTTCAAATGAAGCTGTGCAGGGTGATATAGGATGGACTAGTTTTGAAGGGAGGGAAGCTCGCAGTAAAATTGAGTATGAACAACGACTGAGGAATATGGAAGGAAGTAAATGGGCTGGGAGAGTGTTGAGGTCTCTGTACAGCGAAAACATTGGTTCACAGTGGAGTAAAAGAACTGGGAAGCTTACCAGCAAGTATGTGGCCAGTAGGGTGGGCAACAGAGCAACAAAGAACGTCAAGCGGAAAGTCAAAGAGACTGAAATAATCTTATGGGTGGCGGCAATGTAAAAGAAACCTGTCATGAGTAACTACTTAAGAGGAAAAAACGAAATCAGCAAAGAAAGAATTTATGATAACTCAAAGGGAAGCTCATTACTTTTCGAAGCGAGATCTGGATGCCTTAGAACACGCACCTATAAAGTGGGATATAAGAAGGAAGAGGAAGCATGTGCTTGATGCGGTAAAGCTAGCGAAACTATGGAGCATGTTCTATTAGGATGTGAAAACGTCTACTCAGCGGTCGATTTAGGTATAACTGGCCTCCTTGAAACCCTTGGGTTCAACGACAGCAGTGTAAAAGTAAACATGTCCCCAATAGGAATCAGTAAGAGGCGATAGGAAGATTGGTGGAAGAAAAGTACGGAAACGACAAAAGAAGTAGACGTACAAAAGCACAGTTCGCAGTAGGGGATCAGAAAATTTGGTTGTGGGAGTTCATATCGTTTTTTTTTTTTATTGTTTAACCTAGGTAGCACGTTAGTCAGTATAATAGCGAGAGCTTGGTGGCGCCACCCACCGCCCCGTTCCAAAGGGGACGCTCATAACATCCATCCTTCCATCCATTTCTTCAGTTAGACTTCGACTCGTTCGAAACGATAAGCGATCTCGAAAACACCACAAGGTTACCCATAATACTCTGTCGTCGAAGCGGCCTGAGACTAAGCGAAAGCCGTTTACACAGTCATTTGCTATGAATGAAGTGCATTTTACAAAATCAAGGCCAAATTCAGTTCGTAGCGGGAAGCCGGGACCGCCGCCATGTTTTACACAAACTCCGCAAACCACGCAAAGACGCTAACGCTAAATCTGACAAATAGCGTGCGTATGCTATACGCTATGGGTCGTTTAGCGTTCTGCGCAAGCCTAGTGACGACCCGCTATTTTATAGCGCACGCAGTGGTGTAGCGCATGCTAAACTAAAACTGTCTACTGTGAAGACATGATCCCCACTATTCAGTTTACACACCACACTGGCCTGTTTTGAAGGCTCACAAAACACAGAAAACGGTAGACATACCTTTTTTTAGTGAGGCGCATTACCAAACAGCAGCACGCGCCATCTATTCACGACTAAATAATCCCCGTAAAGCTATTTCTTCGAATATCTTCACTGGAAAGCACAATTTCTTGGCACAAAGAAAAGAAAAAAGTATCCAAGTGTACAGGAAATCCTACATGGCATTTTTTTTAAAGCCTCATAGCATGTATTTGAAGACTTTCGTCAAAATTTCGCAAAATATAGCGCGTGGCTCTGGCCTTGCTTCGTTTTGAGAACGCAGCTTGTGAGCGTCGGTGTTCTCGGCGTAACCGAGCAAACGAGCGCAGAGAAGGATGAGAGCGAACGCGGCGCGCAGCGGAGGATGAAAAAGGCGAGAGAGAGGAGGTGCGAGAAGGAAAGCGGAGGAGGAGGGTGCAGCGGCACCATGAGGCGGAAAGGGAGGTTGGTGCGGCGAAAGCGTGAGAAGAAAAGTGAAGTGCGGCGACGATGGCTACGACATGTCGGCGCCATAAACCCCCTTAAACTTCGTAACGTAGTGCCACGCTTTGAAGAATGCCGCCTCTTCCTCGCGAGCTCTGGCGGAGGCCGCCGCGTCGCTATTGGCCTAATAGCATCATGTGCATGTGAGCCCTCGCGCCTTGCTTCAGCGCCATTTTTGCTCGAGAAGCGTCTACGGAGTGGAGAGGAGCGCATGTTGGCGCCGTTGCTACGCTCGAGCAGTGTAGGTGGCGCCACGGCCGAGGAGGGAGCGTGAAAGAGAGGAGAAGCGAGGAGGAGTGAAGGTGGAGGAGGAAAGTGTCGCTACTTTACGAAGTTTAAGAGGTTTTACGGCGCCGGAGTACCGCGTGACATCTGGGTGTGTCTGATGGCAGCGGCTTCTGGGAATCGCGCCCACGCGTCTCATATGCGCTCGACCCAAGCACTGGTTCTCGCGACCTCCAGATTAGCGAGACAGACACGACACGCTTCGCTACGTTTGCAACGTGCCGCGCGAGACTGCTTGCTTGCACCAGCCAGTTATACATATCGCGAAATGAAAACACGTGTAGAGTTGCGCTCAAATTTAGCATTAGGCAGTATCGTAATGGTCGTTGAATTTTTTGCGAAACTCAAGCGCGCTAAAATTTTTTCACTCACGGCCTTCTTAGTCAATTCTCAAATCAGTAAATATGCTATTCACGCGGATTTCGTTTCAGAGTCTTCGTTTTACCCGGCGTCGCGAATGTTTTCTTCCCCTACGGCAGCAGTGGCTGAAATTTTGCCAACATAAAAAATGATACACGTTATCTGCGCTCAGAATTTTTATGGTAGCTTCAGTTTAAACCATTCGACGTTGCTTTAATCCAATTTTTGTTGTAGTACCGCCCAGAGGTTAGGTCTGAAAGCACCGCAAATTAATGTATGGAACTCAAACATTCTTTAGCAGGTCATTTATATTTTTGCCGCGGGTTCTTTTTTCTTGAATCTGCATTAACACAAAGGTGAGAGGCAAGTCCCACCGAGTCCAGTCAACCATTCCTGCAATGAGAGTTTTCCACGCGTCAATGTTTACATTACGCGGCATGTTTCTTTTCTTTTTTCACTTACGCTAATTTTTCTTGTTTAATGCCTGTCGCCACTTGAGTCTCACGAAGGGTCATCCGAATAGCGCTGTCAGCAAAATACGGAAGCCGCCCATACTCTAGCACGAAAAAAGCTAGCAGGCATAGTTGTACAGAAACGTTTACTTATACGCTCGAACAAGTAAGACAGGCATAACAGCTACTGAGATGGCACGATGAACTTCCACTTCGTCAGTGTTGACCTAAACCTCCCGACTTATTCGGCCTCGTGGCACGACTCCACGAGCAACTATACTAGTAATATCTGTAAAGGTGAGGTAACCGTGATGGAATAAGTATCTCACACATTACAGTGCGCCTTGCGGATCACATTATGACCATATAGATAGCAGCCGCTGTGTTAGTGCACGAGCTGAGACTTTAAGCTTGCCACTCAATATTGCGCTTTCTCGGCGATCAGCATAAGCACGATTCATCGCACGTGCTTTCTGATATTATTTGCGGCGAAACTGAAAGCTACGCGACCTTTTAAACTCACCCATGCTGAGCAGGGACACCGCGCCGTTGCGGAGCAAAGCAGAACGGCTGCTTGTTCTTGTTCCTCAGTGATGGTGATGATGATGATGGTGGTGATCCTCTGTCATTACTCGCACCCACTACGGGAGATAGGCCAAGAATCGGGCGGCAGGAGGTAGCTGAAGGAAATTCTTATTTGAAGACGATAAGTACAAAGTAAAAGAAATGCAAACACAAAATAGGAAATTATGCAATAACTAGACTAGTATGCGAGCGAGCAGTCAGACTAACTTAAAGGTGAATGTTAAAACAGGCTACAGTTAAGGAGAAATTAATGCTAATGAACAATTTAGAATGAAATGGCGCAATCACCTCGGACAAGTTATTCCTCCTTTACCTCCACGATCCCCAACTTGCGGTACGTAGGCAAGTCACAGCGCCTTCGGAATCAGTCAGAGTGAGCTTCGATGTTCTCACAACACCTGTCGCATAACGACGAAATCCAAAAGGACCCATAGTCCGCTGGACGCGTTGCTGCCTTCCCCATAATTTTCACGTAAGCATTAAAGTTTGAAATTAAAGGTTGTGCTCTGTTACTCGTTTGACTTCGCGTGAAAGTCTACACTTGACGCTTGCAAGCGTTCGAAGACGCTGCCATTATAGCCTCCCTCCTTACTTTATGACTATCAGCTGGAAAACGCATTATTGTTGTCGTTACGAAACTGAGCACGCGAGCGAACTAAAAGCAACGTCGCCGGATATACGTCATGCGTCGGCGCGCCGAGATACAAGAACAGAAGAAAAGAAATGCACAACCGTCGCGAACGCTTCTTTTCTTGATTATTGTCTTTCTCATATCGCGCGCCCACGAAAAAATAGTAACACGATTTGAATTCGGATTAAAAGCACATCCTCTGTAGTAGCTTTTGAAGCAGTCGGAGTAAATGCCGACTCTTTCTAGTCAAAGTGGTGATTTGGGCTCGTCGGCTATTATTCATCGCGAAAATCGTCATCGCCGCTGGATGACGCTACAAGGGCGTACACGACGCAAGAAGCGGACTGTTTCCAACAATGCGCTCCGTGGCAACGCAGGCGAATAAAAAAAGAAGACGATCAATATGGGAGATATAGTATAATCGCCCAATCCTTTGTTATCATTCTTCTTCACTGGAAAGAAGATGTGCAAGAAGTCTTGCAGACCGTAGAGGAAGCAGGCAGCGAAATTTATTTTTTTTTACAAAGACGCGCATATATTGCTCAAAGTCATAGAAAGTATACTTTGTACCTGCCGCTGCCCTCTTCTTGCTATAATTGGCGGCAGCAGAAAGCAGCCGTTCCTGAAGGGTGGTCGCGTGTTCCTGTATAGGGCGGGCAACACGCGACAACCCTCCTGGGACGGCGACGTTCGTAGCTGCCTACAGGCGGCGACACAAGTTTATGCTAGCCTTGTCTTGGCTTCTCTGCAAACACTGGCTCATACCCACTACGGGGGATTGGCCAAGAAGCAGGCGGTTTCTCGTATGTTAATTAGAACTAAAACAAAAACTAAGTTTGCAAAGCATAGCCTCGGTTAAAGAAATGTCACTTATAAATTAGAAAAAATAGTACTGTTAGGAATTTATAGATAAAATAATTTCACATAAAGAAGTGAAATAATAGGAATAACGGATAATTTAGAAATTCAGCAAGGTCTCTTGTGCCTCTAATAAAACGGTAAGCTGCGGGAAAAGCATCCCTATGGCTGGATCAGAGTTAAGTCGACCCAAAAGAAAGGATGGTTGCCAAGGTTAGCGATAGCCTAAGTTGTCGAAATGAAATTTCCAAGAGGTTTCTCTGTCTAGAAAATCGGCGGCACGAGATAAAGTCAGGTTCAATAGATTCAGGTGCATTGCAAAAAGAGCATAGACGGGATACAGCGAGACCAGACCTGCGTATGTAAAAACTTAGAGGCGGTACACGATACATTCATATTGTAAAGGAAACTTCCAATTGCCTTGAAGGACACCATTCCATGGGAAGCCAAGATGGCGGAATTCAGAAGACGCTGTTCGCATGGATATTGCAGAATTTTTCGTTATAGAGAAGTTTCTGTACCCAGCTGCGGCGACATAAGCTGATGTCGGCAAAACAGATATGATAGGGCCATTGGGGGATGCATCGTGCGAGTGAACCAGCCATTTCGTTCAAGTGCAAACCACGATGTGCCGGTACCCAAAGCAAACATGCTTTCCGTAAGTACGGAGGTACCATCGAACAAAATAGTAATATAATACCATAATAACATAATAACAGCTAATGGTCATTTTGGGAAAGCATTCGTAATGCTAACACACCCGCTAATCATTCTGCCTGAAATATGGGTGTGAAGTCGGGAAGGCGAAGTGAGTAAGATTATTGAAAATATTTAGAGATCCCCACTCCTGCCTTCTCATTGTGCGGAAGGGCGTCAGTAGTTACTATGTCGTCAGTAGCTAACTTAGGTGGCGTTGTAATATATTAAATATCTGCTAGACAATATCCAGCACGATTTGGAAATACGCCCTAGCACTCACTTTTGAGGACTGGTAAGCCGTCACTCGAGTGGTAATCTAGAAGTATGGACACATTCAATTGTTGTAACTGTGTTTGTACAAATACTATCTGAGGGCCGTGCGATCGCGACCACCATAGGTAAAAAATATCAGACGGTTCAGTGATAAATGTACGTTGTGCACGTTTCTTACAAAAATAATAAATTTTTCAAAATGCATGCGAATTCTGCCATCTCGTGTGGGTATATGAGCTTCCTGATATAAAACAGTGTTGGCAACGTATCTAGGTGACCCGAGGAATAAGCGTAGAGGTTCTCTTTCTAAAAGTGTGAGAGGCTTAATTTTATAGGCGGGACCACCGGAACATAATACGCAGCCAAATTCTAATATGAACCGAATATACATATTACATATAATCAGTAAGGTATCCCTCCATAGTCCAGAGCGACGGTGGCTGAGCCGGTACAGCATAGCAACGGCACCTTCTTCATTTGTTGTAATGTGTTCAAGCGTTACTAGCGCGTGCCAATGTGTACCCTTAGATTTGCCTAGAAATGCATTGCTCATCTGCATCTCTGCGCCAGGCAGTTAATAAACCTGGTTTATTTCACTATAATATTGTTATCTTTGATAATAGAGAGTTTTAGAATAGGGGCCCCAAACGTTTTGGAAACGTTTTGGGGCCCCATAGAAATAGCGTCGAAGCCACTGCGCATGCGCGAGACGCAAACTGCGTTTGGGTTTTGCGTTGGGAACGCTATTTCACCGAATTAGCGGGAGCCCAAATGGCGGCCCCAAAAGCTTTGCGTCAGCAAACATGGCGGCACCCATCGACACGACGGCTCTAACCTAGCACTAAACTGGGTTCGATTCGTGGTAACGCGTGAAGTTCGCAAACCAGGAGAAGTGACTGGGGTTATCGCTTTCTCTTGTGTGTTATGAAGATTGATTCATTAGACGCC
The DNA here is from genome assembly GCF_023375885.2 of Dermacentor andersoni. Lineage (NCBI taxonomy): Eukaryota > Metazoa > Arthropoda > Arachnida > Ixodida > Ixodidae > Dermacentor > Dermacentor andersoni. The sequence continues at coordinate 104,263,078 of NC_092822.1, read as the reverse complement.
GCTGATTCCGAATTCGATTGTGGATTTTATGGCTCGTAGGCCTAACACGGCTAAGTGTGGCTGGTGAAGGCACGTAAAGTTGGTTTGCTCAAAACTAAGCGCAACTAATTGATTGCTGCTTACAGAATAACCTCTATATCGTAATTAAACGCGAATACACGAAAGTCAAAATTACTAATCCTGTCATAAAATGGTATATTTAGTTTAATAATTTCTAATAGCTTTTCTTTGACGCCGTAGTGGCGCTGTATGCGCAAGACGCTATCCGCAAACGCAAAGCCCTATTCTAAGGCTCTTCACTCCTGCGTGCCCTCAAGCTAACGCCTGCAAAGTTCTTTGGGCCCCAAACTATTGCGGTCCCTATTCTCAAACTGTAATTGCACCTGATCAATATTCCACCAACGAGAAGCGCGCGTAATATGACACGATATCAGTAACATTTTCTTGCGTAGCTTCATGTTGCAGATGGGCGGCTTCTATGGCAAAAATTGAATGTTACATTTAGAAGACCATGTCAAAAATAGAAGCTCACCTGGATAGAACTACAATTGGTACTTGCCGACAAGAGTCGCGGGCGCACCAAAGCAAGTAAAACCATAAAAAAATTTGCTTCACAGACTTCCTGCGAGAAAAACTGGGCGTCCGCCAGAGTCCACGCAACGAACGCTAGCAGACGATGCACTTGACAGCGACAGCAAAACTGAAGACGTCATACTGTACAACCCATGTCTCAAATATGTATAGGTAGCGAAAGTGTGTCAGTATAAATTTGCAGTAGAAATAAAGCACCATTAAAGAGCGTACGTGCGCAACCGGTCTCAGCGCCAGCAGCGAAATTACGTTGAATCTGCCGCAAAGCCCGTCTCCGTCCTAGTTCATTTCGCTTGCAGCGCCCTCGCACAATTTTTCCACATACGGCTCCTCAGTGGGAGCGTGTCGTTCGGTCCACTAGGCCATTGACGTGTACACTGTAAATCATAGAGTTTCTAAATAAATACCCTAGAGGGAAATGTGGCACTAGTGTCTACGGGGGCTCCCCTGAGCGTTGCCTCAACCATTAAGTTAGTATAACCAACTAGACAGCATAGAGTTTCTCACTATATTACTTAGAGGGAGATCTGGCGCTGCTGCGCTGTGGTATGCATGGGAATGCCGGTATATTGTGACTTCGGATTGGCATCGTTCTCGGAGAGCCAGGCAAGCACCGTTCGGTCTGTCAGAATGACTCATTTTCTACTAAAACTACACGTAAAAAGCTGTTTTAGCTTTATTATTAAACAAAGACATGTTGTGTTTAACTATGGAAACTTGTTATGCATGCACAATTATATGATACGTAAAAAGTATCAGCGGGCCACTAAAGTTGGAGGACAGACGACAAGATTCGCGCTCGCTTTGAAACAGTTTGTCGCCTTTTCTTGCTTTTCTTCGCTTGGTCATGCATTGTAGCTGACTAAAGATGTCATATACATGAATAGAAACATTGTATAAAGATTTTACTCTAAGAACGCGTTATTTGTGCAGCCATATCCACGTTTTAGACGAAGCCTCTTACAACACCAGCCAACACAAGCCTCGCAGACACATATACCGTCATTCCCATGACGGCACGGCGCCCCTTAAGAAACTCCCATAAACGGTGGCGCCAGATTTCCCTCTAGGTGTTATAGTGAGAAACTCTATGCTAGTCAGTGTAGTAACTCTATGGCCTCAACATACATGGGAAGGATGGGAAGTGCAGGCTTCGAATTGACTTCGATCTTTAGATTAGCGGCGTTTACTTGCGGTGGAGTAAACGAAGCTATAGTGAAGTATTATCGCGTAAAATATAATTGTATTTCTGAAGTATGTTATATAGTGTACAACACGTTACATAAACTTTGTATGACTTTGAGATTGCAGCACGGTTTACTATGTTTTATCACTAGGGCACACCAGTGTACGCATTCTTGTGCGATTCTGTTTCTGATTTACCATCAGTGAATAATAATTTATTTATTTTTAAACAGCAATAACAACCGTGCGTGTACGCATATAAAAATACTCATAAAGTATTTATGGAAATAAAATTTTGTATTGTTAGAAAGTGTTGCGCCCTTGAGAGGAATGCTACAAGTGTCGTCTGCTATGACGCCTGCTCGCTGCGAACGCGAGACTTTTCTCGCAGACGGCAGGCACTTGCGAACTCTTTCGCTCTTTCGAAAGGCTGCGTCGACTGTCACGATTGCGGAACGTCTTGAAGTACTTTAAGCACATCTGCTGCAGTGCCAGCTAGGACGCTTTTGTGGGGCCTCGCACGAGTATGCTTCATTATATTTTACATTGACGTGCCACTTCCGAAGCGTTATGGCGTGGCTTTGCATTTACCCATTTTGCGACACTAGACTGCAGCCAAGAAGTTGCAACCTTTCCTACCACATGATTGTGTTCTCAAAGCCCTAAAACACGCATTTCAATGAGAACATGAACGAGCAATGCATAATGAAGCCCTCAATAAAATTTGACTGTCAAGCCTACTGTCTATGTCTTGTATCAGCAGTGCCTTCTTTTTCTTATTCCGAAGTTTCACAAAGCATGTAACGCTACAGTGCCAACCTAACACACTTGACAAACCAAAGTTCAAACGGTCAAAACATGTTCTATCAAAGTTTACGCGATGCCGTCGCTTTCTCGTCAGCGCTTCGACACCACACCGCTACACAAACATCGTCCCAGCCGCTGGCCCAGTGTGCTATCGCCACTTCGAGCTACAGAGCAAAGACAGAGAGCTTTGCATTTCACTGTCCCCCTGCAGGTTATAGCAATTGCGCTTGGAGAGAAACCAAAACTGCCGAAAAATACTTGTAGACTAGTTTGCCAGTCAACAGAATGCCAATCCGTAGCCTGTACTTTCCATCATTCTCATCATGGCCTCCGAGATCCACCGCGGCGCGCGCGTTTCTCTCCGGCCGTGCCAATTAGGAAAAGGGGGGGCGTGGCAGCGTCTCTCCCCGCACCGCGGCGCTCGCCACCTATGCATGTTTTTCAACGATATAACTGATCAGGAGCTTACAATACAAGGCCATGAAATACCCCGAGTGACCGAATACAAATAACTCAGGGTATGGATAAACAAAGCGCAGATGTACACGGAGAAGCACGAACAGCGCATAGCAAAAGGGCGAAGAGATGCCGGGATAATGAAACGTAGGGCATTGTGGGGGTACAACAGGTGTGAGGTACTCAGAGGTATTTGGAAAGGAGTAATGGTGCCGGGGCTTACTTTCGGGAATGCGGTCCTGTGTTTAATGGCAGAGGTTCAGTCGAGACTAGAAGTAAATCAGAGAGCTGTGGGAAGATTAGCACTAGGTGCCCACGAAAAAACCACAAGCGAAGCAGTACAGGGGATATGGGCTGGGCATCGTTCGAAGCACGGGAAGCTCGGAGTAAAATCCTATACGAAAAACGTCTGAGGAAATTGGACGATAACAGGTGGGCAGCTAAGGTATTTACCTATACAGAAAGAGCGTTGACTCACAATGGCGGAAAAGAACTAGGAAGCTAACCAGTAAGTATGCCAGACACGAGGACGATAGGTTAAAAACGCAGAAGGTAAAAAGTGGATAAGTTCAATGGAAAAGAAGCATAGTGTGGAACTATATCGATACTGGAAACAGCAGATCAGGAAGGAAGCGTTTTATGATGACTCAAGAGGCAGTGCCCTACTTTTTGAAGCTAGGTCAGGATGTCTTGGAACGCGGATCTATAAAAAGAAATTTAACGAAGAAGAAGACACATGTACTGTGTGTGGTAAATACGTAGAAACAATGGAACACCTCATACTAATATGTGATGGTATCAATCCCGATGCCGATGCGGCCACAGTCACGCTTCCTGAGGCCGTAGGGTTCAGAGATAACATTATCATGTAAATAATTATGCGGTGGAAATTAGCAAAAGGCGATTGGAGGATTGGTGGCTCAAAAGCAGAGAGGTGACATAAGGTTAAAAGGGTAGGAAGACGTATTTAAAGAAAATCGTGAATTTTAATAACACACAACATAGGTAAAGAAAAATAAAAGGCAAAATAAAAAGCTGAGCATGGTGGCAACTGCCATCACCTCGTTTCAAAGGGGACGCTCCTACCTTCTATACATCCATCCATCAAGTATTCCGCCGCAGCTTGGCGCAGACGACAAAACGCAAGTTTCCTCAGCTTGCGTTCAAAGCGCAGTCGAGCTGCCAGCTTTAAAATGCCACGGGCAAGATGATTAGCAACAGTCCCACGTCCGCAAAATAAGCGATTTTGACGATATTCTACTAATGTACTGAGTCGTTGGAGTATGTCCTTCTGATCATTAATTGACACATCTAAGTGCTCCGCGTAAAGCGTTTAATTTATTATAAGGTTTTAAAAATGCTCATCGCTGCCGGTCGCAGCACACTGCTCGGCGGAATTTTAAGCCGCCCCTACCCATATGACGGAAATCGCGCATATGACGTCAGTGGGGCGAGCTATCCGATTGACTGACCAGGGCGCGTGATTGATAATTTTTCCAACTTTATGGTAAACAAATGATGTTTGTAATAGTTGGAATGTTAGTTAATTTGTTATTATAAAACGAAAGTAACATATAGAGTATGCACAAGAACAATTTTTCAGTACACTTAAGCACTTCCGGCACACAGCAAGTGTCGTCTGTTTGTGTTACAACGTGCTACAGTGCACTAGAAAATATTCTAGTACTCCAATATTCCAATACTTCTAGTTCACTGTAAACGTGCTCCGTCTTTGACGAGAGCTCCGCAGTCAGTGTCGGTCTGTCTTTTGGCCAGCGAAATAGCCAACTAATGCTGATTTGGCTTGGCTCCCATTGGATCTTTAAAATGCGGCGGTAATATGCTTTGGACTACAGTGTACTAGAATAGTACATTGTACTTTGGACATTTCTGTGACAATGCTTGTAAGCGACTGTGAAACAGGGTGTAACCTTTCTCTATGGTGAAACCTTTTAGAGATGTTCTTGCGTTGTATTTTCGATTTAAGTGGTCTTCGCTGCCGTGGTTAGTTTGTTTGGCTGGTTAGTACATGTGCAAACGGTCTCTGCCTATGATTGTGATGTTCTGGAGTTGTGGAAGGTCGTCGCCCCTATTGCAAGTACTTGCGTTGTCGCGACATCATTCGAACACTATACGATAAGAGCAGAAACAAGTGCTATCAGTGCTATAACCTCCCCCGGTGGTCGTGTAGGCGTCAGCTCTCGAAGTATTGGGTAATGCACGGTGGGAGCCCGTGTTATCTGCGGATGCGTGCTTGCACCAACTCTGATGATACTCTGATCATTCGGGACCTATGAAAGCAGTGCTGTATTGTTTTTGTTCCCTGCTTAGTTCGCCTGTTTACATACTCGCCTGAATGTGTGCTATTGTGATTCGTAAATTTTCCCCGGCTGTCTATACCAGATACCTCGCATTCAGCTGCTTATCGCCTGTGGTCGTTTTGTAACTTTGTTGCAGAATTTTGCCCTTAAGTGTAATAAACTTGGGAAGGAAATAGTAAATCTTTACTCCCGAAACGCGCTTGTACGTCCATAGAATTTACAGTTCAAATGCAACACCTATCCTCATTAAATTTTAGAAGAATTTATTATTTCATTAAATTGAAAGTGCAGATAAACAGAATTCAATAAATTGAAGATTTCATTCTATATGCACACCAAATAAGTTCTACAAAGTAAAACGGTTTGTTACATTAAAGTTCAATATATGGAGGTCTAATTGTACAAAATTGATTGATATAGGAGTTGATTGGATACAGGGTGTGCATATAGTATGCACACCATTTTTTATGAAACATTCTATGTTAAAGGCAAACCAGGTGTATTATTACAGGTTGCTGCAATACATTAAACAAAACAAATCACAGTACATCTTCAATGTACCCACCGATCCGCATTACAGCCTTCGACAACATAACATGAGAACAGCAAAAATAAGAACCAATTACGGAAAACAACTAGTCAGTTACCAGGCACCTTCACTACTAAATCGCCTACGTGATTTTGACGACGAAATTATAGAATATTTGAATAACTCATTCAAATATTTTCTCATTCTGAATATTGAATTTGTCTGATTAGAACCACAGTATAAATTGTCAGTCTTTTGTTTCTTTTGTTTTCTGCTTGTGGTTGGTCTGAAACAAAATGCATCGTACTTTGAGTATCCTGTTTGTTTCTCATATTTCTTGTATACATGTTTTGTCTCACGAAAATAATATTCTGTCCCGCGACTCTCCAGTTTATTTCAGTATGTATGTATGATACATTTTGCTGCGTATGGCCTGTGTGCCGAATTGTGGGAGCAGAAGCCTCCGTCAGGCCACATGGCCTCTAGCTTCTGCTTCCTTTCTGTTGTACGTAAACAGGAGAAATAAACTCATTCATTCATTCATTCATTCATTCATTCATTCATTCATATTCACACTCCTGCTTCCTTAGTCATTACGTGCCGGTCTACTCGGGCAATAAATCAAGCAACAATGTTAATGTTTTCGAACAGTTGATATATCGGGAGCACACCAAGAAGGTGATGTAAAACCCCCAGGCATATGGTGACTTTCTGTTCCAAAAGAAAAAAAAGTAATAGTAATAATGTGTACAGTGGCATAGCAGAGTAAACAAACAAAAAACTGTCTTCTTAAGACAATGCTACATTTTTTTCCTAATTACAGCAGCCGCGCAAGGTGTTCTAGATCAGTTACAATATTTGAAAATTCATTATGTGATTGGCCAGTCTGTCTCCCCTAGTGTTATAATGGACTTATATCCTTGCAAAGTTAATCATATTACTCCTGTATCCTTACTACATTGAATCTGTCGTCTCAGAATAGGAAACACATTCGGCACCCATAATATTCTACTCACCGGAAATGACCCTCCAACCTGCGGTAGATGCGAGGAGAGGCTTACCGTCCTCCACGTCCTCCTGGAGTGCCGGAAAGCCGAATCTGAAAGAAAGAAACATTTTCCCTTAGCATACCGGCAGCACATTCCCCTTCACCCATTAATGTTACTCGGCCCAGAACCGCTATTTGACACCAATGCAGTCCTAAGTTATCTGAAAGATGTTGTATTGCATGTTGTTAGCCCCACATGTTCGTAGCGTCTCCTCTCTTCAGAGGATGGTGCTGTGATAGTTCTTTCGTATAGCACGTGCCTCTAGGCCCTTGTGTTTCAAGGGCTCCGGCGAGGCAACAGTGCTCCAGCTATTTTTACCATCTCATATATTTTCAATTCTATGTCATTCTTTTACGGTGGATTTTAATGTTCATAGTATTCGTCATTAGTCATCGCCATAATTTTATATCACGTAGATTTTATGCACTTTACAGCAACTATTTTTAGGCCACTTTACAGCCAAGTCACATCTCCATAATACATCGTCAACATCACCACTTGTCATGGCGCTCTTTGGCTACACCTGGCCCTTGCGCCATTAAACACCACATATCATCATCATCATTACTACATTGAACTCCTGAAATGTTTTATCCTGGCCACTGCTCCTCACCCACCATGCTTTTTCTGCTTAAAAGTGCTCAAGGCAATTATATTGCCCTCCTCTCCCTATTATTCAGGCAGAGAAACTGTGAGACCCACATGGCCATCACAAATTAACTTTCACTTGCACATGCCCTGATGTTCAAAACATTGCAGTTGAGCATAAGGGAACCTAGAATCAGCACTAGTGAAATGTGAAGGTTGTTGGCAAAGGCGCCCACAGTGTGTGAGGCCACAGTTTATGTGAAGATAAAGGTTTTGAGAAAAATTATATAAATTTTGCAGTTGATATTGGTGTTTTATTAATGCTGCGCTTGCTTTAGTTATTCTTTTTTTTTAGTCACCATATGTGTTAAATGTCACAGCATTTGATATTATAGCACTTACAAGATATTGGGGGGGGGGGGTCCTCATCTGGATAGTTCATTTCTAATGCATACACTTTGCATGGCTTGTTTGCTTTGCCAACACTTACGGTATTACTTTGCAATTAAAACCTTCACAATTGTTTTTCACACAAAAATAAAACAAGCAGTCTAAAATGTTCCTTTGTATCATGCAATATAGCACTCTTCTCACCTAAAGCTTTATGTTCTCAAGACACAAGTAAACAGCTACATGTTAGCTGCATAACCTCTTAAATTTGCAGCAATAGCGAATATATTGAGACAAAAAAAGATATCTTGGTGAACATATTGCTGCGGATGCTGACCAGCACATGAGTAGTGCTTTTATTACAAACATTTAATCCCCTTGCAGGGACTGTGTACCACTTAGATCACAATCATTTTATTTAGATATTTTTGTATCATTTGCATGTGGCAGAAGCAGGAAATAGTAAGCTGACTCTGCCTTAAAGCAAACATGTGCATGGGAGAGCGCTTAAAGCATTACTTGTTCAAACCGAGGCATTGGTGTCTAGACTTCACGACGAAGGTAGTAAAATGTGAGGTCACTTACCCTGTATTCTGAAACCATCTATGACTGGAAGCTTCATTCCACTGAGCTGAGCACAGCGCCACCACTCGACTGAAGACGACGCTGTGTTTCACAGTAATTGACATGAAGTTTGATTAAAGCTAAGCAACCGCTTCTGACGAGGAGCGGGGTTGCTGTGCACTTGAGTCCAGGTGGAGTGTTGAGTGGAGAATACGGGAGTTAGTCATCTTTACCTATCCTCGAGCCTCTTAAGAGATTTCAGGGTGTCTACCAAGTTGACATTTCCAAATTCCCTGAGTTTTCCAGGTTTTCCCTGAGTGCCTTTACCAAATTCCCTGAGCGACACAGAACTTTGTTTTATGTCAAGAGACGGGCTGACACCATGTCATCCGATGGTGTCACTCTCTAGTAAGCGTGCTAAAAAAATAAAAAAATGACTTAATCCAGCTCGAATAGTAAGGGGTAGTGTTTATTTTATTCGAAAAGAAAACAGAAGGGAGGAGTTAGTAAAATGCACAATGAAAAAAAAAAGATATATTGCAAAAAATGCGCAAAACTCATAGTGAGACATTCTCGAATACGAATAAAAAGGAGATGCACACAGAAGCAAATATTTTCGAAGATGAGCTATTTCTATCAATTTTATCCCAAGGTGCTGGAGACTCCACATATAGAAGGCAAGTCAAGGTGGGAGGATGCCTCCGAATTTTGTAGTGACCCATCGTAAATACATGTAACTAATATGCATTAATTGTACAGTCAGTCGTGCTACGTTTCTTTATTAAATATATTGAATCACCCACTCAAATTACTTGCAAAGGTTGATTATTGGGCCCAAGCATTACAACAAGGGAGAAATACTCTTTTGTGATTATACTACCAAATCCTCCAACTTCGCTTTCACAAAGGCATTACCCTCTTTGAAGGGACGTCAAAGAGGGCAATGCCTTCGTGGAGCGGTCGTTTGAAGCGATACATTTCACTGAGACGTGGAATGGGTGTACCTTAAGAAAGCAGAATGTGCAATTTACTCAAAGCCTAATGTTCACTGTCTATTCCTTGTAACCACTACACAGTAATGACCGGGTGGTGTCCTAACTGAACTAAAGAAGGCAGCTTCGTTAGCTTTGATGACTGTTATGACAAATTAATGGGAGGTGTGGAGGTGAAGTCCGGCATAATGGCTTTCGTAATAAATTACGTATGCAAGCACTACAGAGTGTTTGAGCGTGTCTAACGAGAGCGGAAGAATTGAGCCTACTGCTCTGGCAGCACTATAAAATCTGCCAAGACCAAATTTAGCGAAAATTGGTGGTGCCCAATGGAAACTTCCTGTGCGAAGTTGGTTGGATCAAATACAGCCTTTGTAAAATTTTCTTATTCAAGCATTAGAGCGTGTGATATGGCCGCTATCAACTATGCTTCCCAGTGTCTCGACATAGCTGTAGTTTACAACAGGTTCATATTTTGTTGAAAGTGGAGGGAGGCCATTGTAACTGCAATGTGTGACAAAATTTTCACGTTCCTGGTCCGGTTAAAAGTGTAAATAATAATGAGCCATCGTTTTTTTTTCCTTATTTTAATGCGTCTTAACACCTTCCGTCTTTGTTTCAGCAATGTCCTCCATGAACTAAACAATACATTTTGTTTATATTTGGTGAAAATAAAGGGCGCATTATCACCAATATGTAGGCAAACTTCAAAGATTAAGAACTCATTATGATATTTTTAGTATATTACGCATGTAAGCTATGCGGAGCTTTATGAATGTGTTTTGCGAACAAAGAATTTATCCAATTGCCCTTTAATAACTATGAACTCAACAGATATGAAATCTAGTGGAAATTGAGTGTGTGGGAAGGGTAGAGGGGGGGGGGGCGTTATAAAGCACGAAAGCATTGCATACCCTCCTCAGCAGTTCAGTATGTTTTTCTTCTACACAGTGTGGTCAATGATTCGGGGAAGTACCAGAAATTAAAAGCTCTTGGACGACACGAAGGCCTGATCTAAATTTTAAGCATGTGCTTGTCGCATTTTTGTCTGTGTAGAATTTTAACGCTCATCCCCCCTCAGTAGTTATGGTTAACAGAATCTGGAATAGGTAGAGAGCCACCATGGGTGGGGCCACAATGTTCTGCCTGCTACAGGCACTGGGCAACCTCTTTCTCCTACTTTTCTCTGCAAAAGCGGTGCACTCCTTGTCCCTATTTGGCACAATGAGTGTGGTCCTAGACATGGCAGTCCTAAACATTAGATTCAGGGGAGAGGGGTTCTACAGCTGAATTTTTTTTCATCACATCTCTGTTTGCGCTTCAAATATTCTCGCATGCAGCAAGGTCAGGCTGCACATCTCTTATCTACTGAGTATCTCATCAGTGGTGCACTTCGTGTGCACAACCAGTGATTGGCACAAAGCAAGGGCTAGTCATTCTTCAGAGAACAATAAAGTTATGATTGTTTCAACAAAGAAAAATGTGAAGTTGCTTGAGACAGTGTTTTGCATGCTTGTCGATTTTGCCTTCAATAAAGCAGTTCCCTGCTCCCGTAATCACTATGTGCCTGTCATAGGCATGCATACCTGGCAGGAGCAGCGATGTGGATGAACTTGTGTGTTCACTTCAAAAATGCCTAGACACTGGTCGTGAATGAAACTAAGGCCCCCAGAAATTACTGCAATCTTACTATGTACAATACACAATAGCCTGTATGGTTACACCTCTTGAAACGGGCTTTCTGAATTTCCCGCTTGCCAATGCATCCGTGTCATGTAGCGTGGTCGTGTAGGCGCTGTGAATCTCCCGGACTATTTCTGTTACCTGATTGGTCCACCTGTTTTGTTTACAAACTCACCTGAATATTTACTGTTGTGATGTAAATTTGCCCATTCTAATTATACAAAGATACCATGCATTAAATTGCTGGTTGCCTGTGGTTTCTTTATAATTTTGCTGCAAAATCTTAGCCCGAAGTAAACTTTGCTCCCGTAATGCACTTGTATGTTCCTACGAACCATTACTTTAATGCAAAACATGGTGGTGGTAACAACTTTATTGAAAATCCGGCAAATTCGTGGCCTGGGCCTAGGCCGCTCTCGAGTAGGTCCGGAGATCCTGTCTCCATGCCGCTTCACGGGCTTGCTGGGTAGTCTTGGGGATTTGAGTTGCGTGGCCACAGCGACCGCATTTCGATGGTGGTCAAATGCAAAAGCACCCGTGTACTTTAGATTTAGGTGCACGTTAAAGAACCCCGCCGGTCTAAATTTCCGGCGTCCCCCACTACGGCGTGCCTCATAATCAGATTGTGATTTTGGCAGGTAAAACGCCATAATTTAATCTTTTTTAAGAAAATAATTTTAAGCTTCAGTGCTTCGGTGCTCCTGTCATTTTATCTGTATTTTCTCATTGCTATTCATATGGCTTTATGGTTCATCATGTTCAATAGAATTATTGTTTGCCAAAGTGCAAATCTCGCATGTCGAACATGAAGGAAGCTTGTGTGTTTGACAACTTGATTAACGCATAGATACCTTGAATACTTGCTGTGGCTACCTATGTGATTGTCCAATTGACATGCTCACTGAGAGAAATGCATCCGCAGATGTAAATGTTATGGTTTGTAAAAAGGCACAATGTTCTTGTGTAGTTGCCTTCTTTAACTTCCTTCAGTATTTATTCATGACTTGTGAAATATACAAAACTCATCTATTAGCCCGAGTGGATATTTAGCGCATAAACTGCTTTCCTTTGTGCAAGTTGGTTGTTTTATTAGTATCATGACATTTTGTTATTTTTCTTTGGTTTACTAAAAAACATCTTGTGTGTTTTGTTAGGCGGGTAACTTATGCAGCAGTTCATTGAGTAGCTCTACAACTAAGCTTAAGCATTCAACTCATCTTTTTGTATTGGAGTTGGAGCAACAAATTTAACAGATTCACAGGAAGATGTAAATAGTGATGTCGAATAAGGAATGTTTTGGGCTTGAGCCAACATTGTGACAAACTCATCATTGTCAACAGTTCTCTTGTTGAAACACTGGCTGCAGCCAGAGGCCTCCCTTGTTTAGCTAATGTTGATCACTTGTAGAACAATCACTATTATAAAAATAAACAGACTATAGAATAAATTTTCTTATGCACAACAAGGTTTCAGCATTTTATGTTAATAACGCAACTGAACAAAACCATCAAAGGAAATTTTTTCGAAGCTCAAGAAGGCTTGCATTCAAGTGTAATACTGCATGCAGAAACAAAAGTATTTAGGCAGCTGTCCTGTTGAAGCTTCGCTTCACAATCGCAGCAGGCGAGCAAGCACCAAGTGCGAAAGAATAAAAAGTACATTCACACTTCTCACCTGACAAAATTTACTGTGCTTTTACTGAAATGAAAATCATTAAAAAGGAAGTGGGTGTTTACGTTGAGATATGAGCAAGTAATCTGTAAGCCTCGTAAGCTTATGTCAAGTAAAACAACATGATATCCTGAAAGATTAAGCTTTTTAAGTACACACGTTATAATAGGAACACCAACCTTCTTCAGCATGATAAAAATCACTGTAGATCAAAGTTCTCCGCGTAGTGGAAACATTGCTAAATCTGTTAAGATGTGAATGTGGGCAAGTTGGTTACAAATTTCTAACTTGCTAAAGCACATTACTGGCCTCATCGAACAAATAACTGTAGTTTCTTGCACATGTGCCTTGATCACATTCAGGACAACATTATGTATTTTTATCCCGCATTTCGGTGAGGGCGAAATGCAAAAACACCCGTGTACTTAGATTTAGAGGCACGTTAAAGAACCTCAGGCGGTCAAAATTTCCGTTGTCCTCCACTACGGCGTGCCTCATAATCAGGAAGTGTTTTTGGCATGTAAAAGCCCATAATTTTTATTATGTATTTTTATCTCTTTTTATTACATTCTGTAGCCCTTCAATGAATTCCAATCGGAAGAAGCACCGTGTTTGTCTTGTATGTTTCTGTGTCTAAGCCTCATCAGTGACGTGCTTTAGCAAGTTAAAATAGTTTGCTAAGCTTTTGTGTCCAACCAACATGTTCCTTCAGCTTCAAGCGAGCTCTACTTTTGTAAACACCACAGTGTCACCCAGAATACCGTGTGCTATGTACGCTGTACGCTGCCCAAGTTGGAGAGAGATACAAAAGAGCTCCGATGTGATAAGCTGAACATATTAATTATATTTATATATCAATCGTATTTGTATAAGTTTGTTGTGGTGTAGACAATTTTCCCCATGTGCAGCGACACAGGCACTCAACACAACATTGCAGTCAGGCTAGTTTGTCCGAATCCGAGGTTACAGACAGCACAGAAATGATATGAGGAACAGATTACACTGCTTATGTTATTTGTTTCTCTTGTCTTCGTGACTTTTCTGTTGTGTGTAAAGAGCTTGGATGCAAGTGCAACCAAGTGGAAGCCCATAGCCACGGGTGCAGCTGCAATGAAATGGCAACTGCACATTGAAGAAGTTTTGGGTACCTGAAACAAAGCTGTCAGAAAAGTCTCTCTTTGTTATAAACGCCCCCTGAACTTTTACACAACAGATATTTGGACACATGCCTTCAGGAGCAGCTTCACGTGCAAAAGTGTGACAAGGTCATGTGCATCTGTGGAAAGGCATATGCAATTGCAGAAAAGTATTGATAACTAAATAAGAACCAAGACAAATGTCCAGGTATTCTTGCATACTCCAAAGTACCTTTTGAAGCTGTGCACCTTTTCTTTGCTGATGTTGAGAACAGAAAATGTGTCACTTGTATAAACTTGTCCTACTGTGTATGGTGAATGCCTGACGGCATGGCCACTCTAGAAAACTGGTCACGAATGCTGTTACTTCCCTTTAATAGAATAACATCTTCAAAAGCAACAGAACCGTTGCAACTGACAATAGAACTGCTTTAAGTAATTAAAGCTTGTATGGAGGCCTGCAGGCTAATGTTTCAATAAAACATCTGCCAAACATTTCTATTGCTCACTTTTGCTATTAATAAAACGAATGTTGGAGCTCTACAGGTTTGAATACTATACAAAGAGAGGGACACAGACCACAAAGCTGTCCTTCTGTTTGGCGCTATTTTCTGCTCGTAATCATGAACTAAGCAGCCCAAGTGCGTATCCTTCTACTCCTCTGAATTCTGTAGTTGAATGTTCCTTATTACGCTGAATGCCAATGTACATACATGCATACAAGTTCCTCATATGTCTGCAGGCCATAATGATGCACTTCCTATACGAGAATTACCCATTTGTCTTTTGTGAGGAGAAAATGTGAACGCACAGTTCCGTATTACAAAAGCATAATAAAAGACAGTCACTTTAGCATACGCTAAAGAGGGTGAAGGCGAAAGCCTGCACTCTCAAAAGACATGCATTCAATTACTCGACATTCTCATTCAAACACGTTGTTACTTCTTATTACTTGTTTTCTCTCACTAAAGGTTGTAGGTTCAAGTGCCTTAAGAGAGGGAGAGAGAAAAGCAAAAGAAAGACAGGGAGGTTAATCAGAGATTATATCCGGTCAGCTACCCTGTACTGGGAGAGGGGCAAAGGGATGTGAGAGGCGAGGGAGAAAAAGAATGACAAAAAAATTGAAGGGAAAAAAACGTGTACATACACAATACAGAACTGTTTCTGTGGGCACTGTCACGTACTCTGCGAAGGCGTTCCTAGTGGCACACACTGTCATACGCACCTTAACATGTTCAGTGCGACATGCTTTCTTAAGGTCTTGTTTTACATGCGGAGTGACCTACCGGTGGGACACGCGGCTATGCTTCTTTCTTTTACTCCGAAGAGATTGTGCTGCTATCTTTGTGGCTGGCATTTGGCACGTTTATTTAAAAGATGCTACAAACCTATGTTCAACTACAAAGTGCTTGCCACAAGAAAAGACAAGAAGTCAGTTCCTGTGATAGAAATAGTTATTAGTTTGAGAAAAGGTAAAATTTAGTAGGTACATTAACCACGTTTTCAAGTTTTCATCCTACTCATATTACAGTTGAAGGCAGCTTGCTTCTCAGCTTACTTGTGCCTAGAATTAAAGCACAACAAACAGATGAATGGCTTGCCAGGGCATGGTCCACAGAAAGTGGTCAGTTTTCTCACCTCTCACCCTAATGTTTGGGCTGCTGCTGGTACTGTTGGCCGCACAGCATCCAGTGCAGTGCTGCCGAGTGTCGTGTGCTAATGTGCCAGTTTTTTTTTTAGCGTGTGGGCGCTCCTCCCACGAGTTTCTTCAACGTTGTTCTGACAAGGGCTGAACAGTGAACGAGCCAGTTCTTGAAATTTTATAATTGGCATAGAGTTTCCTTCAAACATAGCACAAATGTTCCATGCATTTATGATGGCACTTCCAACAAGCAACTGAACAGTTACCTTTCTGTACCACTTGAGTCCTTATCTAAGGAAGTTGTGGTATGACGTCATTTGGTCACTATAGTCAACGCCTTTTTTGCTGCATTGTAACTGCGAACAGCCTGATGTTTCGTGATCGGGGCGCCGTCCCTTGTTTTCTTTGCCTGTCCACGAAGCTAAATACGTTGTCATCTGCTATAGCATGCAGCGTTGCAACCGATATGCCTTGGGGTAGAACTTCCTTTGTCAGGCCAAAATTGACAACGGGAAGGCATGTCCGGTTGTCGGCGAGGGTGATGACGGAGTGGGGCACAGCAATATTGCGCATCAAAAGGGAATCAGGAACAGGTGTGGTGACGTAATCACCATCTGGCACAGGAAAAGGTGAAAGCAAATCGACGAAAGTCAAGGATTTAGGCGGCAGGACGACGACGGCGGTCGTACTAAAGTTGTTCGGCAGTTCGGCACGAATATGCATGAGTAGAGGAAGTTCGAGGCAAAGGGTACTGGCAGAACAGTCGATCAAAGCTTGAATGCGCCGTAAGAAAGTAGAGTTCAAGGATTAGGTCATGGGGACAATTGATCAGCACTGTAAAAAGAACAGCAACGTGGTGGTTGGCGATACTGATAGGGGAAGTACACATTCCTGCAACGTCAACAGCGCTACCATCGGCCACGCGTACGGCTCAAATAGTAGGAGGCGTAGGAGGCTCCAGTATCTAATAACGCCGTCAAAGGGACACCGTCGACGTGAACATCTAGTAAGTTCTGGTTCGTTGGGAGCGTCAATGGAGGATTTCGACACGACGAATATAATGCAGCACTCCCCCCAGGAGCTGCATGGTCTAGTTTTTCGTCTGGGAGGGTCCATAATTGGTCGGCGACGAATAGTGGTGTGGCTGGTTCGACGAGGACCGACGGCGCTGAGGTGATGCTTAAGGTAGGAGGCATACGCTGAGGGGAGTAACGGCGTGGGTCGGCATATGGGCGAGGAGACGGGGAAAATGAGCTCAAATATGGCGACGTGCAGGGAGTGCGGCAGTGGCAGGCGACGTGGCCAATGCGGAGGGAATGGAAGCAAAAGGGCTTGTCGTCCGGAGTTCTCCACTGGGTAGGGTTGCGGGACCTGGGAGGAGAATACAGATCGCTGTGAGGCATAGCTGTCGGCACCTGTCGGGCATCAGGTTGGGAGACGGAGCAGGCAGCACGAAAACCGAGGTTGGCAAATTCTTGCCGCACAACTGCCTGAATGAGAGATCACTAGGGCTGGTTGGTCAATGGTGGGGTCAAGTGGGTGTGGATGGAACGGCCAGGACTTGTAGCCTCGATTTCACGGCGAACAATAGTGTGACGTGCTCACTTAAGGGTGGTGAAGCGGTAAGGTAGACGCAAGACGACCTCGCAGCCGTGTTAGGGAGCTGGGAGAACTGTGGAAAGACGCGGCGGCATACCTTGACAATGACGTCGATGGTGGACAAATTGTTGAAGACCAACAAGTTGAACGCGTCGTCCGCGATCCCTTTGAGTATGTTGCTGACTTTCCAATCTGAAACATTTTGCCATTGACTTTCCGGCAAAGAGCGAGCACTTCTTGTATGTATGAGACATACGATTCAGTAGAAGAGTGAACTTGGGTAGCAAGCTCTTTTTTAGCAGCCAGCTGCTGAACGGTGGGATTTGCAAAGAGGTCGCTGAGCTTCTCCTTGAAGCATCCCAGCTAGAGATCTCGTCCTCGTGTGTCTGGAACCAGACACGAGGAGTTCCACCCAAGTAGAATAGGACATTTGCTAGCATAATCGTAGGGTCCCAGCGGTTGTTTTGGCTAACACGCTCATACAGGTTGAGCCAGTTCTCAACGTCGACATCATCTTGGCCGGAGAATATGCCAGGATTGCAGAGGTTAATAACCGCAACGCAAGTTGTTGGCGGGGCCGCAGGAGTAGAAGCAGATGAGGTGTCACCAGGAGCCATGGCGGAAAGCAGGGTGGTGCGGCCGCTGCGGAGCTCCGTGGCGAGGACGGGGAACGGCACCCTCCACCAAAATGTTATGCAAACGAAGGATTAAGAACTGGAGACTATTTACAAAGGATAATGCGGTGCTGGCCAGTTCAGTCGGCAGCTCGCGAGCCAGAGAGCGTTCGTCGTCTTCGCCGGGGCGCTTGCGTGCATCGTCCACAAGAAACACGCAATATGCATGTATCAATATGTACCCACGTAATAAGCAACTCCAATTTAAATGTAGCCGTAATGAATCCCCTGCCGTCGCCATTCAACCTGATATATTGGCTGAGCACTTAGCCAAAGTTGCTTAATGCATTCCAAACGGTTAATGTGCAGTATTTACTTCATTTTTCAGAGGGTACAAGCATGACACTGACGAATGACTGTTTAAACCCTAGTCACTTGATGCATGCCAAGTGGTTAATGGGTAGTATTTACTTCATTTTTCAGAGGGTACAAGCATGACACTGACGAATGACTGTTTAAACCCTAGTCACTTGATGCATGCCAAGTGGTTAATGGGTAGTATTTACTTCATTTTTCGGCATGTGCAAGTGTGACATTGGCAAAATGTTGTGCTTGCAGATCATAGATAGCAAAATTGTGGCACACGGACCTTTCCCGTACTGCATTGCCACCGATAGTGACGTCAAAACACGGTAGCCATGACGTGTTTCCTGCTCCCATAGCTTCTAGCACTTCCACGTCATCGTCACGGATGGCGACATGGATGATGGCCCTTCCATGTCTGACGTGGCTAGTGTGTTGACCATCATCAGGGCATTTGCAGAGAAGTGGGGACTGATGGAGAAACTGGCTGGCGGACTTGCCGTGTTTTAGGATGCCGTCACCACTGCAAGGTCGCTACGGCGGCAAATGAAAGTGAAAAGTTTTTTGCTGCCTGCTCGCAAATAAAGCTTGTCTGCGTGTGTGTTGGAGTGAGAATTAACATTTTTTTTTTATCCGATAAGTCTACGGCCGCTCATCTGTGATTGTTGGCTAATAGTACATCGATTAGTGCATACCTGATCCACGTTACCCGCCAACTACATATTAACGAGGTTTTAATGTAACAGTGCCCGCAACAAATATCAATGTGCTGGACGCTTTTCTGGCTGCATGTTGAAACTTTGTCAAAAAAGTTACGGAGTGCATGCACACCCACTGGGTCTGCAAACATCACCCCTGTGAGCATCGTTTGCGTGGTGCTGCAAACCTCAACAGCACCAGCTAACGAGGAGGTGCAGCGGTTCCCTGCAACGCAGTGGCACATCACCTGCACCATGCCACAATTGAGAACTGTTGTGCAGCGGCATGCTTTTGCACCAAAGAATTGAGGGCTATGGGACAGCACACCATGACTGGTGCGCATGGCGCAGTAAACTGCATAAATCGTACACACCTTATTTAGTACATCAACCACCATGTCTGCAGAATGCCAAAGTGCCAAAGCCATTTCAGTCACAGCTGTGCGCATCACTGAGTGACACTCCACGATAAGGCTATCAAAGCAGTCTGCGCAGTGGGCTTCAGGGAAGATTCTTCAGCAGATATTGAGTGTGCAGCCAATGGCAAACAAACTAAATTAAAGTTTGTTCTTGTTCAGGCACCTTGACCCCTGTTTATCACTGATGGTAGCACAAAGGCAGATGTACTACAATGTTTAGACATCAATTACCATAGACGGTTACCATTTTGACAAGACGGAAAATATCTGATAGTGATGTTCAGGACTCAAAGCACAACAAGGTAAGGACAATGAACGTATATATGATGGCACCTGCACTGTTCTTTTGCGTAAGTCATCATGCCACAGGTTCTTAGTGTCAAGATGTAAAACTTACCAGACCCAGCTTCTCTTGTCAGTCAACAACATACACTATAGAATTAACGTCTAAAGTTATCACTAAAATGAGTGCTAAAGCTCCTTAATGCCTACATTAGGACCAGAATTCACAAGTGGCTGTAATATTAACGTGTAAGCGTTCAGAGGGTTCCTGAAGCGCTGTTGAGCACATGAACATAACTTCCAGCCGGGAAAATACACCTGCAATGGGTGACAATGCCACACTCTTAATGTCGCTCGTTACAAAGCAATACACAACACCCTTTCTCACAAAACCTTATAACACTAGTAAAATTGGTTGGCCAAGTTTCGATTTATCCTATTTGGAAGCAAGCACCTAAAGAGAACATCCTAGTCTTTCATCCATGATTAAATCACCAGTATTAAATGGACCCACCTTAAGGTTTATTTGGCAACAGCACGTGTATGCCCATGCTTGCATCGTTTATCGATTGTCCCGCTCTAGTAGAACGGACGACCACGCAGCCTGATCATGCACTTTGTTTGACGTAGTAGTTCTGCGGAAACCTGCCAAAACTGCGTGCTCCGACTTGCCTTTGCTTCGTGTGTTGTAGACAAATTCGAATTCGCCCTGCCATCTGCTAGCCGCCTGGTTAGCTCAGATGGTAGAGCGGCTGCCCCGGAAAGGCGGTGGTCCCGGGTTCGAGTCCCGGACCAGGACGAATTTTTCTTCAACTCTGAGGCTTTTCTCTAGAGGAACCCGCATGGGTTTCCTTTATATCAATTGCTACGAACGGGTGGATGTCTGGTTTTTCCCCTTTAGTAATGCACTTTGTAATGAAGTTTCTTTCTAGAAAATCACAAATACCGACCGCACACACAACCTCCGTCACATCTGCAAAGAGCACTCAAGCGTTATGCTGCGGAGAAAAGTTACCAGAGAATGGCTGTTGACAGCGCAGCGATATTACTATGGCTATAAAACGAACGCTGTTTCCCGTGCATGCAATGACGCCGCAAAGCACTCATTTAGCGACTCCATTCACTACCGCCCTTAGTCGGCGGACGGCAGACCTGAACCATGCGTCAGGAATGTGCGTTTACATTGCGAAATAAATGATGAATACTCTTTATTTTCTCTAAACAAGTCCGCGCACAAGCGGCACTTGGGTCATCTGCCATTTACACATTCTGCCGTGTAGCAGCACCGTAACTACAGTGCTCTAGAATATGTTTGCTTTACCACTGCTCCCTCTAAACCCAAGGGCTTCAAGGAGGCCAGTGGTGCCTAAATCGACCGCTGGGTAGACGTCTTCACATTCTAATAAAACATGCTCCGTAGTTTCCCTAGCTTTACCACAGCAAGCACATGTTTCTTCTTCCTTCTTATATCTCGCTTTATAGGTGCGTGTTCTAAGGCATCCCGATCTTGCTTCGAAAAGTAATGAACTTCCCTTTGAGTTGTCATAAATGGTTCCTTTCCTGATTTTGTTTTTTCCTCTTATGTAGTTACTCATGGCAGGTTTCTTTTCCATTGCCGCCACCCATGAGATTAATTCAGCCTCTCTGACTTTCCGCTTGACCTTCCTTGTTGCTGTGTTGTCCACCCTACTGGCCGCTTACTTGCTGGTAAGCTTCCTAGTTCTTTTCCTCCACTATGAATCAATGTTTTGCCTGTACAGATACCTGAACACTCTCCCAGCCGATTTACTGTCTTCCATATTCCTCAGCCGTTCTTCATACTCAATTTTACTGCGAGCTTCCCTCACTTCAAAACTAGTCCAGCCCATATCACCCTGCACAGCTTAATTTGTAGTCTTCCCGTGAGCGCCCAATGCAAGGCGACCCACTGACCTTGGGTTCCCGTCGAGTCCTGATTGTACCCCTGATTTATAGCAAACAACCGCATTTCCAAAAGTAAGTCCTGGAACCATTATACTTTTCCACATACCTCGGAGGACCTCGTGCCTATTGTATCCCCATAGCGCTCTGTGCTTCATTATGGCTGCATTTCTCTTCCCCTTTACGGTTATGGTTTTTTTTTCCTGTGTTTCCATACATCCATTGCCTTCGTTTATCCATATACCAAGGTATTTATATTCTGTTACCCGAGGTATTTCTTGGCCCTGTATCTCCACTGTCTGTTAACTGTTTTCATTGAATACCATAACACCTGATTTTCTAACACTAAATTTCAAACCTAAATTGTTGCCTTCCAGTCCACAGATATTAGCCAGACGTTGCAAATCACTTTGCTTGTTAGCTAGCAACACAATGTCGTCCGCATAAAATAAACCTGAGAGTTGCTGCTCTATTACTGTACCCGCCTGTTTGTATGAGAGATTAAACCCGATATTACTTCCTTCTAGCGCCCTCTCCATCCTCACCATGTACATCATAAACAGCAGCGGGGATAAAGGGCACCCCTGCCTCAGTCCCTTGTTGATATGAACTTTCTCCTCGCTCCTCATCCTTTCCCATTCAACGCAAACGGTATTTTCTAGGTAAATCTCTCTCAAAAGCTGCATACAATCGTTACCTAAGCCTTCCCCTTCCAGAATATCCCACAAAATGTTGCGGTCTACGTTATCGTAGGCTCCTGTAATGTCTAAAAAGGCCACATACAACGTTCTGCTTTCTGCTTTTGATATTTCAATACACCGAGTAAGAACAAACAAGTTATCATCCAAACGCCTACCTATTCTGAAGCCGTTCTGAAGCCATTCTGGGCTGTATGAAATGCGGCGCGCCGCGCCGTGGCTGCGCGCTGTGCATAGAATCATCGGAGTGAGTGAGTTAGAACTTTGTTTCGGTCCTGAGGGGAAATCAATCCGGCGGCTCCACCCAGGTCGGGGCCGGTAGACAGAGTCTTTCGGCGACGGCCCGGGCCCTCTGTCTAACAAGGCTCTGTCTTTTAAAACAGGTTCTACAAATAGGTGAAGCTGTACGGAGATATTGTAGGTGAATCAAGAGAATTAGATGCAGTAGTAGCCAAGAGCCGATAGCGCGGTGGTGCTGACGAGCGGCCCCGTTAATGCTTCGCAACGCTGATCGTGCTCTTTTGCAGGTACGGCTCCCATATTTCAACGTTTGTGCATAGTAGTATTATCGCCGCCCATAGGAAAGGCTGAGTAAAGGGAGAGGAGTAAACATTATATCGATCATCGGGGTTATCCAGCAGCCAACCCGAAGCTGTCGGCAAACGTGGCCGAGCGTACTCCAGCTTGAGCCATCTCGGAAGTGTTTTATTAGAGGGGCGGGGCAACAAGAAATTGGAATTTAAAAAAAAACGCTTCACTTAGAGACCGTTCTGTGTACCGCGAACTATATGCGAATGCGATAATGTTAAGTGTGGTATGCATGTCCCTGTTTTAATTGTTGTTCTGATGCATGCATTTTTTTTTCTTCAAAACGAAGGGTCAGTTGCCGCCGATGTATAAACGCTGATGAATGCAAGACAAGACAAAATAACTTTTATAAAATAAAGCACTCCTTTATTGCAGCGCTCCAACTATGCACAGTGTGAAACATATTCTTGAATTTCTCAAAGGAATGCCGTGTTTTCTTGTTTGCACAGTATATTAGTACTTGCCCATCTTAGCATGAAGCTTCTTTTTCCTGCGAGCTTCTCACGACTCATTGATTGCTTTAACATAAAAATGCAGCCTTGTTAAACCATAAAACTTGACAATGCTGGCTGTGAGCGCTTCTGAGTTCTAGCTGCACCCTACACCACATGAAATCTGAGATTTGCCCAGCACCATAACATCTACTGTGCTGTTACTGCACAGCTTTTCCTGACTAAAAAAAAGTTGTGAAAAGGTTTTCCAGCCTCCTCACAGTAAAAAAAAAAAAGCACACGGGACGGGTAGAGCAACCCTCCTTTGTCACAAATTGCAGTAAACACACTGTCCTGGCTTTCCTCATTTGGCGCCTGTAGAAGCAAGTTTTTCCATTCGACACAGTCACTGCGTGCAATGAACTTGCGCGTTACATAACCTGCCATGTAGTGTAATGTCGTGTAATGTAGTGTATTGTGTAGTGTATTGTAGAGCACTGCGTCCCGTTTCTACTAAGTGGCCGCAAATGTGCGCACTATATGCGGCGCCGGGCCCATCATCGCGTGAAAGCATCACCACGCACTCTGACTCCACGCGTTGATTTTCGCCCATTCTTAGGTTGCAGTACACAGTTCCACTGTAATCAAGTATGCGATGGCAGCTCCAGTATTCTGAAGGAACATCCAGCCTAGAAAAATCGTCCGGCACAGACGCTTCGTCAATTTCACAAGGGTCTTGGTCGTTCGCCAACACGCTACTCTCAGTGTCAATGTCCGGACACCTCGATTCCTTGTTAACGTCGGAATCATTACTTTGTGGTCTTTTCGCTTCATTAGGATATGTACTTGTGCTTTTCCCCTTTCTAGGTGGCCTCTGTAGCGGTGTTTTCTTTGACAGACAGCTCGCCGCGTTCGGCAGCAAAGTTGGCACCGCATCAGGTAAGAATTCCGGCTTTCCACGCGGGATGCGGACTTCTTTGCCTACAATTATGTATATAAAGTCCCTCACAATGCATGGTGGCTCAAAATGTAGCTCACACACAGAGCAGGTTTCGTCCAAAACCTTATCTTTTCGATGAAGGTAGCGTTCCCACTGCTTGCGTCGTTTCTCATCCTTTGGCACAGCGAAGAGCGACGGCTGATCGCCTTTCGTCCACTGGTATCCCGTTTTGCAACCGGGAGCAAAACAATGCCGTTGACGCCGACGATTCGGCATGACCGTAGTCTTAACGCCGCGAACTCAGAAAGAGGAAAAATGCACCGCACTAAAAGCAACAAAGAGCTGCAGGCAGCTTGGCGGGACTGCTAGCCGCGCGCGCGTGCGCGCCGAGCCTACAGGATGGATGGATGTTATGAGCGTCCTCTTTGGAACGGGGCGGTGGGTTGCGCCACCAAGCTCTTGCTTCTATACTGCCTAATATCTTACCTAGGTTAAACAATGAAAAAAGAAAAAAAAAGCTCTATGAACTACCACGCCCAAATTTTCTGATCCCCTATTGCGAACTGTGCTTTTGTACGTCTCCGTCTTTTGTCGTTTCCCTACTTTTTTACAGCCCACGCTACAACAGCGCCGCCGCTTACACCCGGGACCTGTCGACACTCGCCGCCTCACCCGCATCGCATGGACGAGTCTCGATCACTGATCTCAGAACACGGTCTGGCCTCCCATCGCTAGAATTTCGGCGTAGACTGCATCGCCTACAAACTTTGTTTAATATCGTTAATAAACAAACAAAAATGGATCCCGACATATACATCAATTTTAATAAAACAAGAGAAACCAGACGCAAGCACAGCAAAACGATTGAGATGCCACCGACTAAAACTACTGCTTATCGCTTCTCGTTTTTTCCTCGAACTATAGCAGAGTGGAATGCTCTACCGCAAGAAGTCGCTTGCATGCCCTCGGTTGAATCATTTGTGTCTGCCGTACAATCTTTGCAATGAAGCGTGTTCATTTTAGAATCACCATTTTCCTATCTATGTAAATTTTGTACATGCTGCATTTCCCGACGCAATAGTCTGTATATTTAAGCATTTCTTTATGGTTCCTTGTAACCCATGTTTTTGTTATTTTGACTTGCAGTGCCGACTTTGTATACACTCACTCCTGCCTGGACTGCCAAGAGGCAGTTGGCAGTATCTAATAAATAAATAAATAAATAAATAAAGAGAAATGCAGCCATAATGAAGCACAGAGCGCTATGGGTATGCAATAGGTACGAGGTCCTCCGAGGTATGTGCAAAGGGGTAATGGTTCCAGGACTTACTTTTGGAAATGCGGTTGTTTGCTTTAAATCAGGGGTACAATCAGGACTCGACGGGAACCAAAGGTCAGTGGGTCGCCTCGCACTGGGCGCTCACGGGAAGACTACAAATGAAGCTGTGCAGGGGGATATGGGCTGGACTAGTTTTGAAGTGAGGGAAGCTCGCAGTAAAATTGAGTATGAAGAACGGCTGAGGAATATGGAAGAAAGTGAATGGGCTGGGAGAGTGTTCAGGTATCTGTACAGGCAAAACATTGATTCACAGTGGAGGAAAAGAACTAGGAAGCTTACCAGCAAGTATGCGGCCTGTGGGGTGGGCAACACAGCAACAAGGAAGGTCAAGCGAAAAGTCAGAGAGGCTGAATTAATCTCATGGGTGGCGGCAATGGAAAAGAAACCTGCCATGAGTAACTACTTAAGAGGAAAAAACGAAATCAGGAAAGAAACCATTTATGATAACTCAAAGGGAAGCTCATTACTTTTCGAAGCGAGATCGGGATGCCTTAGAACACGCACCTATAAAGCGAGATATAAGAAGGAAGAAGCATGTGCTTGATGCGGTAAAGCTAGGGAAACGACGGAGCATATTTTATTAGAATGTGAAGACGTCTACCCAGCGGTCGATTTAGGCACCACTGGCCTCCTTGAAGCCCTTGGGTTCAGCGGGAGCAGTGGTAAAGCAAACAGGTCCGCAATAGACATTAGTAAGAGGCGATTGGAGGATTGGTGGAAGAAAAGTAGGGAAACGACAAAAGACGGAGACATACAAAAGCACAATTCGCAATAGGGGATCAGAAAGTTTGGACGCGGTAGTTCATAGTGTTTTTTTTTTTTTTTTCATTGGTTAACCTAGGTAGGATATTAGGCAGCGTAGTAGCAAGAGCTTGGTGGCGCAACCCACCGCCCCGTTCCAAAGGGGACGCTCATAACATCCATCCATCCATCCGATGCATGGTACGCGGCGCTGGCTTTGAGCATACGCAAGGACGCAGGCCTGCCGTGCACGCAACGCGTCTACCTTTCAGTGATGTTGTTGCAAGCAATGGTTTAGCTTATTAAACGCTAGTCGAACGTGACTACGGCTGACAGAATGCAATTTTAAGCCGTGGTGGTGCAGTGGTTAGGGCGCCCGATTGTTGTGCCCAAGGATGAGGGATGGCATCCCGGCCGCGGCGGCCGCTTTTCGATGGAGGCGAAAAACAAGGCGCCCGTTTGCTGTGCGATGTTAGTACACACCAAAGAACCCCAGGTGGTCGAAATTTCCAGTCTTTCATGCCTCCACTACGGCATCTCTCATAGCCTGAGTCACTTTGGCACGTGGAACCCCACAAACAAAACCATTAAAATCGAGTGGTTGCCTCTGCAATACATCTGCTGCGTAACACATCGGCGTATCTAAAGCGTTATTCGCGAATCCTTTCAGTTTCAGGAATTGAAAGGTCCGAATGAGTCCTGTGTGGTCAAGATAGTGCATGACGACAGTAGGAGACACAGACCAAAAGAATTAGGGTGGAAATATGTTTCGGGTCCCTGCGACTGCATTTTTTAAATAACGTTGTTTATTGCCTCAGGGCATAAAGGAATATGTACAAAGGAAATTAAAAGGGGTATTAAATCACAAAAAAGGTTGGCAGTTCTTTGGCCGGTGTCTTCCACTCCTAAAGTTTCAGTAATATGAAGCGTTAGCTTACTCCAAAAAATGTGAATGGGATTCAGAACAGGTAATACAAAGCATAGCAAAAATGTATTGCACATCGTAGTAATAGCAAAACACTGCACATCATACATTCAGGGTAATTCAAAATACAAGATATCACATTTACACATGTGTCTGTGTAATTTGAAAGAAAAGCATTAAACATTGAACACCCACTAAGAAATGGGGAGGCAAGGATATCACTTTTCACTAAATAAAAAATTAAGACGTTCGACCTTCAAGAAATATGCAACTTAGAGCACCCTCCTAAGTTTAGAACACCCTTCCTGCTGCCTCGACGACACATAGCAGGACGTGCAGCCAGGGGCGAAGCAGTGACGCTGCCTCGTGTTTTTTGCTCTGGAATTCATCAGTTCGGCGAAGTCCGGCACTAACATTAACATGCCAACAGCGAAACACACATTGCCATGAACGAGAGAACACTTTGGCAGCCGCGAAGAAACAGGAATGCTGTTGCGCCGGCCAGACACAGCGGGAAGCCATGGGGAAGCTGCACACGCGCGCAACCGCGTGACTACATCGCCAAGCTGACCGCAGCGCCACCGCGGCCTTTGCGGCAGCGCATGAACGACAGTATCTTTAAAACTGATGGTAGCGCTGAAAGGACGGACACAAGATGAAAAGACGACACGACGACGAGGAAGCTTTCCTCGTCGTCGTGTCGTCTTTTCATCTTGTGTCCGTCCTTTTAGCGCTACCATCAGTTTTAAAGAATGCATCACCAACTAGCCCAGCACCAAGACTGCGGCAACGCGGTGCTCCCCAGACGACCCCACACAAAATCGACTCCTGCAACGCACGGAAGTGACGTCACTAAATGTCAACGTCACATGCACGCGTATTTCCGTTTTTTCGAGGGCGCGTGGTTTGATTGTTTGTTCGCAGGTGACATTCAGTACGCATCCCGTCAGCCGCGCTTGCGGGTCGTGCTTTTCTGCTGCCGCTGGTGCTGGGCCCAAGGCCTGGTTCTGCTGCATTCTCGCAAGCCTTTGACATCATCCTTTTATATGCGCGAAAGCTGCTTTGCAGGGTTATCTTATATTTGCTAGCGTTATATATATATATATTCTAATAAGTATTTTGATGGTATTTTGATTGTGTTAGTCGCGTATTTGCAGATCTTGCTGTCCTTGTTCGCGACCTCTTGCTTTGTTCAACCCTAGCGCAGATTTCCCTGATTCAACGTATATATAGTGCTGACTAGAAGGTAGCCTCCTTTCGTTTGTGAAAAAGCTCAGATTTATTTTCTCGCAGTCTTTTTTTTTTCTTCTAGGTGTCATTTTAGATTGCACTGCTTGCAACATGACACGTGTTTTGGTTGCCGGTGACTCGATGGTGAAATACGCGGACCAGTATTTCCCATCGCGTCGTAGTTTGTCAGTCAGTGTTGCCGCGCATAGAGGAGTAAGGATTGAGCATTTGCTGTCAATGATTGCTGACAAGCTAGCTGGTTTTGATGTTGTCATTGTGCACGTTGGCACTAACAACACTGTTGACAGTGTCAGCGTGTGCATGGACAAGTATTGCCAGCTCGCTCAGGGGATCATTGAGAGAAATCCCATGGTGCATGTAGCTTTTTCTGCCATTCTTCCTCGGGGGCAGAATCAGTACAGCTCATGGGAAGCTCAGTCCTCATGGTTGCATGACCTGAATGGTAACTACAAAAGGATTAACAGTGCCCTGATGCAGTACTGCCACGAGTGCGGCTACACATTCCTGGGTGGTCTCGTGGACAACTGGCCCAGTTGCCTGAGCAGAGATGGTGTCCACCCGAGCCGCTTTGGTAACAAGGTGCTGGCAGACTTCCTGTACCAGGGGGCCTGCACCCTGTCCATCCATCTGGAGAGAAGCCGCATCCAGCAGTCCTACAAGGAGACCTAGGCACCTTCTTCATGGACCAGTTGGACTCGGCAGGACAGCATCCCTGCCATCTCCGAGGCTGACTTTCCCCCGCTTGGTTTGCATATTTTAATTTCTTCGCATGCAGCAAGTGGACCTTCCACAGCACCAGCTCCTGTCTGGAAAGCCAGCACTGCTCCCTTGCAGAGGCACGGCACCAACCAGCCTACCAGAACCCTTCAAGGTGCTGGATTTTCACTTGTTGGCGGTGTCCGTGTCCGTTGCAAGGGAAGCAAGGCTTGGTTCACCTGGGACAGCCTGCCTTCCCCCACTTTCCATGGCACAAGTGTACCAAGTAGGGGAAAAGCCGAGGGGAGGTCTGCTGAGCCAATGATCCCTGGTCGAGGTGCAAGCACCACTTCTGTCTGGAAAACTAGGAGAGCCACACAAAAGCATGAGAGTGCTCCTGTTGTGTGCTCACCTGTGGGGGAAGGAGAGGCCAGTGCTCAAGAAGCAGCTGTGCCAGAGGCTGTCTCCCACTGTGGCGACAGGGAGTGGAAAGTGGTAGTATCGAGAAGGAGGCGGAAGGCTGCAGCACTGCACAAGCAAGAATGGAGCTGTGACCTGGCTGCAGACAGGAAAGGCAAAGTTCTTGCTGTGACAGCTGCCAAGTTCTTGAAGTTCGCTTCACCTTTGAAAGCAGTTGTTAGCCAGAAACAGACATGCATTAACAGTATAAAGTCTGAGTCTGCTCCTTCTGCTGTCTCTGGTAGCAAGCTTGAAGGACAAGCCAGTGCCCCTCATTACGCCATTTGTGATAGTTTTGGCAAGGTGCAGCATGTGGCTAGCAGGCAGAATAAAGACTGCTTGGTAGTTGCTATGGCTGAGTGCAGACCTGTCATAAATGGTGTTCCAAATGAGGTCATTGTCTGCAAATGCTGTAGGTCAGAAACAATGCAAGATGGAGGGCAGATGACGAGCAATCCTGGCACAGAGGCTGGTGACCTTGACAAAGCTGCGTGCATTGCTCCCACGCGAAGTAGGTGTTGTGAGGCTGCTCTGACATCCAGCTGCAGGCCTGCCAGCTCTGATGCCCAGGCTGTTTGTGAAGGAGCTGGTGCTAACACAACCAGAGTTCCTAACACTGTCACTTTATTGCATGGTGGAGGCAGCAAAGTTTATTTAAATGCAACATTTGATAATTTTATTTCTTTCAGGCAAAGCTTTGATGAATGGTGCAGGGAGGGCAAGCACATAGTCACGATAAGTAGGTCTCATAGAAGTCCATTTGCAACAGAATCTAAAGAGTTTGAGTATATTAGGATTTGATATAGCTGTGTTCATGGTCGTGCTATAAAACCAAGAGGCACAGGAAAGCGACCCAAGCAAGCATACAATGGTACTGGTTGTGAAATGGCAGTTTCAGTAAGCCTGTGCAAATCACCTACTCTTCACTACAATATAACCAAGCTGCAAGCTAAGCATAATCACGCCACGAAGTATTATGACTTGTATCCTCAAAGCAGGCTTCTAAACGATGCAGAGAAGGTAGAATTCTTTGATTTTGCCAAATGTAATATTGACCCAAAGTATTTTAAAAGTTTGGTCGAACAGAAAACGGGCAAGAAATTAACTACAAAAGATGTTAACAATTACAAGCAAAGGTTTTCTATTCCTATTCGCAACGAGCAGGCTCACGGAGAAATGGTTTTGGAAAAAATAGACACCTTGTTAGCAAATAATCCAAACTGGGTCATTCACTATGAAAAGAATCAAAGTAATAACCTGCAATTTGTGTTACTTCAGACAACGTACATGCGTGAGATTTTGGAAAAGTACCCAGAGATTTTATTTATTGATGGAACATATAAAGTGAACATTGAAGGCTATATCTTGTACTCTATATTGGTTGAAGATGGTGGAGGTCGTGGGAGACCTGTGTGTTATGCCTTTTTGCAGAATGAAACGACTGAAATTGTGCAGGCTATGTTTGCCAAGTTTGCAGAGTTTAACCCGTTCATTGTATCTGCTTGCAGTGTAGTCATGATAGATAAAGACATGAACGAGCTACGCATTTTGACCAAGATTCTTCCTAATTCTGAAATTTTGTTGTGTACATGGCATGTGCTGCAATGCTTTCAGCAAAAAGTCAATGAGAAAGCTAGACTGCAGCGTGATCAGTGACTCCCTCTGTTAAAAAAATTGTTTATTCCTTCACTGTGCAGGACTACTTAGACAGGCTTGCTGAGCTCGAAGCTATGGCGTCTAAAGATTTTATTTCTTATTACATGCAGAACTGGCACTCCTGTAAAGAAATGTGGGTACATGCATATCGGCAGAAACATCCTACATTTGGTAATAACACGAATAATCGCATTGAGTGTCACAATCAAAAAATTAAAAGTTATCTCACTTCAAGCATGCATTTGGTTCAAGCAATAGAAGCATTAGTAAGTTATATTGAGAAGGATTTCTTATCTCTAAAATTTTCCAAGTTTAAGGAAATGAAGCTGAACTTAAATGTAAATGACGTCAGTGAGCCATTTCAACTAGACTTGGCCCGTAATTGCACTTCTGAGGCCACAAGTAAAGTACTTGAGCAGTGTGAACGGTTTAAAGTAGGTTATTTGGTTACTTCCACTGCTAATTCTTATGTAGTGGCTTCAGCAAGTTATGAGCACAGTGTTTCATTATGCCTGACGTGTTGCATGTGTGCTTTTTATAACCAGTACAGTTTGCCTTGTGCACACATTATAGAAGCTCGCCATTTCGCCCAGCAAGACCTTTTTGACAAAGCATGCATACCAGACAGGTGGTGTAAGGATCATTTCCTGAGTGACAGCTGCATGGTCTCAAGTGCCACACCAGTGGTGACAAGCAGCATTCAGCTGCTGCCATCTGTGAAGCTCGACACTGCTCAAGAAAAGTATTCTTACACCTACAAGAGGCTTTGTGAAATGTCCAAGACTGTGGCTAATGTATTATCTAATTGTGGTGAGAAGGAGCTAATGGAAAAACTTGCATCATGCGAGGCATTCTTCAGAAACTTAACCACCTTTCCTAGTAATCAAATTACAGTTAGCTTACAAGGTACACCAGCTCCATTACCCCAGTTGACTGCTACAAGCAGTTGCAGGCATTCGAATAGTACAAAACTTAATGTACTTTTGGTAAAAGCAAGAAGAGGACGGCCAAAGAAAGTCAAAGCTGTTAAGCGTAAGTTTTTGCCATCGCAAAAGCAAATGGTAAGCCTTGCAATGGTGACAGCAGACATGTTAAATGTCTGCAAACGCTACTCTCTTTCAGATGCCGATTTAAATGCTTTAGTACAGGGCACCTCAATATCAGACAGCGTGATTAACGTAGCACAATACTTGATTCATAAAAAGTTTCCTCACTGGGATGGCTTTCAAGATGTGCTACTTGCCCATCGTTTACTATTTACTAAAGTAGAAAGCCCTTTTATTCAAAGCTTGCATGTCCGAAATCCCGATCACTGGCATACGGTAACCAATGTTGACGCTGATGAAAACACAGTCTTTGTATATGACTCAATTGACCAAGGTACTCCTTCTGATGCCATCAGGCAAATCTGTCACATGCTAAAATTGCAGTCACCAACGCTGACCATTTGCACTAAAGGGGCACAAAACCAGTGCAACACGCTTGACTGTGGCTTGTTTGCAATTGCAAATATGTATTATTTAGCATCAGATTGGAGACCAGAAAATTTAAACCTTAGTCAGAGTATGCTGCGCAGACATTTGCTGAAATGCATACAAAAAGGCAACATGGAAGATTTTCCACTCACAAGCTCCCCCACTACTCGTGTGCGGCCAAAAGATTGTATTTATGAGTTGCATTGTGTATGCAGGCAACCGCTGTATGGCAGAAAAGTACTGGACATTTCTTGTGCATACTGTTCAAAAACCTTTCACAGGGAATGCCTTCGCCTTTTACCAGATAATATGGATAAAAAAATAATTGTGTGCTCTAACTCATGTTTGGCTAGTGCCAAGGAAACATCCACACTTGTAGTACGTAGCATTTTTCTCGTTGTACAGCTTTAGCCAAACCTGACTATAACAAACCAGCATAAAGTGAATTATCCTGTATATTGCACACACAAAACTTCCTGACTGATACTCCTGCAAAACACTCACTTGTAACAGAGGCCTTTTTTTTCGTACTTTTTTTTAAATACTGCCTAAATGTTAGAATACTCGGAAACATACCAGCAGTGTACTTCAAGCAAGCTCCTATCGAGTCTCTATTTTGAGTGACTGGCAAGCTGTTTAAGGCTAAAGATTGCTGTCTACTATGCATGGTTTTGTTTACAAAAATGCAGGTAACTCTGACTTAATTTTTCCACTGAGGACAACAAATTCATGTAGGACAAACACAATACAAAAGTTTGTTTCCTTTCGTTATAGGTGCATTTGGATTTGAAGAATTACCTGATATAATGAACCTATTTTTAGTGCATAGGCCACTTATTATCGGGTTTCAGTGTATCTACAAGCTACCAGTAAACACTGACACAAACCGGTGATGTGAAACTTTTATTGTTCCAGAGCCCCGTTAGCAATATGCCTGTATACTTCGATGCTGCTAAGAGGTTTATTTAATTATCAATGCATTAACTTAGATCCATTAGCAGCTGTGCAACTGCTTTATGGTTACCTGCGGCATCGGGATTGCTTAGGCCCAACCACAAGGAACAAGTTTACAACATATTTTTGGCCGGCTATTTGATTTGACGTGAGCACAATTCAGCATCTAGAGCATCAACCCCAGCATCTCATCATTCTTGACGATGGCAGCTGGCGTCAACAATCCGTCAGGAACGTGTTTCTTGTGGTTGAAACTTTAATGTGGGCAGGTTCACTTTGTATTATTCAATTTGAAAACCTGATCAATCTGCTTCTAAGTAGTAGCAAGTATTTTGGATATTCAACTGTGTTACAAAATTTGCTTGCCATCGGTCTGGTACTGCTTTAGCAACCGAAATCTGTACTGACATTGCCCCATTACCTTCCCGTTGCCGCAAGTCTCTCGGCGGAGCCTGACCGCTACAGAGCGCGTTCTCGGGTGGCGGATAGAGAAAACTCTTGTCATGAAGCTGCGCTAAGCAGCTACATGCAAGACAGGCACTTGTGCCCGCGGACCAACAGGCTAAGAAAATCCTCAACAGCAGCACTCGGGTTGTCACAGTGACATGTTCATCTCGGAGTGCAAGTTGCAGATTCTTTTTAATCCTTTGTACTTCACCTGCGTTTTTTCCCTCTTGTACAGGTCCACTGATGTACCAGCTGCATGCATTAACACTACCATCAAGTCATCAGGAGCGTCTGTACCTCTATCTAAATATTACACTATTGTCTAAGGTGGAAAATGAGACTTGTATATTTTGCTGTAATGGTTCTGCCAATAAAAGATTGATTATACATATTTCTTTTCTTGCAAAGCTGGCATTGTGTATGTAACAGGCCAGTGCAGCATATAAGCTATAACTTTTTTTTGCAGATGCATAACACTCACCTGCTATGAAACCAACTTGCACTGCATAGTTAATATGAAACACAGAAGATGATTGTGCACCATCTTGAGTGCCTTCACATTCTTATTTAGTAATATTTTGCATCAGCTATGCAGCACAACTTGGCTTCCATGTTGAAGAACAAACTAGCCTACACACGTTTCCTTTTGCACTAACTACGTTAAGTATGTGCCAATTAATTCCTAGGCGAGTCTTTTTAAATACTCCTCCTTGATCAGGTGCTTGTCACTGTCAAAATTGAGGCAAGGTATAGCTTTGTCTACAATTTTTATTGGTTATGAACACAAATGAACAGAGACAGCATTTAAAAAATTCATGCTAAAGGGCAGCACTCTATAACAACCCAACACTCAAGTCCAGATTACACTGTTTTGCAATAAACTTGAAAAACACAACACACATTTACTGTTCGGTTGTCTTTCACTGTTGCATGGGTGATCAAGTATTGGGCCCCTGTACCTAAAGAATTGTAACACAATTCAGTCATCCAAATTACATTTTTGCGTGCACTATGCATACATTTTTTTTTCTAGAACACTTTCTGGGTATCCCATAGACATTTCGCTGCAAGACATGTGCATATTACATGGATGTTCAGTGAACGTCTAGAAAAGGGCATTTTGAATGTTACCTGAAAACAGCCTCAATATTAATTCAAAGTTATTCTTAGTTTGTTTGACTGAAAGAATACAGCACATTTTTATGGTGTACGACAGTGTAGCCCATCTAAATGTTACTTTAATGTAGCAGAGAAATCTGCGCTGATTAAAAGAGCTGTATAAAGGGAACCTGCTTCACTACATGAAATGGGTATGAAAAGGTGACATATCTGAGGGATAAAAATAATTTCAAGTTCACAATTGGTATAACTTGGTGTAGAGCACTCACCTAAATAAACCTTCCCATTCTGTGTTCACATACTGACTTCCACTACACTATAACACTGTTGAGCATGCAACAATTTTCAATTAAATAAGTAGCAAAGTGAAAGCTCATTTGTATTAAACATCTAGAGGAAAAGCTACAAAAAAATGTGGTGTGGAGAAAACACGTAAACATGCACAACTCAAGCATTTCGTGATTAAGCGACTAGAAATTTATGGCTTTTTATTATTTCACTGCAGGCTAAGCTAACCAATAAAAACTAAGACTTACACAGCATGCTTTGCCACATTGAAATTCATATCACCCTGTTGTTTGGATACTTCAGGTCACGTGTAGCTGTTCTAGGTACTCTAAGGCTTCCACCATAAAGTGAACCCGTATGGCTTAAAGTGCCTTTTCTCTGCACCAAGACAGAAATGTAAATAATCATGTGAAAGTTACTACACACTTCTTTCCTCGGCATTTCAGAGTTGGTAGAGCACACTTAACATACACGTAGCGCAAAAATTTATTCGTTGACTGCCCCACTAAACATCCTACCATGCTGCGGTGAAACTATGCACTTGACCCACCCCCTTTCCCCCGTGCCTAACCCCATAGGTCATGTGCAGAGTGTCACAGAATTCTGTTTCGAGGATTCTTTGCATGCGCTAATGTTTCTCCAGCCATTGAGCATAAGTAAATTAAAAAAAACTAGACTAAAACATAGCACTGCTAACTGTCTAAGTATGCAATAGGTTGTGATGATTGTGACATTTCTATGCAAGTGTAATCTTGCACATACTCATTTATCTAAGTGACCTTCCTATAACTTGTACCTCCCACAAACTTGTGATTTCATGCACACAGTGACACAATCGTACACAATCAACCCACCTCCAAAGTGGGTGAAGTACATCCATAAGGCTATAAAGGAGTGTGTGACTGATGGTGGGATTGAATCCTTCTTCTAGCAAATGGCCCAATGTTCTAACCATCATCATCATCATCAGCCTGGTTACGCCCACTGCAGGGCAAAGGCTTCTCCCATACTCCCCAACAACCCCGGTCATGTACTAATTGTGGCCATGTCGTCCCTGCAAACTTCTTAATCTCATCCGCCCACCTAACTTTCTGCCGCCCCCTGCTACGCTTCCCTTCCCTTGGAATCCATTCCATAGCCCTTAGTGACCATCGGTTATCTTCCCTCCTCATTACGTGTCCTGCCCATGCCCATTTCTTTTTCTTGATTTCAACTAAGATGTCATTAACTCGCGTTTGTTCCCTCACCCAATCTGCTCATTTCTTATCCCTTAACGTTACACCCATCATTCTTCTTTCCATAGCTCGTTGCGTCGTTCTCAATTTGAGTAGAACCCTTTTCGTAAGCCTCCAGATTTCTGCCCCGTAGGTGAGTACCGGTAAGACACAGCTATTATACACTTTTCTCTTGATGGATAATGGCAACCTGCTGTTCATGATCTGAGAATGCCTGCCAAACGCACCTTAGCCCATTCTTATTCTTCTGATTATTTCCGTCTCATGATCCGGATCCGCCGTCACTACCTGCCCTAAGTAGATGTATTCCCTTACCACTTCCAGTGCCTTGCTACCTATTGTAAATTGCTGTTCTCTTCCGAGACAAACATTATTTTAGTTTTCTGCAGATTAATTTTTAGACCTACTCTTCTGCTTTGCCTCTCCAGGTCAGTGAGCATGCATTGCAATTGGTCCCCTGAGTTACTAAGCAAGGCAATATCATCAGCGAATCGCAAGTTACTGAGGTATTCCCCATTAACCTTTATCCCCAATTCTTCCCAATCCAGATCTCTGAATACCTCCTGTAAACACGCTGTGAATAGCATTGGAGAGATCGTATCTCCCTGCCTGACGCCTTTCTTTATTGGGATTTTGTTGCTTTCTTTATGGAGGACTACGGTGGCTGTGGAGCCGCTATAGATATCTTTCAGTATTTTCACATACGGCTCGTCTACACCCTGATTCCGTAATGCCTCCATGACTGCTGAGGTTTCGACAGAATCAAACGCTTTCTCGTAATCAATGAAAGCTCTATATAAGGGTTGGTCATATTCCGCACATTCCTCTATCACCTGATTGATAGTGTGAATATGGTCTATTGTTGAGTAGCCTTTACGGAATCCTGCCTAGTCCTTTGGTTGACAGAAGTCTAAGGTGTTTCTGATTCTATTTGCGATTACCTTAGTAAATAGTTTGTAGGCAACTGACAGTAAGCTGATCGGTCTATAATTTTTCAAGTCTTTGGCGTCCCCTTTCTTATGGATTAGGATTATGTTAGCATTCTTACAAGATTCCGGTACGCTCGAGGTGATGAGGCATTGCGTATACAGAGTGGCCAGTTTCTCTAGAACAATCTGCCCACCATCCTTCAACAAATCTGCTGTTACCTGATCCTCCCCAGCTGCCTTCCCCCTTTGCATATCTGCCAAGGCTTTCTTTACTTCTTCCGGCGTTACCTGTGGGATTTCGAATTCCTGTAGACTATTTTCTCTTCCATTATCGTCGTAGGTGCCACTGGTACTGTATAAATCTCTATAGAACCCGTCAGCCACTTGTACTATCTCATGCATATTAGTGATGATATTGCCGGCTTTGTCTCTTAACGCATACATCTGATTCTTGCCAATTCCTAGTTTCTTCTTCACTGCTTTTAGGCTTCCTCCGTTCCTGAGAGCATGTTCAATTCTATCCATATTTTACTTCCTGTGTTCTAACCGTTAACACATCCTTGCACATACACTTCTCTTGTGCCAAAGTCACTCTTTGAAACATCTGGTGCGTGCAAAACATGCCAGTTTCTCGCATTCTTCCCTCTTGACAGCTGGTACTTTGAGATGATGTGTTAGACTGCACTGCCTTTGGGATCAGGCTACATTTTCTGCTAGATCCTTCAAAGCGGTTGAAGTTCACCTACAATGATATCACATTCAAAGTAATAAACTAACATTGTCCCAGTAAAATCCGATTAGTGGGTCCTTGCAGCTGTTTATATTATGCATTAATGTGTCATGCTCTTAATGTGTCAAGCACCTAGAACTGACACCACTATGTTTTTTAAGCCCAACCTTTCACCTGTCTGCCAATCATGCATGTCGGCATTATGAGCAGAGAAGAAATCATGCTCACTCGACTGGCACACCCAGCTTAGCCGGCTCAAGCTTAGTGGAGCAAGGTCTTGTTAATTCATCAATGTATTAAAAACTCCTTCATCAAAATGTGTTCACACTAAATCAGGTGTCACACCTGAAGTGGTCTGCGCTGGACGCATGAAAGAAGACTAAGGAATGGGCTAGGGGAGAAGTGAGAAGGAAGTTGGAATAAATGGCGGACGACACCCGTCTCACTTAGATTATGTCATTTCTGTTGCCGTTCTAGTTAGGAACGCTACATTTTGGCGCAGCCGACAGTTTTCGAAGACCAGCCATGCGGGTGATGTTTTTCGTCGACCAGGCGTCAAAGGAGTCTGTTGTGTTCACCCGATACCAAGTGCACGGTGAGCCAGCGACGGACCGTCCTCTTGAAGTTAGTTCTACCGCGCTGATCAACGTGGTGCTGCAACAAGCTGCAATCAGCCGCCAAGCCCTCGTGCAAACAGGATCGGTGACAGTGAATCTACAACTGCGGACACTGAGAGAACTCGTTCTGGAACCCATACGACGTGGCACCCTCAAAAAGGAAACGCCTGCCGGGAAGGTGAGCCTAGACTTGAGTGTTATGGAACTGCAAAGGAACATTATACAACAGATCGAAATAATGAGAACTTTCCTCCAAGCGCTTAGTCGAGAGCAGTCAGCACGAAGCATTGTTGAACCAGATGGTTTTGAAGGAAACTTGCAAAATGCTCACTACTGGCTGTGGTTTTTCGAGTACGCCTGTGACAAGAATATGTGGCACTCCAACGATACAAAGATTTTGAATATGGGCCGCTATTTGGGCGGTATAGCCAGAAGATGGTATGACGTGCAACTCATTGATCATGGAACAACATGTTGGGAACAGTGGAAAAGCAGCTTTTTAGGGGCTTTCGAAGGCAATGCAGTAGAAAGCTGGGATGCGGCACTACGGTTCAGTTATACAAGTGGCTCTCTGCTTGAGTACTGTCTTGAGAAAGGGTCGCCTATTATATTCTGCAGAACCGAAGCTGTCGTCTCCTGCTGTTGTAGCTTTGATAACGCAAGGGTTCTGTATCGAGATCCGTAGTCATGTGCAGCTCAAAGGTCCAAGAACGTTTGATGACCTTCTGAACTTTCTACAGACCTCAGTGCCAAGAATTAAATCGAGAAGACAGCCAGATGGTAGAACAGAGCAACTTGATTCTCGTGAGCTGAGTGAGCATCTAGAGTCGTTGCCGTCAAGTGAATGTGAACACAGCTTCATAAACAAATCTCTGGGAAGCGTAAATCATGACTGTGAGGATGGTGAAGAACCAATTACCGCAGTTCACGGCAACCTACTTCCACATAATCTGTCTACCGTGCATCACAAGCCCCAGAAAAAGAGCTTCAGTGAGACAGTGTATTTGGTGTCGTCAAGCTTATTGTACACCCCCATTAAGGTAGATGGCATTGAAGTGAAGGGTCTCATTGACAGTGGAGCTTCGGTATCTATTATCAACAAGACTCGAGTGGATGCCAGTCGTCTGCACGCTGGTAGAACGTTGCGTGTCCAAGCCTACGATGGGTCAGTGACCATGCATAGCGAATGGGTAACCCTGGCTATTGAATTTCGAGGAAATGCTATTACCAGTGACGTATTCGCAATTCCCAATGTCACCTATGATTTTCTTTTGTCCCGTCCAGACATGAAAAAACTTAAGATGAACCTCTATTGGGATGACGAGGTAATGGCCGAAGACATGATAAGAACAGAAGATTCTGGTGAAGAACCTAGTGTATCAAGGCTAATTTTTCACCAGGAAGACATCAAGACTAAGTACCCAGAGCTTATATGCATGGGAAGCTACCTTCCAGCAATGAAATCCCATGTCGTTCCTTTCGAGCTCGCAGATAAAACAGAGGTTCGTAGAACGCCCTATAATATGTCCAGAGATAAAAAGGTGTGGCTGAAGAAGGAGTTGCAAGAAATGTTAGACGCAGGTATCATCCGGCCTTCTGTATCCCCATTTGCTTCTCCTATAACTATTGCACCTAAAGAAGACGGGACATTCCGCCTCTGCACAGACTACCGAGCCCTCAATCGTCAAACAGAATTGATACCTTATCCAATGCCGAGAATCGACGACATCATTGACGAAACCGGTGGTTGCCATTGTTTTTCACGAATAGATCTCTGCAAGGGCTTTTGGCAGATTCCACTAAGTGAAGAAACGAAGAAGTACACCGCGTTCATAACCCCATTTGACTTGTTTGAGTACAACCGCCTACCGTTTGGTTGGAAAAACTCCCCTGCGTGGTTTCAGAAGATTATGACGGACATTCTGAAACCTTACCTGGGCACATTTTGCAATGTGTACATCGACGACATCATCATCTACTCAAAGACAAAGGACGAACACCGTAGTCATCTTTCAAAAGTTCTTCATACCCTCAGTCTTGCCCAACTCAAAGTCAACTTCAAGAAAAGTGCGTTCTTTCAAGATACCGTAGTATTTCTTGGCAAGGTGTTTGATGGACAGACTAAAAGCACCAAGCAAGAATCGGTAGAGAGAATCTCCAAGCTGGTAAAGCCTTATGATGTGCACTCCCTGCACGTTTTTCTTGGCCTTGCAGGACACTTTCGGGCGTTTATCAAAGACTACGCACTGAGAACAAGGTGCCTCACACGTTTAACTCAGAAAGACGTGCCTTTTCATTGGGACGAGAAGTGCGAAGCTGTCTATCGTGAGCTTGTAAAACTAATATCGTCGGACCCCATCTTGCGAATACTGGATTTTTCTTTGCCTTTCCTGCTGAACACGAACGCATCACATTATGCTACCGGTGCAGTTCTATACCAGAAGCCATCCAAACAAGCTGATCAAACCAAACACTACGTCGTGGGGTACTACAGCTATACCCTGAAACCCGCCGAAATCAATTACTGTACCACAGAAAAGGAAGCTCTGGCCGTCTTAAAAGCTGTGCAGTACTTTCGTACTTACCTGGAAGGTGCCAAATTCATACTTTTCACGGACCATCAAGCACTGACTCAACTTCTGAGCATGGCCCAGCCAAGAGGCCTAATTGCTAGATGGGTGAACTATCTGCAACAATTTGATTTCGTAATTTCGCACCGTCCTGGCCCACTCCTCACTGACGCTGATGCACTATCAAGATTACTTGTACAGGAATCAAGCAATAATCCAGAGACAATCAATCATATTAAGCTATGGGAAGGTACAGAAGAGCTCCAGTTTATCAATGGAAGGTATCACGTACCACCAACTATGATTCCAAGGATTCTTCATCTATACCACGACACCCCTGAATCGGGTGGACATGATGGCTTCGGGCGCACTTATAAGAAATTGCTCATGAGATTCACATGGCCGGGCATGAAAAACGACATCAGCCATTACATCCGCACATGCCACCTCTGCCAGGTGAACAAAGCTAAATTCAAGCAATCGACAGACGTTATGACAAACCCTGAATATTCAAGCGTCCTGTTCGAAGTAATTCATTTGGACTTTGCGGAGCTCAAAAAGAAGGGGGAAGGAGTCAAGCGAACGCAAGCTTTCTTGCTCTCCATAGATGAGTGCACAAGACGATTGCGGCTAAAGCTGGCAAAGAAGACGCAAACAGCGTAATAAACCTCCTCAAAGCTGAATGTTTTAAACACACAAAGACGCTCGTCTGCGACAACGGGCCGGCTTTCCGGAGTGCCAAATTATTAAAGTGGGCACAGGAGCACAGCATAATGATAAAGTATTCTTCTCCATACCACCCGGCAGCAAACGGCCTAGCGGAACGTGCCATACGAGACATCAAACAGTATCTGAAGATGTATTCAGACTTTGCCGGTGGCTGGAAGTGCTGTCTCGAGGCCGCTGTGAAACATCATAACAGATCATACACCATGGGTTTAGGCTGCAGCCCTCATTTTGTAACTTCGGGTACAGTGCCCATACTTCCTGCAGATCGTGAGCTAGGTCTCCTTGAGAACCTCGAACTTGCGGAAGTAAGGAAAACTGTCAAAGAACAGGAGGTCTACAAGCGCCGCATGAGGCGAAACTTTGATAAAAGGCACAGTAGCAAGGTACCGGACATACAGCCTGCAGAATATGTCCTTTTAAGGAAAGGAGCTGTGCCCTCAAATTCAAAATTTTGCGGACCATTTCAAGTTATTAAGACTGCATGCCAGCATGGAATATTGAAGAATGTCTGGTACGCCGGAGCCTCGGGCCAAACGGAGTGCACCGCTGTTGGAAACGTATTCAAGTATTACCCCAGGAGGTGTAATTAAAAGAAATCCGGAAGAGTGAAGCGGTCTGCGCTGGACGCATGAAAGAAGACGAAGGAATGGGCTAGGGGAGAAGTGAGAAGGAAGAAGTTGGAATAAATGGCGGACGACACCCGTCTCACTTAGATTATGTCATTTTTGTTGCCGTTCTAGTTAGAAACGCTACAACACTTTCAGAACGGATGGCAGGGTGCGAAGTGGAAGAATGGTAGTAGAACAGTCACGATACCACTTTGCTTGAGCAAAGTTTCAGTAGAGCTAAAACCGAGTTCAAGCATGCCTAGTGCATCAATTAATGCAGCTTTCACTGGGAAAGACATGACAGGGTGCTGAGTGCAAGCAGAACAGAGAAATGAGTTGCTGCATCATGCTGTATGAAATGGTGCCACTGTGGGCAGGAGGAAGTGGCTTGATACAGAAGAAAACGGTTCAACGAAGGATTACTCGGTTGCATGGCGATGGAGCAAAAACAGCGGCCGAGTGCACCCGCGTCTAGGGCAAGCTGCCTCGGTGTTCTCCGGTTACGGATACTAGAACTGAACACGTTGCACCATCTGGGGTGACATGCCCCATACTATGAAAGAACTCAGTCATCAGCAAGAGCATGGAGTTTCCTACTAAACTAAGTACAGGGACTTCCCTTGCACCACACATCGGCACACATTTCAGTGCGAACACCCAACGCGCGTAAATTCGATGTTAGTTTGCAGTGGCGGCGCTGTGGACTCATTGTTTAGGAGCAGCAATAACTATTCGTTACTACATAATAAGTGCAAATTTTCTCGGACGCAGTACCAAATCCCGCACTAGAAATGATGTTTGCAAAACGCGCTACTTGTCCATCCAGACGCGGAACAGTTATAGCAAGCCGAAAGCAG
The DNA here is from genome assembly GCF_023375885.2 of Dermacentor andersoni. Classification (NCBI taxonomy): domain Eukaryota; kingdom Metazoa; phylum Arthropoda; class Arachnida; order Ixodida; family Ixodidae; genus Dermacentor; species Dermacentor andersoni. The sequence continues at coordinate 104,219,297 of NC_092822.1, read as the reverse complement.
ACGCACTTGTTTAGATACAAATATTGTAAAACTCGTAACCGCATCGTAAAACTCACCGTCAGACTCATCATTGTTCAAAAGCGTTAAGAAGCGACTGCCACGCTTCAAATTTAAACAACGCGCATAAGAGACGCGAACTCACGAACACTACGATTCGCTAGGACATAAGAGGATTGGATTGACTTGCAATGCTTGCCCGGATCTCTTTCGTACCTGAACAATGTGGGTGTTACCGCTGGTTTCAGCATTTCATTTGTTTATTATTACGCGCCGGTTCTGCTAGAAGCGGTGTCAAGCGAAAGTTCTGCGACATCGCTACCCGCTTTGCATATCCAATGCTCGGTCAGCTACGTGCGATGCACAGCGCCAATGCGTATAATACATTACGTTCCCTCTAGGTCAGTCATTGTTTACGGCTTTTCAACGCACATGCCTGCTAAACGCTTTTCCTGTGAGAGAATCACACTCAAGTCTTATGTGAAGCGTAAACTCGAACGTACAGGCTCAATTTACAGAAGCATAATAAAACATTCGAAAAATCGCCGGCTATGGCTGATGACTGCTGCTGCACGCTTCACAGCAAGATTACCATTCATTCCGTAAAGAGCACTTATTCATTCATCAAAAGAAACCAGCACAGCCTTATCATTGATCTAAAAAATAGCCTATGCCTGTGAAGCTGCGAGCTCAGTATGAAGTTTCATTGCCTCTCCACACATAATTAAACGCTTTAGTGCATGAAATTCTATCAGACCATGCGATGTTATTAGAATTTATGAAGCTTCACAGCCCTACACAGGCGTTGAGGTAAAGCCCTCGACAGACGCAAACAAATCGTGGAATCGAACGAATGACTCCACAGTGCGCTTGTGCTTAATGTGAATGTAACTATTTGCTGCCGCTCCGCTCAAGATTAAGTCTCAAAGCGTGAAATTCGGTCATATCGTGCGACATAACAAACTTGTCGAACTTCACCGCACTGCCCAAGCGTTGAGGTAAAGCCCTCGGCAGACGCAAACATATCGTGGAATCGAACGAGTGACTCCACAGTGCGCTTGTGCTTAAGGTGAATGTAACCTATTGCTGCCCCTGCGCTCAAGATGCCGTCTCAAAGCGTGAAATTCGGTCATATCGTGCGACATAATAACAAACTTGTCAAACTTCACCGCACTGCCCAAGCGTTGAGGTAAAGCCCTCGGCAGACACAAACATATCGTGGAATCGAACGAGTGACTCCACAGTGCGCTTGTGCTTAAGGTGAATGTAACCATTTGCTGCCCCTCCGCTCAAGATGCCGTCTCAAAGCGTGAAGTTCGGTCATATCGTGCGACATAATAACAAACTTGTCGAACTTCACCGCAGTGCCAAGCGTTGCGGTAAAACCCACGGCAGAAGTAGGGCTGCATGAAATGCCATGAAAGCACAGGCGGCGCTTTTGCGCGTGATGTGAAGTGAAAACATTTTGTGCCACTCTGCACAAGTTTGCATCTCAATGTGTCTTTTTCAGGCAGACCAGGTGATGTCGTTACAACTCCGTCAAGCTTAACAAGACTACACAAGCATTGCCATAAATCTTGCAGCAGAAGTAGCTAAGGTATTAGTAAACTTAATTAATACATGGGCAACGCTGAGCGCCGACGGTAAATGCAAACATTATTTCTGTCATTGCACGCATGTCTGTGCATAGCTGCTTGAAACGAAGGAAGTGCTGTGCAGTGCAATATTAGTTATATCAACATTTATGCACGTCACTGCAAAACTTAAGGATTCTACGGCTTGTATGCTTAGTCAAAATACAAAAATAGTGAATCAATAGGAAGTGTTTTTATTCATAAGATGAACGAAAACATTCCATGCCTTTTTGCACACAAATCACAGCATGCATAAAAAAAACTGAAAATCTCAAGGAACTCCTAGTAGATATGTGCAACTTTCAGATAATAGCATGTATGCCAAGATAGCATCAGCTGTCAAAATTAAGCATCTTTCAACTCCTCACAGTCTGTCACTCCCTTTGTGCAAAGCACTGTGAGCTCTCTCTGCTGCAGCCTTCTTGGCACAGCGCTCCAATGTCACTTCGTCAGAGCCACTGAGGAGAAAAAAATAAGACAAAACCAATTTTATACCTGAGCTGGCTGCCAGCCATCACTACCACCTAGGGGCCCTCAACGCTTGACATGATGTCAAGCAAGCTTCACTTTTCAGCTGTCCCCTGCCTCCAAGCAATCTTTTTGCACCTTTCTTGCTTATAATATAAGCGGCGAAGTTATGCACACAGTACGTAAGCCACAACATTCAGCAATTATAAGTGACATTATTCTCATGCACTTAAACCTAAGCATTTTATTGTTGCAGCTTTAATATTGAATAGGCATGCTTGGATAGTGAAATTTGCTGATTGAATCGATAGCAATATTCAGGAAAAATTACCTCTGAATATCGAATCAAATATTGAATATTCCCAATTTCTAAAATAACGAAATGAAAAATGCCGTAGAGTCTGTTAAGGAAAAAAAGACTTGCTGGCCTTTTTGGATGCGTATAGTGCCATTAACAACTAGATGTCAAGTCAACTAGGAAGCTTGTAAATGAGAAGCAAAGGAAAGCACAATCATATCTGGTGCACAATGACCATGACACAAATAAAAGAAAATGAGCAGCATGTCCCAGACACATGTAGTAGAGTATAGTAGAGTATACAGCTCAGTGAAGGAGTTAAGGGCAATACTGCAGCCCTGCATATCATTTTGAAGGAATCCAAGCATATGGAGAGATTGACCAAACATAAATTGCTTTGTCTAATTAGACAGAGCAAATGCAAAGTCTTCCTAAGGCACGACATGCTTGCTCAACTATAGCATGTAAATGACCTCCTCCATATCTTTGTTTAGAAACTGGATCATCTGTGCAACAATCACAGTTGTCCTGCACTATAACCATTCAACGATTCTTCATTTATATCAGTCTTCCTCCTTGTAGACTGCAAGAAGTGTTGTTGTCTTTTACAGTATTCGAACAAAACAAATGTACTATTCGACAACTTCAAATAGTGAATTCTCGAATCGAATACGGATTGAATAGCAAAGACTATTTGATTCATATTCAAAATTTTGAATATTTGCACACTCCTATTATGAAATTGCAAGATTGGCTTGTAATCGCAATATATGTGGCAAATTTTCTATTAAAAAAATGTGGGTTAGCCCCCGCATGCATCTCATTTCACAGCCAATGAACCATCACTTAATTTCCTTGCATTGCTGCTGTTCACTCTGTCTTTTATACATTGCCACGTTTGCACTGATAATAGTTGCTACTGGACATATCAATTTTATCTGCAGCATGATGTATAATGTCCTATATATTAACAAGGAATAGATGATACTAGAAATTATCAGTTATCATATATAATATACAAGACAGTTAACTGATAATCTATAAGAGTACCAAAATTGGTGCTAGAGGAAAGGAGGGCAGCAATGTGCAGCAGAGGATTGGGAGGTGTAATTCGAGATAGCATAACTGCACTGTCCTAGAATGGAGTCAGCTAATTCAAAGCAAGGATATGACTGAAGCTTTCAATGCTGAAGCAGACATAAATTGGTTAATGAAGTTAATGATGGCCATGTATGCACCTTGAAAAACATGGGAGCTTGAATATAAAAATTAAGTGTACCCAGCAGCACAGATTGGATTCAGATTGTACTTAGGCAAAGAGGATAGCCTGTCTCTCCTGCCAGATGGTATCCTGCTTGTCTCCCCTCACAGCCACTAGTTGTGGACGGTGGTGGCAACTGATACAACCAATGCATGCAATAATGCAGAACATAATTTAGGTAATTTTTGAAACATGGAAGACTTTTGTCTACCAAAGCAGGTAACAAAAGTGGTACTCATATTTTTGAGTCTGAGAAGAATTAGTGTGCATGTAAATTGTTTTCATATTGGGTCCTAGCTGTGCTTCAAACCACAGTGTGCCACATGGCTCTGTTCTGGCCCCCTTGCTGTTCATCATTCGTCCTGCATGGAGGCTTCAAGACATCACAAGCATTGAGTTCTTTATTTATGCTGATGACATGACGATTTGATCAACGTATGGGAATCTTGATATGCAATTTAACAGCTGCAAAATGCTCTTGACATACTCACTGAATATGCAGAGACTGCTGGTCCCCAACTATATATAAGAAAGTCCTGCTGCATTCATGTTACTAACAATTAAGACAAGGAGAAGTAAGGTCAGTCTTCAAAACTGACTTTGAGGTAGGAATCAACCCATCAGTCATGCTAACAATTCATGAGCTACCTCTCCTTAGCCTTAAACGAGAAGAAAGAGGGTTAACCGAGGGACCCGATATTTATTAGTCATATAATGAGAAGCCAACAAACACTGACACCAAGTACAACATAGGGGAAATTGCATCTGCGTAATAAATGAAATAAAGTAATGATAAATTCATGGAAATCAAAGTGGATGAAAAAACAACTTGCCGCAGGTGGGAACCGAACCCACAACCTTCGCATGTCGCGTGCGATGCTCTACCAATACTCTCCTTAGCCTTGGAATTCATCTTTTTGGTTCAGGCTTGAACTAGCCTAGGCCAGTCTGGAAGTCATCGACCTTGACTTTGGACTTAGTATACGGAATTCAACCAAGTGCTGGTAGAGCTCCCACTAAGGTGACACAGCAAATTGCAAGTTTTTTTAAATTTCACCATGTATCACCTATCAAGCACAGTTTCGTTGACCGAGTGCTCAGCGGTGGGCTATACTAGATTTCACCATCTGAGAAGTGAGGGCAATAATGGTACTGAATCAAGTCTTATCTCAATCCAAATGCGTAAATTGCATGCCCAGCTTAGCACAATTATGGAACTTGTCATTCTGTGCAAGCATGTAAGACAGCTACGATAACTGATCTCTCTATTAGTTGCAGCTCTCTCTTCTCATTTATACAGAGATCCTCCCATGATAATGACATTTTCTGACCTCCTGCTGTATGGCACTGTACTTATGTTAGCACTAATACAAGAATAATGTTTAGGAGAAGTAATTATGCAGCTATTTCATACGTGAGATATCAGGATGCCTAGAGGGCACTGTGCAATTTACCCAGGCTATGATTTTCAGGGCAACATAGGATGGATCGCCGTCATCACCCCATTTACAGCATTAAAAATTATTTTTCTTTTATATGCACACACCTGTCCATTTGACACGAAGAAAAGGCTTATTTCAAGACTGTGAGACACTAATTAATTATGCATGCTCTCAGATCCTGCCACACTAAATCATCTAGGAAAGTTGGCGAAGATTCTAGACAGCATCGAAGAGAAGAAAAATTGAGGCCTGGAAACTACGGGCAGGCTAATGTGTACTTTTGTGCTCTCATTTATTACTATGAGAATATTCGAGGTTCATATGTGATGGCTTTGTGATGAGAAAAGAAAGAAGTTAGGCAAGGATGTCAGCTGCTATGAGATGTGCTTTATTAGAAAGTATAGGCTGCATTAGTACCTGTGTGGGTAAACCAGCATGTTCCCTGAACAAGTGAAGCTATTTTAGCCTACAAAAGCTGCCTTGAGGCTACTTGTTTTGCCTCAATTGTTGGCAAAAGGTATCTTGCTCTCTTAAAACAATTTTCACAGGAAAGTGCTGCATACTTATAAGATGCACATCATATCTAAGGCAACATGTAAAGCTTTATTTCAATAGCTAGTAAAGCCTTGGCCATCACTAATGTCTGTGCTGTGTACTGATGTGGCAGCACCACGCTTACACATTTAGACATCTTTTGCAGTCAAGCATGCAGAAATGCAGACAACTTTGAAAACCTGTCTCACGTACTGATGTTTAAATTGTGTCAGTTTCCATCGTCTCCATGCTGCGTGATCACACGAGAGGTCAACACGGGTCAAAAAATTTATATTTTACATACGATAGAATATTTTATATTTTATGCACATATCACTCAGTAGCATGAAAGTGAACATGACTTCTATGCCAAATGAATATTTAGGGGGAACAAAAAAACTGGGAAATTCCTCAGTGCGGAGGCACCTATTTCATGCACAAGGCATTCTCGGAAATTCGCAACAATGTGAAATACAATATATTACAGCTACAAAGAATATATTTTTGTCTGTAAAACATAGACGTAAAGAAGGGCTAGCTAGCCGTGCAAAACAGAAGTGTTTTAGCATAACTGCTTAATTTGCTACAATTTTCAAAAGTTGCTATATCTACGGTTTTTTTTATCAACTATACTAATCCGTGGAGCCTGTTGAAATTTGGTGGACTCTGAGACCTTAACCTATTCAACAACTTTGCGCAATATTGTTCTTGTATCACAAATTATCAGTTTTACAATTCACTTCAAATGTGAAGTTTTGACGAAAATGAATGCGATATAAAAATCAAAATAAAGAAACAACATTGTAAATTAAAAACAAGTTGCATTATTTTGTTTGTAAGGACAATACTACAGGTGGTAGAAATGAAAGCTTCACAAGAACATAGCAATGTGCTAAGAAAAGGGGAAAATAGGGTAAAAAGAACATGCACAAGGCTCTGACTTGCCTAAACTTGACCATGATTGTGACAGAAAGGCAGTTTTGGCCTTATGGTTAATACCTATACATTAAAGTGCGTTCACTGCAATCATTATTCGCTTTAATAGGAATAAAGAAGCGTCAATATAACCTTTACGTGGCTCTTTTATTTAACAGCATATGTGCGCAGCTTATGGCATAGATAATTTTTAACGAAGGTTTGTATTTCTTTACGTGCTAGAATTAACTGTTAGTTCTCTGTGAATGTGCACAGGTAACACAATGTACGGCAGGTGAATGCCTCTAAACATGTCACACTGGTCATTATATAAACGTCATTATATAACCTAAGATGCAGTGGTGGGAGTGGCAATGGTGCTGGTTAAAGCAGTGTTAGCTGGCACATAGTTCCAGCTGCCAGGTGCCTAAAACTGCCAAAACTACCTTTCTGTAGCAATCATGGTCAAGTTTAGGGAAGTCAGAGCCTTATGCATATTCTTTTTATGCTGAGGTCCCTTTTTGTCTGATTATGTCTGATGTTTAATAGTACAAGGGCCTGGAATGACTATAAAGAATGCCATGAATGTTGCATGATACATTTAACACTTAAAAATGGATTGCTATAAATAATTAATATTGGCTGTGTACAGGCTTAAAATTACTTGCTGTATAGGAGTGTAAAACATATCTGCTGTTAAAATTACAAGCCTATAAGTGATGTTTGTCTTTGCTAAAATGCATGAGGAGATGAGAAGATAAAGCATTTGAACTGGTGTGGTCTTTTACCAAGCACTCTGCGCCTTTCCAGAGCCCTTACGCACAATGGTGTGGAAGCTGGCACTCCATGTGCACTGCAGCATTGCAGCTTAAGCCTTCAACTGGAGGCAATGCTATGATTTAAGACTTTGAAGACACTGTATATATATCCAGCATACCTACACCACTGAGAAAAGTACCTGACAGTTTTGTTATTGAAAAGTAGATTGTTGCCAAGGAAAAGGGCTGTACTGAAAGGTAAACAGGTGCACATTATATCGCACTTCCTGTCACAGCCTATACAAGGCTGATAGTATTTGCCAAATAAATAAATAAATAAATAATATATAATGTAATAATAAATTGTTATGCTGTTTTATGGATAGGCCTATTTTATAGACATGCTTTATGGTTAGACTACCTGTTCTCCATAAAGACATGGAGAACAGGTGGACCCTCCAAACTTGTTGCATGTTGATGACTCGCTGCTCATCAGAAGGTAAGAATGTGTACATGCCATCCGTTTTTATTCTCCACATTCCAAATTCCAGCCACCTTGCTTGTCTTTTCATTGGGATCAGGCTGCACGAAGTGTAAAAAGGTAAAAACAGAAAAAGCAAAATCTGATTGCCAAACAAAACATGTGTCCAAGTGTGTATGCTGCTCCCTAGACTTGGTATACCTGATCCCGTTATCTTGTGATGAGGTGTAACACGAGAGTGCAGAAGCACCACCATCCATTCACTTCGTCTTGACTGCCTTACTATTTGCCCAGTTACTGTCACTCATGTGGATGTAACCCCATGCTCAATGACACACTTATGCTTTCCCATCATTGTAACAAATTAATGAGCGAAATAATTGAAACATTATGTATCAACAAATTACGAGACAAATGTATTAGCCAGGCTTAAATGGTGACCCTTGTGACCAAGAAATGCAATTATCTAGATGTGTGTCCTGAGTGAAATGAATTATTCTTACATTTTTATTTTTGTACATGTCTACCATACCATTCTCTAACATTGTTTTGTTATCACGTGGCTTTGTGAATCTACTTTTGCCATTTATTTTTCTCGTTGTGTATACTGTTGCTTCAGGACATATATATATCTATGTATATATTAGCGTTTTCCTTAAACAAATATTTTTCTTGCGTATACAGTGCCAAGTCTTTACTTTCTTCACCTCTCTTCTTTTGTCTGTGTTACATCGTGCTGCCAAGCAAGACATCGCTATAAATCTGCACCCCCTTGCCCATCTTTCAGTTATTCTGCAGTGTGTGTAATTCATTACTTACCTTTATATATTCCATGTATCTTGCAAATTGCTCCTGAACATTTTACGCAAGAAAAGCTTTAGGTCCATGAATGAAATGTGAGCTCGACTTTCAGGGCCTCTATAAGTGATGGATGCTTCTTCCTAATCTGTGAGCCAGAGATGTATCCTAGGCAGCCTCTACAGGGGGGCCCAAGTCAAAATATGCAAAAGAGAAGGGGGACCTCACTGCACACTATGAGCGCTAAAATGCCAGCATTCTCAGGGGAAGCCTGGGCCCTCAGGACTCGGACTGTGCCGGTGCTGCAAGCTCATTTCATTCTAAGCCACGGCGAGCAGGCACCATATGCAATTAGGCCATGCACAGATACTTGTGTAACTAGCTTAGGACCACGTTTTTGTGGTTTTTATATGTTTGTATTACTTTCACTGTGCTAAGGCAGTCAATGTGTAGTAATATAGCTTTATGAATGCTTGTGCCTGTAATATGGGGAAAATAACTGTTAGTGCTTTGCTTGTAAGGATGCTTGTTTGCAGGTTAACAGCCTCAAATGCAACAAAAGAAGGTCCCAGTGCTGCAAACAATACTCTTGCTTGTGATTTTGAGGCGTCGGTGATGAACTCTGAGCATGTATACTTCAATTTCAGTTCTAAGTATTGCAGTTGCATATATGCACACCTAGCACATGCTTGGAAGCTTAAGGAATGAGGTGTCGCACTCTTTGCATTGTTACTGTTGAAGTGGTTAGCATGGGTCATTAAACGATTTCCAAGGATCGATCTGTCCAAGATCTGGCAACAGTGCTCTTAACATGCATTGTGAATGGAAGTCTGCATGTTGGCCATGTAAATAGCTCAGAGTATTTGACATGCCATATACTACAGTGTGGCAACAGTGTTCAGAATCTGAGTGAATGTTAGCATGAGGCTACTAAGTGGCGCACTTGACTGGGGATGCAGAGGTTGAGGGAGTAGAGGAGAGGTGGGGGGGGGGGGGGGGGAGTCGGGGCTTTGCCAGCCACATACAGACATCTTGGGGAAGGGGGGATGTGTCCTTCGTGCCCCCCCCCTCTGTATATGCCACTGGCGTTGCTACAGGAGTTGAGCACTTGGGGCACATTCTTAGTCAGCTTTAGGTGATCCCTAAGCCCAAGTGATGGATTGTCTAAGGGCTGCTCCAGGACAAAATCTCTGAAGAGATATCTCCTGTGTCCGGGTAAGGTCACAGGCAAGGAGCAGACTTATCGGGGAAGTAAGGCACATATATACGTGTCCCACCAGAGGCAAGATTCCAGTGCGTGGTGAAGAGCATGGAGATTACAGTTAGGTTAGGTGGAGGAATTCAGTTAGGTGTCACAAACGAGGCAGTTGATTGAGCCAATTGGTCTGCCCAAATGGTTGAACCAATTCCATCTGTGCCCTTGTACTCAGTGCACCTCAATACTGAGATGCAAGGAAGTGTAGAGTCTGTGAATTTATTGACAGATTTGTAGCATTCTTAACTGTAACTTGTTTGAGCTGCTTCACTGCAGTAAGTGACAGAATCTTTTATCGTAAATGATAGAGAGGGACTTGCGCTATTATGATGGAATAGATGGCATCATGAGAGGCTTTCAATGCAATTCAAGTAGTATGGTGAGTTGGGCGTTTCTGCCTTGTACGTGACGAAAAAACCAATAGCGGGGTGAGATGGGCTCACATAGTTTTGTTATTCTCAGCATGTCACAGATGCTTATTTCAGGTAAGCCTCACAAGATTCCATAGTGCCATGTTGTGTAACAAGATTTTTTTATATCAGGAATTATGTAGTTAGAAAGAACCTGATGGGCTCAGTGTATACCGATTGTCATTGATCGTCAACTTGCCCTCCCTAAAGCTGCATTGATACGGCTTATTTAGCTTTCTAGAAAGTGTAGGAGATGATGTGATCTATCATTTTCTCGAAGACTTTGCATAGACAGCTACAGTAAGTATCACAGACCTGTTGCTAGCTGCCAAAGATGGATCCTAATCTTGCTCCTTGAGAAGAGGAATTACAATGGCTTTCTTTTTTATGCAGAACAAAGATGCCTGTAATGACAGATTTTGTTTTATAGTTTAAAGAATCATTAGTGTTTCAGGATTCAAGTGTTTTAATATCTTGTGTATGTATAATTCCATCAAGTGCCAGGGGCAGACTTATTACAGAAATTTAAGCAGGCTTTAAACTCAGAATGATAATAGCTATAATGTGGAGCATATTTGAAGTTTACTTGTTTTCGTTCAGCAATTTCACATGAAAGAATCTTAATAATGTGCATCACTATAGGAAATAGGTTCGAAATGTGAAGCTCCCACCCTCCCCAGGTGCATTCTTTGCCTGACCTCGTAATGTGTTCCCTTAATTGATAATTGGCCAATGGCAAACCATGGGTTTGCTTCTGTTTAAGCCTTCCAAGCTCAACAAGCAACCATGTCTGGGTCACCGTACCTTTCATTATACATTATCTTGAATACATATTCAAGGTCTTCGGGACCGGCCCAGTTTACTATTACTCTTTCAAGGATCCGCTCAATTTACTCGAGGATAAGCACGAGGACGCGGCTAATCCCAAACTGCGTCACACCCAGCCTCAGTTATACGTTTTTATTGCCTCACAAGGATTCACTAGGGAGTTTTAGAATAGGGGCCCCAAACGTTTTGGGGCCCCAAAGAAATAGCGTCGAAGCCACTGCGCATGCGCACGACGCAAACTGCGTTTGGGTTTTGCGTTGGGAACGCTATTTCACCGATTTAGCGGGAGCCCAAATAGCGTCCCCAAAAGCTTTGCGTCGGCAAACATGGCGGCACCCATCGAAGCGACGGCTCTAACCTAGCACAAAACTGGGTTCGATTCGCGGTAACGCGTGAAGTTCGCAAGCTAGGAGAAGTGACTGCGGTTATCGCTTTCTTCCAACTAGCGTGTGTTATGAAGATTGACTCATTAGACGCCGCTAATTTTGAATTCGATTGTGGATTTTATGGCTCGTAGGCCTAACACGGCTAAGCTTGGCTGGTGAAGGCTAGTAAAGTTGGTTTGCTCAAAACTAAGCGCAACTAATTATTTGCTGCTTACAGAATAACCTCTAAATTGTAATTAAACGCAAATACACGCAAGTCAAAATTATTATTCCTATCATAAAATGGTATATTTTATTTAATTATTTCGAATAGCTTTTCTTTGATGCCGTATAGTGGCGCTGTCAGCGCAAGACGCTATCCGCAAACGTAAAACCCTATTCTAAAACTCTTCACTCCTACGTGCCCCAACGCTAACACCCGCAAAGCTGTTTGGGGCCCCAAACTATTGCGGCCCCTATTCTAAAACTCTCTATTAGAGAGTTTTAGAATAGGGGCCCCAAACGTTTTGGGGCCCCAAAGAAATAGCGTCGAAGCCACTGCGCATGCGCGAGACGCAAACTGCGTTTGGGTTTTGCGTTGGGAACGCTATTTCACCGATTTAGCGGGAGCTCAAATAGCGTTCCCAAAAGCTTTGCGTCAACAAACATGGCGGCACCCATCGAAGCGACGGCTCTAACCTAGCACCAAATTGGGTTCGATTCGCGGTAATGCGTGAAGTTCGCAAGCTAGGAGAAGTGACTGCAGTTATCGCTTTATCTCAACTAGCGTGTGTTATGAAGATTGATTCATTAGACGCCGCTGATTCCGAATTCGAGTGTGGATTTTATGGCTCGTAGGCCTAACACGGCTAAGCTTGGCTGGTGAAGGCACGTAAAGTTGGTTTTGTTGCTCCAAACTAAGCACAACTAATTGTTTGCTGCTTGAAGAACCTCTAAATTGTAATTAAACGCGAATAAACGCAAGTCAAAATTACTATTCATGTCATAAGATGGTATATTTTATTTAATTATTTTTAATCGTTTTTCTTAGACGCCGTAGTGGCGCTGTCAGCGCAAGACGCTATCTGCAAACGCAAAGCCACGAGCACATCGAAAATGGATTTCACCGCTCTTTCTGCGCACGCGCGAGGAGCAGTCGTTGCGAGGGAGAAATATGGGGACTTTTGGTGCTCAAAATTTCTCTTCGCCTAGGTACTACGGGGAAGAAAGCTGTTAGCTCTGTTTGTCCCTAGCCGAGCTTGCAGCACAGAATCGACAGGATGCGTGGGCGGCAAGACGAAAAAGCCGCGTCCGAGGTGAGTTTGTTGCTATTTTGTTTCGACGGTAGCATATTGAATTTTATAGTCGCAAGGGGATACGTTTGGAAGTGAGGTGTCTTCTCGGATGACTTTAGTGGCAAAGCATTACGTCGTGCCGATGCATTGTTCATTAGTATCGTTGATCAAGGTCAGCATACCACACACTTTAGGGGAATCGCGGGAACGGAAACAGTTTATGAACTAACTGCCGTGCCGATGCATTAGTTCTTAATGTAACTGAGAATACAGCACACTTGGAGGTTCGTGGGAATGGAAATCTTGTACTCTGTATGTGTAAGTACTAAAACTTGCGTCGCCATGCAATCTGAGCCGTAGATCGTTGTGAGAACTGTACAACCACACTGGCAAAACACCATGCCCTGCGGATGAATACGGAAGAAATGTATGCTAAAGAAAAATGGCCGTCATGCAATTTCATAGCAGTAGACCTTTGTGAAAGCTGTACAGGAACACTGATATTGGTTACGTGGTGCAGATTCGTAGCGTTTCTGAGGTGCTTGTGTGCAAGGGTAATTAATAATCCCGGCTGTTACGATGTCTAGCTCATATACGGGGCGCTCTATGTGGGCGAAACAAGGGCTCAGACCGCTACAACCGCATGCGAAATAGCTCTGAATGCCTGCCAGTACACTAGCATTATTTTGCTTCTTTTCGTGATAGTGCCTGGCTATCTGTTGCTGATGCCACACATTCACTTTGCAATGGTTTATTAGACCACATACATAAATTAATAGCTGTATAAAACCTTGACCCTCCAGCACTTCCACAAAATTCATGCAGAAGTGGAAACAAAGATTACACTTCATTCCTCACCACACATTACTATGTCTGCATCAAAGCTTGATATTACCAACATGTGTGCAGTGTCGTTGCCCGTGATTCCTGGACAGGAAAGCCAGTTGCTCCAGTTCACAAGGCTAGAACAACTGCGAAGTGATTGAGCTATCTGCTTGTGCTGCATTTTGTTGCCACAAGCTGTACAAGGTCATGGCGTGTGCTGCAGAAACTGCATCTTTTTGCTTGCTGCATTCCTTAGTGATGCATTCAACGTGTCTGCTTCCGTTTCCCCTGCTATTTTTACAGCGAAGCTGTATATGGCTAGGTTCTGACCACGACCAACAGTGCATACATCGACAGGGTGTGTAGAAAAAAGTTTCGTCGACAAAATTGAATCCACAGTAGCTTGCTGTGCGCCAGCAGTGCTCAGTGGCTCTGGAGTGTATGGCAGAATAGTAAAACGTCATTGTGTACCCACCAATGTCTGCGCCTCGTTTTCTTGTGAAGTCGACATTGCTTAGCGACGTTATCAGCAGTTTTACTTTGGTCCTGTTATGGCCAGGACGCGTCTAGTCCGTACTGAAGAAGAAAGATGTGCATGTTAAGAGCACCGGTGTGAGCATCAGCGTGAAGTCAACGGGCAGCTGCTATAGCCAGACCCGTCTTGTCTGCAGATCCGTAATGTCGGATAGCTGCTCTGTGACCGATGAAGAACAGCGTGCCCGTGAGGATCACCTTTGCAAACAGAAGCAGGAGTGGGCACGAAAGCATCGGCGACCAATTGCAGTATATCACAGTGACCACAAAGCAATGGTTACCATGGTGACAAAGTAAATAGAATATCAAAGATAACGAAGTTGTGTGTATGTTTCTTTATTTAATCAATATAGCAATTAACCATATATAACTCAATATACTTGTCAACAAGTACAGCTTCAGCTGGTCTTCCATCTTCACATAGTGGAAGGGCTTTGAATTGTATTTTTTTTATCATTTGTCATCAAACTTGTGCATTTACTTTTTGTAATGCTACAGCCTGTTTCGTGCCATCACTGTTTTCTCTGCTTTCGCCTATTCTGCAGCAGTTGCTGGCATTGTCTCTTGTCTAGGTGTTGGTCCGCATGACATGCTAGAGATGCCATAGACAGTTTAATCACAGGGTGTACAATGTAAGAGAAGGTCAAAATTACTGGTGTTTTTCATTTTTTAAGCAGGCTTTTTTGAACTTTTGTGTGATAAAATCTCGCTTTGTTGATAAACAAGTGATTATCTTTGACAAGTTTCCAATGACATTTTTTCTGCGTCGAAAGTTCACACATTTGCCAACAAGGTGCACACACGACTCAAAGAACTTTGAAACTTTATAGGTCTTGCTTCATGCTTTGTCACCTGGTTTGACATTTTATTCCCATTTTTGATCTCATTAACCTGGCTGCTGTGTGGGAATACCGAACTTGCTACTTAGTACTCAGCACGAAACAATGCTTTAAAACCACTGTGTTGTCCACTTGTCTCACCATGCCACTGTGTGGTTTTGATCAGAATTTTCCATCATAAGTACACTGTTACAAAATTGCACATGACAAGTATGTTACCCTATATGCAAGCAATGCACTGTTTAAAGCCGAGCTAAATACTTCACCAAAAGAACTGGTTTCACCTCCAGTCCACTCTTTTTAGTCTGTTGTCTAAACACCCTGCCAAATACTGTCATTGCTATTGTGTCCTGCCGCAATTGTTCATTGTCAGTAGGCCTTAATTGTTTTGTATGCTAGTGCAAGTAATATGCCTGAAAATGTACTATGGTGGTGTCCTGTCCTCTTAAGGATGACCAATTTTCCTGGAAACCATAGTAGCCAGAAGAATGGCATTTAAAATGTGCATCACCAAGGTCCTGCAGAAGAGCAGAGCTCAGTGTTTGAGCCTTGACATCACTCCATAGAATACCTGCATATCATTTGTGCTCAATTAACCTTGCTGCAAGACTTTTTCCAAGGGCAAGGCCTAGAATGTTGGTCAATTTTTGATGCTCCGACCTAGTTTGATGTGATTTTCTGTGACATTTTTCTCTATTCCTTTCTTGATTATTTTGGATAGTGGCCTTCTTAGGAGCTATTGCTTCATCAGATGTTTCCTAGGAAGGAAAATCTTGGATGCCTTTGTAGTCAAGAGTTCGACGAAAGTTCGTCTGGTCAGGTAACATGATGATGAAGAAATTGCGGCCACTGACCAAGTCAAGGTGAAAAAACACACAGAGACGTTTCGGGACCCGTACGGGTTCCTTGGTCACACTAAAAGCGGGCAAGAGCCGCGAGTCGTTTTTATGGCAGAATGTGACGTAGGGAACGGGTGTAGTTAGCGGGAAGATTCCCGCTAACTACACCCGTTCCCTACGTCACATTCTGCCATAAAAACGACTCGCGGCTCTTGCCCGCTTTTAGTGTGACCAAGGAAC
This sequence comes from Dermacentor andersoni, assembly GCF_023375885.2. NCBI lineage: Eukaryota > Metazoa > Arthropoda > Arachnida > Ixodida > Ixodidae > Dermacentor > Dermacentor andersoni. Next base: position 104,203,281 of record NC_092822.1, on the reverse strand, counting down.
CCGTACGGGTCCCGAAACGTCTCTGTGTGTTTTTTCACCTTGACTTGGTCAGTGGCCGCAATTTCTTCATCTTGGATGCCTTTATACCACACTAGTGCGCATCATCTGTATGGAAACAAAGCGCTGCATGAGCAGAGGTCTGTCTGCGGCAGCTGCTGTGAATTGCGCCCACGCATCACCCATGTGCTGCTCTCGTGGTCTTCCAATTAGCAACGCAGTCGTGCCACACTTCACTTTGTTTGCGAAAGTGCCACACGAGACAGATTGTCCATGCTAGCCAATATATTGCGAAATGGAAACATGTATAGAGCTGCACTCAAATTTCACATTTGGCAGTAGGCGAAATATTTTGTAAAAATACCAATTATATAAATACCATGCAATGAAACCAATCAATATGTACTGAACCAAACTTGTCACCTAATCGCACTGCAGGGAACCCCTGATCATTCTAAGTTACACCAAAGGCTTGTCATATTTAAATTGTCTCTTGTGCACGCAGTGCATGAATGGGATATCATTGAAAAATATGTGAATGCCTAAGGGAGTGTAATCAGGACTGGCACTTTTTTCACTTTAACTGTCAGTTCCCTATATGTTGCTTCGATATAGGGAGGTTATGATCTAATAGAAACAGTTGGAAGACTGTTCTGTCCACATTGTCACTTCCATATATATTTTGTTTTGCACTGTGCATTCGTTTAAGACCCATCAACTAACCCAAATTAATTTACATATCTCATAAAAGCAAGTGCACTGCAGTTGGAGCTTTGGAAATAGGCCTGTGTTTAAAACAGATTCGAGTGGTCGACACATGAAGTGGGCTCATTCATGTGAGTATCCATGTCAGTGCTGTATTGTCTTTTTTGAAGAGGATCGATCGATTGTTCCTGCTTTAGATAGTCTAGTGATCTAGAGAGCATATCTTAAAAGGCTGATGAAAAAGGGAACACTTTTGGATTTTGCGTGCTAACTACTATCTTGTCAGCTGCTACAGCTTTTGTAAATATTCAGTAAACATATTTGGTGCATCTCTTTTCCTCTGTAACACTTTCATGGAGGTTGTGGACGCTTCCAGACACAAGACTGATTTATGCAGCAGGCGCTCCTTGGCTGCATCTGCAATGCTAGCTCAAGGCGAGAATGCTTTGGGCACGTTGCCATCTGCGTCCACAGTCATCCTGGCACAACTGCCATGGTATGTTGGCCACAGAAACGTCACGTGGGTTGACAATATGTGTAGGCTGCTGTGAACACAGTTGGCAGGTGGGTTCAAGTGCCATTGTAAGTTAATTCTGGTTCACACATTTGAACCATCCCGTCATGTCTCGGCACCAAATGTTACGGAACCTGTATCTGTGAAAATAGAGGGTTTTCACGCCATTTTCTCCTCTAACATAGGATACTGATGATGTTTAGAGCATCAGCAAATGTCGATAGCGTCTTGTTTCTGCGGACAAATCGGCAAGGAAATGCTCTGTCCTGACTGACGCGTGTACCGTGATGGGGCCGATAACACCTGTGTGAATCAGGCCTTCGTGAGGAACATAGTTGTCAATTTACCTTTAGACCAGTCTGGCTATGTCAAGAATTGCTGGATAAAACACACTTCTCTCTTTCAGAAAGAGATAATTGAAGTGTTTTGGAGGTTGTCCTAGTTTCCTGCCTCTGGCTTGAGCAGGTGTGCAAGATGCAAGCATTAGGTCCATAGAATTGACTGCACCATTTGAAGGTGCACCACTGTAAATGTTTGGTTTGCCTGCAAGACTGTGAAACATGCTTTGTTAAGAGTCTTATGGCTTCGGTAAATATTACGTCTCAATGTGCAGAAATACGTATCAAGATGTTGAACTTTAAAGCGGTACTTACATGATATTTTTTGCTATTCATTTCTTGCGTTAAATCAAGGCCCTAGACTTCTAAACTCTAGAAAAAATTGTGACAAGCTTCAGTGTTGTTTCTTTTTATACAGTGGAACCTCGATACGATTCTGCTTAATACGTTTTCGAAATGTTAAGCTTTTTTTTTCTTTTCCCGAAAATCCGATTTGGTTGGATAATATGTTGGATAATACGATTTTCCTATGGTACACTTTATTTTCCAGTTCCTGTGAAGATCGTATCAACGAGCTTCTACTGTATTTCAGTTTTTAATTTGTTTCTCATTAACCCTTTATTGACGATTGTTGCCTACAGGCACCATACCAAAAAAAAGAATGTTTGTCTTGCGTAGTTTCATTATTCAGTACCAAGATTCTGGCTAGGTGTCTTTGGCCAACACTGAATGAGAGGCAGCAACTGTCATTTGTTAGTTTAGAGCAGGAATACTTGACGAGGAAGAAGTTTGGCGTGTGACTCACTGTCTTTTAAAAGTAAGGTCAGAGGATACAGGCCAATGCAAGATATCCAACTGCGGTGGTGTCACACATCTGAAGTACAGCAAAAGAAATGTACACCTATGGTTCATATGTGATGAGAGCTGTCTATGCAAACTGAAAACAAAGCCTCAGGTGGCTTGGGGTGAAGCCCACTTCCAGATTCCTGCCTGGGGCTATTGTATTAAATAATTACCCCTTCATATCAGTAAAATCATAAACCTTTCCACATATTTATTCATGAGGTGGAAATGTGCACATCCGCTGCTGTGAAATATAACCTCACCGAGCATTCGACCTCACTCAACCTCAAATTTGTCCATGAGGTTGCCATTGCCATAGCTAAAAAATTTTAACAGCCAACCAATGTCGCATCACTTTGGGAGGTTGAGATCAGCTTAGGTTGACTTCATTACGTCATCCGTGTGAACCTTGTGAGGTTGGCCATCTTTGCATGGAAGTCTACATTCTATGGCCCCCTGTAGAATCCTGGGGTGCTATGACATAAAATGATTCCAAACTTTTCTATTCCAATTCTGCAATCAGCCCACCACGATTGGTCTAAACTCTTTCAGGCCACTCCAAACTTCACCCATCTGTCACGCGACGTCACGAAAACCGTGATGGCTCTCCATCTGATATACATGTACACAATGATTATGAATGATTAAACCGCACAAAAGAAAAATAATTATTCCTGATTCAACGCCTTTTCACCATTAGCCCTCTGCTATTGGTTCAATGTTTTTGGGCAATACCTACCTCGCCTGGCTGTCACGCGACCTCACAAAACTGCAAAAACTCACTGCATCAAAGTGACGTGTACGCGAAAAAAAAAAGCATTAACATGCCGAACAAAACTGAAAATTTTTCTGCATAGCCAGAGACTGCCCCGTTCTGAAAGGAATATAAGATGGCTGCCCGCCGATCGCTCAGGCCCTCGCTACTCGCACCTGCCGGTCAGCATGTATTTATTTGCACATGATAAACCTTTTTGCATGGCAGTAAAACGTTATCGAGCCCTGGCGGCATGTATACAGCATCACTCTGCCAACTCTGTCTTGCTGAGGATTCATTTTAGCGGCATTCTTATCCTTCTGTTGCAAGTCACCGCGATTTTCAACCAGCCACCGCAAGCTAAGTAAGGTGAAGCAGACCAATCGGAGAAGCCAGCACCACCCTCTTCATGCGGTTATCTGTTTTCACTGTGCTGGCTCAGCCCCATCGAAACCCCCTCCACTAGACCGTACCCCTCGCCTCTTGTCAGCCAATTAGATAAGAAAAACCACTGAGTGTAGGCAATGTTATTGGTTTTGAAAGTGAACAAAGGTGACCTCCTATAAACGAGGAGAGTGTTTGATTGGGTTATTCAGACCACGCTGCAGGTCACTGCCCAATGCTTGCGCCGGTGGTTACGTTAATTTGATGTCAGGAGATTGGAATCAAAACAGTTTGAAATCATTTTATGTTATAGCGCCCCTGAATGTGCTTTACTTTTGGTGCGTTCGATTCGCCTGCACCGCCTTAACTAGTTCACGAGGTGTTGCACCCTGCCATTCGTTCCAGTGGTGCAGCAATGGCGCCTGCTGAACCACTCCGTTCATTTCAAAAGGTGCAGGGCTGGTTCATTTTGCTGCACCTACTCCGCTGTCGGTGCCGACTTGGTGCAGGCGTACAGGTGCGACGCAGCAGTGCAGCAGACAGTCCAGCACATGGGCGCAAGCGCCATTAGAAGCCCGCTTACGCACGTCTGATGTGTGTACAGGTGTGGTTTGTAGTTAGGCCCACAAGCTGATAATACTTGTAGTTCACGATCTTTCAAATGTACGCACTCTGTGCACATTAATCAGGCATAACATAACGCCTGCACCGCATCTGCACCTTGGCATTCGTTTCGAGTGTTGCGCTGTGCCTGCACCGCAGAAACAAGCTGCACAATTTCTGAACTTCTCGTGAACCTCCGTTAACTGGTTGACAGTTGCGCAGGTGAATTGAACAGCCCTTTTAAGTGCTTCCACATGAAGTTCTTATTTGCCCTTACGTTGCTTAGTGGCCTGATGGCTGCTTCAGGTATTGTACAAAATGTTCGATTCAACATTGAAAGAAAATTCAAGGATATGAATGCTCATGAAGGCCAAAATTCAGTGACATACAAATGCATTAACTCTGCACATAAACTAAAAATTGTCAAATTTCCTTCTTCCTAGCTGCATTCAGTTAAGCATGCTACTAAGTTGGCATTGCTGGAAAAGTGTAAAAAAAGGCAATTCTCTTTTATAGTGTAGAGTGCCGACTGATAACTGGCCTTACGGCCAGAAATGATGTGCATACCTTGAGGAGGATGCTTTAGTTCAGTGCCAACTCTAATCTCTTTATTCAAATACATGTAAAATGCAGAAATGCTTTTGAGACAACTACTGGAATAATTTCAATGATATTTGTTGCATTTGAGAGAAAAAGATAAAATTTAGTCATTCTAGGCTGCATAATTTTGATTTAGGACCTTGAATATTTAGGAAAAATTGCTGAGAGTCATTAAGCTTAAAAAATATAAGCACGAAGTTTACAATGTCATAGCTTTTGTATCAAGTTGTAAACTTCATACGGAAGTCTTTTTAATTTCACAATTTTGAAAATTTCCTGCCACAAAAAATTGCCCCCTAGAACAGTCTCTAGATTTCAGCTTTTTTTTTTTTTTTTGCATGTAACCAACCTCATCGAATTCCTTTACTGGCTTCAGAGAAAAACTATTTCTCTTTTCCCATGTATTCAGATAGGAGCTCCAGAGATAAAACTGCCTCCAAGTGAGGTAAACCATTGTATTAAAGAACATTATAAGAAGGAGAAGGAAAAACATTTATTAAAAAAAAATAAAGGAAAAGCGGGCGTCTTTCTGCTTGTGTGGGAGGCGCCCTTAGTCCAGGACTCCTGTGGCTCTTGCTGTCTCCCGGGCTCGCCACACCTGGTGTAACAAGAATTGTGTTCTCATCTGAATTACTGAAGTATACTTTTTCCTTTGTCATAGGTGGAAAAGGAAAGTATCAGCAACGTTCTCACACCTACACTGTCCTTATTGGTATGTAGTGTGACTAAATTCTGCTTCTGCATTAGTTGTGTTGATAGCATGCTTGTTCCAAATTCTTATTTGTTCCTTTTGCAAATTTTCATTTTGTTCACAGAACTTTCCAAAAGGGGAACTTATCCAATAAAATAAAGCACTAATTTACTTTCATGCTGAAGATTCATAACTCTTACAAATTGATGTGGTTTCTACCTGGTGATCTTCACTGCACTAAAGAGTTATGAGCTAGGTACTAGGGTATCCCAGCAACATCATGAGCAAGCAACACCATCTTCTCTCATCTCTTAGAGAGGAAAAAAAAATTCGTTATAACTTTACTTCACTCTGCAAAATGCTTGAAGCATAAAAATATCACTCGTTTCTTTATTTTTACATATTATAGTACACAAGCGCATATTAAACAATGAACAGTATCCCTCATTGTCTTCTCCCATCCAGTCATCCCTGGCCCAAGACTATGCGACTGCCAGGTCTGCAAGCCAAATTAAAGAAAGTGTACCACACATGAAATAGGACGCTGAAAAACTTATAGATAAATTGTGTTGTAGTTTAACCTAACCCTCCCCCTACATGACAAAAACTTGTTTGCATGTCAAGGTAGCATTAGAAAATACTAAATTTCTTTTCTGACTGAAATTAAACCTGGAAAGTATTCTATCAAGTGCAGAGGGCAGAAGAGCATTAGCAAATAGCATGGCTTTCAAAATTTTTCATACAGTGCCTATAGGTTGCCTTGATGCTGCCTCCAATCTCCCTTGTACTGAAGCATGCACACACATTATACCTCCATTGATACCGAAGTCCCACTCAAAAGTCTCTGGCCACCGCAAATCATCCTGCATGTACCGGTGACAAGGTGTACATCTTTGGAAAAGTAATTTCTGATTCAAACATCTGATGGGCCAGAAAACTATAAATTTCGTTATGTCACCAATAACCAAAACACGAATTAATATTCCTGCTTGCAGAGACACAAACTGACTGCTGTTACTGAACAGCGTTCCGTGGCATTCAAGTGAAGAATGATCTTGATCGTCACTTATACGAATAATCATTTAGTTGTATGGCTGGGATTCCTAGGTCATGTGAATTGCAGTGGAGCTACTTAGTGTAGTGACTGACTTGAGGCTGCTCAATAGTCTTTTTTTTTTTTTTGATGCCACTCTAATGTCCGCCAAATAAAAGAAAATGTTTCTTTCTACATTGTGTCTTATCATTGCTTTGCAATTCGCAAGCACAGTACAGCAAAAAAGGGGCCTTGCCTTACATTGGTTCTATTTTAAATAGGCAATAGCTGTTTATTTCAGCATACATGCTGCAGTTCGTGCTCTGCAGGTCTCCAAGCATGAGCGCCTGCTTCCGAGAAGATGACAGCTGTAAGAAACAAATGACTCTGTGTCACACAACTACAAAAACATGAAAGTGCCTGCTTTATGATAAATACAAAAAAATGACAACTCAGGCAGACTGGCAGAGCAGTCATCAATAATAAAACAAGACATTGCACAGTTTATTTGCCTAAGAAATGAGGTCTGCACATCAAGCTTAGCAATTCTTGGCAGCTTGCTCGCCTTATACAATCAGTCCACATTGTTAGCTCAACATAACTGTTTGATGGATTTCACAGTCCTCTTTAACACTCTGCCTGTCCCTCACTTCACCAAATCTGTTGTTGCCGTGAACACCACTGAAATTACAGTGGAATCTCATAAGTGTCCAGGCAATTGTAGCTGTCATTCGTTTTAACATCTATTTCAACAAACCAGTTGGGCGGGGGCCTAAAAACCAGCAATTTGGAACCATCAAGTTACAGTGCACAGGGCTGGGCAAACACTTTGAAATTGGGTGCCAACAGCACAGAAGTTTCGCACTACCCGCTGTGGTTGCTCAGTGGCTGTAGTGTTAAGCTGCTGAGCACGAGGTAGTGGGATCGAATCCCGGCCACGGCGGCCGCATTTCGATGGGGGCAAAATGCGAAAACACCCGTGTACTCAGATTTAGGTGCACGTTAAAGAACCCCAGGTGGTCGAAATTTCGAAAGTCCTCCACTACGGCATGCCTCATAATCAGAAAGTGGTTTTGGCACGTAAAACCCCACAATCTAATTTAATTTTAAGGTTTGCACTAACTTTCCAAATGCAGGCAGATTTAGGTGAACAATCACATTTAAGGTGGAGCTTATGTGCTGCTGATCTATGGTGTAAAAACACACATCTTGCTTTTACGTTGGCCTTGTTAATCAAAGAAACATATGTGCCATAGAATCTTGACTGTGGGTAATATTAGTGATAGCCACATTGGACAAGTGCACCCGTCCTACTGGAGAGCTTCTTTGCATTCTCATGGGAGGAACTTTTGAAGTTCAACCATGTCATAGTTCTGTACAGCGAGGGCAATTTCGTCTCAAGGCCAATGAACCAGGAACGCAAAACATTTCTTTATGGAGTGAACAGCGTACCCTACTTTTTTAAACTTACTAAGCTGAATGAGCATATTTTTTCTGTCCATATCGCCAACAGCAATCTGCCAGTATCCAGAACGAAGATCAACAGAAGAGAAATAGCTGGAACCGTGGAGGCAGTGAAGGGCATCGTCTATATTTGGGAGCGGGTAGACGTCCTTCTTAGTAATTTTGTTCAGATGACGGTAGTCCACACAGAAACTCCACGTGCCGTCCTTCTTAACCAAAACCACAGGCGACGGCCAGGGACTCGAAGAAAGCTTAATGATGTTTTTATCTAGCATTTTGTTCACTTCACTTAGAATTACTCGGTGTTCCGATGCAGAAACTTGATACGGTCATCGGTGAATAGGCGTAGCATCGCCAGTAGAAATCCGATGCTGGACCGCGAGCGTCTGGCCTAAAGGGCGATTGTTTGAAGTAAAAAATATCTCGGTAGGACGATAATACTTGGCAAAGGTTGTCAGCCTGCGCAGAGAATAGGTCCACCGCAACCATTTTCATTATGTTGGCATCGGTGCCCGAGGCTGGTGCGAGGGGCCTGCTAAGCTCAGAAGAACCATCGGTTGATAAAGCTGCTACGTGATGGTCGCCGAGACAATCAACGTTGACAAGGCAAATACCTTGCAGTAGGATTTGCTTTCCCAGTCCAAAGTTAAAGATAGGCATGCGAGTACGGTTAGCAGTAACAGTCAGAATGCTGTGAGGCACGATGTCATACTGTAGTGGAATGTTGGGCAGCGGAGTGATGAGGTACTCGCCATCAGGAACAGGTAGGCAACACAACAGTTCAATATAGGCTATTGACTTCGGTGGCAGGCAAATAAAGCAGGTGGGGCGTAAGCGGCACTGGGGTGCGTTAGAAGGTTCTACGAGAATAGGCAACTCAAGGCAAAGGGTACTGGCAGAGCAGTCAATAAGAGCAGAATGCGCAGAGAGAAAATAGAGTCCGAGAATTAGGTCATGGGGCAATGAGCAATCACGGTGAAGAGGACAGGAGTGTGGCAGCCGGCGATGATCACACATGCCGTACATATGCTGATGATAGGCACAGTACCACCATCCGCAACGCGACCAACGCGTGCCGACGCTGGGGTGAAGTGCTTTTTCAGTCGTCGTCGGAAGGCAGCACTCATAATAGAAAGATGTGCTCCTGCATTGATGAGTGCAGTGACAGGTGTAATGGTTGGAGTCGGGCATGAAATAGATGGTAGCTGGCCCATGCGGTCATCGAACTTATCCACACTGAGGACGTTGTTGAAGGGAGAGACTTGTTCTCATCAAGAACGAGGAATCTGGGATTTATTTACAGTATCTGCATGAGAATGTTACAGTTCATCAGTCTAACATGACTGAAAAAGGAATGCACCCTGAGGAGCCGCCAACGGCTCCTTAAATACACTGTCCTCCCGAAATCCCTAGGTGAGGGAAAACAGCAGTTCGCCGACCAATTCGGAGCGTCCAAAGTCATCGTAACCAACCCGCCTTTGAGGGGGAGGGTTTACGCACTCACTTCTGCACAGGTTGCACTGACCACACCAAGGTGAGAGGGTTTTCGCAGACACTGTGCTTGACCCGAGCAGGCGCCTCTTTATCCCAGAGTTGACCCTGCAGTCAGTGGCCGCCGCATCTGTCTATTGACTGACGCGTGAGACGGGTTTTAAGCTGCATGAGACGGCACCGCAAAATATCTTCCAGGAGCTCCCCTGCTCCAAGCAGACCTTGACGGTGTACACGCTAACAACACTTGCTCCGCCCACTGTGTCTAGCCATCTCGGTGCCCTTCCATTGGGGACGCGGCGCATTGTCCTCCTAACAAAACCAGTCGCCGCCACAGCCGTGGTGGCGCCGATGGGCTGGGGACTGCCTCTGGTCACCCTTTCAAAGCGAGTCGTCACAGCAGACCTGGTGGCGCCTTTCCGTCGGTCCCTTCCTCGAAGATCGCCAGCCCCCGCTGGTCGAACCTAACACAGGATACCCGTCAACGTCAAGAAAGTTTTGGTTCATAGGTAACATGAGCAGAGAATTTGAGGGCTGGGTCGACAACACAGCTTCACCTCCAGAAGCTGTAGTGCCTAGTTTTTTGGCTGCATCCAGGAGGCAATAGGCAGCGAGGAGAAGCGACGGGCCTGGCACGAACAAGACTGATGGCGTTGAGGTGAGGGCGAGTGGCTGTAGCGAAGGTTCGGAGGTGGGGCAACAGCGGCAGTGGGTTCTAGGCAGGTGGCATAGGGAACAGTAGGTCCAAAGGTGCAGGAATAAGCGGAGGTGTATGGCCGAGGAGGTGGTGGCCATTGGTTGCGGCAGTGACGAGCGATGTGGTTGATGCGACAGCAGTGGAAGCAGATCGGCTTGTCATCAGGGGTACGCCATTTGGACGGGTTGCGATATGTGGCAGAAAAGGAGTGTCGGGGACGAGGAGGGCCGCTAGAGAACGGGGGAACGCTGGGTTGAGTCGTTGAACACAGAGTTCAGACCCATGTTCTCAAATTCCTGTCTGACAAGGGCCTGAATCCTGGCAATTGTGGTTGCTGGCGGGTTGGAAGGTGTCGCGGAGAAGGCTGGCCAACAGGTGGCCTCGAGCTGGCGGCAAACAATACGGGTTAGGTCATCACAGGTGGTCGTCTGATGTGCTCGACCCTCACATGTCGACGTAGCAGCAGTGTTGGGTAGCTGCGTGATGTGGTGTGTGATACGGCGGCTCTTAGCTTGTTCAAGGCGACGGCATTTATTTATCATGGCGCCGATAGGAAAGACGTTGCCAAAAACAAGAAAATTGAAAGCGTCGTCGGCGATGCCTTTTAGCCACCTTATCTGCTTCAGACATAGTATCGTGGGCTTTGTGGCAAAGAGCCAAGATGTCTAGGATGTATCAAACGTATGGCTCTGTAGATGTCTGGACACGAGGCGCAAAAGCCTTTCTCGCGGCAACCTTGCGCCCAAAGGGGTCGCTGAACAGCTCTCGTAGCTTTACTTTGAAACTGTCCCAGCTCGTTATCTCGTCATGCGTTTGGAGTCACACGCGTGGGGTGCCGCCGAGATAAAAGATTACATTAGCAAGCATAATTGTTGGATTCCACCTGTTATTAGCGCTGGCGCATTCCTAGAGCTTGAGCCATTCATCAACGTCCTGTCCCTCCAGGCCACAGAAGAGACCAGGGTCACGATGTTGGGCAACCATGACGATAAGAGCAGTCGGACAAGCTGAAGCCGCTGCAGATGCGGTCTCGTCACCGGGAGGTATGGTGACAAGCTCGATGTACCGACCACTTCGGAGTGCCATGACGAGGACGGGGATCGCTAACCTCCACTAGAATGTTGCACAGACACAGACGAAATACACAGATGAAAGAGGCTATTTACACTGGAGCCAGAAAGCCAGCCCGACACTCGCTCACGCCATAAGCCCAGACACACTTCATCTCTTCCTCGCGGCGGCTTGCCTTTTGAGCATCTCTCGATGAGATTGTAATAATATGAATGTCTGTACTATATAGTGTGGTGTGTAGTGCGTGACACGGTGTGGCAGATGGAGAGAGACAAGAAGCAGACGTGAAAGAATGTGCGCGCAGAGGCGAATTCTGTACTGGATGGACGACAACGTTGAAGAGCATCCAGCACGTGAGCATGCAGCACAAGAAGAAAAAAATAAAAGGAAAAGGCATCCAATCAGAACAAAACACGGAGCTTCCAGGGGCCAATCAGGAAAGGACAAATCGACCAGAGCGGCAGAAAAGCGAGGTGTGCTGGCTGAAGAAGGGAGAGTTTCAAGAAGCAACGCCAAGAGAAGGTCGGCCACCGGACCGGGAGTTCAAGACAGTTGGCAGGTTGCGGACCCGAGGCACCAGGACTTACCCAACCGGGACCTCCTGCCAACCCGTTCCTGGGCTTTGCCACTCTACCCGATCGTGAACTGCTGCTCGAAACCGGCGAGTTTCTGCGCCCGTGGGCAGAACGCCACCACCATCTTCCGCCGCCTGCCTTCCCTCTTCAAATCGGAGCCACCGCACTCTGGTCGCCTGTTCATCCACCGATCCCATCGACATTGTGGTGAGACATTACATTTTTTTCTGTTTTCCAAATCCCCTTTACCAATGAGAAATTTCGCAGCAGCCCCCCTTCAAGTATTTATTGAAGAAAGCTTTCAATCAAGAATTCATTCATGCTGATGTAATTATGCAATGAATTACAGAACTTCATTCAACTTGCTTGAACAATGAATAAAGAAATTAAATGGAAACCATTAGTCGGTTGGACTACACCTTAACGTGCAACATAATTGGTGAATGTATATCCATAATTTATTTCCTTCCATGTCAGTTAATTTCATTGCTCTGAGGAATTTTCTAAATTTTTTTTTGTGCTTGCATTACTATGACCACAGCTAAAGTAATACAAGGCGGCAAATTATTCACTGGTGCCAAAAATCATTTTTTTTTTATGCCACTTGTCGGCAGCAACGCAAGTGGAAAACTGCTTAGCAAGACTTGTATCTAGCAAATACGTGTGCAGTTGGCATCTTCATAACAGAGAGGTGGATCATGCTACACTGAGGCTCAAGGGCTAACTGGACAAACCTAGCCGAGCTAGACAATGGTGGACCAGTGCATAGTACTGGCTCGGGTCAGGCCAGGGAAAAGTGTCCATGCAGTGCTCTACTTTTATGCACTGTTTTCAAGTACTGAAATTTCATCCTTAAAAAATTTCTAGGTCATCATCATCATCATCATCAGCCTGATTACGCCCACTGCAGGGCAAAGGCCTCTCCCATACTTCTCCAACTACCCCGGTCATGTACTAATTGTGGCCATGTTGACCCTCCAAACTTCCTAATCTCATCTGCCCACCTAACTTTCTGTCGCCCCCTGCTACGCTTCCCTTCCCTCGGAATCCAGTCCGTAACCCTTAATGACCATCGGTTATCTTCCCTCCTCATTACATGTCCTGCCCATGCCCATTTCTTTTTCTTGATTTCAACTAAGATGTCAGTAACGCGCGTTTGTTCCCTCACCCAATCTGCTCTTTTCTTATCCCTTAACGTTACACCTATCATTTTTCTTTCCATAGCTCGTTGCGTCGTCCTCAATTTAAGTAGAACCCTTTTCGTAAGCCTCCAGGTTTCTGCCCCGTACGTGAGTACTGGTAAGACACAGCTGTTATACACTTTTCTCTTGAGGGATAATGGCAACCTGCTGTTCATGATCTGCGAATGCCTGCCAAACGCACCCCAGCCCATTCTTATTCTTCTGATTATTTCACTCTCATGATCTGGATCAGCAGTCACTACCTGTCCTAAGTAGATGTATTCTCTTACCACTTCCAGTGCCTCGCTACCTATCGTAAACTGCTGTTCCCTTCCGAGACTGTTAAACATTACTTTAGTTTTCTGCAGATTCATTTTTAGTCCCACCCTTCTGCTCTGCCTCTCCAGATCAGTGAGCATGCATTGCAGTTGGTCCCCTGAGTTACTAAGCAAGGCAATATCATCAGCAAAGCGCAAGTTACTAAGGTATTCTCCATTTACTCTTATCCCCAATTCTTCCCAATCCAGGTCTCTGAATACCTCCTGTAAACACGCTGTGAATAACATTGGAGAGATCGTATCTCCCTGCCTGACGCCTTTCTTTATTGGGATTTTGTTGCTTTCTTTATGGAGGAGTACAGTGGCTGTGGAGCCGCTATAGATATCTTTCAGTATTTTTACATACGGCTCGTCTACACCCTGATTCCGCAATGCCTCCATGACTGCTGAGGTTTCGACTGAATCAAACGCTTTCTCGTAATCAATGAAAGCTATATATAATGGTTGGTTATATTCCGCACATTTCTCTATCACCTGATTGATAGTGTGAATATGATCTATTGTTGAGTAGCCTTTACGGAATCCTGCCTGGTCCTTTGGTTGACGGAAGTCTAAGGTGTTCCGGATTCTATTTGCAATTACCTTAGTAAATACTTTGTAGGCAACGGACAGTAAGCTGATCGGTCTATAATTTTTCAAGTCTTTGGCGTCGCCTTTCTTATGGATTAGGATTATGTTAGCGTTCTTCCAAGATTCCGGTACGCTCGAGGTCTTGAGGCATTGCGTATAGAGGCTGGCCAGTTTTTCTAGAACAATCTGCCCACCATCCTTCAGCAAATCTGCTGTTACCTGATCCTCCCCAGCTGCCTTCCCCCTTTGCATAGCTCCCAAGGCTTTCTTTACTTCTTCCGGCGTTACTTCTGGGATATCGAATTCCTCTAGATTATTCTCTCTTCCATTATCATCGTGGGTGCCACTCGTACTGTATAAATCTCTATAGAACTCCTCAGCCACTTGAACTATCTCATCCATATTAGTAATGATATTGCCGGCTTTGTCTCTTAACGCATACATCTGATTCTTGCCAATTCCTAGTTTCTTCTTCACTGCTTTTAGGCTTCCTCCGTTCCTGAGAGCTTGTTCAATTCTATCCATGTTATACTTCCTTATGTCAGCTGTCTTACGCTTGTTGATTAACTTCGAAAGTTCTGCCAGTTCTATTCTAGCTGTAGGGTTAGAGGCTTTCATACATTGGCGTTTCTTGATCAGATCTTTCGTCTCCTGCGATAGCTTACTGGTATCCTGTCTAACGGAGTTACCACCGACTTCTATTGCACACTCCTTAATGATGCCCACAAGATTGTCGTTCATTGCTTCAACACTAAGATCCTCTTCGTGGCTTAAAGCCGAATACCTGTTCTGTAGCTTGATCTGGAATTCTTCTATTTTCCCTCTTAGCGCTAACTCATTGATCGGCTTCTTATGTACCAGTTTCCTCCGTTCCCTCCTCAGGTCTAGGCTAATTCGAGTTCTTACCATCCTGTGGTCACTGCAGCACACCTTACCGAGCACGTCCACATCTTGTATGATGCCAGGGTTAGCGCAGAGTATGAAATCTATTTCATTTCTAGTCTCGCCGTTCGGGCTCCTCCATGTCCACTTTCGGTTATTCCGCTTGCGGAAGAAGGTATTCATTATCCTCATATTATTCTGTTCTGCAAACTCTACTAATACCTCCCCCCTGCTATTCCTAGTGCCTATGCCATATTCCCCCACTGCCTTGTCTCCAGCATGCTTCTTGCCTACCTTGGCATTGAAATCGCCCATCAGTATAGTGTATTTTGTTTTCACTCTACCCATCGCCGATTCCACGTCTTCGTAGAAGCTTTCGACTTCCTGGTCATCATGACTGGATGTAGGGGCGTAGACCTGTACAACCTTCATTTTGTACCTCTTATTAAGTTTCACAACAAGACATGCCACCCTCTCGTTAATGCTATAGAATTCCTGTATGTTACCAGCTATATTCTTATTAATCAGGAATCCGACTCCTAGTTCTCGTCTCTCCGCTAAGCCCCGGTAGCACAGGACGTGCCCGCTCCTTAACACTGTATATGCTTCTTTTGGCCTCCTAACTTCACTGAGCCCTATTATATCCCATTTACTGCCCTCTAATTCTTCCAATAGCACTGCTAGACTCGCCTCACTAGATAATGTTCTTGCGTTAAACGTTGCCAGGTTCATATTCCAATGGCGGCCTGTCCGGAGCCAGGGATTCTTAGCACCCTCTGCAGCGTCGCAGGTCTGACCGCCGCCGTGGTCAGTTGCTTCGCAGCTGCTGGGGACTGAGGGCCGGGGTTTGATTGTTGTGTTCATATAGGAGGTTGTGGCCAAGTACTGCACCAGGGTGGCCAATCCTGCTCTGGTGAGGGAGTGTGTTACCGGTTCTGGTCACCGGCATCAGGCCACACTCCAGGCCTGTTTATGCAATTTTAGCAACACGCGGATTTTTTTTTTTTTTTTTTTTTAATCCGGTGGAAAATTGCGCGGCACCGGGATTCGAACCACGGACCTCTTGCACGCGAGGCGGGTGTTCTACCTCTACGCCACCGCCACCGCAGTATTGCAAGCATACTATGCTCTTCTATATCCATCACAGCTGCCTCTCATTTTCACAACTACCTATGCTTTATAGCTCAAAATAGCTGTAAAAATAAGGTATACTGAAGCATACACTAATGTTTTGTTTATGTGTTCCTGTCGTATGTTGAAAGGCAACGTTTTGGTTGCAAGGTGACTTTCAGTTGTGTTTTGCCTCGGCACCATGACAATGACGTATTGTCAAAAATTCATTCAACAAGAGAGATAGCAGTTGATGCCACAACGTCACGCTTACTTTTTAAGTAGCCGGAACACATTTTTACACAAGATGAATTCGCCCAAGGCGCACGATCACCAGGTCACTACAGATGTTGGTAAAGCACTATTCATTTCACACAACTGTTGCACCTTACTTGCAACTGTTGCATCTTCCTTTCCTTAAATTCCTTTCTTTTTCACACGGAAGGGGTGGTTTGCATAAAATTAAAATATCCGGATACACAAAAATACGGAGCAGTAAAGAAAGGTAAAGCGGCAGATGAGCAATATTGTCGCTCCAACGTAGTGACAAATGAGCTGCTACAAATGCTTCTTAAAAGTCATGCTTTAACGGTACGAGTGGTGCCTGCATTGCGTTTAGAAAAAATTTACGATGCACTACCGAGGTTTTGCTTCATTTATCATGTTATAGGTAAACAGCCGGACTCCGCTGTTATACTCTGCGTCGTCGCAAACTACTGAAAGGCGTCACAACGCATCTACAGCGCGTAAATGTATAAAGCAAGGCTATCAAAAGCTCACCTTAAATGCAAATCGGAGCGCCGAACCTACGCGTCTTGTTGGAAAGACGAAGCGAGTGCTCTTCAAAACGCAATAAACAATGGCCACATATCGATTTATGAATGAAGATCGTTATAAAACGCTTCTGGTTACTGGCGGTGCAAAAAATACAAACTGTTTGAAGAATTTAAACCATTTAAACTGGGACTGAATCTTTCAATGACACGGACGCCCTGCAACAAACTAATAGAATAACTTCCGAGCGCTGAAAACGAGATTAACGCTTACAAAAAAAAAAAAAAAAAAGAATAAGATTGGCTTTGCTAGTTTCTGTTTCGGTTTCTGTCCTAGGTTTCTGATGCACGAAGCGCCACCTGCTTCCTGCAAAAAGTGCCATGGCAGCTTCCTGTTTACTTTTCGAAGTTGGCGTAACTAACGCAGCTGAGTCTCGAAGCTTTCGGGTGCCGTTATGCATAACGCAATGTCATTGAATAGATGCTGTATTTGTGGAGCCTCTAGAAAGTCCTGCATCGATGCGTGTGTGTCTTTGTATACGCGCCATCTCTGGAGGTAAGCAAACCCTCTCAGCCAGCTTGCGCCGACCTTCGTTGCAAGGGCAATATTTGTAATTTAACTACATGCTTTATCGGTATACAGCTGCATCTGACCGCCGCTTTCTTATAGGCCTGATGAAAAGTGGTATTGAAATCACTACATGAGTACTACCGTAACCGTAATCTCTACCGTAATCTACCGTAATCTTAACCTGCGTTTTCGTTTGCTTCAGTTCTAGTTCGATTTCAAAACAAGATCCCATTTGTTGGTACTCATCGTTCATTATATGCTTAGCATGTTGGCTTCGCCCGATTTGTCCAGAATAATATATATATATATATATATCATCGCCTTATAACAGACACGTCGGTATCGGAGAAGCTCGCAGGTGGGTGTGCCGTTTTCACTGCCTAAAGTACGTATGAACGACGTAGATAATGACATCTAGTGATTCAAAAATAACTTGGAGTAAAGAAATGCTGTGTTGCTGCGAAATTTTAGTAAAAACAAAGCAAAGATACGCCTGAAATGTTTTTCAGTGAAGTATTTGTGCACATACTTGGGGACGTATTCTGAAACGTTCCACTTCGGCGATAGTTTGCCTAGGCAACAATTTCGCCTTCAGGCGCGCGCTGAGATGCTAAGATTGCATAACAAAATACAAATTGCATAGCAAAATACAGTGGTGACTACCAGCTGATGCTTTTTGCGGGAATTACAATATATGTAGCAATCAAAATGCAAGAAAAAGTAGCAACAGAAGAAAACAAATTAAACACTTGTGAGTTTATTCAACCATGCACTTGTGCATACATATGTGCTCACAGGTAGTTCTAGCTTTCTTTTATTGTGTCCGTGTTTTGCTGCACTACCCAGATACCATTCCATGATGACCGACCAACAAGCCCATATTGCCACCCTTGTCGATTTCATTTCTAGTACAACAGGTTTTTTTCAATATGTTCCTCGGGATTCTGGGCATACTGTTGCCCTCATTGCCACGGCTGCCAGCAGCGCGTGTGTCCTAAGGTTCTGTATTCATAACAAGCAGCTTCCACAAGATATAAAATCGTTGTTTACTGGTTTCGCACCATTCGGATGTCGGTCACGGAAAAAGAATTTTGAAGATTGTATGTGCTAAACGACTTCAGCAGGCGTGTCTCCACAGAGATTATCTCAGCGTGCAGATGTTTGATCAGTATGAGCTGTGCGTTGCAAGGAATCTTCTGTGGAGGCACCTGCACTTAGCTGATCAGGTCACCAAGTTCCTTTGACAACCTCAAATAAGACTAATACGGGCTCACGTGAACAAGGATTGACAGAAAGCAACAAGTGATGTCTACGTTTCTGAAGGTTTCATCCTTCCCAACAGTGTGTGCAAAGTTCTTGGCCTCGGTCCAAAATTTGCCCAAGCTACCAGCTGGACTAAACCGGAACTTCCCTGTCCGTCATAAGTAAAGTGTCCAGAAGAGCCCCGCAAGAAGATGGTGTGAGGATGAACTCGGAAGGTTTAGATGCCCTGTTATGATGTAAGCCCCCAACCTTCTAAGTTACCTGTAAAATGTGTAGTCTTACCTGAAGAGTAATTCATTGTGTGTCATACCAGCTGACAAAGAGGGTGGTTTTGCAGTTTTTTCCTTTAAATGTTTCTTGGAAAAAGCCAGTCAAGCAATTTCTGCAGTGTTCAATGAGCGCAAGGATGTACCACTTATGAAAGTAGCAGCAAAACCAAGTGAAATTTACAGAAAGTTGAATCTCGATAAACTAATACCCGTGTCACACGGGCGTTTGGAAGGCCTTCCAACCGATAGTCAGTTGACTCAAATGTCAAGTTCGAGCTGCTACACGGGCGGTTTCGAAGGCCGCCGAGTCAATAGTCTATCGAGTCAACGGAGCACCCTGCAACTCTATCGAAATCTCGATGGCCTTTGAGCAACGGAAGCGGAAACAGCGCGAACATGCCCTCTCGTTCACAGTGTGCTCGTACTCACGGTTAGAAAGAACAAATCAAACCAAATGCTCTAAAAATACTATATATGAGTGTCATTCATTATTCAATAAAGTGTTTTTGCCCCTTGACATGTGCGAACACACACCAAAACGGCAGCCGCATCGAGCGGCGCAAACGTTGCCGCAGTTTCGCTACTCAACAACTTAAACACTAAACATATATGTATGGCAATGTATAAACAAACATAAAAGAAATTATAGTATATTTAAATGGTTTCAATGTTGTTTACCTTTTCGTGACATGAAAACGAAAATAAAGATCCACAGCGCCACACAATTTTGCGAGAAACGCCTGAACCACTCAACGGCCTTTCAAAAGTGCCGTGTAGCAGCGCGACAACTCCTTTGAGTCGATAGAGTTGTGGCGTTTCAAAGGCCATTGACTGGAAGGCCTTCCAAATGTGCCCTTGTGACACAGGTATAAGGAAAAGCTCAGAGATGTAATTTTTAGTAAGTGCACAAGGAGGATGTTCCTTTTCGGGTCATAATTTCCGAAAGGGGTACCTGGCAGAAGCAAGCTGCCCTGTACCTGGTTTCAAAGCTGAATGTTAAAGAGATTGATGACCAGTTTCTTGTAAAAGGTTCTGACGAATCCTTGATTTTGTTAGGTTTCACGGCAAAAAGGGCTTCAAGGCCTTCTCAGCTAAGGTCAAAGAATTATATTATTCTATCCTGCTCAATGACCTTATCCAATGTGTCGAGGATTGTATTGACAAATATGGCGCTGTAAGGTTTTCACAGGAAGCAGGTTGTTTCAGTAGAAGGGTATTTAGAATTATGGTGTTTTTACATGTCGTCAACCTTTGCACAGTGGAACAATAGGCTGAATCTGCAGAAGAAAGGCATTTGCATAGGGTTGTGTCTGGCTCCCGTCTTTAGCAACCTATATTTAGCACAATTAGATAGGCACATATATGACCACCTCACGGGACTAACAGTTTTCCAGCGAGCTTTTAGATTTGTCAACAATTTTTTAGTGTTTCTGGATTTCCCTAGTAATAGTTTTCTAGAAAAATGTCCTGATGTCTAAGATTTCTTGCGAGTGTTGGAGACCTCTTGAAGTGATTTTTGAAGTGCAATACGTTTCAGTTTCTTGACTTTCAGTTCATCTTTACTGATAGTAGGACTTGCTGGGCTTACAGTCCATGAGCTAAGAAACCCCTTCTCCAATTTCATTCAGCCCATTTGAATTTGGTGAAGAGGGGCATAACTAACTAATAGGGATGGCTTTCTGCCCACTACTGTGCATGTGGATGTAGGCCGAAATTCAAAAAATGTTTTATCGTTGCAAAACACGGAGACCGTGTTACACGTGAGATAATCAAAGTGGGAGAAATTCTATGTTTAAAGGATGGTTGCATCAGCACCCCTCTATCGCTCTCACTGACAAGGAGATCAGACACCTCGGGCTATCACCATGTTGAATTTTGTGCGGCTTTGTCGTGGCGTTCTAAGTAGGTTGGTGGGCTATTGTGTGACTGTACAAATAGCGATGCTTTCTGAAAAGAAAATAAACAGTTGGAAGTTCAGCGCTCCGTTCTCTCTTCTATCCCTTCTGGTGGCTTTGCGCTGTTAACCTGACTTTGAAGCATAATTTATCAACAAACCCAATCTTACACCCTTCGTAACTAACGTGTTTCAAAAACGTCCTAATGAAAACCAGTTTCCAGCAACAGGCTGCAAGTCTTAAGGAGGCTGGTTATCCTAACCACGTGTTGGTGTCGGTGGCAGAAAGGCTGCTGAAACAGGAACGTTCGAGACGATGCCTCCGTGCAAATGCAAGAGCTAGCAGCTGTGACCAGGTGAAAACCGCTGTGATTCCGTATATGCACCAGATATCACATAGCCTGAAAAAGATAGGAAGCCAAGGTAACGTGCGGGTGTTTTTTGAGCTCCAAATAAGCTAAGCACCTTGTGTAAAGCCACTAACCCAATAAGGACAAAAAAGCCAGTTTGTGGTAGAATCGCAAAGATGAGTTCATCGGATGCGCTGTAGGAGTGGTCTATCATATTCCACTGTCATGCGGTAGATGCTACATAGCCCAAACCGGAAGATGCATTAATGAGCACTTAAGAGAGCACAGAAATATAGTGTATCAGGTGACGATTTTCTTGCTTTGCATTGCAATACATGTCCATGTCGCCCTCTTCTAAATGACACCGCTGTTATATACAGGGATAAGCATAAGTGTGTAACATTAATAGTATAAACTGGGCAAATCCTCTCGGCCGCTGACCAATGTATCAGCAAACTATCACTATCATTGTCCGTGAGAAAGTTAGATTATTTGCGCATGCCATGAAAGTTGACTGCATTTGCAATGGATCATTTACGTTTCTTGGTGTTTTCTTGTTGTACCTGTTTTAGACAGTGTGGCTCTACTCATGAGCTATATATACAGTCAACTTCCATTAATTTGATCATCTTTCTGGGGTTTTACTTGCCAAAACCAGTTCTGATTATGAGGCATGCCCGTTAATTCGATCCTGACGGGACCATTGAGACTGGTCGAATTAAACAAAAGGCATAAAAAACATTGAAACATGCCATTGCTTCACTTTGCAGTATTTGCCTTTAAAATTAACTTTGGTCGCATTTCAGTTTAGCGCTACACCTGCAATGATCAACAGCTACCAACTCGCCCAGTTTACTATTTTTCTTAATGTTAGCTTCACTGCAATACAGCCATGTTATGCATAGAACCATACCAAGCAGGGAAAGGTGCCATTGTTGCAAGACAGCACGTGTTCCCTAATTTACGTACATGCACATGTGCAGTCTCCAGTCACAGTATGAGCACCAAGACGCCTAATAGGTGTATGGACAGGCCTTCAGAGTTTGATATATTCACCCTCTTTTGTTGGCTTTTAACATCTCCTCGGCTTATCGCAGTTTTTTCAACTTACTGCCTTCCTTTTTGCTAGCTTTCCCAAAACACGATTGTTTTCCACTTCTCTGTGCATGGCACATTTACTTAAAGAACATGTACTAGGCTTCATTAATGGTCTCATATACGAGACATGCATGGAAGGTGAAAAAAGGACTCAAATCACCACTGAAACGTAAGAAGCAGCTCTGAATGGCTGCCAGTATGCTTATTAGGTGGCTAGGTGCTCCTACTGTGACAGGAGACTGCATGCCTGTATAATCAAGGAACACGTGCTATGTCCTGTGACAGTGGCCCTTTTCCATTCTTGGTATGCTTCACCACAGTAAGTTGCATATGCTTCAGCGCATAACACAGCTGTATTTGGGCGAATCTGACCAGTGAGGTTCGAATTATCCGACGAAGGCCAATTTTGAGATTGAAATAACAGAAGTTTGGGCTCACAGAAATGTATTTCATTAAATAAAAAACAATCATCAGCAAACAACTTTATTTAAAAGGGGTGACTGACTACTTCTATATCATTAATATATATTAAAAATGACAAGAGGCCAAGCATGCTGCTTTGAGGAACACTGGAAGTAACTGGCACTTCATGGGAAGGGCAATCGCTTATGCTGACGAATTGTTTGTGCTTAGTTAAGTATGCAGAGATTCAGCCAATTAAGTATGGCAGAAGATTTGTGATTTCGAGCTTCTCAATTAGTTTAGAGTGTCAAACAAGCTCAAATGCTTTTCTGTCTGCAATACAGGAATATAACGTCGATCTGGCCAGGTTTATCAAGAATGCTAGCAAATGCTTGCATGTATTAACCCGTGATCCAACTTCCAATAAATCGTTGAAAGTACCAATTGTGTGTGTCTCTTCTCTCGTCTGTCTTGTCTTGTCTGCGCTAAGCACTAAAAAAATGTTGTACCAACAATGTTAAAAGTCCACCCTTGCAATGTAAAGCTTCTTTCTTTTTTCAAAAATACTCCACACTTCTCTGAAATGTGAACATATTTGTTATTCAATAATCAATAGGTCAGTTTCGTCAAATATCCATATTTAATTCTATCCAGAAATATCAGAATATGAAAACCCCTACTACATATGGGCCTTGAGTGGAGCAGTATGGCCTTAAATGTGTGTAACCAATGCTACTTACAGGGAACACAAGAGGTGAGTCTGGGGTCTTATGTGCAAAACCACGACATGATTATGAGACACACCATAGTGGGGGACACCGGATTAATTTTGACCACCTGGAATTCTTCAATGTGCACTCAATGCATGGTAAACAGGTGTTCTTGCATTTCTTCCCCGTGGAAATGCAGCTGCTGCAGTCGGAATTTGATTCCGCGCCCTTGGGATTAGCAGCACACAATGCCAAAGGCATTATGGCGGGTTTTGAAACTCGAGAGGTGGAAAAGAAACCGCGGAAAGCTTTAGAAGAGATGTTTTTTAGATTGTTTGACACATGTAATGCCAGTCAAACCAGGCTTCTGGCCAACTGATAAGTTTGTAAATGAGAGTGACTGAAAGGTGATAGCATCTGCCGCACCAAGATGACATCAGGAACATGTTCACATTGTCCAAATGATAATTTTTACAGCCTCAATTGAGAAAACAAATCCGTTGGCTGCCTAAAGGCGAGGCATCCTTACTGCGCGACTAGAAATTACTAAGCAAAGCAAAAAAGTACCTGCTGTATATGTCCGCTCAGGAACTGCAGTTCCCTTTGAGAATGGTCACCACATGCACCTGACTTTCTCCCTAAAGATTCCAGTATGTGTAATTATTGACAGAAAGGAAGATTTGATCACTTCTAATTGCGTGTTCTCCAATTGAATACAAGTCAAATGGTCAACAACTATTTGATTTACATTTGACATTTTGAACATTTGCACAGCACAAATATGTACTCCAGCCATACTCGAGAAGAACGCCATCAGTGCAGATTGTGAAACACCTGACGAGTAGGGAAAAAAAAGCTTCGTTTCCAGGGCTCTGAAATTATTTTGAGTTTTGTGCAAGTGCACCTACTGGTGATGATCAAGGGTTCAGCATTTAATATATCTGCTCTTACCAACACTAACAATACGAGATACTCCTCTAACAATTCTTTCCTTCCTCAAATAAACACTAATTGTCAATGTTTACTGCTCTTTTATGGCGATTAAACACTAAATTAAACCACCCCATATTAAAGCCTGCCGCACAACATTAACATTCAAGAGAGATATGAAGAAATATTTACTATCGACACTACTGGCTACAGACTCATTACTATGAACATATATACAAATTTATTGTACCACTTCCAGTGCTTCTGTATTTGCCTAATGTATCGCTTTTATTCTGCATATCCCATTGTCTTTATTTTTTCCTTCCTTATTTTTAGAAATTTGAAGTTTTTTGTCGCACAGTATATATTTCACTTGTACTTTGCATATTGTAAGCATATTTTTGTTTCTAATTATCTCGTACATTAACCTTGTGTTCTTTCATATGTGTCATCCCTATGTTTCCATAACGTGCTAATTACTACATTTTTATTTATTTATACGCAGCATCTATTTCATTTGCTTGTATTTGTAAGCACCTTCCTTGTATTTGATTACTTGCTTCATTAACTTCGTGTATTCTGATGTGTATCACTGCTATGTTGCCATAATGTATTAATTACTATATTGTTAAACTACTAATAGGTCCCACTGACAGTTTTTGTAACTTCGGGACCTCCTTCTGTACTAATGATGAATGATGAAATAAAATTTAGGTATTCTGCATCAATTGTGTAATTATTAGGTATTAAACATCACCATTGCTAGATGTCACAGAGGCACCACTCCCGAGGTTTTGAGCCACCTCTAGTAGAACGAACAAGTGATCTTTTTTCATGAAGTGGATTGGCTTCCCACAAGACATCATTAAGAATACACAAAGCAAGCCTCCTCATTAACCCATTAGGGACCGGTTTCTTTTTTTTCTTGCCAGGTTGAAATAAATCTAATATATTAACTTACCTTTGTACTAATAATTCACTTGCAAAAAATTATTACTCTTGCCTAATTAGATTTTGAAATATAGCCCGTGACCAATGGTCACACTGGGCCCTTACGCTACAGCAAAATACGCGAATTGAAAAACATTTATTTCAAGCTATGAAACATCACAAAAAACATACATTGCGAATAGTCGAGCACTTATTTAGTGTGATATGGTTTAAATCATGGAATACACATGCGTCGTCATACTTTGTGCATTACTTGTGAACACGAGAGTACCTGTCTGCAGATGACATTGGTTCTACGCCATGAATGGTGCTTACGATCGTTACTACAGAATTACCCATCCAGCGGACAGCAATTATCCCATTGTCGCTCAGCACGAGCTCTTCGTGCCCGCGAGGTTGGCGCTTGACGAATTGTGGTCGAGCGATAGGGCACTCTCTGGGAACACGGTTCTGCTTCACTGTGCCCGGTGCCTTCGTAGCCCTGTGCCTTGAGATGCCTGAGTAGTGGCATGCCTGTGAATAAATTATCCAAATAGAAAAAAAAAGGAAGGTCGTGCATCTCTGCTGCGAGTTAATCCACCACTTGAAGAAGTGGCGCCGCTGCTTTTCCGAAGTTCTTTTCATATTTTTCAGATGTTCTGGGATCCCCTGCTTGCCTTGATACACTTTGAAGTGTACAAGGTATCCGTTCTTGGCATTTAGGCACCATACTTTATACGCGAAGCGGATAGGCTTTCCGCGTATAAACTCTTTACAGCCATGACGACCATAATACTCAATCATACTTTCCTCATAGCTCATGTGACGCACAGGTTGAAAGTGCTCCAGAAACCTTGCTATCAATAGTGCCATCGCATTATCTGTACGAAGCAATTTCTTCGCATAGCTTTGTAGGCCACCGTGTTGCTCATATCCAAGCCGCTGTCCCAGTGGCACTTTTTCCCTGGCAAGCGGTTTTAGCCGGACAAAACGAGCACTCCAAGAAAACCTAATTCTTCTTTGGTAACCTCCGGATCGGGCATATTTAAAAATAATGCATACTTTCTTGTTTGTTCGTCTAGCAGCTCCACGACGGCTTCATCAAAAAAGATTTCGAACAACTCAACAAGTGAAAAGTCCCTGTAAGCAGTAAAGTTTGGGTAGGGAAATATGCCAAGGCTTTTCTGGAGATCACCGTTCGTCCACTTAGAAGCAGTGACTAATTTTGCAGGAATGGCCGCATCAACTACAGCAGAAGAAACCTCTCATGTTCCGTCACCTAGCCCGCCTGGGTCGTCATCGTCCGAGTCGGATCCACCAATGCGGCGTCCTTCAGAGAAAACAGTTTCAGCGCCGGCTCATAGCTGCCGCCCGATTAGATTGTCAATGAGCCCGCCTGAGTCTTTATCGGCCGACTCTTCATCCAAATAGGTGCTAGAGTCTCGCGGTCCATATAAATCACTGACACGTCGTCATCGTCGTCTTTGAGTATCTTCGCTATTTATTCCAACATCAACCTATTCAGACAATAAAATAAGAAGTAACTACTGCGGGAACATGCCAGCAGCCATGCAAGAGATGAGAATGCAGTTTTAAAAAAAATAGGAAGTTAGGTAGCCTAAAGGCCCAGCGTGACCATATGGAAATGCGCAAGATAACACGCTCGTTCATGGATAAATCAAACATTAATCTTTCACAAATGCTCATCGTAGCTCACATATTCAAAGAGCAATATGGAGGTAAGGATATCCGACTATTGCTCAAACAAGTAGTGAAAAAAAAAAACATTATCCCTTGGAGTGATGCATGGCGACGCTACTCGCACAGCAACACTTATTCCCGCCCTTGCGAGGGGCTCCCACAAAACGACGGGCACCTGCTGCCACTTGGTATCCATAAAGGGAACCCTAATCTGTCTAACGGCACGTCAAACGCGATTTTGGTGCCGTTTTGCTAATCTTAATTAATTGAAATCCACTGTGCAGACTAACGTGACCATGTGGTCACGCTGGTCTTTAATGGGTTAAGCTTATTTTTAGTAGGATATGAAGGCATAGTAATTGATGTACCTGTAAAAGTAAACACACTAATGTAAGACATGTAGATGTTTCTTGAGTCCAGTGGTAGACTTGCCTGAGATAGCAGATTGTCTGCCACTGTTGTCTACATACATACTATCGACTAAAAAAGTTTACGGACCACGGGATCTCAGAAAACGCTAAATATCCGAGCAGCCTTTAAAAGTAGCCAGTAAAACCTTACATCACAATGTTCGCATATACTAGTAGAGGCTGGAAATGGGAATACCAGGCTTCGTTTTGAGGCTGCGGAGATATTCAGCTTTTTGTGAGATCCCTTCATTCGTTAACTTTTCGGGTCGATAGTACATTTGTATGTGTGTGGTAGGGAAGGTATGAATTAGAGAGTTTCTCCAAAAAAGCAGGGCTTTGCTATAGATGTGCCAGGCTGTAGATGTGCAGGCAAAGAACGAAAAAGAATGCAATAATGTTTAACAATAGCACAGTGACGACAGCAACCAAAGCAAACCAGCAGAGGGGTACATGTGGTACAGAAACTTGCACTCTACCTATTGCACTTATAGTCTTGTACTGCAGGTGAGTGCAGAGAGTAAGTTACCGCGACTGCACACTGTACAAAACATAAGCGCTCTATGTAAACTTCGTTTTGAGGCCATCATCACCAAAATAACAAAAAAAAAAAGCTGCATCTCTAAGTGACACAGGGACACACTAGGTTCAAGTAAACTGCAAGTAGCCAACACTACTGTCACTGTACAATGTCGTGTCCAATGAGGCAGGGCATAGCCAAGGCCACATAGAATAAAAGTGACATTGGAGAGGAAAGGCTTTAGAAGAGGGTAATTTTTAACCACTTGCAGCTCTTTATATAGCATGGTGACATGAAGCTTTTTTGAGTAACCATTCGAGAAGAGATACTGTGTACGTGTAGGTAACACACAACTAAAATAGTTTCAGGGACCCTTTGGGTGATGAGGTTAACATTTAGTCTTTTTTTCTTTATGCACCGACAAGGTTCTGTTACACATGTACAGTTTTTCCGTGAACATTTTTTTCCCTTATCAATTTGGGTTGTACCTGTTTTTTCACCAATAAACTTCCAGTTGTGAATAGGTACTCGTGTGTGTTCCTTACTTTCCTTGTATGATTTTGTTGTTTTCTTTAACTGCAGTCTTTCCTCAGCGGCAATGCTGATGTCATTGTTATTGATTTCTAGTGCTTTAAGCTAATATGGCCAGTCCTACACAATAGAGAAAGAGTGAAATAAAGAAATGCACAAGATATGCATGCTGGGATGTGAAGTGATTGCTTACGATGGGGCAGGGTGGACACATTGGGGAATGATGGCTGGAACAATGTAATAATTATTTTCTTTTTCACACTTTCTCATTGGTCTCAGCAGCATTCTGCTTACATTATCATCAGCAGGTCTACCAGTAAATGATAAACAAATTCTGACATTATACCAGCTAATAACTGTCTTGCTCAAGATGGACAACTGAGCTATTTCATGATAGGTGTGTTTGAAAACTTGCATCAGTACTGACTGAACGAAATGCTATTTTGCTTCAGCTACCTAGAAAGAACTAGCATTAGTGGGGTTGATCTCTTGATATGTCTTATGGTAAACGAATGGAGGTGCATTTGCCCATTTAGAATGAGAATAGCGGAAATTAATGGGACATTGAAAAGACACTTCAACATTCCGACAGTTGTTACAATTATGAAGGGCATGACAGTTCCCGTAGCATTACTGTTCTGCTTACCATTTAAAGGTTACCAGCTTACTGCTGTGGTTTGGACATTAAACTCTACATTCGACCTCACATTGTGTGTTCTTGTACCTGCCTTGAACCTCATCCTTTCCGTGCATACGAGGTGTGTTGAAAAAGAAACCGAACTTTTGCTATAACAGCTTTGCTGCATATGGTACAACATCTTAAGTGCTGTCCCCTTCAATGTAGTCCCCTCTACTGGCAATGCACTCTTCCCATCTTTTCTTCCATTTTTGGAAAGCCTCCTGGAATGCAATTTCTGGAATGGCATGCAGGTCTGTTCTCACATTGTCCTGGATCTCCTCTACGATTTGGAAAGGGTCTAGGTCCGGAGAATATGGTGGGTGGGGCACAAAAGGAGTGTGGTGTTTCGCTAAGTAGCTGCGAACAAGGAGCGACATGTGAGCCAGGGCATTGTCATGATGCAACGTTCAAGCCTGATTTTCTCACAATTCAGGCCTCTTACTGCACACAGAATCTCTCAAACATGCTAGGGTTCCCTGGCAAACTTCTTTGTTTACCACCTAACCATGTGGCACAAATTCCTGATGGGCAATGCCTTTGCAGTCAAAAAACACAACCAACATCACCTTCATTTTTGACCGACTCATGCGTGCTTTTTTTGGATGAGGAGAACCTTTGGCCACCCACTGCGACAACTGCACTTTCGTTTCAACATTGTAGGCATAAGCCCATGTCTCATCGCCTCTTATGATGTTCTTAAGAAAGTTTTCATCGTCATTGGCAGCGGCAAGCATTTCCTGGCTGATTTCAACATGGGTCTGCTTCTGTGCACCAGACAACAAACGTGGCACAAATTTTGCACTGACACTACGCATCCCAAGTTTGTCACTCAAAATTTCATGACATGATCCTATGCTGATACCCACTTCATCAGCGACTTGTCGAACAGTCAAACAACCATTTCCATGAATCACAGTTCGAACTCTCTCGATGTGGTCATCATCTGTGGATGTGGAAGGTTGTCCAGGCTTGGGATCGTCACCGACCAACATTCTTCCCTCTTCAAAACGCTTGAACCAATCATAGCACTGCGTGCGACTCATATAGTCCTCCCCGTATGCTTGGCTAAGCAACTGAAATGTCTCTGTAAAAGTTTTCCCAAGTTTGTAGCAGAACTTCACACACACACACTGTTCTTCCAATTCCTTCATTGTCACTTTGGCACCAATCCGAAGAGCAGCTTGTTCATGTGCTCACTTCAGCGGCCGTAGCTTGCCAACTAACGGTCAGAGCGAAATGCGGCAAATGGCAGTTTGTTGTCTAAACCTGCCGCTACATGCGCTCAGTAGCCGCAGCGCACTCCCTCTGCTGATTGGCATGCTATTTCAAAAGTTCGGTTTCTTTTTGAACCCACCTCGTATATATTACTGCGCACACACACGAAAACCTTGGGTCATAAGTGAGCACTGTGTCTGTCCCCTTTCCTTTTCCAATCAGTTGACGCTGTTTTCGTTCTAAATACCTTCTAGGAACTAGGCCATCAAGAAACTGTCTTGCAAGTGCCCTATATTATCTGTGTTGTACAGTCCAGTTTGTCAGTCCACCTAAATTTAGCATTGTTTATAAATTCTGCTTAAGTGCTTCAAGATTTTATGTATTTTATTCTGTGCACTTCTACAGGTCAACACCACCACATATTTCATGTAAGTAAAAGTTACTATGCAGAAAATGCTCGTTTTATTTGAAGACCAAGCAGTTTAAGTGATAATGCATGTCCTGACTAGGTAAAGTTAGTGAAAAGTGACCAAACATATTTTTCAAAGAAAGGCTATGTATACGTACTACAGGCAATACAAACCTCTATTTGCATGCCGCTGCTATAGGTCCCATGACCAGTGTGACTTGCTTTCTGTAAGCAGTACAGGCTGTACAGAGCTGTCAAGTCAGCTAGTCTTTAGTCTATCTAGCTTGCTTTCCTGGTGCTTTCATGTATACAAACCAGAAGGCCGCCTTTACAGTATTATGCTGAAGATTATGAACGGTTGTCTGACACTGTGCCTTGCAATGTTCACAGGCATTCTGCTTACCAGGAGACATCATTTGTGTTGGCAACAGTAGGTGCGAGGTAAATAAAAAATAAAGTACACATTAATTTAAAAGCCTTCATCTTCACTACATTGTGCAACATGAGGATGCCTTTCCAAAGGAATGTAGCCAGTGCCATCTGCAAGCACATTGCTCACCAGCTGCAGTGGCTTCATATCGACACAGGTGACACGCAACGACATCATTGTGCTTGAAGTGAGGTGCATGTAAGGCACCACAATCCAATAAAACTGCTCATCTTTTATACATGTACTGCGTTTTTGCTTCCACTTTGAGGTTGACATGATGAGCCTGAATGCCATCAGCCATCCCATACAAAAACTGTCCCAACTTTCATTCAAATGACTCAACCTAACTGTGATAGGCTAGCAATTTTCTTGCTTGGATATGCTGTTCAGTTTGTGCATGTTATAGTGCAGGCACACCTCCAATTGAGTTAAGCATTGTGAAAATCAAGTACACTACATTGCCTACTTAAGCACATGAACATTTAAGTAACAAAATCTTTTTCTGCTCATGCAGTGACCTACAGCTACAAAGGAAGACACAAAGACAGTGCAGACGTGTAGGTAATATCAAGCTTTGATGCAGACATAGTAAGCTGTGGTGAGGAATGAAGTGTAATCTGTGTTTCCACTTCTGCATGAATTTTGTGGAAGTGCTGGAGGGTCGAGGTTTTATACAGCTACTAATTTATGTATGTGGTCTAATAAACCATTGCAAAGTGAATGTGTGGCATCAGCAACAGATAGCCAGGCACTATCACAAAAAGAAGCAAAATAATGCTGGGGAGTGGTCGAAAGCTGCAGGTCTGGAGGAGAGAGACAAAAGGACAAGACTGCATCGATCAATTGGACATGACTGAAGGCATGCACGGTATGTCGAGCAAGAAGCAGACAGAAGGAGTATTAACGAAACGCATGAAGGAGAAGTCTGACAGTGTGTGAAGGCAAGAGCATCACATAAAAAGAAAAATTTGAAGAAAGTAGCAAATGAATGGGGAGATCAGATGCCAAGGAGCAAGCATTTTCCGCTAGAAATCTTTTTGCTGTTGTGCCTTAGCCCTGGTGCTGTAAATGGAAGGTGGAAGAAACAAGTACAGTACAAGTTGAAAAAGTGTTGTGGCAAGCGTGAGTGGCATTACATCGGTGCCTCATCAAAATGATTGAATTTGCAGTGCTCATCTGCACTCAACAAAGTGTGGTAACCTGTGCTGCTGGAAGTGTGTGAACTATCTCGAGATTAAATGTACAATCAGCCAGCTCTTCCAGATTCAGAAAATACTTAAGACCAGAGGAAAATTTCAAAAATTACAAGACGGCAACCTGATTTGATAAATCATATTTTGGATGTTTCCAGTAGAAGCACTTGCACCAACGGAAACTAAGCTGCATTAAAGGTTGGACTTCAAAAAGTGCATCAACACTACACCAACGATAAATGCAATTCCACTACATGGATGACTTGCCTTGTATGAAAACATTGTTTTCACCTTTTGCTCTCCTGTTCGCCACATAAGCATTGCAGATTAAACGAAGTCTCACTGTATCGTGCGATGCGTTTGTCACTGGCTGACCACAAATGAATCGCTGTCAATGTCGTGTAATGAGCATTAAAAATTTCTCTTCAGCTCCTACTTTGTGACTGATGAGCCGGCTGTGCTTATATAGGTGCGGATCTACCTCCAGAGGGTCATCACTGAATTGCATTTTTTTTGACTGACTGCACATGTTACCAGGCTTTTTATCAATGTTTTAAATCACCCACACAGGCGTACGTTATCCTCTTCATTTAGTACAGAAGGTTAAACATCGACAAAATGAT
This sequence comes from Dermacentor andersoni, assembly GCF_023375885.2. Taxonomy (NCBI): domain Eukaryota; kingdom Metazoa; phylum Arthropoda; class Arachnida; order Ixodida; family Ixodidae; genus Dermacentor; species Dermacentor andersoni. The sequence goes on along the minus strand of NC_092822.1, from coordinate 104,170,542 downwards.
GCAGCTCAAATAGCTTGAACGTGTATGCGTTTTCTATCCGCAGTGATAGACAACATGGCTCGAGCGTTGCATAATGCCGTTTGCCTAAAGCCAGCTTCGCTGCAGGGCACCAGTGTCGTGCAAAGAAGCATGCGCATTGTATTGCGGCAAAGTATACCAATAGTGGAAAGCGGCCACTGTGATATACGTGCCCACTTGCCGTCACGTCTCCTGTCGCAGTACAAGCACGGAGACGCCGAACAAGTGTACTGGCAGGCATTCAGAGCTATTTCGCATGCGGTTGTAGCGACCTGAGCCCTTGTTTCGCCCACATAGAGCGCCCCTTATATGAGCTAGACATTGTAACAGCCGGGATTATTAAGTCTCTAATATCAGTGTTACTGTACAGCTTTCACAAAGGTCAACTGCTATGAACTTTGATGACGACCATTTTTATTTAGCATACATTTTTTCCGTATTCATCCGCAGGGGTAGTGTTTTCCAGTGTGGCTGTACAGCTCTCACAACGAACTACGGCTCAGATTGCATGGCGACGCAAGTTTTAGTACTTACACATACAGAGTACAAGATTTCCATTCCCACGAACCTCCAAGTGTGCTGTATTCTCAGTTACATTAAGAACTAATGCATCGGCACGGCAGTTAATTCATAAACTGTTTCCGTTCCCGCGATTCCCCTGATGTGTGTGGTATGCTGACCTTGATCAACGACACTAATGAACAATGCATCGGCACGACGTAATGCTTTGCCACTAAAGTCATCCGAGAAGACACCTCACTTCCAAACGTATCCCCTTGCGACTATAAAATTTAATATGCTACCGCCTTAACAAAATAGCAACAAACTCACCTCGGACGCGGCTTTTTTGCCTTGCCGGCCACGCATCCTGTCGATTCTGTGCTGCAAGCTCGGCTAGGGACAAACGGAGCAAACGGTTTTCTTCCCCATAGTACCTAAATGACGAGAAATTTTGAGCACCTAAAGTCCCCACATTTCTCCCTCGCAACGACTGCTCCTCGCGCGTGCGCAGAAAGAGCGGTGAAATCCAATTTCGATGTGCTCGTACGCAAAGCCCTATTCTAAAACTCTTCACTCCTGCGTACCCGAACGCTAACACCCGCAAAGCTCTTTGGGGCCCCAAAATATTAGGGCCCCTGTTCTAAAACTCTCTACTTTTTGCATAAAGGTGTCAATCAGCAGAGCAGTGAGAAGAAACGGAAAACACTGAAACCTTAATTGTGTGTTGTAAATTTTTTTCCTCACTTGTAAATAAACGATTTCATGACAAGATCTGTTGCTTCACTGTCTGCAATCATGGTAAATTGCTTATATGAGCGTCAAAATGACATGCTACAGGTCTGCAAGAGCAGACAAAAAGTGGTTTGTAAATACGTCCAGACTTTATCAGGTAATGTCTGCAGTTTACAGGTCTTACGGTACGCATAGGGTGATTGACTGCTGATCTCGAGGACGATGGTCGCATTTTCAGGGAGGCGATATGCAAGGCGCCCGTGTGCCATATGATGTCAGTGCGCGTTAAGGAACCCGAAGTGGTCGAAATTATTTCGAAGCCCCCCCCCCCCCCCCCCCCCCCCCCCACTTGCCCCTAACACCCAAAGCCAGCTCACGAAATGCGCACAGACAAAACGCGTTTGAATCTCGATACAGTGCGAACTGGGCCCATAAAATTTCACAGGAGTAATGATGTGGGCTGACATAACATTGTTTTCATGATAAAGATTCATTCTTTATCGCGCGCTTTCTGCGAGCGCTACCCGAAACGGGCTCACTTTCACTTCGGTGGTAGAGATGCAGCCGACGCGAGGCTGGCGAGGCGCTCATTTCGGCTGCGTGCTTACCCCACAGAAACCGGCTTGTCAATACTTTCATGTTGTTGTCGCATTTCCAGTCTTTCCCTGTACATGTTCTTCTCTTCCCTTAATCAAGAGCCTTGCATCACAGCAGCAGCACGCATATCTCGTCACGCCAGCCATCCACTTCAAGTGGCACGCCCATGTGCACGGACAACCACCTTCGCAGCCTCCTTTTTCTTCCGTACCGCCACAGACTAGAACGGCCTTCCTGCCAACATCGCTAATACCACTTGTCCATCTTCGTTCACAAATCTTGTAACCGACCATTTTGTTAAATAATTATTTCTGACGCTGTTTTGCTATCTTATAAAAACCCACCCCTTATGTAATGCCTCAACGGGGGACTCTTAATGTAATAATCTGAACTGAACTGAACTTGCAACTCGAAAATTCTGTCTTCTGAACGACTGAAGACAGGCTTTGCACCCATGCATTTGTCGAGTGCGAGTAGAAGGAATTCTTTGAGCGTCTAGCATGGTCTGGTTGAGAGCCTGTGTTGTGGCCACTTCTGCGTATTGTTAGCGTACTATCGCATAGGTTCTAGCCAAGTTCTGAAAACGCGCAGTAGCCAATGTATTCGAGCTATTAAAGTGCAGGAAATAAGGCCTGGGAAAAGGGAAATGCTCGTAAACAGGATGTTTTCGTGGTATGTACGGTGTTTGGCGCTGAGTCGGGTATTTTCAACGCCAGGTGGGTAAAAGAGAACTGCTTTTGTTTGTAATGCCACCCATTCAGCACTTTCACACGCTTTGCCTCCACGCATTATTCTTGCATGTTAATACCAAAATGACATGTGCTTGTAATTTAATTTTTTCAGCTGACATCGTCCGGTGGAGCTTCCTACGAGAACTGCTGCTTACCTGGTGCCGCAACGTTGGATGAATGCACAAAAAGCCCGCAGCAAGCATTTATAGAGAATAAAATAAACATTTCCTCATTTCACAGGGCACCTTGTGTCTTCATGAAATTGCACATGGCACATATTCGATGGAGGCTTTTAAAGATTGTTCGCGATAAATTTTACTTAATAAACGATTTCACACGAATACTGGACGTGGTCGAGCTGTAGAAGCAAAAAAAAAAACACACAGACGGTGTGACGTGTACCAGCCAGCATTGAAAACGCGTGCGCAGAACCCACTGTGTGGTTCAGGTGTTAACCCCGGCGGCTTGGTGTGCTGCAGTCAATTGGGCTGCTGGGCTCTATGGGAGTGTCCGCTCTTGTATTCCTTTCTCTATGGTTGCCGTGCTGCAGCGCCACCATACATTAAAGTTGTGAATTATCCTGGGCTGGTCCAGCGGATGTCCAAAACAGACGTTCGGGCATTTACCAATTTTGTTACTGCATTTCACCACGTCCAAACACCGTCCACTAGATATCTGAATGTCCAGGGGCGCGACAATCTGTGGTCGTTGGACATCCTGAGGACGTCAAAGTAGTGAATCTTTTGAGTACATTTGTAGAGGAGTTCTAGGTGAGGCGTGCATACTTTGCCACTAATGACGTGCATTTCAGAAAAACCGAAATTAGTAATTGTTTTATTAGTGCCTGCGGGGGCAGTTGTTTAAGTAGAAAACTTGGACAGAACTTTTAATTGTGACTAATTTGTGAAATTTCTTCATCGAACGTCAAGCTCAATCCAAGCAATATCGAAACCAAGCACATCTCGCGACGTCATATGATGTCAAGTTGGTTGTTTATTCTATGGAAACGTCCTGTGTCTTAAGTTTGAATGATGGCATGTCGAGGCAAATAATTATACTGCACGTTGCAGCATAGGTTTGCCTAGCTAAACGTGCCGTATCAGCATTTGCGGCGATGTTCAGTTTTAAACTTCTTTGCATGTTTCGTTACGGGGTCTTTCTATCTGACATAACGGGGCTGCCTTTCTGTGCTCCTGGTGTGCTCGTTTTCAATATTGCCTGGATCGAGCATTGAAATTCATTAATATCTTGACTGAGGTGCAATCTTCAAGATTTTTTCTTTTTAATGAGGGTGCGTTCGAATTTGACAGGCCCTAAGTTTGCCATTTAAACTACCCTCAAAGCACTAATAAAATAGTAAATTAGAAAGCATTTGGTAACTGTTCTGAAACTCGGCTATTAGCGGCAAAGTATGTCCGCCTCGCCTAGGAAACTCCGCTGCAGAAATGCCAAGTTTGCTACGCTCAGAGCTTCTTTTTATAAAAAGTCTGTGTGCTAAAAAAGAGCACCCTATATGACCAGCAACAAATGTAGAGGACAGCTGCAACTGGGAAATTGATTTTCTTAAATAAAAATATGCACACAGCGGCAGTAATCTAAGTATTGGTCACTATTTTTTGAATTTCCATGCAAATTTGTCCATTAGAACACCAGCTTTTTTCTCTCTTCAGACATCACTGTTTTACTGTGCAGGCTTTACGCTCTGTCAGAGCCTGTTGTGTCCCTTTTTTCACTGCTTGTGTTGTGCCATTTATTCACGAGTATAATCACTAGGAATATTTGTACAAGTCACCGACAAAACATGCGACAGGCAAAATTTCGTTGTTGCTGGAATTTGCACTCACTCATGTGAAGAGATTGTGTAACATTTAGTTGACATTGTTGTAGTATTTTTACGCACACTCTTGCAAATTACATGCCGCTACATAAAGCGTGAATGAAGTATAGAAAAGGCACTGGCTCACTAGTAAAATATATAAACAGAAAAAGGCACTGCACAAGGGCAAGAATTCGCATGAAAAGAGTGACACACGTACTGTTCTGTATACTGCTACTCTTCTAGCGCATACATTTGCATTTCAAAAAAAAAAACTTTTTTTCCTACTTGGCAGCAGTCACCTTCAATCGTGACTGAGAATTTACTGCATATAGTGCAGCTTACCCTACCACTAGAGCTCTTGTCCCATTTCAGTTATATGTGCGGACACTGTTGGCCTGTTCAAGCTTTAGTTCCGCATGTGCCATTAAGAGTATGTGCACATGCCAAAAACCATTTGCAGCAAACTCTCAGATGCAGGAATGTCGGTTTAAAGAATATTTCAGAATAAAGAACCTTTAGAAAATCCCTGGTGTGTTTCCTATGCATTCTAGCAAAAGTCGCATTTAAGCGAAATTCTGAATTGCGAATATTTCAGCTGGATGAACTTGAGGCTCCTGGTGGACAGTAACACCAGCTACAATTAGAAAATGCTGGCATAAATCTGGCCTTTCCCCCCTGTGCAGTGAAAGTGAGCAAGAGGAACAGCACGATGAGCTGATTGACCTTGGGATGTGGACAGAGGTCTGTCGCCGTCTAGATGTTGAAGTCTATGTGCCGTGACAAAGAGCTTTTTACCTGTGCTGAACTACTAGATCTGGAAATTCTTTCCAGTGTTCGTCCCAAAGAAGAGTGTGACGAGGAAGATGCAATGGCAGAGGCAGATTAGTTGAGGCTGTATGAAGCCTTGAAAAGTTGCAAGACTTCCGTGCCTCAGCAAGAGGCCGTGCCATAGGAAGTGCACAAAAACATGGACTCTCTGGACAGCTGTACATTGCATTTCATTTATTTATTTTCTAAAAGTGCCTAGGAACAGCTTCACACTTTAATAATGGAGTTACTTCGTGCGCTTTAAGAGCACCAGTGCGAATGAAAATTAGATTTCTTTAGAAAATGAGATAAGCAGCAACGTAACTGTTACGCACTTCGTATATATTGATGTACACAACTCCATAAATTGCATTTCACCCTTTTGACTCGTTTTCTGCTCTGTCCTACACTTGTATATTCTAGTGAATATTCACTTTAATGAATATTCAGTTAAATGAACTAATCCCTTGAAGCTCATTCAAGTGAGAGTTTGCTGTATATTGTTAATTAAGGCATCATCAGGCTAAACTATTACTTTTATTCAGAAAAGCAGCAACAGCAAATCGTGAACTGCCAGACAATAAAGCCTAACTTCATAAAGAAATAAAATACTGAATACATGGTGTATGGCGACTAGATGGGCAGTGGCTCAACTCTTGACTACACAAACTACAAACATGAGTGTCTGAACAGATGGTATAGTTTTGCAAAAAAGAAAGGCAAATGGTGAAAAACTGATTACAAACTACATTGTAAATGAACTTTTAGCAGGTAGTGAATTAAGAGAACAAAATATAATACCAACATGACTGATATGACGTGGCACAATATCTTAGTCGAGAATCACTGGACAGCAAAGACGGCATAAATCAGATCATAAACATGAGTAGCATAATATATTTTTGACAGCTTGACTAAATAACATGAATACGTGAAAATGACAAATATTCTGAGGTTCTTATGCGTTGAAACCACAATATGACGCATACAGTAGCGCGGGTACTCTGGAATAATTTTTGACTACCTGAGGTTCTTTAACATGCACCCAATACAAGGTAGACATTTTTGGATTTCACCCCATAAAAATGTTGCTGCTGTGGCTGGGATGTGATCCCGCATACTTGTGCTTAGCAGCACAACACCATGGTCACTACACCAACACCGCAGGTTACTACAGAAATTGTCAAAGTAAGCTTAAATGTTATTACAGATGACATAGTTTGACATAGAGCTCACTGCTGACAAAATGCAAGAGATAGAAGATACCATGCAACATACATTAAAAATAATGAAACCGTTAATTTTCTTGGGGCAAAAAACAATACTTCACAAATGTTTGCACGTACATCATATGCTTGAGAAAAAAGTATGAAAATTATCCTGCTACTCGGTGACTGACCCCCCAGCTAAGCATTTCAGTGCGCATCACAGAAGTATTTTGCGTTAACTATGCAATTTAAACTAAAATAACAATTTACCTCTGGCAACAGTTCATAAGACATGCATGGCAGTACACTTACAAGTTGATAAAACGCATAAGTCACATTTGCTACATGACAGACAGGTACAGAGATAAATGCTTTTGTCAACTAACAAAATTTGTTGCTGGGCTAGTTGGTTCATGCTTAAGTGAATACTAGTAAGCGCTATTCCAAGATGGGACAGAAGATATAGACACAGAAGCAAAGGAGAAGCGCTATCTCGCAACTACATTTTATTCTGAAGACTTCGCCTACTTAAGCACACAGCAGACTACGATTGTGCAAGTGCACTGCCCACCAAGCCAACCAATGCATTGTATCAAGAAGCGTATAGATTACAGCATCAGTTTTAAAAACTGCTTTTCTTTGCTACGCAAAACAACCGACGTATCGCTAATATGGGCACTTTTTTTCTTTCCATTATGATATGCCTCCGTGATTTCTCTGACCAAAGCATTGCCACTCCTGCCTAGAATTTGAATACCGGAAAGAATTGGCTCACAGGGACAGGACCTACAACACATAGGCAAATGGAAAGAAGCTTTGTTAGCTACACACGCCATAGCTGCTAAGCCACCACGGCGGGTCACTGCTACAGTATCTATGCACCGCCGTGCATTTTACTTTAAGTGTGACAGTGCATATCTAAAAACTAGTGAGTGCCATCCTCAATATTTGCTCGTTGCAGACTTGACAGCTACAATTTCCAAGTTGCAATATGTACTTTAAAGTAATTCGATTAAGAGAATATTTTTGCGAATTAGTTGGCCACGCATTTCAACTTATTGGGCACGTCCACCGCTTTGAGCAACCCCAATCAAGGGCTACACACTATCTGCCACAGGCAATTTTTGAAAATTCTGTTCTGGAACAAAACCACACACCCTGCATAATTATTAAGTACGACACTTAAGGAGAAAACAAGGAAATCCGTGAGAGAGCATATCCACTACCGATTTTTCACAAAATGGCTATGGTTACTTGATTTCAAGCATCTTGCGATCCAGGAATTCATAGAGAATTATTTGACCAGGTTAGATACAAGTGAAAATTACATACTACTCAAACAGTGCAAATTCGTGAGGTTTAGGTTGCTTGCTGATTTTCAATGTCACCATCAGCAATGCATCAATGAAGAGAATAGCACTCTAAGACCAAGAAAGCTTGGGGAGGAATCAGAAATTGAATGAATAAATGAACATAAGAAGGCCTACAGCTAAGGTAAACCTGCATCTAAAATGCAACACATTCACCATTCTATGCCAAAAGCAGGAAGTAACCAAGGTTGTAGGAAACCAGATCCTCGCAGGATTAAATAGTAGCCGCACCTTCTGCATTGCAGCTGCTCATTCTCATGCATAACGAAACCACGACACTGCACATTTTTCTGTCTCTTTGGTACTTGCGGTTGCTTCAGATGACACCTGCCGGTCTGTGAGCGTGGCTGCAAGTAAAATGAAAGGCAAACGAATTCGTGGTAACTTCAGCACAGGAACAAAAGCCGTTTTACTTATGAATGTACCAGACCAAAGTTCAAAGCATGGCCAACCCTGCAAAAATTGATAGACATGTAGCTTTAAGTTAGTGGAAATGTTGTGAGCCACCTAACATTAAATTGTTTGAACCCTGAAGACTGAGCTAGCAAACAAGGCAAACACTATTATGAACCAGTCGAACTAACATGTCACACATCCGTAGGCATTTGTGATTTATCTAAATGCTTGGGCAGCACGTTTGCCTACCATATCACCTTCCACAGCAGCCACATTCTGATGGCAGCAGAATGCAAAATGCTCTTGTTCACATTAAAGATCACCAGGTGGTTATTATTCTACAATACTCCACTACAGCATGCCTCATAATCAGATTGTTGTTTGGCATGTAAAGCAACATGGCAACAAAGAATGTCAAACAAAGTCAGAGAGGCTGAGGTAATCTCATGGGTGGCGGCAATGGAAAAAAACCTACTATGAGTAACTATGAAAACAAAATCAGGAAAGAAACAATTTATGATAAGTCAGAGGGAAGAATTTTCGAAGCAAGATCAGGATGCCTTAGAACACGCACTTATAAAGCGAGATATAAGGAAGAAGAAGCATGCGCTTGCTGCGATGGAGAAATAATGAAGCATGTTTTATTAGAATGTGAAGATATCTGCCAAGTGGTCAATTTAAGCACCTTTGGCCTCCTTGAAACCCTTGGGTTCAGTGAGAATGGGGGAAAAGTAAACATGTCCGCAATAGTGATTAGTAAGAGGCGATTGGGAGATTGACGGTATATGTGAATGAACATTTAATCATTTTAAACAAAAGGCTTCTAGCGGCTGCGATCGCCCAGAAAAAGTCTGTGGGATGGAAGTTCGTGTGGTGCTCTGGAGGGAAAATCCTTGCTCGAAAAGACAAGGGCTCGGATGCTGTCAGGATTGCTAAACAGTCTCATCTGGAGAACATAAACTAAGGATAATGGTGCACCTACCCGTTCGACACACTTCAGAAAAATGATGGCAGTACAAAATGTTTGCCAGTACTACGATTGCCAAACTCTTAACCAAAAGCAGAGGTCAAACAAAAGACAATTTTCAGTTATACATATAAACATGCAAAGGATAAAAAACAGTGGACAGTCTTGAAATACTTCAGTCCCTAAACATTAAGTTTTTTTCGATAGTATTAACAGAAACTTGGCTGACACACACAGACACGGTATCACACCTTCCTGGTTACAAGTGCCTAAGCCTTGGTAGGGATATAAAAAGGGGTGGTGGTATAGCAATTTTTACAAAGGAGAGTGTACAGTATCAAGTGCTGAGCGACCTGTCTAGATGTGATCAAGATATTGAAAGCCTGCTTGTCAAATTGTCGAACGTCACTGTTGGCGCGATCTACAGACCGCCCACAGGCAAATCGATGGAATTTATCGACTTCATCAACAATGCTCTTCGCACTTTACAGACTGTAACAAAATCATTTATGCTTCTTGGTAACGTCAATATAGACACCATATCAGATAGTCCACATGCAAGAAACTTTCATGACATACTAAATTTCTATGCCTGTTCTAATCTGATATCACTGCCAACCAGGGTCACAGTAGATACTGCCACGTGTCTTGATGTGTGTGTCACCAACATAAATGAAACAAATGTTACGGTTGGTGTTCTCAGATATGACATCAGCGATCATTTGCCAGTGTTCTGCTTGGGCTTTCCATCTGAGAAAAATTATGTTTTTCCTCAAGAAAAACTTTTGTATCGAGCAATAACAGATGAAACCTTGATGATGCTTCATAACTATATAGCAGAAGAGAAGTGGGATGATGTGTTCAAGCAACCCAATGCCACACTGGCTTACTAGGTGTTTTTGATTAAATTTCAGCATTGCTACGATTTGGCCTTTCCACTGCGAGAAAGTGCCCAGAAAATTAAACGGATTAGAAAACCATGGGTTACTAGTGAGCTGTACAGAAGAACAAAAGAGAAAAACCGAAAATTTCAACAGTTTCTTAAAACCCGAGACCTATGCGTACTGAATGAATTCAAACAACTGAGGAACAAATTGAACTCGGATCTAAAATACGCAAAGTCCAGTTATTTCCAGACTAAATTCCAGGACGTTCAAAATGACGGCAAAAAGACATGGGAGCTACTAAACAACATAGCAAGAAACCAAGCTGGCTGTGGGGTGAAGGAAATCTGCATTGACAATGTGCTTCTAACTGAGAACGATTTAGTAGAAGCAATGAATCGGCACTTCGCCAAAGTAAGTGTTTATTCAGGATGGCATGGCACTTCCAGTGACTGCGTACGTATAAATAGCTTGGTGGAGTCGATCATGCTTGCCCCTACAACGTCGCATGAAATTGAAACAATAATAGGAAATCTAAAAAGCCAAGTTGCTTGTGGTGACTTCGGGTTAAAAGTTTTGCCTTTAAGCATGTGGTATGCTTGACAAGCCCCATTATATCGCAAGTAATAAACCAGATGCTTCTTAGCGGAGATTTTCCAGGTTAATTGAAGATCGCAAAAGTTACACCTGTCTACAAAGGCGGTGGTGAGACCAACATGAATAATTACAGGCCCATTTCAGTTCTGAGAGTGTTTTCAAAGGTATTTGAATACGTCATCAATCACAGGCTAAGCGATTTTTTTAAGAAGCACCGAGTACTAACAGGAGCTCAGTACGGCTTTCAAGCAAACAAATCAGCAGATTGCTCTCGTTGACATAAAAAATAAGATAATTGAAAATATAGAAACGAATTTGCTCACTCTTGGCTTATTTCTGGATTTCAGCAAAGCCTTCGACACTGTTCAACATAATATTTTGTCAAGAAAATTAGAAAAATATGATATTAGAGGAGTGGCACTAAAGCTAATCCGGAGTTATCTAGAGGAACATTATCAATATGTATGTGTTAACAAATGGTCCTCCAACAAACTCGAAGTACAACAGGGCATTCCCCAGGGTTCTATTCTGGGACCCCTACTCTTTCTTATCTATGTAAATGATATTATAGCAATACATGGATCCCCGCAATTAATAATTTATGCAGACGATGTTTTTTTCACCAGAGAAACCATGCAATGTTTAGAGACCTCTGTTAATGATTACTTATTACAGTTATCTGCATGGCTTCAAAGAAATCACTTCAGTCTAAATATAAATAAAACAAAGTACGTCATTCTTAAGCCAATTAATAAACATGACCGCTATCCGGTTAACATTAGATTTGAAGGACGCTTGCTGGAACAGGTTACTGAACAAAAGTTTTTTAGATGTCTGGTTTAACCACAACCTCTCATGGAATACTCACGTTATTCAACTAAAATCAAGCCTGTCTCGCACCATTGGGTGCATTTACAAAGTACATCTAATACCCAAACGTTTAAAGCAGGCACTATACTATTCACTGGTTTACTCTAAAATGAGTTATGGAATCTTGACTTGGGGAACAACAACAGCTACTAACTACTACAAATTTAATGTATTACGAAAGCAAATTTTGCGCACACTGGAAAATTTTAAAGGCAACAAGCAGTTACTGAGAACACAGCTGTTATTTACCAAATATAACATGTTGAAGGCTGAACAGGTGTACTACATTAAGCTATTGCAATGGATCCATAAATACAAGTTACATATTTCCACAGTGCCCAGCTCAAGTTCATACAGTACCCGAAACCCAAAACGAAAAAAGCCGCAAGTTAGAACCAACTATGGAAGGCAAGCAATTTCTTTTCAAATAACCAAAGCTCTAAACAGAAAAGATATGCAAGTAGACTTTAACAAATGTGTACATACATTTAAGAAATATTGCAGGAAGTTGCTTGTGAACAGCGACATTATGTTTTCATTACTGTAAATTACCTCAAAAAGTGCACTTTGTTCTCCCTTGTCATGCTCCCCTCAACTACTGCAATTTTGATACACGGCTGTGAAATTGTGCTTGGTTTTTCTGATGAGTGCCATGGTTGTATATGATGGTGTTGAACGTGCTGACTGGTAACTGAATTGCTGTGCTCTGTATTTACTTTGCAGAGATTCTGTTGCATATGTAAATATTTTGTACCAATTATTTGCTGACTTTATGTTAGAGCAGTGACTAGTCCCCCTTTTTAATATTGCCCACTGTCTGAACTTATGATGTCTGTCTGACTGAACTTTGTTGATGTATTTTGTCTGTGTATATTGTGCAAGGCGGCCGGGGCCCTTGACGGGTGCCCTTTCACCTTTGGCCTCGGCCACCTCTTAGACTGTCTGAGGAAACAATAAAGAAAGAAAGAAAAGTAAACAACAAACCACAGAGGCATACAAAAACAAAGGAATGGGCTTAGGGAGGCGATTTAATAGGTTATAGTGATATACATTCTACCGATTCTTTAACAGTACCGCGCGAGTGGTGAGTGGCCAGCTGGTCAGTGTCTTCTAACAGCGCGAAACGATGAAATGAGCAAGAGTAGCATATGAGCACCAAGTTCACTAGAAGCCGTTGTCTCCGATAAGCCAAGGAGCTTGCACCGAGTTAATCGTGCCAGGGGCTGTGTCGTGCTGGTGGAAAGAGCCTAGCTAACGAAACTTGCGCCTCCAGTGAACTTGGTGCGCATAAGCTACTCTCGCTGATCATGTCGCTTTGCGCTGTAAGAAGGCGCTGACCGGCCGGACAGTTGACGCTCGCGCGGTACTGTTAAGGAATCGGTAGACTGTGGTAGACTATGACCTTGTAGACTTGACAGCTACAATTTCCAAATTGCAATATGTGCCATAAAGTAATTAGTCTAAGTGTTAGTTGGAGCGTTTTATGCGCGTTTCCAACGTGCTGCCAGCTAACTCTGCCAACACATCCCGATAATGTCCACAATTGTTCATTGGTAGGACGTCGCTAAATCCTACGTCCCATAGATGCCCACAGGACGTTTTTCATGGGATGTGGGATGTCAGGATGTTTTTCGGACGTCCGGGGGATGTTGTGCGTTGTCTGGGTAGCACGAGAAATTTAAACATATATTCAACTAATTATGGAAAAGTTACTAATAACTTTCTTATTTAATTTATGGCAATTATTTAAATTTACTAATTGTAGTAGGTGAGCTTGCAAGACCTGTCCACTTGAAATTAATTTCTAGGATTACAAGTTTGGATATATTAAGGTGAAAGCGTTAATGTGTCTTATACCTTCGATGAACTTTAAAAAAAGATGTGTCGTCCAGTCCAATGGCACAAAAACTATAATCATCAGCAATGGCTCATGCCCCCTAAGCAAGCAAAAAATTCAATGGCTCATCCCTCTCATAATGCAGATGCTACAAGCACTCAGCAAAGTGAAGCGTTGCAGTGTATACATTCATTGGAATCACGCACAAAATGTACAGAAACGTGGCGTCTAGTCGAGTGGGACAAAAAAAAAACATTACCTTCTCAATGGATCATACCCTCGCCCATAAGCAAGCGAAAAATGCAGTGGTTCATGGTCTTGTAAGGCTGAGGCTGCAAGCACTCAGCAAAGTGAAATGAACAATGCATACATTCGTTGGAATCACCCATACCACACACAGAACAGCATACGTTTCAATCCGCTCCCTGACAGGGTGCAACATAAAGTTGAAGAGAAATGTCGTTGGCGTGAGTCTGACACCGCTATACGAGCGCACGAAGCCGCAGCTAAGCATAGAAAACGAACCAAAAAAGCCGAACTGCGAAAGCAGCAACGTGACGGTGCATTGCCAAGTGTGCAACGCCTTTACCTGTTACAGGAGTGTAACATGCTGCCGAACTTTTATTTACCAAGGTACCGGTAAGGGACGAAATACATGCGCGTTCCAGTCACTTTAATGCTTCAATGCATAAAAGAGCGTTTTGGTAAAAGTCAAGCAGTGCATTTTTATGGAGCGTTTGATGGTGCATACCTCCAAGCTGGTGTCATTCTGGAAATTCATTCCAAGTGGATACACCTTGCAATTTCATCGGCCACATTTCTTAAATTCCATATGTGCCGCAAATTCATTAAGATGTTGATTATACATTTTGGTTAACTATTTGAATATGTGTTTCGATTTCTCGTGAAAGTAATGTCCGCCTTATTGGATAATTCAGAATTATGTTACCTGCAACAGGCGATATTTAATATTTCCGGAAACCTTAAAAATGACTGCACTGTATGTTCCTACGGGTGGCTCATGCAGTGATAGGCGGCGAGATCATGCGTACAGGTCCGTGGGTGACCAGCCAGTATCTTTGAACTGTTAAAATCTGGCTGCATGAACGCGTGTATCCGTTACAACAGCATATCTTCCGGTGGTTAATCACGGCCAATCTTCGCACATAATTATGTGCTTTCCATGTGTGCTGCTTTCGTTGTTCCTTCTGTCTGTTTTTACGTACGTCTCAGCTGTCTAACGATTGAAACATTTACGCTTCTTATTAGACTATTCCACCTTTGCACGTTGTCGTATTTTTAGCAATGTAGTCCCGGCCAAGGCGCCCGTATTTCGATAGGGGCGAAATGCGAAAGGACCCGTGTACTCATATTTAGGTGAATGTTAAGAACCCCAGGTGGTCCAAATTATTCCGGCGTCCCCGCTATGGCGGGCCTTATAATCAGATCGTGGTATTGGCACGGAAAACCCAATAAATTAATTTTTTAGTAAAGACGAACATTTGTCTCTTATGACTGTTAATCAAATTTCTGTCAGGTGATTTACCGTGTTGCTTAATTTAAGCACTGTGTACCGTCCAAATTTTCTTTGTGTACCCGCGATTGCAAGAGCAATCGTACCACAGTGGAAGTTGCAGATAACAGAACTATTGTAGGCATTTGTATTTCAATGGCAGCACCTCTCACACAGGGCGGTTGACCAACTGTGCTCCTTCAGTTTTTTTCTCGCATTTTCTATCATTTGGCCCAGCGTATGTGCCGACGTGTTGCGGGACCTGCAGGACTAGATTACGAGACTGTTGCATCACTATATTGTCACTGTATTCTTAGTCAAGCTATAATATAGTCGACATTCGGCAAATTTTTTTCTATTATTGCAACAGAAATTGTAGGAACACTCCTGTCGAAATTCCGCTGATGCGAACGTGCACTGCGGTTGGTTGTGGCTTCGTGAGGGCTGTAGAGTTGAAGGTCACGTAAACTTGGCTCTGGAAACGCATTGTAGCTGGAAACAGCAATTAAGAAGCGATCGCTTGTCGCTGCTGTCTCGCTTCATTACGGCAGCGTTCCTACAGCGTGTTTACCGCCAGTGAGATGTGTTGATGTTTCGCTTGGCGCGCAAGTTTGTTAATTTAACAAGGAAGCAAAGATTTACTGTAATTTACACTGGGAATAACACATACAGCTACTTAATTATAGCTGTCTGGTAATTCACTGTCGCAATCTCCGCTTCGATTTTTGGACGAAACTGCGACATTTTTTACTGTTATCAGCTTGCATGACATAGCTATATGCTGACGTGGATACTAGAATTACTTTTATTTTTGTACAGAGTTGAGATCATTACAACTTCTTTTCTGATAACTGTTAGCTCAGCAAGTTTGTACAAAGCCACAAGGAAGCAAAGTGGCTGTCGGAACCTACAAATTGCTGTTAAAACTGTAGGTTGTTAAAATGCACATGGTGGATAGTAATTTTTGTACATATTTTTAACATGTTTTTATTGCATACTTTACAGCCATGCTGTGTTCCTGCCGTCAGCCTGGTGTCATCTTGAGTCGACATAACTCTTCGTTGAAGATCAGCACAGGAACAAGCGCACGGAAATCTGCTTTCTTAGTGCCTCATATCTCAACAGTGAATTTTTGTGTCTGTAATCACTGGAACCGATGCTGCAGGATGACTTGTAGTAAATTGTGTAGCGTACCCATGATCTCTTCTGTCCTATATCTGCAACCTTGGATGAAAGGCTGCGCTCAGCGTGTGGTAACTTACTTTTGGGCCGATGTACCTGTGAACTCTGGGTTAATTTTTGTCTCTGCAACTCTTGAAGCAAGTCCACAGAAATGCCCCACTAAATTTCTTAATATATGTGAACTGCAATGTAATTGTCTGCAACCGCTGAGCCAGCCTGCAGCGAGCCTCAGTCAAATGTTTAGTTGCCAAGTGTGATTTTTTCAGAAGTATTTGTATCTGCTGCCATGGAAGAATAGCCATGCTCTGCCTCTGGTAACTTCCGTCGAGGTTGTCCGATACCCGTGAACTTTTAGGATGAACTTGCGTTTGTGTAAGGCTGTTGAAGCATGCCCACACAAATCCCGTTAGCATTTGGCACCGGTGAACTTATATAATGCATTTTTGTGCTATGACTGCTGAAGCAAGCATGCTGCAAGCCTTTAGTTAATTGTGTAGTCGCCAAGGTACCTGTGACAGCTTCAGCAATATTTGGCTGCGACCATGGAAAAGCCGCATTCAGCATCTGTTTACTTGCTTAGAGGCCTTCGAGCCTGTAAACACTTACAGTGAATTTGTGTTTGTGGCCAATTAAGTACAGCAAGTATCTTGTAACTTCTAGTACCTGTGAAATCAGTTTGGTTTTGTGCCAAAGCGTCTTGCACCTGCTTTTGTACCTGTCAGCTGTCCAGTAATGTTCGTGTCTGCAACTGCCTAAGTGATCCTTTAGCCAGTGTATCTATCCAATCTTTAGTACTTTTACTATGTGTGACCACTGACGCAGGCCCGCAGAAAGTCTGGAGTAGCTTCCTTCATGGTTAAGACACCTGTGAACTTTCCAGTAAATATTGCATTTATGTGCCTGCAACTGCATTGAACTGAGCCAGCCTGCAGTAGGCCTCCTACTAACTTCCTTTGTACCCTGCACCCTTGCAGAGGGCTTTTAAAGTTCTTCTACTGGCCAAGCTGCATCTGCAAAATATTAGAACAACTGAAATGGTCTCGTCACTACATGAAAACGTCAATGTTTGCTCCGGTGACCTTTACCAGAACTTGTTATGGATGCGTAGCACATTTGCTCTATAAATTGATGATCATACAGCAGCCGTTTGTGTCTATGACCACTGAACTAGAGCTGTGCACGGGCTCAGGCCGGCCCAGACCGCAGGCCGGGCTCAGGCCATCTGGAGATTCTCTTACTCGGGCTTGGGCCTGGCTTTCTATGTCTCGGACGGACTGGTCGGGCTCCCTGATCTCGACTGCGTACCTTATGCGAAAGTATGCTTGTCGTCTCGCATGTAGGTACAGCAGGAAGTGCAATGTATCTATTCATCAAAAATGGAATCTACAGGGACGGGAGAAAAGTACAAACGCTAACAAAAGGCAAACGAAAGTTATCGGAGGCTCGGAATGCGTTTTCGGTTCTACCAAGTACCGACGCTGTGGAAAAGCCGCCGCTTGCAAGCGCCTCCCAGTTAAAAGGCTGAGAAGAGAAGCATTTGGGAGGCGAAGATAAGTCTGTGTACGGCGCACGTGGGGTCGACGTACCCAAAACTTGCTCTTCTTGCTAAGAGGCTATTAGCCATTCCTGCCACCAGTTCAAGCAGTGAACGAAACTTCAGCGCTGCCGGATTCATAATGCAGGAGTCCCGCACTTGCCTTAACCCTTCATCAATGGACAACTTG
Organism: Dermacentor andersoni; assembly: GCF_023375885.2. NCBI lineage: Eukaryota > Metazoa > Arthropoda > Arachnida > Ixodida > Ixodidae > Dermacentor > Dermacentor andersoni. The sequence goes on along the minus strand of NC_092822.1, from coordinate 104,152,789 downwards.
TTTTTGCACAATAGCTTAGAATAACAATTCTGTGCGCGCGCTGTATACATTGTCATATGGAATGCAACAGTTCAACATTATAAGGTTATTTAAATAAACTGATTTTCCTGATATTGTTTCTTTCTGTGTCGGCGTCGCCTTATTGCAGGTCGGGCCGGGCGAACTCAGGCTTCTTTAGCGTCGAGCCGGACGGGCCGCCTGTGGTAGTGTAGGGCCCGGGCCAAGCTCAGAATTGCGGCCCTTACACAGCTCTACACTGAACTAGTAATGTCGTTAGTGCTTAATGTAGTTGTGACATCTTTAGCATAACTTGTGTTAGTGTAACTGCTAAACATGGCCTAGAGGAAGCCTGTGGCAACTTAAAGTGGCTAACATATCTGAACTGTTCAGCAAGTTTTCCATTGATGCATGTGCTTGCCACCCCAGAAGTAAGCCTGCAGCAAGCCTCATCATAACTTCCGTAGTGCCCCCACTGCAAATTCTTAAACTTTCTTGCTGCCCAAAGTGCATCTGTGAACATTTTACTTCATGCACACTTTTACTAACCATGGTGTGTCATAAATAACTCCTAATGTCTGAGCTGCAGTAAACTTTATCATTACTTTCATCAAAATAATATTTGAGGCATTTTAGTACAGGCAGGACAATGAAAAAGATGTCAAAATGAAGATGGGGAAGAAAAGGATGCACCAAGCTATTAATGCACAAATTAGCTGAAAAATGACAAAATTGGAATTGGTGCACCTGATACCAAAAGCACAGCTTTGCTCAACAAATACGCAGGCAGATCCCAGAGGTAGTGGGGCCTAAAAATGTGGGACGATACCGAGGCAGTACAGTTTAAACCACAGGGTAAGCTAACGTGCCCAGGAATACTTTGCCTTTCTCTGATGACAACTACTGTTGACTCCCCTAGCTTTCTTTATGTTTTGATTCTTTGCTCTTTAATATACCTTCATTGCTGCTGCCTTCTCCATCATGCCTTTACAGTATGCTGTTCATGCCTCTTTAGCCCTTGATGTACTGGAATGTAAAAGAAAACTCTTTCCACTAGCAGATTCCTCGTAAGCCAGAAAGGAGGCATAATTCAGCGAAGGGGGTTACGACGTCTTGAAATTAGCGCACCAGGTTGCTGCGACATCATGAATATTTAGGCTACGTGCTCGTGCGCAGAGAACTTTTTTTTTACAGTTAAAAAAAGTGGCATTATGTTCAAAATAACCAAAGACTGTAGTTAGGAAGTTTCAACAACATGTACTGAATCACAACAGCGAAAATACTAAGAAAACATTCCGCAATATGTAACATCACATTGACGTACCGGCCCTCAAGTGTCGACATGATATTCAGTAGTGATACTGTGACCGTCAATTTCTCTTCTAATAATCAACCTATTACCATGCAACCAAAGAAAGTAGACATTTTCGAGAATACTTTATGAACATAAACAGATCATATCCGGCGTGAATTTCAGAAGCAGACGTATATCCAATAAACGTTTGTCTGCCAGATTCGAGTCCTCTGGCTGTGCAGTGAAGGTGAACAAGTGGCCCCTTCCTGTTAGTCCCAAACGTATGAATCAGGCATATTACGAAGCCAAGAAAAGCACATGCAACAACATTTGTTGTTTTAACTGAAACGTAGAACTGCTGAAGTAAAAGGAAAGGACATTGGAGGAAAAAGCAACCCGCCACTGTTAAGAGTGTTTGTACCTTCGTGGTGTGCAGCCTAAGCTCTAGCGAGATACTCTTAATCACTACCATTTTGTTAAAAATTGTAGGGTTTAACGTGCCAAAACCACTACCTGATTATGAGGCACGCCGTAGTGGAGGACTCCGGAAATTTCGACCACCTGGGGTTTTTTAACGTGCACCTAAATCTAAGTACACGGGTGTCTTTTTTGCATTTCGCCCCCATCGGAATGCGGCTGCCGCGGCTGGAATTTGACCCGCGATCTCGTGCTCAGCAGCCCAACACTGTAGCCACTGAGCAACCACAGCAGATTCGTTGTATTTTGTGTGCACACCTACATGTCACCGAGAGTGTGATAATGTGTGAAATAGTTTGCTTCGAATTCAATGCAGGAAGATGGGAAACAGTAGAATGCCACAAAGCCAAATTAGGAAGCATAGCATTTCTTTATTAAATAAAACAAAACTTTAAAACAAAGTCTCAAATCTCTGAAAACATCACAGCTGGGCCAACGCTGAGGTAAGTCCATATGAGTACCATCAGTGTGCCTTATCACAGGTAACGATCACAAAGTCAGTTAAAGAACAAAGTAGAGAACTTCATGAAAAAAATTAACAATGTTAATAAACAACAAAACAGTTTGCAGCACCTCAAAGAGACTTGTCATAAAACCTTCAGAGATTTACTCGTGCACACAGCATGTGGTAAATGCCGACTCATAAAAACAAGTTTGGCAAAAAAGAATGTGCTGGCATGAGTACAAGCTAAAAATGTAAAGTAGGCAAATGACTAGATAACTATTTAACATTTAGTCTAACATTTGAATATTACACTCAACAAATGTCACATGAGTGCTATGTAAATGCTACCGACCGATAAAACCAGCTACAAAATCTATCATAAAAATGTCCAGTGCTTAGAAAGCATCAGGCAGTTTCTGAGCACCTTCGTCTGTTATCTTAGATAAAGGAAAACATGGTATATATATATATATAAACAGAAAACAAACAGGCTGTTGTTACATCACTGCAGCTTGCTGTGAATGGCTTTTATGTTTCTCGGTGTTCAATTCATAGTTATTGCCATTGTGTTGAGCAGAGGAATAGGTCAACTAAATCTGCATCACTTTTGGACTAATCCGAATCTCCTCCTAAGTGGGTTAATATGCATTTCCACAAGGACGCCAGAAATAGCACTCATAAAATAAGACCAAGAAAAAATGCCGGCTGTACTCCCAACACAAACATCTCAGCAGCAAGAGCTCAAAGAACTCTACTAGTATATTTCTACTTGTTTTTTTTTTTTTTTTAAAGCAATTCTTCAATGTTTTTATATTAAATTGCATACGTGAATATTGCTGTTTCTACTCATTTCTCGCGGTTAAGCTCTCCTTACCCAATGCTTCATCTGAGACCCATAATCATTAAAAAGAAACAAAGATGGCTTCCTGTCTACCTCTTCGGCAACACTGATGATGCAGAAAATGGCAACTTTTGGGAGATATTTGAAGTTTGCGACCTGATTTGTCAAGAGGGGACAGGGCTGCCCAGATAGTACAGATAACAAAGCCAGTGTTGTCCCAATGTTGTCCCACACTGACGTTGCTTCCAGTGCTACTTGTGTGGTGGTCGCTCAGGGGCTGAGGTGCCCAGCCATTGGTGGGGTGCCCTGTTCTTGCTGGTTCACTTCAATCACGATTGGGCCGTATGGCTGATCCTGACTGAGGTGCACCAGCTGGCGTTTGTGAAGACCTGCATGAGAAGCAGCCACAATTTCAGAGCACCTAGCTTATAAACATCACCATTTGGTTTGTCATGTGCCAGTTAAACCATGTGTGCTTCATGGATCATTAGAAGCAACAAAAGAAGCCAGCACTTTGACAGCACTCACACGGTCAATTGAACAAGGCCACGGGACCGACTGGCAACTAAGGAGCTCATCGTGGCAACCAATGTTCACACCAGCAAGTGCGATTTGCGTGTCGCTACATCATATGCCTTGCAGTTGGTGCAGTTCGTATTTGCTTTCACCGTCACTGCCGCATGAAATAACCATCATCACATTCTGGTATCCTGCTCCTGTGCTGCTGACAGGTTCACCAGCTTCGCGACTCCAGTTGTGAAGCCGAAAAATCTGTCATGGCGCAACTCCACACAATGCTTTTCAACATTTTGCAAGCATTGCTTTGCAAGAACTGCTTTTCGTTCAGCTTATTCGCATGACCTCTGCGACTACCTGGCATACCTGTGAACTTCAAAATCCATAAAACTACTGTGGAACAAAATCAAAAGAAGGAACAGGGTGGGAACTTCTTTGCAAGAATCTTATTTTAAAGCTTGCCTTGAGTGCATGCCTCCTGTTGGACACATGAGTTAGCTTTGGATACACTATACCAGCAGCAGCAGAAAACACGACACGGCACAGATTTATAAAGCAACACATTCTTTTAAGATCACAGTTACTTCAGCAAATCTTCTGTTGTCGATTTCACTTGCTCCTGGAACTTCTCTCTGTAAACTTGCCCGAGGCAAGTACCACTCTGACGCCCTTTGAACATCACAAAACTTTCAGTGCAAGGTTCTAAAACTGACAAAAGAATCCTTTTTGCAAAAGGAATTTGTTTTTGTAAAACAGGTCATATATTCCTCCATCTGTAACAGTCCAGATGGACAGACACGCCCCGCTGTTCATGGCCACGACTGCTTTTAGAATTCTCAGTACCAGCCAGTCTTTTTTTTTTTTTGGCTCATCTGACATTTCAGGCCGCATAGAAACTGGCTCTCTGTCGTCGTTCCAATTTTTGCCAATTCATAATACGTCAAGTATTCATAAATCTCTGCCAGTCAAAGTGGTGACAGACCTGCCAAACAGGCTCGCCATGGATACTCTGCTGTGACAGAACGGCAGAGCACTGTGACATTTGCTCTACCCACAGTCAAAAACTTAACCTAAAGGTTCGCGTTTGTTTACAATGACCTCCCCATTGGTGGGACAAAGGGTGTGCAATGTTATTTTTCGCACTGGTTGCTTCTGGAGAGGCGGGAGGTGCACTGGAAACATAAAACAAATATACTAGGGAGTGGCAGGGGCTGCGCTAGTGTGGGTGCCCGAGTTATTGCAGGAGTGGCAAATGGTTAGAGGAGTACAGTTAAACCTAGATATAGTGAAGTAGATAAAATCGGCAATTTACTTTAGTCGCCAATCAATTTTTCTTACACGGAAAGGGGCCCCAGAATTTTCGAAATTATCGGGCAATCGAAAGAAACAGTAAATTTGAATGAGGAAGCAATATATTTTGATGAATTTGCGAGTCAGCGACAAACGATACTGTTTCACGACACGTCGATGACATCTTCGCATCGGCGGTACGAGTTAAGCGAAGCCAGCCACGCTTTCGCGTGCACTCCACTCCCGCAGCTGATAGCGTCACCCGCACTAGGACATACGCTTTCTGAAAAAGCACTGGCGGTGGGGAGTGACACATTCTGACAAGTCTGTCTCTCGCTCCAAGGGGGTGAGCAAAACTTGTGAGATTACGCAACCTCCAATACTAAACGCGTGGGAAGACAGTTTACACGATGCCACGCCATCTCGGCACGCCCACTCATTGCATACCTAGCAGATTACCTCTAGAGCAAGGTGCGCGGCTGTGTATGCGCTCAGCCGTGCTTACAGCCATGCGAAGGCACAGCCGAGACGCGCGCCATAAATCGCGACACGCACATTTTATCCTCCCCCACTCCGGCTCCCCATGCACTCTTGATTGCGTTATCGCGAGCTTGTTCCCCTCTCCCTCTTTCCCTTTGCTCGCGCGGGAAGGCGGCACTCGTGCCTGAAGCCTTTCTCATCGTCCCACGTACACTTGCAGATAAAGCACAAATTGCGCAGGCCGCGATAGGATCTTATCACAAGTGGACTTATAGGGAACATGATGCGGCTCCGGTTCGGCAGTTGCTCTTGCGCGATTTGAGGTGCGTTTGCAAGCAGCTGCTTGTAATTCAATCATTTGACTATCTCTGTCGGCGGAAGTTTCCATTTATTGTCTCGGCACTCCTTTGCTGGGGAAGCGAAATTTTGTTATATTGAAATTGCACACTTCGCTATAATGAGGCTCTAATTACATAGTGTTCCATGGACAAGAGGTTATGAAAAGTTAAATACTTCGTTATATCGAGAATTTCATTATATTGAAGTTTGTTACATGAAAGTTTAACTATACTAAGAGAAATATTTTTGTTTCATTCTTATTGCTCTACTGTATAGCTGTTGAACCAGTAGTTGCACTATCGGGCCTCAATTCCCCGAGAGTGCAACAAATAATTACGTTAACTGTTATTGTAACCAGTTCCAAATGTGCCAAGAGCAGGGTGGCTTCAGACGTGAAGGAGACTGATCACGCCACCAAAACCTGTTGTGGCAGTTCCATGGTACCAGATATACTAGTATTACTGATGTGAACACACAGACTATGGACATACTGCTGAAAGCCGAATCTATTCAGCACTTGAAGAGACAAAGGGGGATCATGTCCGTCTATGTTTCCAAGAGAAGCGCCAAATTAGAAAGACCAATTTGGCAGCGTTCAGTAACAAGATCAGTGTATGGCCTTCAACTACCAAAATGGGCTGACTAGTGGGCTCTTAAATAGCCCCTGAAACACTTTTATAACTAATCATAACCATCCAACATAACATAAATAATGACATCACCTCGCGAATCTCCCGCTACGAAAAGTTTTCAAATCCTTCAAGCACATGCAAAGTTAGATGTAGTTACTGGAGCGATCAGTGGCTCTGTCTCCTTTATTTCCACTAGCACACTGGAAGCTAAACAGGAGAGACAGCATGGGGACACAAGGGAGCAATGCCCAAATGTGGAATGCGAGACTGCTCCTGGTGGCACCCTGTTGCACCCGAGGTATCTACGTTAAGCTTTTCATCTTGGAGGCCACAAATAGCAGACACAGCAACACGCAACTGTCACGTTTAGATGTGCAGTGCAACGATGAAATGATCTCTCTTTTTGAGATAGCAGACATATATTTTTTTTTTCATTTATTTAACTCAAGTGAGCAATAACTGCATTACTGAGGATGTTCTTGGCGATCATGAAATCAGCCAGTAGCTGTTGCGAGTCCAGCTGCTACTGCTGACGCTGTCTGACAACACTACGGAAGCAAGAACGAGCAATTTTTCACCGATTTTGACACCAGATTGTAAATATCCTGCTGCATGCTGTGCAATCATATTTGGGCTACATGTTCACAGGAGCCTTGTGAACACATCCACAATGTTTTCTTGCAACGTTCAAAAAGTGTTTCAGGGTCTAATTAAAATATTTGTGATGCCACGTGACCACCACTTCCGGTTTCAGTGACCTAGCGGGACTACTTTTTTCATGTCGGAAGCCGGGCTACATTTACCGCATGTTTTGAGCTGGTTCTATCAGAGGTGCTGTCATTAATTATTTGATTCCCTGGTGGAATTGTGGCCTCAGACAGTAATTAGACCTAAAAAAGCGGGACACAAGCTTTTCACATCAGTAAGAAGAAATCTCCAGCATCAAGTCCAGCTGAGCCAGGAAGAGCCCCTGGCTAAGGCTGCACCTGAGGAAGCATACAGCTTGCATACATGCAGTAGAAACGACACACACACTGTCTGCAGTGTTATCAGCTGGCATTTAGGACACTGCAAGAGAATCCTGGTCGACAGGCCCTCTGCGAGGTGGCTTTGCTTAGTTTGCCTTGACACCTGGTTCAGTTTTCCTTTTTCTAAATACTTTCCCGAAAAGATGTTCTGAAACACAGCGCTGGTTATGGGACCACAGAGAGATGGACGCAAACACAGCCCCCTCTTTCTGCAGTGCTGAAGAACTAGTACTGTCTTTTGAGAATGTCAATGCTCAACCACATAAGCGAACTTGCCACCCTCCTGCTGAAGTGACAGCACACTTTGGCAGGCTGTAATGACACATTACCCCTCCTGTCTCCTTAGTGCATCTACTATATTCAGGGCACACATACAAGGCTTAAAACATTACGGACATGGACGTTCAAGAAACACAAAAGATCATTTGAATATTTATTTGAAGGAGAACACTATTCCCATGTTCCTGCTTTATTTATTTATTTCATTACCCTCAGGGCCCGAGGGCATTACAGAGGGGGGTGGGTACATTTGATAAAGTGGAAAAGAAAAAAAACAGAAAAAAACAGCAGTAAATTTGTATAAAATTAATAGAAAAAGAAAGTTTTACATTAACACAATAAAGAAATTGACCATAGATAGCGCACAGTACAAGGTGAAAAAAAAAAGGAAAAATAAAACCCCGCTGAGCATACAATGCATAAAGAGATCTTGCCAACAAAGAAAGAAAACCAAAGAAATGATATTCAAAACAATAATATGCACCTACAAAACACAGATTGGTGGGATCAAAAAGTAAAAGAAAAAATAGCCTAAGCAAAAATAAAAATGATAGTGCTACAATTTCTTGTGTTTTGACAACAGCAGGTTAGTTAAAGCAGCTTTGAACTTTGGATTATGAAATATTTTTATGACAGATCGGCGAAGGCGATTCCAATTGGCTGACGTACTGGGGATGAATGAATTGAAAACGTGGTTGGTGTGGCATGAAGGAATGCCAACCTTATGACAATGGTCGATGCGAGCTGAAACGCAACAAAGGAGGGTTATGAATTTATTCTTAATGGGGTTGTCGTACCACATCTTATGGAACAGGCAAAGACAGAATATTTTCCTACGTTGTGATAACCAATGGTAATTATAAGCTAGTTTTCACAGTAGTGACGCTGGAGTTACGGTGATAATTAGAAAGAATGAAGAGAGCTGCCCAGTTTTGCACAGATTCAAGTTGATAGATGAGCGTCTCTTCACTGGGGTCCCAGACAGATGCAGCATATTCAAGTTTAGTACGAACTGATGATTTATAAAGTAGTTTTACAGAACTAGAAGAAAGATTAATAATATTGCAGCGTATGTAGCCCAGCATGCGATTAGCGTTGTTGGTTATATGGTCTACATGTATCTTCCAAGAAAGATTAGAAGAAATAAATATGCCTAGATATTTGTAGCAGGACACAGATTTGAGGTTACTAGTATTAAGATGATATGAAGGTAGTGTAGTATCACGACGAGAAACAAGCATGTACTTACATTTGTTAATGTTTAGTTCCATGTGTTAGCCCAGTCAGGAGCATAGCTGATATCAGACTGAGGAAGACCTATATCGGAGTTGCTGTTAATTTCGCGGTATATGACAGTCGTCTGCAAAAAGGTTATTTGACGAGCATAACCTATCGGGTAAATTGTTAATATATATGAGAAAAAGCAACAGTCCCAGCACAGGCAATAAAAAGTCAGTACTGAGATAGGTAGGGGTTACAGTACGCACATTTTTGAGAAAAGCAGAAACAAATACAGAGTTCAAAACATTTGTGCATTGATCAAGTTGGATTAGTTGATTGCTTGAGTAATAGCTGAATTGTCTCTTTTGTTGACTATGCTGCAAAATTGGATAGGGTTAGTAATTAGAATAGATGGTAATGTAGTGCCGAAAAATGAACCCTTGCCATATGGTTGAGAGCTTTTTTGTATTAGGTAGCCACGGCCTGATAAGTAGTCCAACAATCCTCAGTACCGGTTAGGTTTGCAGAGCGAAAAATGTGTTTTTTTCTCATTACGGAGCCTTTTTAACAGCTGAATGAACCATGGCAATTGCCAGTTTGACACAATGACTATGTATGGAATGTGTTTCTCAATAAGCGATGAACTTTTTCTTTGAATGCATCTAGAAAAGGATGGCATTCCATTGCAAGAACTTTCACTTGTGGTGTCTGTGTGTGTGGTGCTCTATCGTCTGAGGTACAGCAGTGGCTGTCCTCCCCTCACACGTACCTGGGTACCTGTGTGCACTTGCAAAGACATATCCCATTCAAAAAAATTTGCTTGCTTTTGCAGCCTATGTGACAATGTGAGAGTCCATGTACCGTTGCTGTTGACAAGTTCAGGTTTCTCAGAAAGTTCAGACAGGATAATCCTGGAAAATTGAACTTTTCAGTCATATGGCATTGTTAAGGCAAAGCGCAGCACACTTTATTACCATGCCGAAGGGCACCCCCATTCCAGAACTAAATATTCCAGAAATATCATTTCCAGAGTACAGATCTATCAAAGAGCAAAAAACAGTAAACGGAAGTGCAGTAACAATCTCTTTCAGAAAGCACACTTGCATTCATGTACAGTATGAAATGAAACATAGCTTATTGGTGGTGATAAACTTTATTGAAAGGGGGAAGGGTAAAGGGGGGCGTGGCTGAGGGATTGGGCTCAAGTAAGGCCCTGGGCCTGCTTGGCCTTCTCCGCCCAGTCCACCAGTTCAAGCTGTCGGTCGACGTCCCCGGAACTGAGCCAGGCTGTCCAGTCAGTCTCGCTGCTGACGGGGGATTGAGAAAACGGGAGCGAGGTGCACTCCCACATTATGTGTTTGAGTGTTCCTGTTTGCGAACACAGCCTACATTGGTCGCTTTCCTTGCCCCCTGTGATATTGTTAATGTACTTTGGGTGTGGGTATGTGCTTGTCTGAAGTCTCCGAAATGCGACCGCTTGCGTTTTATCGAGTTGCTTGGCCGGTGGTGGGAGCGCGCGACGCCTCAAGCGATACCTATGGGCTATTTCATGATAAGTCTCGCAGGGTTCCTCGTGTCCCTCCTCCTCATTCACGCCGTCCACATCCACGGACGAGGCTCGGCGCGCGAGATCTCGAGCCAAACTGCGAGCCGACCCGTTGCCAGGCACAGCCCCGTGAGCGGGGGTCCACACGAGGGTTTTCAAGCCGCTTAGGGGGCGTCGCGTGAGGACATGGTACGCATGTTTAGAAATTCTACCGCGGATCAAATTGCCGATGGCCTGCTTGCTGTCGCTGATGACGGTATTCACTTCCGCATGCATGGCCATGGCAATCGCGGTTTCCCCCGCTTCCACCACTCGGCCAGCCATGATTGTTGCGAGTTCTATCAATCCTCCGTTGTGATCCTCTACCACCGCGAGGGTTTCTGGCAGCGTCTGTGTAGACCGCTCCATCTTGCGAGCCGTAGCGTCGCCAAATGGCTTCACTACGGGCCTGCCGACGGCCCTGATGGAACTCGGGGTCCATGTTGCGGGGTAGAGGTGGGGCAATATGCCCCCTGACCTTTCGCGGAATCGTCATGTACTCTGTAACCTCGGGGATAGCCTCGAGACTGAGCTTCCGGAGGACTGTGCGGCCAGCCGGGGTTAGCGAGAGACGACGGACTTGGGCTGTGTGGTGAGTGTCTAAGAGCTCCTCGATTGTGTTGTGCATGCCTAAGGCCACTAGCCTTGCGGTGGCCGCGTGGTCCGGAAGGCCCAGGACTGCCTTTGTGCTTTGTCTGATCATTGTGTTTAATTTGGCTAAGTCTGTGGCTGCGAGTTTGACATATGGTGTCGAGTACATGGTTCTGCTGCTTATGTATGCCTGTAGGGCTGCATAGCTTACTAAATTTATGCAGCACTTATATGGAGTTATCTTGATAGTAGAGTCCACATGTGAGAACATTTAGGTGTTTTTTAGGTATCTTTCCTTTATCAATTAAGCTTGTAATGCTTAGCATACTGTAAAACAACAACAACCTTACGTATTTGTACCTTTAAGAGAGAACGAGCCACTTCAGGTGCTTTGACTGTATTTCACAATCTTCAGTAATCATTGTCAATCACAACAAAATGAGCAACGCATTCCTGTATCAGCTCTAGCATATGATGGCACGCGTCATCACAGCCAGATCCTACACACTAGACGCAAACTATAAGGTCAGGCACACATTCGTCAATTATAAGCACTGTTTATTCTTCAGCTACTAAGGTCACACTGCGATAATCCATGTTCATTCTTTTCAAAGCTTTATGCTACAAGACAGGCCGCTCACTGCTTCACTAACCTAAGCCTAATATGCCAGTAAATGAGCAGCAGTGCCTAGTGGAAATTGCAAACTCATTTCTGTGGGCTAATTGATGGGGTACTGCAAGTACATAGTACAGTGTGCACATGTGCATACAGTGCATAAACAAGATGGGAGGTCCCACACTGTTCTCAGTGCACACGCAGGGTACTTTCAATGCCGGAAGCAACTGAAAGAGAGAGAGGCCACCTACGCAGGAGCGCGCCGAAGCAGCTGGCCACGGCTCTCCGGTTGAAGGCGTCCGGTGTGACCAGCGTCTCCATGGTGCACAGTCCGTGGTCGTCGCTGAACTGCTGCAGCCGATCCCACACACGCAACATGGAGCCTTGCTGTGCCACGGGGGCTGCAATCGTGTGTGTGCAATCACACATTAGCACTTGGGCGATTCCATGAGAGGTTGAAATGTGGCGAGATTTCACGAATTTTTTTAATAAAGAAGTTCGGTGATACAATGCTGTTTCGCATGACTTCACGGTGCCAATGTTTGGGATTGAGAACTCAAAAATTACCCACTGCAGTTACACTTTTCTTAACCGTTAATTATCATTCCCCAAAAACATTATCGTTTAGCACCAACGTGCAGTGTATCCCCAAACTGCGATCGTACAATGCATTCTTGAATTGCTAGAACCCATGTAAACAAGAAAAAATGCGAGGCATGCGTGACCGAGAGAAGCAGCCACCCACAGTGGCAGCTTCACTGAAGCGTGTTTGCCCGCCTGCGTTACGTGAAAAACGCCACCGTGCACTCGGTTTCCTATTCAGGTACCAGCAAATCTCGTGGCTCACCACGCATTGCCAATCACAGTTACCACGATGAGCATCTCCACCTATCTGTTTCACAGCACGTGTGGCATAGTGCCGTTGGATGAGTACTGCACAATTTTAATGGGCGACACCCCGAGCGCAGCGTCATTTCCTGCTGCAGATGGCACGAAGTGAGCGACGTGCTTAGAATGTGCTGCGGGACTAGAAGAGAGAGAAGAAGACACACACACGGTGCTGTATGTGCGTTTTCTTTCTCTTTGTCTAGTTGCCCTGCCTATTTTAATCACAAATCAACACCAACGAACCTACCGACATGCTTAAGGTGAAGTTATGTCCTCGTTTGTTTTTTTAACAGAAATTACGAGAGCATCTCACACAGTTGAGGTGCTCCCTATAACAAAGCCTTCCCGTTAGCTGCGGTGCAACACAGTAGTGCCGTGCAGTGAAGCTGACAAACAGGGGAAGGAAAACAATGCTCACCATCTGCTGCAGGCACAGCATGCACCACGGTCTCGTCGGGAGGGGCACTGGGTGATAAAGAAAAAAATCAAAGCATACATTCTTTGCCTGTTTAATCCAGAACAAAACCAGAGGTATGTGCTTTCTGTTTTCGGATCAGTACTGGTTAAATACCTTGCTCCCTGCAGCAGCAAAAGTGCAGCGTCCCCAGTGTTTTACCCTACCACTAATACACAATGCCGCCAATTCACGGAAGCAAAGTTGGCATTTTTTTTTTTATGTCAGAACTTGCGACAGAAACAGTCCCTTCTGGTTTGTTGTGTATTAAACAAGCAATTAATGTACATAAACATGGTAATAAAGCTTCACAGTGCATACATTTTACTACCGTACTTATGTACATTAATTGGCTGATTATACAGAAGGTATATTTTCTGTTGAGATGTCCGTCCTAAAAAATGACGACTTTGCTGTAGTATATTGGCGCATTGCCTACCACTGGTAGAGTAAAAACAGACTCGTGTATGTAATGAATGCCATGTAATTGAATTCATTACATCAGATTTTTTTGGTAATTTTGTACTTTCACAATTACACTTTTTACTGGATAATGCTCACTGCAATACAGTTACTTTTTCAGTAACTAACCACATGCCATTGATTCCTTTACTTACTCGACAAGGTGTAACAGGCAACGCAGCTTTAGGAACCGGAATTCAGAGGGAACTACAGCGAAATGCCCCTGATTGCGTCATGCAGCAGTCTCACGGACGCACATGTTCAGAGGGAAAACCTGGAAGTTCAATATTTGTTTCCTCGTGCTAACGCTCTGACAGATACTGGCTGACGAATGGAGCCGGTGCTCGTATGCCTCGGCGGCTACAAGCACTGCCAAGAAATCGCCTCTGGACAATTTGTACAGCTCTTTTCACTCGCCCAAGCAGGATCATCTTCTTCATGTGCCAGCAACGACAAAACAACAAAGCCCTGTGCTTTAAAGAGGACACAGGTGCTCAGTAACGACAATCTTGTGTGTAAAATGTCCTCGCGTTACAGCACCGCACAATCCCTTAGCATGCACATCGAGCAAGTTTTCATCGCTGCTGCAGATTAATTCGCGACAAAAACGAGGCAAGATGACCAATGAAATCTCTGAAACGCCCGTTTGTATAAAAGTAAGCAATGTAGGAAGGGTGGCAGAGGATGCACTGAACGTGCCAGGCCAGCTCATTCTATTTACGGACTCTGTGCAATATTATAAACAATTTGAACGAAAGTAATGTAATGGTCTACTTTTTAGTAACTCCTCGATTATTTTCGTTGGGCAGTGATTGTAATTGTGATCGGTGACTTTTTTTTCTGTGATGTGTAAGAGCCTGGGTAAAACACAGAGCATGCCGCACTATTGCTGTTGTAGTGAGCAAGGTATTGAACCAGACCTAAACCCAAGATCAGACGTTATCTTTGGATGCGCCATAACTGAACTAGAATATATATATATATATATATATATATATATATATATATATATACTCTATAATGAAACCAGGAAGAGAAAAAAAAGAGACAGGCGGTTTTAGGTTGAGCTTGGCCACCTTTTCTCTGGCTTTTCATCACGCCTTGACCTTGTGGATCAACTATATTACCTCGTTCGGAAATGCACGAGATCGCTGTCATTTTAGGAGTGACCACATCATTAGGACTGTTTTCAATGTGTTGCGTTAGGAGGCATACCTGTTAGTAATGCACACATAGGTGTTTAGAAATTGGTGACTGTCGATAGCATTGTTCCTATGGTGAAGAACCTATGTATAATCACCAAAATGAAGAAGCTGGGCAGTCACATTAAATCCCACCAGTAAAACTGTAGTGGATAAAATATAAATTGCAAACTGCTATGGAGTTCTGACGTATCGCTTCTGAGGTAGGCTTCACCAACATGATTTTTCGTAACTACTTCAAGCGTGAGTAACAGCCTCCGCGCCTTCTTTTTAGAGTGCAGCTCTTAATGGCCGATTCCTGTGGCGAGTGTTGGCGGCACAACCGAGGGAATGAGCACAACGACGAAAGATAAAAGAGCGAATGCGGAGAGGCAGATGAAAGACACGAGCCACAAACAGCCGAGACCAATGAGAGCGGTCCCTTCAGTGACGTGCTCACGGGAAACTGATTTCATGCGGACTTGCCCGACCGCTCGATGCGTACTCGTAATTGGTCTCAGCTGGACCGCTCGTTTCGTACTATCCTCTGCTTGCATCAGCTCTCGCTCACGCTTGTTTCGACTGTCATGGTTCGCAACTCTTTTCTGATCCGATTGTTTACGTGACGCAAATTGTGTACGACTTTTTGGAAGACAAGCGGCACCTGCGATTACACTGGTACTTTCAACGAGTCATGCATAAAAGCCGATGCCCTTGAGCTGCAGATCAGATTTTTGACAATTGTTGACTCTGCTACATATCGCTCCCAAACTTTATGCCTCAATATATTGCGAAATGAAAACATGTATAGAGCTGCACTCAAATTTCGCATTAGGGAGCATCATAATCATCAGCGATATTTTTTTGTTGCCTTTTTGTGTCGCTCGGGAGCATTGTTGAGTTTTTGTACAAAATTAATTTATGTCCTTTTTCTGTAATTATACTCAGGTTATGCAAAAGAACAGGTATTGATTCAAACCGGTTTGAAATGCCATTTTGTTTGCTCCGAAGTTGAACCGGAGCTGAACCGTTTTTTACTGAACCAAAAGTTTAAGTGAGAGGTGGTGCCACCATGTTGATCTTGCAGAATCTACGTCTTTTCTTTTTCTCAGCTGTGGCAGCAGATGAGGGGCAATCCCAATTCCTTCAGAAAGAAAGAGGCAAGCAACGCACGCAGCCACGATAAAGCTGCATGAACCATTAAATGCCACTTTCGCGTGAAACCCGTGTGCAACTCGGCCAGCGGTTTGGCGTAAAGTGCTACGTGACACCTGCAGCTATTATTTACACATTCACTATGTGCTTTCTGAGGCACGCTCACGTGAGTGAGCGTGCCTCAGAAAAACGGTGATTTGGTGCAGCACTTCCATTACTAAGCCACAGGATCACTTTTACTGCACACTTACTGTTTCACAGTACGGCTAATCTCATGTGAGACACAGCAGGATCTGCTGCTACAATTTTACTGTGCCATACAGCCCAAAGTGTTAGGAAATAGTCTAACCTCCAATGATGTCACACCTGCTTATTGGCGTAAAACTCAGAAACAAGCAAAACAAGAAAACACAGAAGTTGGGTTTTCATTTTCTCCAGTAAAATTGAACCTTTTTTTTTTTTGCATAATAAATTAACAGCGAGTCTTGAAATGAAAATGAAATTCTGGGATTTTACGTGCCAAAACCACTATCTGATTATGAGGCACGCCATAGTGGGGGACTTCGAAAATTTGGACCACCTGGGGTTCTTTAACGTGCACCTAAATCTAAGTACACGGGCGTTTTCGCATTTCGCCCCCATCGAAATGCGGCTGCCATGGCCGGGATTTGATCCCACGACTTCCTGCTCGGCAGCTCAACACCATAGCCACTAAGCAACCATGGCAGGTAACAATGAGTTATGAGAGCATGCCAAACCACTCTAAACTGATTCACTGCTGCCTGCTCTCTGTTGTCCCATTAACTGCAGTTGCAATAAGGGAATCAGGCAAAGCAAGAAAGTGGAGGCCATAGCTGCCTACACTTGTGCCACGGGAGCCTGCTCTGGCTCGTCCTCGGGCGGTGCCGGTCCTTCTGGAATGGGCAGCTGGTCTTCCTCGGCCCCTGCACAGGCACGAATGATTTGAGCAACAATGCACCGGCTTGTGGCCAGGAAACGCCGACTCCTGCATGACGCTGTTTCCAACAGCGCCATAGAGTTTGTCGCATGAAAACGTAACAGCTCACGCGCGAGACCGTCAGCGGAAGTATGCCACGCAGCAAAAAGGCGAGAGAGAAAAAAGAAAAAGCGGGGCCTGTGATCCATGTGACATGCAATACTCCAGCTCCTGTTGGGAGAACGCAGAGAAGGAGTTTCGCTTGCAGAGTATAGACGATGGCAAGTGGAGAGAGTGTCTATGCTGGCAGTGAAGCTCACTTCGTGAAATCATGGGTTGGTGGCACTGAAATATTTCTACCTCCGCTATTAATAAACCAATCTGAAAAATTGTTGTGGTACAATGCTCCCTAGAGGGCACGTAACAACTTCCGGTGTATAACGAAAATTTTCTATGTGACTTGGTGAGGGACCCTTTAAACCTGTAGCAAGCCTGGAGAAATACAAACAAAACGCGACAGAAGCCTCAACTTGTGAACCGATTGGCGAGACCTTCTGCAGTAAATGCCCAAATGAATTCTCTTACCAGGAACTTCTACTTGCTGTTCTTCCTCGGGAATCCCAGTCATCGATGGAACCACGCTGTGGGAACAAAAATGGTCTTAACGGTTATGTCACAATGGAATGAGGGCAGAACAATGAATGATTACTCACGAAGTCCTTCCTGCCAGTTTCCCCTCTCCGCCTGCAAAGTGGGGAAAACGCAAAGTTATCAGAGAGATTTTTAGAACGATTCAAATCACTGAAGCTTTTTTTGAGGCTTCTGGAGGATAAGACGAGTGCATGAGTACCACTTCAACTTTGCGAAGTTAAGAATTTCTTCAAATATAGTTGAAAATAAGTTTGAGCTGTCACAGTGCTACTTTAACAACAATACAAGAAAAAAAAAAAAAAAAAAACAAAAAAAAACAAGGGTTAAGGATTGGAAAGCATGCTTTTTGCATGTGGCAGAGGGTTGATTATCATTTGTGAGTTATATGAAGAAGTGATATCTTAGGACTATCTTTCTTGCCTTGTACTCCGTGCTGAGGTAAGGCAGAGTCCACATAATTTTATTGCGAAAAATTTGTGGCACCAGTGCCAATGTGCTGCCCCACGTAGCAAGTCAGTGTGCAAGTTCAGCATAACACTCCAGATGCAAGAACACTCAACTCAACACAGCGAACAGTGCAAACAGGAAAATACAGATGCGAACCAGACAGACATGCGCTGTTTGCGAGTCTCTTGGCCATCCTTGGCGCTGTTAACCACACTGACCAAAAGCCAACTCATCCAGCTCAAAACCCTGGCTGTGTTCTATTACTCCCTGCAAAAGACTGTATAGTAGACTGCAAAATGCAAGGGAGGGGAGCCTCCACCTTTAAGTCTCCCTCCAATCTAGACAAACAAGAGCTTTGTGAAGACTAGCTGCATCGACGACAAGAATGATGCAGGCTACTGTGGTATCTGAACAATTAAGATGGCAGCCGAGTATCCTGCCCGAAGCTAATCAGAAAAATTGTCTTCCTTGCACACAAAAAGATGTGATGACATTTTAGCGTTCACTTGTAGCAAACCCCATGGCTGCTTTCTCCAAAAGGGTGGGGAATGGGATGAATGTGCAAAGCGTTTGATAGTGGAGACATTTCTATTTCTTTTTACCATTTTTACCAGACATTTTACCGATTTCAGGCGGCGTCCAGCTACAGAGGCAGGCTCCAATAGTTGGGCCCAAAGCTGTCTTCTAGCCATCAAAGTAGACTGGCTTCAATGCTGGCAAGGATTGGAGCACACCGTCTCATGCCGTTCCCCCTATGCTCGTGATCGACACAGGATTCGTACAGAACACTCCACTCCAAATTCAAGGGCAACTGAAAGATTTCACGGATGTATTGGGTATCCATGCACATACACTGAAAAATAGCAAAACCTCCTACTTAGCTACAATGTCTTGCAACTAAGCAGCTGCTGAGTCGGACACACGCTTCAAGATCTTCAGGCGGCTTTTCAAAGCTGACTTCCTTACAGTAATAATGTCAACTGCCTTCACACTACAGCCAAAGATACTCATCAGGTTCGAGCCATACAGATGAAGCTTACTCTCCACCACACATTTCTAGAAGCTGGGGCTTGAAAATGGAGCCACGATGGCTACAGTATGAACTATGAACACAACAAAAACAGTGCTATGGCTTGGTCTCTTGATCTGGCTTCGTCTAGCTCCACAATGACAATTACAACTTTAGGGAACTGGCCGCCATTGTGCAACAAATATCATCAAACCCTTGCCTATTTTCCTTGCTCACACATCGGCTGCACATTACCTTTCTACTTTGTTTAGGAGTTTTAATGTCATTTCTATGTTAGTTTTATTCTTTGCGCACACAGAAAGTCGATGCATGTTTGATTTTGGGGCGTGCTAGAATCAGCCAAATACTTCCAAATGAATCAGCAGTGAGCCGTGATTTTGTGGCAATGCCTCTTCCCGATGTTAATGCGTTTACATGCTTTTTGCGTTCGTGAGTGGCCGCGTTCAACACTCTGTCCGGGGTGGAGTGTCTCTTGACCACTCACGAATGTGAAAAGCGCCGAAAGGCATTGGGCATTGGGAAGAGGCATCTGTTTTCTTTTTCTTTTCATTTTGCTAAAATTGACGCACCGGGCAATTTGATCAATTTCGTAGATTATGTCACAGTCAAATTACCAGAAGTTGACTGTGTGTGTGCCTGGGGAGCCCGTAATCCCTTATCTTGGCATTTCATTCAAAGATTGTGCCATGCGGTAACCCAGGTGAGAAAAAGAATTAGGCAGGGAGCCCGTACACAGTTGTACTCACTGGCAGTTGAGGTGTCTTGCAGTGAAGGCTCTCTCGCCACTTCCAGGCCATGAGCCGAGGGCAGCTCCTGCACGGACAGAGTTGAGTGCCAGTACTTAGTCGCAGCTTCATTCTTAAATGGGGGTAACGGCAGAAACAGTGAAGTACCTAAGTGCTGACTCACAGCTGATGCTCTGAAAACCGGTGCTGTGTACTGGCTGCTATGGGTAAACTAACTACGACTTGCTACTAGTCATAAAATACCCTTTGCGCTTGTCTTGCACCCTCCCAAAGCGTCTCTTCTTTTATTCTGTCATAAGCCTGCGACCACATCGTACAGAAAAGGCGGCTCTGATCTTCACAGACTGACACCAATTGCAAGAACGAATAAAAGAACCTCGTAGAACATAAAATGGCGATAAATACCTAGGGGCAGTTTTGTAGTTTCCGTCATATCGCTGGCCACATTTATGACTTACCCTTTCTGCAGAGCATTCCGGCTGCAATGAAATGCAAGGAAGAAAAGAATATGTAGATTCTGCTCACTGGGAATCGACGTTCCACGAAGCATTTTGTGGGTAGCTTGGCTATCTCGCTTCATTTCAGGATGAACGAAGTGCTAGCAGACAGTGCAACATGCCTGTCTGAGGCAAGCAGTTATGTGCATGTGATGCATGTCCAGAAGAACTCCGTCCATATGTTTTGGAAAGAAACAGGATAGGACGTGCTAACTGGGAAAACGTAAGATCTGAAGTCTGAAGGCAACAGGAAAACAAAACAAAATTGAGCTGGTAATCAACGTCGGAATACGATGCCACGATGCTGCCAGAGAAAAACATGACGGTATTGCGTGTCAAAATTACAATAGGCATTCTTTGGGTGCTTCCCACAAAGTGACCACTTCACCAACCCCTGCCTAGATGACGACAGGGCCTGGTGTTGACAATTACAGGGCAAAACAAAAGCTTCCCTCAAGATGACAGCAACCACTGCATTCTGTGGAAGTGGTAACGACTGTCAAGGTCAGGCTCCTCAAATTCTTACAAGCTGACCGTCACGGAGATCCAACTAATTGGTGCAATGGGTCAACGTCGATGACTTCTGTGGGAACTATTCTGACTTGAGATTCCCAATTGCCGTGTGGCTGCATAGTATGCAGAAGCAAAGGTGCAACATCAGAGGCGGAGTCCCGTAAGGTGGTGCAACCACGTGTGGAGTTCAACCATTCTGTTCAGCTATGCCGATTGGCCGAATTAAGGTTATTACTCATCTGGTTTACTTCGGGAAAACGACGACTTTGACAGCGGATCTTGGGTACTGTGAAGTGGGTGCTCAGACAAGTCAAGTGGTCCAACGTGGAGCGTGCTCCATATCGCTGGAGCAAGCTGTTAAAAAATAAATTATGAGGTTTTACGTGGCAAACCCACTTTCTGATTATGAGGCCCGCCTTAGAGGGGAACTCTGGAAATTAGGACCACCTGGGTTTCTTTAACGTGCACCTAAATTCAAGCGCACGGGTGTTTTTGCATTTTGCCCCATCGAAATGTGGCCGCCGTGGCTGGGATTCAATCCCGTGACCTCGTGCTTAGTAGGCCAACACCATAGCCACTAAGCAACCACGGCGGGTCGGAGCAAGCTGTGGGTTGTAAATATGCAAAATAAACCAATGTGTTTCCATCAACCTCCTTACTTCATCTCCGCACCAACAAGCAGCTCTCGGCGATAGAGACGGATGACGACGTAGGTCTGCTTAATCAGCTTAGTGTGACGCGCCAGTATAGCACAGGCCAGCTGCCACGTTTTAGGCACTCGGGCAGCGTTGGCAAGCGACCCTCTATGTCACGCCAGAGTCTAAACTACGAACACCAGAACCGGATCCCAACAATGCTCACTTTGCGCCACCTGCAGTAGGGAACGGCGGTGTGTTTGGGTTATCGCCTATTAAAAGCTTGCAGTATGCTTCCAATGGCTCTACAACTCACATGCACTGTGACACAGATAGGTGAAGATGGTTACTGCAATGGGTTGGCGGTCATAGCTGTGAACAGTGATGGACGTGCAATGAGCCACCAGGAGATTTGCTGGTACCGAAATGGGAAACCAAGTACGTGGCAGCATTTTCCAGTGGGGGAGACAGACTAGTACAGCGGGGAAGCTGTTGTTGCGGGCGCCATCTGCTCTCGATTGCATGTGCCTCACACTTTCTTTTGTTGTTGTTTACATGGCACCAAGTGGCCGAGAAATGTGTCGTACGATTGCAGTTTGGCGATACACTGGAAGTTAGAGCTGAAAGATTGTGTTTTTTCTGGGAACGTATTAACCAGTAAAAAGGAAGCGTAACTGTATTGGGCAATTTTTTGCATTTTTGATTGCGAACATTGGCACCAAGAAATCGTACGAAACAGGATCGTATCAACGAGGTTCTACTGTATGTCAGATGACAACAACAAGACGCCGGCATCAAGATGATGACATGACTAAGAACAGTGATATTATTGATGACAGTTGCACGATAACAATGAAATGACAATGCATGCGACATCTGTGCGAGCTGTTGTGCTTCGTTTCCCACTCCTTACTTTTTACCGGCACTACAAACCATGCAAGATAGACAGATATAAACCTACCTATTGCAAAGCTAATGGAAGAGGCAAAGAATGCTTGGAGTTAAGAATTGCAGTAAGGTACAAATGTCAACTACACGGTAGCATATTACGGTGAAGCAATAGGATGAACATAGAAAACAGCTTAAGGCAGAACACAACGACTATCAAGTGATGGTTCTAACTGTAGCAATCGTAACATCGTGGGTTTAATCAGTGGTTATGCATATATAAATATACCTCCAAGCACATATTGCATTGCCGAAGGAAAAAAATATCTAGTCATAGAGCAAAATACAGCACTTATACAATGCTAGCAATACAGACAGTAGTGTGGAAGCGAAATGAAACACTTGATTTCGGCTAAAAAGAATATATTTCAGAGATGAAAAAAAAAGTATGTCAGTCATTGGCTATTCTCGCTCAAAAAAATATGTGAACAAATGGCACAAGAAAAGACGGTAATCAATTATGGCACAAAATCACAAGGAGGTGTCAGTGCTGGATGCATGCAAAATGAATGAATACGCAAGTGTTGCAGCAACTGACTAAGTTCGCAATTAATTCAAGAAGAGTGGCAAGCTGTTAATAAATTTACTGCATGGAAGTTGGCAGTGATGGACTTTATGGAACCAACACTCCCAGACATAAGATTAATGCAGATGGATGGATATGGTACTATGGCAAGCTACATTTCGCTGCCATCACATTTTATGTGTGATGACATACTGCGGTTGTTGCAATAAAAATTGCAAACTGATAGTCATTGCTGTGCGTCAAGTTTGCGTCTAGTCTTCACAATGCTCCCTTGCCACAAAAATCAAGAGATTGCATTCACCTGTGCTTCAACCGTTTGCTCAGAAGCTAACTCAGCCACTGGCTCAAGAAGTGGCTCAGGAACTGGCTCTGGAACAAGCTCTGGAACGGGCTCAGCCTCTGGCTCTGGTTCAGGAACTGCATAACAGAAACATGACAATGTCACTCGATGGGTTTGTATCACCTCATCTGCAACCTGGTCACAATGCTAAACACATCTGTGCAGCTACGAGAAAAAAATTTGCACTGTCACTGCTCGTGGACAAAGGCTTAGGGACAGGAAAAAGAGCAACACTAAACCAGTTGAGTAAATAATGTGAAGTACTATTTTCAATACTCCATATTTACATTAATTTGATAAGAAATATGTTGGTTACTGGTGAAATAAGAAAAAAAAATTCCACTTTGTGAAGGTGGATGACCAACAAAGACAACGTAACACGGAAGTGACACAGAATTTTTCACAAAGGTACGAACATATTTATTGTCCCGATCGGTGGTAATCGTGACAATAGGTATGCACACATTCTCGTATCACCTCTGTTATTAAATACATCCATCAAGTAAGGCAATGAATGGCTCAGATCCCCTTAAGCAATGGTCCATTTCATCGTAAATTAAAAAATAATAATAACGCAGCCTCCCATTACGATGTCAGAAGGGAAATAAAATTCTGAACTGGAATGATGAGTGGCAACGGAGCCAGCTGTGGACGAGGACGAATGCGCTAGCATAGGCAAGAGCGTGTTCGAGTGGTTCCGCCGAGGAGCACAAACGAGCCAGCTGTGGAAGAAGACAATGATGCTCGAGCCATTGCTAACGATGATAGTTGTTGACAATGATTATGACAACAGTTACTTCTTGCCAATGAACAGATCATACCCCATTAAGCAGCGAACGGCAACAGAGCCAGCTGTGGAAGGAGACGACAAACGCACGAGCATAGGCCCGCGCACGTTCGTGCGGTTGCACCGACGACCACGAATGAGCCAGCTGTTGAAGAAAACGCTGCTCGGCAATTGCTGACGACGACAGTTGTTGATGGTGATGACAATGGGTTCTTTTTGCCAATGAAAATCAGCTCATACCCCCTAAAAGGACATTAAAGGCAAATATTAAGTCAAGCTAAAGTGGTCGATCGGTGCGCGATTCTCTAAGGCATCAATATTATGGCGAATAGAGCCTTAATAATCGAGAAATTGAGGTAAATGCGGGCCATGATTAGAAACTCCCCCAGGAGATTCAAGTATATTATTTGCCGAATGACGAATGCACTCCTCAGTTAAATTCTGTCCCTAGTACTGAACCACTCGTTGCAAAAAACATCCTTGTATTTTAAGACGAAATAAAATGCTACTCGTCCAGTTCTACTTCATTTCCAAAAAAAAAAAATAGAGGGACTGATTGAATTCACCCTTGAAAACGACACGGGCACACAAAAAGTTTCGTTTTCACTTGACTTTGCACCGCCCACGCTTTTACGTTGCAGTTGTTTCGCTATCGGGTAGTGCTTCGCTGGTTTTACTGGCTCGCAACACTCGCAAAAACTGTAAGTAGCAGAGAATTCAACTTCCACGTGATGTCGCGGGATGCCCAAACGATCCATGCCACTTGACCAAAAAGCAGCTGCAACGGCAAATCCACCGCTCTGTCTTGGTTTGGTACCGCCGACTGTCGGGCGCCCTTTTACTTACCGATGGCAGCAAAGAGTGGCAATGGCATATGGAATGTCACCACTCCCCTGTTGAGTGGCAGGAGATATAAATTTCGAAAAAGGCATTCGGAACATTCAGAAGCAATTTTCTCGTAAACTAAGCCTTTTCTTGGCACTAAACAAGCTTTGCGAGGTTTCTGGAATGGCATTTAAGCAGTCCGCGTCAACTTGGTATTTGCCTTTAGTGTCCCTTTAAGCAAGGGCTGCAACGCAGCTGGCTGTGGAAGAAGACGACGATAACGAACACGTGGGCAATGAGAACCATTAGGGGCAACATCTGCCTCATAAGAAACCACAGTAAAAACGAAACACTACTGCGAAACTCATCCTGAAAAAAAAAAAAAAAAGAAACAAACTGCATCATAGCTGCGACTTGCAGTGAATGACACAAGTGGCACAATATACACCGTGAGGCACCTCTTCCAAACACTTCTCCGTAGAAACGCTTGCCTCTCAAAAGACATGTGCCACTTGTGTGAGTGACAAGCATTATCCCCACACAACCATATTCCATGGCACTTGCAGGGCTGGAACAGCCATTTGACCTCCTGGCGCAGGCAGAAATCCGATTTGGCGCACTCTCCCACATCCATCCGTACACCAGATATAATACCCAATAAATATAACAGAGCCTGCTTTAGGTGCATCCATGCGGCATTCGGGCTTCAAATTGCAAAACTAGCGCCAATGATCTTTAATACAGTTGCAACGGGGGTGTTCAACTAGCAAAAGGGTCACTAGTTATAGGTTGTAGCGATAGGCTTAAAACAGGTCGGCGCTATATCGTAACAGCGAAGCAAGCACTTCTCGTCGTCTTCTTTTTCACAAGCACACCAGCGCCATGCCCACTGCCCAGTGCCTTCAGTACAATCACTCCCCACCGAAAGAGTAGCCATCCTGGCGACGTAAGGACAGGGGAACACAGGGGGGTCATGGCACTGCTTGAGCCGGGAGACGTGGACAATTTCCTGGCCCCGACGACGCTGGTCGGAAGGCGTTTCAATTGGCTCGATGAGGTAGTTGACTGCGGATGTTTGTTTCAGTACCCGATAAGGACCGTGGTACTTGGAGAGCAGCTTGGAGGAAAGGCCTGGAGGAGTAGAGGGCACCCACAACCAGACCAGCGAGCCAGGCGCAAAGCACGTAGCCGTAGTGGATGAATCATGGCGAAGCTTTTGGCGCCACTGGTCCTGGGATGTGAACGAACGAGCGAGCTGGCGACATTCTTCGGCGTAAGCAGCCGCTCTAGAAACAGTCGTCCACTCCGAGGCATCTGGCCGATAAGGTAGAATCGTGTCCATAGTGCATGAAGGTTCGTGTCCGTAAAGGAGAAAGAAAGGGGAGAACCCAGTGGTGCTTTGCGTGGCGGTATTGTAAGCGTAGGTGACGAAAGGTAGAATGCGATCCCAATTCGAGTGGTCAGATGAAGCATACATGGCCATCATGTCACCAAGGGTGCGGTTGAAACGTTCTGTCATCCCATTAGTTTGAGGATGATATGCCGTGGTAGTGCGGTGAATGATGCGACACTCCTTTAGCAATGCTGCAATGACGTCTGAGAGGAAAACGCGACCGCGGTCGCTCAGTAATTCGCGAGGTGCTCCATGGCGTAAAATCAGGTTTTGAAGGATAAAACTGGCGACGTCTTTTGCTGTGGCAGATGCTAGGGCTGAAGTTTCGGCGTACCGCGTGAGGTGGTCCATAGCAACTATAACCCAGCGGTTGCCGCTTGGAGTGTTGGGAAGCGGACCGTATAAGTCAATGCCGACGCGGTCGAACGCGCGCGCGGGGCATGGTAAAGGTTGTAAGGGGCCGGTGGAATGTTGAGGTGGCGTCTTGCGTCGTTGGCATAGGTGGCATGACCGGACATACTGGCGAACGAAACGGTACATACCGCGCCAGTAGTACCGAAGCTGGAGGCGAGAGTATGTCTTTAATACACCAGCGTGGCCGCATTGTGGGTCGTCGTGGAACGTGGCGCAGATGTCGGAGCGTAGGTGTCGGGGTATAACAAGCAACCACTTACGGCCGCTGGAATTGTAGTTGCGGCGGTACAGCAGGTTATCTCGAATGATGAAGTGCGTGGCTTGGCGACGAAGCGTCCGAGAGGTCGGTGCTGGCGACTGGCTGGACAGGAAGTCAATAAGCGAAGAGATCCATGGGTCTTTGCGCTGCTCTGACGGCATGTCGGAAATGTTGAGGGCGAAGGCACCGCAGGTAGAAATAGACGAGTGGACAGGACCAGAGGGCAGGGGTGACCGGGATAGAGCGTCTGCGTCTGAATGCTTTCGGCCTGAGCGATAAACAACGCGGATGTCGTACTCTTGTAGGCGCAATGCCCAACGGGCAAGCCGACCAGTTGGATCTTTTAGTGAAGATAACCAGCATAGGGCATGATGGTCGGTCACGATGTCAAATGGACGCCCGTACACATAAGGACGGAATTTGCCGATAGCCCAAATGATGGCCAGACATTCCTTCTCAGTAACCGAGTAGTTCGCCTCGGCTTTGGTAAGGGTGCGGCTGGCATACGCGACGACGTACTCTTCGAAGCCATCCTTGCGTTGTGCAAGAACAGCGCCGAGCCCGACACCACTAGCGTCCGTATGGATCTCAGTTGGAGCAGAGGGATCGAAGTGTCGCAGCACTGGAGGCGAGGTGAGAACGCGTCGCAGTTCTTGGAATGCGTCATCGCACGCCGAGGACCAGGCTGATAGGTCAGAACTGCCGGTGAGAAGCTGCGTCAAGGGGGCAATGATAGAGGCAAAGTTACGGATGAAGCGTCGGAAATAGGAGCACAGGCCGATGAAGCTGCGAAGCTCTTTCATGGTGGTTGGTTTAGGGAACTCGGATACGGCGCTAAGTTTTGTGGGGTCCGGAAGGATACCGTCTTTTGACACTACATGGCCGAGAATAGTAAGCGTACGAGCGCCGAAGTGGCATTTCTTCAAATTTAGTTGCAGTCCTGCAGTGGAGAGGCACGCAAGTACTTGCTCGAGGCGGTTGAGGTGCGACGCAAAGTCGGTGGAAAAAACCACAATGTCATCCAAATAGCAGAGGCACGTTTTCCACTTCAGCCCTCGAAGAATGGCGTCCATCATTCGCTCAAAAGTGGCAGGCGCGTTGCAGAGGCCGAACGGCATGACAGTAAATTCATATAGCCCATCAGGCGTTACGAAGGCTGTCTTTTGACGATCGGCCTCTGCCATTGGCACTTGCCAGTAGCCGGAGCGCAAATCCAGCGAGGAAAAGAATTCCGCTCCCTGCAGACAGTCCAAGGCATCGTCGATGCGCGGCAGAGGATAGACATCCTTGCGCGTTATTCGGTTAAGGCGGCGATAGTCGACGCAGAACCGAATGGAGCCATCTTTTTTTTTAACGAGGACAACCGGAGATGCCCAGGGACTGTTAGAGGGCTGGATGATGCCACGCTCCAGCATATCGTCAACGTGCTGGTCGATGATACGGCGTTCAGCAGCCGACACACGATACGGACGCTGGCGCAATGGTGTTTGTGGACCGGTGTCGATACGGTGAACGACTGCGGACGCTCGGCCCAAGGCTGGTTGGTCAATGTCAAATGAGGAACGAAAGCGTTGGAGGAGCTTGATAATTTCTGTGTGCTGCGCAGGTGTGAGTTCTGCGTCGACGGCACGAGCGAAGACGTCTACAGGGGCATCAGTCGCGGCGGGAGGAGTGACGGAACAAATCGCAAGTGATGCCGTATCACCAAACGTAGTGGCCAGGAGAATGCTATCGAAAGCTTCAGCGGTACCCAGGCACTCGCCGCGGAGTAGGGATGATGGGCAGGCGGACGGATTGCACACGTAAAGGGCAGCAGAACCGTCGCAAAAAGTGACGACAGCAAACGGAAGCAGAAAGTTCCGGCGGCGCGCACAAGTGGCCGACGGTGTAAACAGAACTGATGAGTTTGCAGCAGAGTTACATGACACAGGAACCAGAGCGGCGGAGAAAGGTGCGATATCGATGTCAGAGGCGGCAACAACTTTAGGAGAAGAATGGTCGTCAGGGTCGAAGCACGGCACTGATAATGTAAGTTCGGCACGAGCGCAGTCGATAAGTGCTTGGTTGACAGATAGGAAATTCCATCCAAGAATAACGTCGTGTGACGAACGAGATAAGACGACAAATTCTATAACATACATAACGTTTTGAATGACAACCCGGGCTGTGCACGACGCTGAAGGCTGAATGCGATGCGAGGTTGCCGTACGCAGAGAAAGAGAGGTAAGGGGAATGGTCACTTTGTTCAAATTGCGGCAAAGCTTCTCACTAATAATAGAAACGGCGGCTCCGGTGTCGATAAGTGCGTGTACGGTGACGCCATCTACGGAGAGTTCAATTTCGTTCGCCGGGTTAGAATGAGGCCTTGAAATGTTCGACGTAAACGCAGTTCTTGCCTCTGGAACTGCGACTGTTAGTTTTCCTCTCGGGCTGGGCTGGGTCGGCGAACCATCGGGGAAATGGATCGGCGACGTGGGGAAGGTGACCGACGGGCATCGAAAGGAAGGCGACTGTAAGATGAGTCCGGAGGAAGGCTAGATGGGTCCTGACGTGGAAGTCGAGCAGGCCTGTAGCTTGAGGCGCCCCCACTGTCAGGTAAACGGGGGCTGCGACGGCGGCAGAATCGTGCTACGTGGCCCGGAAGATGGCAGAAATAGCATATTGGCCGGTTGTCAGATGTACGCCACGGGTTGACGACAGGGGCTCCAGCGGCCGAGTAAGGGACGACCATCGGGCGTGAAGGTGGCGGCGGCACATGGAAGGTTCCCGTGGCCCGGTAGGCATCAGCAGCCGGAGGAGCGTAAGGCCGGGCGACAACATCAGCGTACGTTAGCGGCCCAGCTGCAGGCTGCGGAGGAGCCAAGGTTGTCGACGGCTCGGGTGTGCTGTTCGCCAGAGAGAGTTGGCGGGCAACTTCCAGACGGATAAACTGCTTTATCTCTGGCATTAAAGCAGAGATGTCGGCAGCGTCGCGGCCGAAATCCAACGGAGATAGATCCGTGGTGTCCTGCTGAGCAGCGCGCGTTGAAGCACGCTGCTTGCGCAGCTCGTCATACTGCTGACATAGCTGTATGACTTCGGCAATCGTCCGCGGACTCTTCGCGACGAGCATCTGGAAGGCATGGTCATCGATGCCTTTCATGACGTGCTTGATCTTGTCAGCTTCGTCCATAGATGAGTTCACGCGCTTGCATAGCGAGAGGACGTCTTCAATATAGCTGGTGAAGGTCTCGTCCTGGCGTTGAGCTCGACCACGCAAGCGTTGCTCAGCGCGAAGCCGGCGAACGGCGGGACGGCCGAAGACCTCTGCCAAAGTCGCCGTGAAAGCCGACCAGGTGGTAAAATCGGCTTCATGATTGCGGAACCATAGGTTTGCCACGTCAGTCAAGTAAAAGATGACATTTGTGAGCTTGGCGCGGTCGTCCCACTTATTATAGGCGCTTACACGGTCATATTCGGCGAGCCAGTCTTCCACGTCGTGGTCGTCTGTGCCGCTGAATATAGCCGGATCGCGCTGGCGGATCACGCCAGAACAGACGATGGTGGGGGGCACGGGAGCAGCAGCCTGGGACGGTCCTGGTTCATCCATTGGAACAGCTGGTGGTAGCGTTCGGCTGCGGAGTTCCAGGATGTAGAAGAGAAACCCAGCACCTCCACCAAATGCAACGGGGGTGTTCAACTAGCAAAAGGGTCACTAGTTATAGGTTGTAGCGATAGGCTTAAAACAGGTCGGCGCTATATCGTAACAGCGAAGCAAGCACTTCTCGTCGTCTTCTTTTTCACAAGCACACCAGCGCCATGCCCACTGCCCAGTGCCTTCAGTACACAGTTACTTTCCATGTGCATGCATCATGCTATAAAGCTGCTTCTACGATTTGGACTTGCACTGCGCATTCGGCGGGCTTTAAACGAGAAATACAAAACTTAGCGGAACTCTGAAGGGCGCGTCAAGAAGACCACGCCCTAGGACACGTACGATTAAACTGAAGTTAGAGCGGAGATGTCCAGATGCTCTCATAATGCGCACAATTGCTCCTGCATTACAGCGCCATAGAACATACGAAAGCTTATTAAATTAAAATCGTAGAACCTGCTCTTCCGCTTGTGCAGGATTGCAAAGAAGGTCCTCGCTCATAATTATATCAGCAGTTGAACAGACGTATTACGAGATATTCTTGAAGTCACACCACCAACAACTGCGCTAATCAATGTGTGATCAAAGTTGCTTTGTTGGTAATTGCATGTTTGCAAGTACGTATTCTACATAACTTGGCAAGAAAAAAAAGAATGCTAACATTTATGTGAAGAATAAAGGGAATAAAAATGTTCAGTGGCTTTCCAATCAGCATCACCCACCAATATTTTGCACCAGCTTGATTGCCAGGGCTGCCCCATAAAGTCAACGTAACACGGTGACCAATATTTTGAATGCCAGACAAAGGTTTCATAAAATTTAAGGACTCAATCTGTGCAAGTCGTGTCATTAACCTTATTCCCGCAAACGCAATTTTTGTTGTTCACGCATTCTCCTACCCTTAGACCCACAATTTGGCCACTACGGTAGACTAAAACCAGAACTTTACATTCCCAGTTTGCATTTTGCGGCTGCAAAAGTCTGATTTTGTATAGAGTGTTTGTGCAGAATATGGAGTGATGAGTCATGATTACAGTTGCCATTGGATACCTTTAACCAAAATTTTCGCAAAAGCAAGTAGCTCGTTTGTCAGCGTTTAATGCATTTAAGCACTACGTTTAACGTTACACCCACGGTGTTTGCCATTAATCGACCCAGATTTACCAAAAGGCCGTACAAGGGAGCCCTGAAATTTATTACGATAGACCGTACTGCTCATTCATTCAGCTTAGAGTACGGCTTTCTTTCCAGACTGCCCCGTAAAAAGTGTGACAGTTCATCATCTTTAGCTGATCAGCATATTACACAAACGTGTAAGACTAACATAAAACATTCGTAATGCATTGTACAGCACAAAAAATTTTTGTTTTCCCGTTGCCAAGTTACAATGTACCACCAAACACAGCCACACTCCAAAGACGCCGACGCTGAAACGGATTGCTTTAGCTTTGCTTCTAGGGCTAAATACTAACAGTCAACAGGCGGCTGTGCGGTTGCCAATGAACGTTGAACATCCCGCCAAATTTGGCGACTTCATTCAAAGTTAGTGTTTTGGCACAAACTGGTGCAGCTGGTAGCTTTGCGCAAAATGGCGCAATTGGTGCAGCACTTCCATCCCTGTCAGAGCATTTCGACACACACCCAAACAGCTTGGTAATGCTCCAGGTTTATTTTTACCACACGACTCAACATGCGAGGGTGACAGTAAATGAAGTCTTAGCAACAGAGCTTGCATTGCCTGAAAGCAGGGCATCATTCCAACTGGCTGTCAACATGAAAACATGTCAATTTGGTCATTGCTGGTTAATAAACCGCACTAGAGAAAATGTACACGACAATGTGATTGCTCTCACTTCTGTGTTGCATCTGTGCTATACAGTCGCTGTGATACAACTAAGCCAACTTTCAAACAAGAGGCAAGCCAAATAAAGGTAGACGACTGTAGCACTCCACAAACATGACAATTGGTGTTTCAGTGAACAATGTGCTCCAAAGAATGATACCTTGCTATGAAATTTGAACGAGAAAAGTAGCTTTAAGCCCAAACTCATCTTTTATAGTTGTTAGTATAAAGTCGGAGGATATTGACTTGCAGTTTCTATTAATTTCTTTACTGATAGCTTAAGTGAGCTAGCCAAACACGCCACACAAATACTTGGACCAATAGCATGAACTGATATTGTACATTTTCTTTATAACAAAATCAGTGGGGCATAACAGTTGCACGCACATGGTTATCCACTTTGAAAACATAAAAGTGGGTGCGCATTAGATTCAGGTAAATACTGGCAAATAATGCAGCGATGTGTTTGGACATTTCCTGCCTCTTGTTTCGGTTCGATCCACCGGATGATTCAATCATTTCTGTTGGCCCCGTGAAGGTGGAAATAAAATAGTTTGACTGTACTTTACCACAAACGAAATTTGCTGCGCTTGCCAGTACGTTATCAGTGTACTTTGCTTCCGAGAGAAACAGTCCCGATGGACTCACCTGGTTCTTCGGGGGCCACGGCTGGCTCCTCGTCATCTGGTCTGGGCAATGTCCGGACTCGCTGCCATGGCACCAGCAGGCGTTTGGAAAGCAGCCCTGTAGAAGCCACAGACTCTATTGACTGTCAACTTAGCGGAAGCTTTTATGTCGGGAGTTAGTATCTTGATTACAGGAGAATCATAATAATTGATGGAACTGATTTACTTTCTTTAAATTGATTTTTAAGGAAGTCTAGTGCATTAAAAAAGAAAGGAATTAGAATGTACTAATAGCTGGGAGCTGGCTATTGATTTAGGTAAACAATTTGCTTACAAAAATGCCACATAAGAAAATTTGATCATAATTAAAGATTGTGTTCACAACTCTAAACCTCTGCAGTAGAAAACAATGTAAACAACAAAATAAAAAACTAACAAAACGGTTCAGCTCTCGAAGCGACCAACATGAGATTGGTCAGGTAACAAAGGTAAAAAAACTAACTGGGTGTGCAAAATGACATCATCCTCGACGGCACTAGAATCCTCGTGCCAACACCTCTCCACTTGCTGGCCGTCCATCTAGCGCACATTGGTCACCAGCAGATTGTGAAAACCAAACTGCTGCACACCAAAGCTTCGTTTGCTCAAATGGACGCGCATTGGATGCCAAGATAGTCCAAGCACGCATTCCATCCCAAGCCTGTGACAAAATAAATTCAAGGGGCACTTTGTCATCCTTATGTGGATGAATGCGAAAGCATCATGGTGACATTCAGTGGCACCACTGGCAGAGTCACGTGACTCGAGCGGCCACGTCAGCAGAAGCACTGCAACGCGACCAAAGGTGTTTATAACCAGGTGCACACAATGCAAGGTCGTGGGTTCGAGTGCCTTAATTAACGCCAAAAGTCATGAATCTTACCAAAAGCCATGGGTTGGAGTACCTTTATTAACTCTATATTAATTAACCATGACTTAATTAACACCAAAGTTCGGGGGTTCGACTCCCACCACAGGTCAAGGGTTCAGAGCATTTCTGGACCATGGCGTGGTCACGCCAACAGTGCCAGCGCCAAATTTTCTACCTCACGAGCCATACAATGCTTTTGCATTAAAATCTCACCAGGAACCACTCGCTATGAACCCCCTTTCACAGCAATACTGGTCGGAAGTCGCTGTTGACCTACATGCACCCTTCAGTCGGGCAAACATTGACTTGTCCTCACACATGAACACTCGCGCTTCCCAGTTGTCGAGTTGGTTCATTCGACACTTTCGGAACAAGTCACACCAAAAATCCACAAGACGTTTGCCCTTTTCGGTATACCAGACTCTGTGAAGTCTCACAACGGACCAGTCTTCAGCAGGAACATGGCCTCTCTGGCAACAGAGCTGAATTTCCACAAATGCAAAATAATGTCATACTGGCCTCAAACAAATGGAACTATAGAGTGGTTCAGAAAACTATTGTTCAAGCTAATCCAGACATCCCACCTTGAAGAAAAACATCTTGCTACAGAACCAACTGCACGCCTTAATTCTGCCCCACAGCATGATGTTTGGCACAGACGTAAAAAAGTCTGCTCCCAAGTATGCTGCCACCATAGCAACAGAACAACACAGTGGAATGACACCAAGAGAAAGGAAGCCACGAAAGCTTATGCTGATGACTGCCATCACGCTCGTTGTTACAACTTCAATGTGGGAACAAGTGTTATCAAAAAGACAAGAGGAAAGAAGAAAACACCTGATGAAGAAACTGTGGCCACTGACCAAGTCAACGTGAAAAAACGCAGACATTTCAGGACCCGTAACTTGCTTCTTTATCTGCTCTTGGCACTCCTCACTTTGCTAGCTTGTAACTTGGGTGCCTTTCTTCTTCCTTTCCCGATGCTGCAAGATAACATCCCGGGATAAAAATTGACCGTTTCTCTCCTCAAGCCACAAGGGGAAAAAAAAAAAAAAGAACAACAAAATGCACATTAGCACGACAGCGTTAAGGCCCGCGTTGCCGAAAATCCAGTGTCGGCGGCAGCGGCACGTGTCCGGCATCAGACGTCATTACGGCAAAAATATTTGAGCTGCACACACCTAGGCCGTTCGTAAGACGCAAGGAATTCACTTAATTCAAATTTCTCAAGCTAAAATACGTAGAAAAATCGCAAGCTACATAATTCTGTTACACGGAAACTCAAACGAACATCTTTCCAGGGTTTCCACAATGCAGAGACCAGAGACGGCGTCTGCCATTTGCGCACGTCAGCGTGTAAATATCTCAGAGTCCAAAGGGCGGAGCACCCGCTTCCTTGAAACACTTCCAGGTGGCGCTTGCCTCCGCCGCATCGTGGTCCATGCAAGAGGCCGCGTTTCGACCAGAAAGCTCGCCTTCGTGCATAGCATTTGCCATGAGCGTTTCCCAGTAAACATTATGGTTACATACGCTGCAGTTGCCGGGAAGCGCGAGAAGCAGTCAGGGATCTTTGAATGCTATCACGTTCCACTTTTAAAGGCGTAGCTTAAGCGTCCTCCATTTTCTTTCTAGTTTTTCCGACTTTTTCTTGTTTGGTCCCCGAGGCATGGCCCACCCAATATTTTCTTGAATTTCAGGGGACTGGGGGGGGGGGGGGGGGAGAGCAATGACTCGGAATATTACAGTAGCAAGTTGCTCTTGCATTATACTTGAATGCACAAACAAATGTGGGAAGCGCAGGCTGGAAGTGATTGAGTTGTGGGCATTGATCTGCATGCTGTATTTACTCACATTCCCAAACTTCCGAGCACACACGTTATTTGTGGATACCTGAACGGACGAAAAAATATGATAGTGAGCGAGGCCATATGAAGTGATAGCCCTGGTGCTGCAATATTGCAAACGACCCTTAGACAGACAAACTATCTAACCCCGGACCCTATTTTTATTCCATCAGTAGTGTCACAGAGCAAAGTGTCCTAGCTGTTCTGTTTTTTATCGTACCTTTGACACTAAGTACTACTGTATAGAACCAGTAGTTAGCATATTCTTATCCGTGCTAAACAGTGCACGCGCTTCATAGGCAATGCGTGTGTTTGGACGCATCATGTTTTCAGGAGTATTTGCGTGTAGTAAAATCTCAGCACAATCCCCACATTGGTGTAGTAACCAATGTTTATTCTCCAGTGCATCTGGCAATGAAACATGACTGCCTAAGACTGTCACAAGGACATCCTGGATTACGGTTGCATGCAGCTGAGAATTACAATACGCAGCTCAGCCTAGTGACTGCGAAAATGTCAGACTGTGCTAGTTTCACCATTTGACACCCACTTTAAATAGTGCAGTGGTCACTTTGAGAGCATTCATTATCACCATCGTCGTCGGCGGCGGCGGCGGCGGAGGCTTGACTTGCGTTGTCAGGTGGAGCGGTAGAAGACCAAAAATGAGGGCATTTGCCCACCTTTGGTTGTGACCACAGAAATATGGATTTCGGTTTGCTGTTGCAGATGCTTTTGTAACAATTACAGTGGAACCCCGCTGATACGTTCCTCACCGTTGCATTTTCCCGGCTTCTACGAAGTGTTTTCGTGGTCCCGACCCAAGTCCCATTGGCTCCTATGCATTATCTTCCCATTTGACACAGCACCCATCTGTAATGTTCCTGCATCTTAGATTGCAATTGAAAGTGGCTGCCACATAAATATAATGGTGCAGGAAGAAATTGACTCTTTTATGTTGCAACAAGAAACGGATTCGTTGCAACGAGAAACCGATTCGTTGCAACAAGCAACCAATTCATAGCAACAGGCGACCAAAGTTTGCGATGAACTAGCAAAGTTGCACAAACATTTGGGAAAAAGCACGCACAGGGCAGTTGGCGAAGCATCTGCAAAAAGTGCGCATCGATTAAAACCTGCTGGGAACCACACACACTTGACCAATTCTGCCAGGGGCTACATTTACTTTGGGGCTTGCAAGGGTCTTATTTGTCTTTCACAACTGCCGGTTCTCTTAAGTCAGCTTCAGCGCAATAGAACCGTGTTATGTGGTGAACCGTACACAAAATACTGCGGTAGGGGCCACTGTCATGGAACACCATATGTGTCCCTTAATAATGCACGCGTGCATATGTGCCGTTCCTGCTCACAGTACGAGCACCGAGACATCTAATAACTGCCCTGCCAGCCACTCAGACTGTTTCTGTAGTTGTGCTGTGGCGATTTGCTATCTTCCTCATGGTTACATTTCCCCGGCTGGTACTTTTCTTTTCCACCGTCCCTTTAAAAACATGTGAACGGGGCTCTACTTAATCAACATCACCCTGGATTCCATGCTGATACAGCTATGGAGCCAGCTAGTATGGTGAACTATGTGTTATGCATGCCTACAATTTGTTCTAATGCACGAAATAAACGGCGTCATGACACTACTAGGATAATCTAGAAAAGAAAAATGAAAATTGAGGAACAATAAAGAGGTGAGAGAAAAAAATAAAGAAAGAATGATGACTTTTTCGCACAATGCACTAAATAACTGAGAAAGACGATTCACTAAACTTATGTAATAGTTGCAAGTCAGCATTTTTTGATCCCATACCATTTTTTTTTTACGTGCTATTGCTATGACACAAGAGTTGTAGAAACCATCAATGATGATTGTCAAAGTCAGCAACACCCTTCTTGTGTAAGCTGCTGCATATCCCCATGACATCCGTGAACCACAAAGCATTATGGGCGACCTCGATGCCAACCGTGATGCCAAATAATATCTCAACACCACACATCTTCCTGTATAAACACGGCACACACGTGTCACCTTGTCGAACCCCTTGTGCCACCTTGGCACATCCATTCTCGGGGATTGGCCAAAAGTGGGCACTCACCCATTATCACATATGCAGCGATGAGGTTGTCTGTCTGGGCAGACACCCACCGACCCAAGTTGTTTATTGGGCCGGCCAGCAGCCTATTCGGGCGCATACCGAATGGCCCATGCTGTCCGTTAGGCAAGACGGGCACCAGTGCATACCGTATTTACACGATTGTAAGTCGACCAATTTTTTTAAAATTTGAAAATCTTACTTACAATTGAAACCAAAACATGGCAACCGCGAAAAAAGAACTACAACATATCAGGGGAGCTACAACATAGTTACAATTTTGTTTAATGTATGGCCCTACCCGTAGCTTTTTGCTATCCCACGCATTTTTTCGCTTTTTGGAAGGGTTTTTCGATATTTCCGAGTTTTACAGTGCACACAACACTCATGGGGGGGTGTCGACAGTTGATGGAAGTGCAGCTGTTCCATTCGCAGCAGCACCCTCAGAATGGCGGCGTTTACGGAGAGTATCGATAGTTCAAGGAAGAGAAGACACCGCTCACGTGTTTCTCTTTCCCTGTAGCTCTTAGTTTCACGGGTTCGACTTGACTGCCGGCTACGTGCTACTTCCATGCTTCCTCGGTCGTCACGAGTGCTCCAGGCCCACTAAACATTTGGCGCTCGTTCACAGCAGCGTTCAAGAGGGCTGCCATCCTTTACGCCAAAGAAACAAATCACTGCGCAGCGTGCCGCAAGTTCTATGTTTCTGAACGGGTGGTGGGAGAGTGGCGACTGCAGCGAAGCAAAATTTTCCCATGCGACAGCAAGCGAAGAATTTTCCACGGGCCGAAGTCGGGATGCTTTCCGGAGCTGTAGGCCAAGCTTGCGGCATACGTCACCGAAATGCGCAATCTGTCCCTGCCAGTGAAGTGCGACACGGTCACGAAACAATCCCAGATCTTCGCCTTTTAAGGACCTGCTACACCGCAAGTACGAGTGGCTGGCGGTAGAAGGCCGTGAACTTAAGCCAACCGGACCTGTCAAAAGAGCCTCCCTGACGAGTGCAAGTGGCTGGGTGCATTCGGCGTGGGCTGCTGTTCCACAATATGTCATGGTGCAGTCGTTTGCCAAATCTGGAATTTAGCTGGATGACGACGCACTGTGGGACCTTAGCAGCAATGACGATGGCACAAGTGAAGACGAGTAGTCCAGTGACTATGCCAGCTACTAATAAGTTTTCGTTTGGGAATACGCCCTCGGGTATGCTCTTCTTTTTTTTTCCTATCACACGCATTATGGGGGGGTGGGGGGTGGGGGGTGTCAACTAACATTTGAGTCGACTTACAGTCGTGTCAATTCGGTACCTAGCAGCCCGAGATAGACAACTAGGGTCACTGGGTATGTGTCACTGTTTACTGCGAGAGATGGTCAAACCATTCAAAGTGGTCAGAGTTAAAAAAAAAAAAAAGGCTACTGCTTTGAAAAAGACTAGGCCAGAAACATGCAGTAGAGGCATGGCACAGGCACGTCTCAAAACTGTGAAGTCAAGGATGAGGATGAGTTAAAGTTTGTTAGACTCGGAAGAACAAGATAACTACAGCGGTCTGAAGAGGACATTTCAAAAGAAAAAAGGAATGGACAAAAGGCAAATGTCCACTACATTGACCGCTTAGTGCGCATACGTACGACGGCCGGGCTGTCGGAAGAGCGTCTCTGCATCTTGCGCTGTGGGCAGCACCGCAATGTCCTGCATCGCCAAGCATCGACACATGAAATTTAAAACAAATTGAGCATTGAATTTGCGACTGCAGAACAGTTTGCATGCTTACGTAAACTTCTAACGGGGAATCTAAAGCGAACAAAGTTACTGTATTATGCAACACGCTGATAACTATGCCAATAATTTGTGAAAAGGACTTTACAGAACTTGCACATACCATCTTCACGTA
Source organism: Dermacentor andersoni (assembly GCF_023375885.2). Taxonomy (NCBI): domain Eukaryota; kingdom Metazoa; phylum Arthropoda; class Arachnida; order Ixodida; family Ixodidae; genus Dermacentor; species Dermacentor andersoni. The sequence continues at coordinate 104,113,225 of NC_092822.1, read as the reverse complement.
AGCTGTGAACTAACACAACATATGTACGCCTTGGACGATTGAACAGATACAGTTTACAGAACTGCTCTAAGTGCAGACCTATGAAACTCTAAAATTTGTGCTCAAATATTTTACAAAATTTACCTACCTAAGGCAACTGCTATCACAAAAAAACATCTTGGTGCCCTAAATAAATGCTCGTCTTCCAACAGTTACTAGAATTTCGTTTTCACACCCTAATGAAAGAAATTCCATTAAAATAAGTTCAGCAGTGGTCTAACGAAATTGCATCAATCAGCAGCAAAGAAGCAAAAGAAACAAGAGACTATATCTTTATTTACTAACAACAACACAAAGAAACACAGAAATAATGAAAAAAATTATACGAAAGTCGAGGAAAGTTGCCTTGTTATATCCACATTTAAATTAATATAAAGCCCCGTTAATCTCCTCTATGCTTTCCTCGACTTCACATTATATATGTCGAACATGCCGCGGTGATTTCTGACTAACATTCTGCTGCAAAGCACTAGGTCGTGGCTTCGACTCACAGCCACAGTGGCAGCATTTCGATAGGGGTGGAATTCTAAAACAGTAGCGTACAGCACCGTGGATGCACATTAAAGAATCCCAGGTGCTCAAAATTATTCAGGAGTCCCCAACTACAGCATCCCACATCGACTAATGTGCATTTTCGGGACATTAAAGGGGCCCTGAACCACTTTTTACTTAAGTTGAGAAATACATTTGAAGATAAAATAGACTATTTCAGAAATACATTGCTGCAAGAAAAGTACTTAAATGCGTTCAGCAGAAGCAAAGTTAGGGAAATCAAAGGTCGCATATAATACCGTTCCCGGTATTCCTTCTTCAATCACTTGCACTGAGAAGGCTATTGGCAGAGTCGGGGGGCCCCACAACGCTCTGCCTTACTGGACGTCACCATGACGCGCAGTTAAAATTTGATTTTACATTTTCTAGTAGACACCAGTACTTCCAATTTTGGTGCCTGCGACACGTCAAACGCGGTTGTCTTCAGCAAGCCACAATGCGCTCAACCAGCTGACTCGTTTCGGCCTCATATGGCGGTCGCGGTACCTATGGTACGCAGCAGACGGCAGCTACGTGCAACTGTATGTCGCACACGCGCAGCGTTTGCTTTGTGCACGACAGGGCTCGAGTGCACGTTCGCGCTCGTAAGTTCCTGTCTGGCCGCGCTACTTGGTGCAGTGCGGCCCAGCTTTGTCCTGTACCGGGTTGACGGGCGGATAATAGCCACACCCAACTTGTGTATTTTGAAGCGCTAGCAATAGCTCAATACGAAGCGAAGCCTGCCAAGGCATCTAACCAGGAGCGGTCAGGAGTGAGTACGCGCTGGGCAAGCATTCGAGTGGTCTGACCTTAAGTTGGGCATGGTTCGAGGCTGGTCGAGTGCTGAAAACTCGTCAAAATTGGCAAGACCTGGCGGCAGCAACACCAATAAGCAGGGTAAGCAAAGTTTCATTCCTACACGGGCGGCCACAACAAAGCACGAGCAGAGGATAGTCAGCTTCTTCTGGAAATACGTAATTATTATCAAAATTCAAAAGCAGATTTTTGCTTACTTCAGCATGTTTATTAAACTGCACCAACGAATATACACGGTTACAGTAGGAAGGAGCGCAATGACCCAAACACCCTTCTTTATTGATGTCACCTATTGGCATTGGCAGCCGCGCATGGGAATCTGCTATATTACAAAATAGGGCGTCCAGAAAAGAGTGAAGAGCAGGCTTCTGTTGAAAAGACAGCAGTTGAGAAAAAGGTGACTTCGAGCTCTGCTTGCAAGCTCCACATGTCGCACACAACTGCAAAATCTGGCCGAGGTGTTCATAGCACCATAGGCTATTCCATGACTGCTTTTTCACCAAGCCCTTCTGGACCCCTTTAAGTCCTTTTATTGGATTGTCTGTTGCCTTCGCATAGGCTGTGATCACATCTGTGCCCCGCAAGTAATTGATTGGGGAAGTTAGAGCTTGTCCGAGGGCTAAAGCTTTTTCTCGAAACATGACACAGTTAGTGAACCCAAAAAACCAGACATAGCACGAAAGCAAAGATATGGATACGGTCCTGCGTCAGTCCTTTTTATTACATGCTGCGTCTGTTTGTTGCACTCGCTAACTGCGACAAGTGTGCACTGACTAGGCCCCCAGCAAGTCCTGTTAGGCTTTCTTTTCAAATGTCTTTAACGGTTGGCCGAGTGATGATGGTGGCTGCCCACCCGTGTAAGAGCCGCCGCACTGCTGTCACGGATGTTCTGCCGCAGAGTCTCCATGTCGATCTCCGTCTCCTGATCGATGATGACCCGAGAGCGGCGGCGGCGGCGACGTACTGGCTCCCCGGATGGTGGGGACCCGGGAATGCGGCGCCTCCCTGCAGGCACGCGTCAACTCTCTCTATAGTAGGCGACAGCCTAAACATGCAGGGGCAAACACAATCGTTGTCCAACTCGAAAAGAATCTGTACAGATGCACCAGATAAATATACCTTCGCTAACATTTTTTGGCATAAAACCAGAGGTGAACGTCTCTCAAGGTCATTATCGCAATTCAGGTTACTGTCACAATGACCGACAGACTTAATGTCATGCAAGACTATAAAGCCTCACCTTTTGAAAGCAAATTATGTTTTAGAGGAAACCTAAACAGGAGGGTACTATTACCACGTTAACAAGGATATACCAATTAAACTGCGTTAGTAGATTGTGCTTCTGCAAGAGCACTGGTGGGAACGACCCATGTGCCTTTTGGAGCCCATTTCGCAACTGGAAAAATTATGATTTAGAGCAGACATCGGAGCATGAAAAATTACAATTTGGAGAAGATCTTGTAGGAGTCAACAATGATGATTCCGAATGGTTATCGGCCAGATATTATTGCTGCAAGTCAGAAATGGTTCCAGAGTACCGGCACGCATCATTGCGAATATTCTCGAGGAAGGTAATCCACGTAAGTGACCACTCACAAATTACAACCACCCCATGGCCACACTATGCCAACTAGCATGCTCGAAAAAGAAAATACCGCATGCTTCGAGCGGTAAAGCAAGCCACAAAAAGGCACAAAAGCTCACAGCAATAGTCACGTGGCTTGCAGGAAGGCCATTTGAGCAATTTCATTTTACGCCTACGACGTCTAGCTAGTAAAATGGCCAAGCTAGAAATCCACTGCATTACAAGAACACACAGATAAACTCGACACAGCAAAGCAGCTAATAATATGCACGAAGATATGCTTTAGTTTCCCGAGTGCAGCGTAACACAGCCTCCGCACCGAACGTGCAAAGTGTGCGTGGTCGGTTGAGGAACTCTTATCCTACCCAGGCTACGCCGCTGGTGTGAAGCATGAATGCGGGACATGCCAACAACGCGCGATGGGCTGAGCGTGCAATACTAGACCGGACAGTATTCATCCTAAACTATGCACGACCCGCGAATATGGCGTACAGTTTTCTAATGGCTGACCACAAACATGTGTGAGCACATATTGGATTGGATCAGCTCAGTGACCCCTTTAGCTCATTTAGTTTTATGAATGACAAAAGATGCGACGGCACTCTTTACATAAGGTGGCGGCGACTGCCTGACCGCAACTTCTCTTCATAATAGCCTCCGAGATCACACAGCACGGCTCGTCCTGGAGCAGCTTTGGAGCAGTTTGTCTCATTTGGAGCATGGATGTAGCAGCCTTAACGGAATGTAGCAGAGTGGAGCAATTGCAGCAGCATTCCCACCACTGCAATAGCTAAGCAGCCACTCTTTCCTTGTGGAGAGGTGTCACATAAGCGAGATAGACAAAATCTAAGATAGGCGGCGAAGAAGTCCCAAAGTTTCAGCAAAAGCTTTTGACGACACATATTTTCCCAACATCTACTCAAGTGTACCGTATACTCCTGTGTAAAACTCGAACCCTTGTATAAGGCGCACCCCTTGAAAGCAGACACTCATGCAAAAAAAAAATAATAATAATAATAATAAGAATATTTAGGTAGCACTTTCGTATAAAATTCACATGTTTCACGAGTTGTGGGTTCGCAAGCACGCACATGTCTTTGTCTTGAAATACCTTAATTACCTGATTTTGAAGCGCTGAACTAGGGTACTACACACCACTGATCTATACTGGAGATGTTCCCATGCCTCGCGTTCCCGCACACAATAGCGTGTGTGCGGATTCACAAGGCACCGAGTATAAAAGGTGAGCTAGGGGCAATATCGAGCAAGCCTCTCTCTCTCCCTCAACGCTTTCTTGTGCTCTCTTTATCTCTCGCAGTGGGCCGGCACCCGCTTCCATCAACAGTTGTCAGGCTGGCGAGGCAGAAGCACAAATTGAAAGTCCACCCAATCTAGTAGAAAAAAAAAAGAAAGAAAAGAAGAAAAAAAAATCCTAAAGTCAGCTTCAGCGTAACAGTTTTTAATGTCAGCGTTGCCGCAATGCTGCCCTGTCATGCGGTAAAGCATACAAACGCCACGAATGTGGATTTGGTTTCGTATCTGATAGCACCACGCAGGCACTTTAAGGAAGAAATTTCATGGAAAAAAGGCAGGTGTTAGAATGGGGAACCCACTGTAATTAATTCTTTATAAGCTACTGTTTTCGATTGAAAATCTTCTTCAGGCAGGCCAAAAATAGGTGTTCTGGACGAGAGAAGACGTGCATTCGACGCATTCACTGTGCCCCAGGCACCGCCAAGACAGATGCTGCTGCTAGGGGAGTCACGAACTGCGGTCACCATTGGGTCGGGTGCATACGTTACGGCTAGCCAAGTTTGAATTACCTGGTGAAGGCTAATTTCAGGATCAAAATAACAAGCTATATGGGTGCCGGCCAGGACTTTCGGTCGGGTGAAATTAACCAAAAATTGGAATTAACAGGTGTTGCATTAACAGAAGTCTATTGTACACAATTTCAATATAACAAAATTTCACTGCCACTGTGAAGAACTACAGAGACAATAAATGAAAACTTCCGCGGATGCAGACCGTGAAATGGTTGAATTCCGTGCGGCTGCTTGCAAAGGCATATTTCAAATCGAACGCTGCGGGACCGAGAGTCCCTGTCAACACGTAGCAGTGTCATGCTTTGCATAAAGTACAAGTGCAATAAGACCTCATCGTGCCCCATGCCCTGAAAGCTTTAGGTGCGAGTGAAAGCGTGCACGAGTGAGCCGAGAAGGATGGCGGCTTGATTAGCAACACCTTCTCATGCGACCAAGGGGTAAGGGGAGTAGGGAGCGAGCTCACAATAGCACGACCAGGCGTGCGTCTCCATTTCTAGCGCAGCCGTGGCTGCACATCGCTGTCGGCGTGGCTGAGCACAAACGCAAAGTCTGGGCAAGCTGAGATAGCATGGCATCGTGGACCGACTCCCACACATGTAGTGTTGATAATATCTCCCACACCATCAGCTGTGGGGGTCATCATCATCAGCCTGGTTACGACCACTGCAGGGCAAAGGCCTCTCCCATAGGTGTAGATGTATTCCCTTACCACTTCCAGTACCTCGCTACCTATCGTAAACTGCTGTTCTCTTCCGAGACTGTTAAAGGGACACTAAAGGTTACCAGAAACTCAAGTTAAAGTGGTACAGCAATGTTCTAGAACGTCTAAGGCGTCAATATAATCGCGAACAGAGCTTTAGTAACCGAGAAATTGAGGTAAATGCATGACACGATTTGAGACCCCCCAGCGACATTCCGGTACTAGCCCGATGACGAAAGCACTCCTCATAATTTGTGTTACTAATACTCAACTACTCGTATTAAAAATATCATTTCATTTGATTATAAGACGGAAAGAAATGCTACTTGTCTACGTCTATTCGATTCTAAGAAAAAATAACATTTTGAGGTTACCCTTCAGTAATATGGGTGTTCGAAAGGTTTCGTTTTCGCTCGACTGTGCGCGCTCGACTCTGCGCCGCGCACGCTTTGGAGTTTCAGTAGTTTCGTTATCGCGTCGTGCTGTGAGGGTTCTGCTGGCTCGCGAAAGTTTCATTTGGAACAAGCAGCGAGAATGCCACGTCCATGTGATGTCGTGGGAAGCCCTCGTTGCTTTCCCGCTCCGGAGAGCCGGTGTCGAGGCCGCCGTCGTAGTACGCAACGACGCCGGCAGTGCGAGCCCTCAGCAGCAGGTCGCGCTCGTCGGTGTTCAAATCGCTGAAGTTGAGCCCACCATCGCGAGCCAATCTGTCGGTGTCAGGGTCCATTGCGACGAGCGTCGAAGTTTGCGTCATAGAATGAAGTACCAGCTTATGGGCGCCTTGCGCTGGAGTTTGAGGTATAGTAGCGGCGCCTGGTGGCGGTGCGGGAAACGACATCTGGGTCGTGCCAGCTTGGGTCGTATTGAGCCCTGGCTGTGGCGAAGCACGATTCTAGGCCGAGTTTTGCGTCGATTCGCACTTTTTTATGCCCTGTTGCAAGTGCGAAAAGGCTCGTCACTTCTCACAGACCACGCCGACCACGCTGCGAGCTCGCCGCAGCCTATAGTTTAACGAAAACGGACTCTCCGTGTGCCGTGGGACGTAATGTGGGACGTAATTCGTTTCTCTTTCCGCTAGCCACCATACTCCCGGTTTCGCTCTGCTGTCGGCTCTGTCTTGGCTCTGTTTCTGGCCGCGCGTTTGCGTTTTGCGCAGAAAAGCCGTAGCGCCGTCTGCGGACGCCGTTCTACTCACCGATGGCGCAACGTCACTATGAGACCATGATGTCAGTACTCCTCGATCGGAGGGCGGGCCATTTGAACTGCGCTAGAGGTACGCGGACGCTTCAGAACGCATTTTCTCTTAAAATAAGTCTCTCCTTGGCACGAAACAAGCGTTTCGAGGTTTCTGTGATGGTATTTCAACAGTCCACGTTGACTTAATAGTAACCTTTAGTGTCCCTTTAAGCATTGCTTTAGGTTTCTGCAGATTAATTTTTAGACCCACCCTTCTGCGTTGCCTCTCCAGGTCATTGAGCATGCATTGCAATTGGTCCCCTGAGTTACTAAGCAAGGCAATATCATCAGTGAATCGCAGGTTACTAAGGTATTCTCCATTAACTCTTATCCCCAATTCTTCCCACTCCAGGTCTCTGAATACCTCCTGTAAACACGCTGTGAATAGCATTGGAGAGATCGTATCTCCCTGCCTGATGCCTTTCTTTATTGGGATTTTGTTGCTTTCTTTATGTAGGACTATGGTGGCTGTGAAGCCGCTATACATATCTTTCAGTATTTTTACATACGGGTCGTCTACACCCTGATTCCGCAATGCCTCCATGACTGCTGAGGTTTCGACTGAATCAAATGCTTTCTCGTAATCAATGAAAGCTATATATAAGGGTTGGTTATATTCCGCACATTTCTCTATCACCTGACTAATAGTGTGAATATGGTCTACTGTTGAGTAGCCTTTACGGAATCCTGCCTGGTCCTTTGGTTGATGGAAGTCTAAGGTGTCCCTCATTCTATTTGCAATTACCTTAGTAAATACTTTGTAGGCAACGGACAGTAAGCTGATGGGTCTATAATTTTTCAAGTCTTTGGCGTCCCCTTTCTTATGGATTATGATTATGTTAGCGTTCTTCCAAGATTCCGGTACGCTCGAAGTCATGAGGCATTGCGTATAAAGGGAGGCCAGTTTTTCTAGAACAATCTGCCCACCATCCTTTAACATATCTGCTGTTACCTGATCCACCCCAGCTGCCTTCCCCCTTTGCATAGCTCCGAAGGCTTTCTTTACTTCTTCCGGTGTTACTTGTGGGATTTCAAATTCCACTTGACTATTCTCTCTTCTATTATCGTCATAGGTGCCCCTGGTAGTGTATAAATCTCTATAGAACTCCTCCGCCACTTGAACTATCTCATCCATATTAGTAATGATATAGCCGGCTTTGTCTCTTAACGCATACATCTGATTCTTGCCTATTCCTAGTTTCTTCTTCACTGCTTTTAGGCTTCCTCCGTTCCTGAGAGCATGTTCAATTCTATCCATACTATACTTCCTCATGTCAGCTGTCTTACGCTTGTTGATTAACTTGGAGAATTCTGCCAGTTCTATTCTAGCTGTAGGGTTAGAGGCTTTCATACATTGGCGTTTCTTGATCAGATCTTTCATCTCCTGCGATAGCTTACTGGCATTCTGTCTAACGGAGTTACCACCGACTTCTATTGCAGATTCCTTAATGATGCCCATAAGGCTGTCATTCATATCTTAAACACTAAGGTCCTCTTCCTGAGCTAAGGCCGAATACCTGTTCTGTAGCTTGATCTGGAATTCCTCTATTTTCCCTCTTACCGCAAACTTATTGATCGGCTTCTTATGTACTAGTTTCTTCCGTTCTCTCCTCAAGTCTAGACTAATTCGAGTTCTTACCATCCTATGGTCACTGCAGCGCACCTTACCGAGCACGTCCACATCTTGGATGATGCCAGGGTTAGTGCAGAGTATAAAGTCTATTTCATTTCTAGTCTCGCCATTCGGGCTCCTCCCCGTCACTTTCGGCTAACCCGCTTGCGGAAGAAGGTATTCATTATCCTCATATTATCATGTTCTGCAAGCTCTACTAATAACTCTCGCCTGCTATTCCTAGAGCCTATGCCATATTCCCCCACGGACTTGTCTCCAGCCTACTTCTTGCCTACCCTGGCACTGAAGTCGCCCATTAGTATAGTGTATTTTGTTTTGACTTTACCCATCGCTGATTCCACGTCTTCATAGAAGCTTTCTGTGGTATCCTGTGTTAGCTTCTGGTTTCGGTTTTGGGTCGTTTACGTCAGGGCGCCACTCAGCGCCAAATGCTGTAAGTTGCCTCCTGCTTCCCCTCGGAGAAATAAAAGAGCATTCTTTGTCTGGTCCCCGACCGAAGCAGTCCGGCTCTTTCTTGCGCCGCTGCACGCTCCCGCCGTTTAGGCCTCATGCTGTAAACCCTCCGTCCGGCCCCCTGTCGAAGCTACAACACTTTCAACTTCCTGGTCATCATGACTGGATGTAGGGGCGTAGACCTGTACAACCTTCATTTTGTACCTCTTATTAAGTTTCACAACAAGACCTGCCACCCTCTCGTTAATATTATAGAATTCCTGTATGTTACCAGCTATATCCTTATTAATCAGGAATCCGACTTCTAGTTCTCGTCTCTCCGCTAAGCCCTGGTAGCACAGGACGTGCCCGCTTTTTAGCACTGTATATGCTTCTTTTGTCCTCCTAACTTCACTGAGCCCTATTATATCCCATTTACTGCCCTCTAATTCCTCCAATAGCACTGCTAGACTCGCTAGATAATGTTCTAGCGTTAAATGTTGCCAGGTTCAGATTCCAATGGCGACCTGTCCGGCCTGTCCGGTGAAGTGGACTTGAAAGCGTGGCTGGTTTTGCTTCGTACCGCTGATGTGAAGATATCGTCGCCACGGCATGAGACTGTATCTATTGTCGCCGACTCTCAGATTCGACAAAATTAAATTTTTTTTTATTAAAATGTTTTCTTCGATTGTCTGATAATTCAGAAAATTTTGCTACCCCTTCCGTGTAAGAAAAGCCATCGGCGATTGCACAAGTATTTGCCTAAAACATCTATATATAACAATATTTCAATATAACGAAGCGAACTGCCGATTTTATAGACTTGTTGCATCGAGGTCTAGGTGCTTCCCTCACCCAGCCTATACCCATTCAGGATCCTCACCCAATTGTGGGAGAGGGGGCTTTAGACACCTTGTCAAGAAAAGCAGTTGTCGTCCTGGTGAACACAAGCCCCCTTGTCAGAATGTTGGCCACAGGCCAACATTCCGACATTCTGGCAACATTCTGGTTCATAGGTGGGCTTGCTGGTACGATGACATAATGTGGCAAACACTCGAGGCAAAGACAAGAAGTAGACAACACTGACTCTGTGCCGTCCATTTTTTGTCCCACATTTGCACTGTCAACGCTGTATTATGCTGTGCCGTGTTGTATGGCTTGCGAACTAACTTGGTCTCGGGGCAGGAGGCGCTGCAGGGCTCGGCGCCCGCTCGGGCTGTGCCGCAGCATCGACGTCTGGCTGGACCAGAGGAGCGCTAGCATCAGCGGACAACTCGGCCTCGGGAACAACGGGCATGGCCTCCTCCAACTCGTCCTCGGCCGCCCTCAGTTCGGGCTCGGCTCCGGTTGGCGGCTCAGTCGGCCCTGCTCGAACGGCCTCGACCGGCTCACTTACGGCGGGCTCTCCCGTTCTCGGTGACCGGCTGCTCGCACGATGCGTTCGCGGAAGAGGGGGCGTCCGGCTTTCAACCCTAGAAGAGACAGTCACTATTATTGTGACAGCAATCACAGTAAAACCTCGTCGATACATTCCTGCTACGTAAGTTTTCCAAGCACCAACATTTACAACGGAGAGCACAAGAAATGACCCAATAGAGTTACGCTCATTTATTAGTGGTTCATACATTCCCAGAAAACATAATTTTTCAGCATCAACGTTCAGTACGTCACCAAACTGCAATCGTATATGTTTTCTGGCCACTAAAAATGCGCGAGGTGCATGCCCGAGAAAAGTATATAGCTGCCCACCGCAGCATCACCGCAATACTCGCCCGCTCGTCTCACATCAAAACGCCAGCACGGACTAAGTTTCTCATTTCGGTACCAGCAAATCTTCTCCAGGGTCGCATGCGACACTCACAGCAATCACCACCAGTCCTATTGCGATAAGCATGTTCGCCTATCTGTTTCACAGCGCGTGGTGCCATTGGAAGTGTAGCAAACGCTTTTAATAGGCAGTAACCGAAACGCACCGCCGTTCCCTGCTGCAGACTGTGATTGTATATGTTTTCTGGCCGCTAGATCCCATGTGAACAAGAAAAGGCATGCGCAATCGAGAACAGCATAGTGTAGCTGCCCGTCCCACGTGAAAACGACGGCGCACAGTTTCTTATTCTGGTACCAGTAAATCTCCGCCCCGGTCATCGCATGCCGCACTCACAGCTATCGCCACCAAACCTATGTTGGGATCAGCATCTTCACCTATCTGTTTTACAGCGCGTGGCGCATAGTGCCATTGGCAGCGTACTGCACACTTTTAGTAGGCGATAACACAAATGCACCACCGTTCCCTGCTGCAGGTGGCACGATGTGGGCATCACATTCCGCTTTGGCTACATCTGGCGGCGCCCACAAGCTCAATTTAATTTCGTTTCCCCGTTGTCCTTTTTAAAACACCACGCAATAGGGAAACAACAGAGCGCGTCTCAGGCTGCCAGAGCAGCACCAGCTCGATGCGCGTCGGTGTCTAGTGGCACAACAATCCGCACGACTCTTCGCATTACGTAGGTGTCAATAGTTGAGTCTGTCAAATTCGAATCATACGTATTCCCGGTTAGTACGTTTTTTTCTCGAATTTTTTACCCTAAAACGTATGAACGAGGTTCTACTGTATATGGGCACTCCAAGCGCATTTCTGCCATCGCTCGGGCATCGGCGTCGCCATGAGATCCTGTATTGATCGTTCTTGCGGAGCAGTTCGTTCTAGGAAACGAGATGGCACCTTCGACGGCGCACCGCACGTCGCTTCAGCGATGTCACACAAATAAGGAACCATTACCACTTCCACCTTGCTTCTGGCGATCAACTGTCGGAAATGCAACTGAGTTTTCACTAACACAGTGTGCTCCAATCATACCGGATTGATTCATGTAGATCGAAGACATGTGAAGTACAGTCGCCGACCGATTTTCCGGACTCCAAAAATTCGGACATGCCCGATTATTCAGTCAGCTTCGCGGCACCACCATTCTCCCCATAGACCGTAATGTATAACAACTGCCGAAAGTTTGGACACCTTGCAACCCCGCGTCTGATTTTTCGGACACTCCTTGTGCCAACTCGATCGAGAGCATCATGCACCAACTCTGACCGGCGCATAGTTCGACTTGCTGAACGCCATTTTTTTTTTGAACGGAGCCTCCTTGCTGCCCCACGAAGTGGCGCTACTGGAAATCTCCGCTCATCATCATTGTTTCTGCCTGGTTCGATAGAGTGGTCGTACAGCAGTTCCGGTTTCAGCTTAGTAAGCCATGTCAAGACAATCCAGCAGCTGATTTGTTTCTTTCGGGCACGACGCTGCGAGCAGCACGTTTTTCGTTTGTGCGACTGGTGTCGGCACGGTGGTTTGCGTTGTGTGCTGTGTCGAGGTTTCGGTGATCCAACGCGGCGTACGGAAACATCGCGTCAAGTGTCTAATGGCACCGACAGTGCCCGCGCAGACTGCGCTGGGGAATGCCGGCAAGCGGGTGCCGGGAGGCCTAAGATTTGTCGCCTTCCGATGTGCTCCCTACTGACTCGGAAAATGTTCTGCCGAGACCTGCGCAGATTCCGGACACCGTCTCATTTGACAGTTTCACAGGTGCTGACACTGCTGTACTGACATGCGCAGAACTCGACGACGGCGAGATCATTCGTCAGGTTTCTGCTGCTCCGCCGGACGATGACTCCGAGTCGGAAGATGACGCACCATGTGCTACGCTGCCGTCGCATGCGAAGCGTGCACAAGCAGTGACTGTGCTTTCAGCCGCCTATAGTGACCGTACAACCCTCTCCGAGATTCAGGCTTATCTGATTGCGTGTAAACGGAACAGCGTGCAACGGCGCACTCCCGATTTCTTCAAGCCTACTGCCAAGCCCGAATAAGTGCGTGGAAATAAAGGTTTTCATTTTTTTTTTTCTTAATCTGCTTTTTTGGACCCTGTTTATTCGGACATTTCCGCAGTCCCCGTGAGGTCCGAATAAACGGTCGGCGACTGTAGTTGGCTCTAAAAATAGTGACTGGCATATAAGGAAGGTAATGAATCTGTGTAGCCAAGTTCGCGGACCGTTTCTGCAACTGTCCGTGCATGTTACCGGCACCTCAAGATGTACGGCTTTCTTCCAGGATACAGAAATTCGCTCATCTGCCAGCGTTGTATCGCTAACCTCCAAGGTAGTATTTCAGCCCCGAAACGCCGGCAAGAGTGAGTACCGCTCGTTAAACAATCACAAAGGGAGTAGCGCCGCTTTCTGTCCTAGTATGTTTCGCACACAGCATCCACACACATCTACCCCAACTGGCACAGAAACTTACGCCCAACCTATCACCAACGTGTGAATAAGTGAATGGAGAATGGACACACACTTAATTTACGTGCATGTATATGTACAATAAATGACAGACTACACCGATAGCGCACGAATCGTCGAAGTTGAATGTTTCGTGATGTTCCACAAGAGCAAGTTACTAGTGATAATACATCTTACCTACAAAGTATTACATACAATGTACAAAACAGCTATGTTTCAAGCTTTGCATGCAGCGAGAACAAATCTATTGGAACAGAGCACATCCGCAAACGATTAGGCAGAAATAATCAGGTAGAGACTGCCCCAAGGAAACTTACCAAGTCAGAAATGTGACAAACTGCTTCTTCAAAATATTTCCCAAGTAAAGAACAAAGAGCAAAACACAATAATCCTGATTCAATTCACTAGAAGAAAGTTTGGATAGCTTGGAATACATATCTAGCCTCACTTTTAAAACAAGCACAGTATACGCTGTTCATGCCATTTGGCTTCTGAAGCGTATTTGCATGTTCTCTCAAGCTGTGGCCAAAGCTTTGTGTCGTTCACCCAGTTGCTGTATACGACATCTCCCGAAACACAAGTTTGCTAAGCCGCACTGGCATCATACACACCCACTGTAAACGTGGAGGCAACGGAGGCAGTTTTGAGGCAAGCAATGGATGCATCACCACATGATCAAACATGGCAGCACCCACGCGGTCGCTGCAAAAAGCATCAATAAAGTCCAAGGGCGATAACACAGTCGTCACGTGGCTTACACTTCATGTGCGAGTGAAGGCATGCGAGGGGAGCTATCAGTGCAGCAAAGGGATGAGACACATGTAGGCCCCGTGAATTCAGCTGTAAGTTGAGGGGTGGTAGCCGCAGAGTTCGGGGCATCGTAAGCGCCAAAAGTGGAAGTAGTGGAGTCTATGTAAACATCCAAAATAAAATTTGAAAATGTGCACCCGGTGACCTTCAGTAGAAGGAGCGTTGTGGGCTTGACCCGATCTGCCGTAGCATTCGCAGTATGGCACTGAAGAAGGAGCGGAAGTACCATGGATGGGATCAAAGGCGATCTTTTATTGTCAATAACTCTGCTTCTTCTGAACGCAAAGTAGTACTTATGCTGCAATGTACGTGTGAAATAGGCTATTTTAACTTCAAATGCACTTCTCGGCTTCCATAAAGAGTTTCAGGGCGACTTTAACGTGGGTACATGAAAAACTTAAAGCAACTATTCAAATAAAATGATTTAGTTAAAACGAGTTTCCTGAACTAATTTTATCAAGTCTCATGCACCTAATTAAATAGCAGAAAAAATCCTGAAAGAAAAAAAAGCCATGTTTGTTCTTAGTGGTTGTTTAACTGCTACAACTGTTACTACTACTTATTACCCAAATCCTAGCTGAAATAAGACTAGAACTGCAAAAGCAAACAAGGATGCTGAAAATCGGCCAGATACTGCCATGCTTGTACTTACCGCATTCCTTTTTGCATCCTCATAGGATTCTTTGTCCCAGCATAGGATGTCGAACTGTACCAACTAGTTTTCCTAACCGAGGATGTCCTACCTGGGGATGGGTGAGATGGGCCGGGCAGGTTCTTCCACAGTTGCTTGTGGAGAGGCGGCTGTCGATCCAGCACCAGGTGCCTGCTCTCCTTTGTGTAGTGCCATCAGCTTGTCCAGCTCATCCAGAATGTCTCCTCCGTCTTCAACCTGCGGAGAGGACACGTGGGACATGGCAACACATGTGGCATGCTCCGATCACTGCACATGAATGCGTGCTGGCTCGAACCACCAGGGTAAATCAATTGATGTGATACAACACTGTAAAACAATGCATCAGCCATTGCAGACAAAGTTCTACGGGAGATAAAAAGATGTTGGAGTCTATGTGAAGTGAAGCCTTAGTCAAGCAGTGCGCAGTAAACCGCATACAACAGTTATGCATAATATTGTGCTTACTTTCATCATATGCAACTTGTTATCTCCTGCAATGCTAATGTTTATTCACCACTTAGGTCCCAACTCCAATACTGTGAAATTTTAACGTTTATAAACTGCATCACTGACAAGTTATGCTGAAATGTAAAAATCATAGCAGGCGGATGCAGTGTGAGACCTTTATGCAGTGATGTCCCGAGGATGATGGCAATGTGTGACGTTTATTGAGGAAGGAATGGTGATGACAGGTGTATGCACAGAGAACCATCACTAAAGCTAGCTCATTTAATGACCCAGTACTTATTGTGTCACAGTGGCACATCCCCCATTCTGGAGGATTGGCCAAGAATGGACACACATGCAGTGGCATGTATCGTATGACTAAATCGAATAAAATCAGGTAACTCAAGGCACCTGCTGAGCATAACACACTACTCTATTAAGGGGATGGTCTCCTTTAGAGGTACGTACAAGCCAACATTATAGACCCTTTTCATGTATACAAACAGAGTTCCCAAAATACTTCCAGTTAAGTCCTCTGAACAACACAAGTTACAAAAGCCTATAAATATACAGAACTTTACAGCTGGCACCAGTTTTGCTGCAGAATTAGAGAATGTTTGAAAATTGAACTTTTTTTGTCCTTACATTTAAGCCTCGATATAACGAAGTCAGTAAAATCGGCAATTTGCTTCGTTATATGGAAATGTCTTTCAAGTTAGACCTTTCTTGCAAAGAAGTACAGTCGCCCATCGATTTTTCTTAGACGTAAAGGGGCTGCTGAATTTCTCAAATTATTGGACAACTGAAAAAAATTCGCACCTCCACATGAAAGCCGAACCGCTGACTACGACAGCAGATCAGTAGATAGCTGTACGAAGTAACGATAGTAGCTTATCAGCCGTATAAACTTGTATAAACATTCGCTTATTAACTAAATTAACAACGATAGAATGTGTAAGCATGACTGAAGAATGACATAGGAAGAAATAGACACAAGAAGACAGCGCTGTCTGTGTGTGTCTGCTTCTTTCTACGTCCTTGTTCAGTACACATTCTATCCTGGATTCAAACTAACTAGCCCGCCAATGCGTTTTAACTAAATTAACAAGCACAGTGTCACTTGACCACAGGCAAACACGAACAACGCAGAAACTCAGAAACTTGCTGTCAAAATTCTGGAGTGAGGAATCGCAGCAGCAGCAAGCGAATCAACCTTCATGGATCTCTTGTTTCAACGCCGACGAAAGGTCGAAAGCACACCTCTCCTTTAAATAGCAGAAATAAAGTTTATCACCACCACCATCACGTGGCCAACGGCGTAGTAGACGTCGTGGTTTACGCTGTACGGAGTGGCAGGCAAGGAGGCACCGTAGCAGCCGCTGGAGAAGAACGCCTCTCCTCCCTCACCTGACCCCCCTGCTACGCGTGGCACAGAAGAGGGCACGCATCAGGGCTGCCTTCCACGCTCGCACACACGAGATTGAACGGCGTTCACCCACTCACCCTCCCACGCTTTCACTCGAACATACAGCATACGGCGCGCGGCGACGATTTAGCGCCCTTCGGCTTTATACGGAACCTCACAGCGACGGCAGAAATGCAGCTGGAGTGTCCATAAATTGCTATCACAATAAAAGCAAATTTGAATGAGAAAACAGTTCACTTGGTTAAATTTGCGAGTCGGCGACAAACGATACGGTTTCGTGCCACGTACGTCGACATCTTCACATCTGCAGTAAGAATTGCACGAAGCCAGCCACTCTGTCGTGTGCAATGGGACAACGCTATTGGGAAAAGCGCTGTCAGCAGGGAGCGAATGCTTGTTCTGCCTCTCGCTCCAATGGGTAATCGAAACTCGTGAGTGCACAACCTCAAATACTAAACGTGCAGGAAAACAGTTTACATGGTGCCACGCCATCTCAGCTGTGCTTACTGCCATGCACAGCCACGACCGAGAGGCATGCCAACTTAAACCCCGCGCCGTCGCGCGCGGTAACGCGATCAAGCGCGCGCGAGGGGGCGGTAGCTCCAGTAGCACCTTCTCAATCGTCGTTGCTGCTGTCAAAAGCTCAGCTGTGGTCTTCAGGGGGTTGCTGATCAGTTCGGCAAAAAGTTCTTGTATCACACCCCGTATCAGGAAACTGACTTTTTCTCCTCAGACATTTCCAGGTCAGCGTGTCGGAAAAGATGGGTCATCTCATCCGCGAAGATGACGATGTTCACATTGGGCAGCTGCCCTCGGGTTTCCAGCCGAGCTTGCACTTGCTCTTTGCGCACGACACACATGAAGGTCTGTAGGAAGTAGCACCGAAATAGGTCCCATGTTCTTAAGGTGGTTTCTCGATTCTGGAATCTTGTCCTGGTGGTGTCTTCCAATGAGAAGAAGACATGGCTTAGCTTGTCTTCGCTGTTGCAGTTGTTAAACATAGCGATGCTTTCGTATGTTTCCCGCCAGTTTTCCAGGTCTTCATACCATAATCCTCAGAAGGTCAATGGCTCCCTGGGCTGTTGCAGCGAGATGGGTGACACTGGGCCTGCCATTGTGTTTGTTGACTTGGCCACGGTTTTTCCAGTTTTCTCAGGTAGAAGTCCATACTCCAGGGGCAGGTTTTATAGCCTGCAGCTTGCTCGATGGTCCAGGCTGGTGTTGTCTTCGGTGTGTGGGCTTGACGGTGGCGTCCGGTACATGAACCCAAAAGCACCTCCACCAGATGTCACATTGTAGTGACATCTGGTGAAGAAAACAGTAACTATGAATGACAAAACTAACTTTTTATTGGGCGAGCCAGTGCCCACAAAAGCAGGTTACACTCAAAGCACAACGATAACAGCAAGCACAGTCAGCGATCACCGAAACCTGATCTGCGGGGCAAGCGCGTCGGCTCTTATACATGAGTCATCAAAGATTCCAGGACAATCACTGGTGCCTGCATGTCTTCTAGAAAGTACTACACAATTTGCATCACGCATACAATGAGATTACGCAAGGTTCAGTGACAACATATGTTATAAAACTGAGATAAGTCAGCATGACAAGGTAGCCATCCTTGTTTTTTCTCACTTCCTCTTCTCCCAACTTTTCCTCTTCTTCTTCCACCTTCCCCCCCCCTCTTTTAAGTCTCACCCCTCATGGGGTCATACGGAAGCATGTTGCTCACAGCTGCAACCTCTAATTGTCTACAATTCATATACCCAACCGTCTTAAGTATGCCTTGCTGCACACGCGTTTTCACGACCTGGAATGGACCAAGAATGTTTATGTCGGTTCCTGGTAGTCCCTTTCAGACAAGAACAAAGTCGTTTAACTGGATTTCAGGTATATGTCCACAATGTCTCTTCTCGAACTGGCATTTCATCGCTTCATGATACCTGCTGCACTCCACGATCGTTTTTGTTCTTTCCAGTAGCTAAGTTTGTCTGAAATTCCAAGCTCCTGTTCGGCGGACAGTTTAAGCATTTTACCATACTTGGTGAAATCTGAGCTACATCGAAAGCTTGTAGTATGTGTCCTGTTACGGTGTGCAAAGCCTGCTGCTAGGCAGAACTTCCATCCTCCTCGGAAATTTGGGTACATTGACATAAACTCCTTTATGCCACGGATCTCCGCCAATCCACTGGCTTGGAAGTGATACGGAGAACAGCACCGCAGCACAACCCCGCGACTGTCTGCCCACAGCTGAAGCTTGTTGCTCATGAATGCACGTCCATTGGCAGAGACTATGACCTTTAACTTCGAAAACATCACTCGGTCAAGACGGGCAATAAAACTATTTGTATCTTCTTCTCAAAGGCGTGCAGCTACCATTCTTGTGCACTGGTCAATTGCCACTAGAAATGACTGTGGTTGGCACACGCCTTCAACTCAGAAAAAGAAAAAGATCCAAAGCACCATAATGTGATGCCTGTGTTCATCTCGAACGGCAGGCTGAAATCAGGTAGAGTTAGTACTGGTTTAGACGAGATCGGTGCACCAGTTCTTGACTGACTACTTCACAATCATCAGACTAAATAAACTAACAAACTTTTTTTGTCAGCTCAGTCAGGCACTTTGTCATCATCGTTGCAAAATCCTCAATGAAAGCCCTGATGTGGCTTGCTAGTCCAAGGAAAGCTCGCAGCAACTAAAGGTCATGCGGCTTCATAAGTGTGGAAATTCAATGTACAGACTCTTGTTTGCTACTTTTGATAGCACCGTCAAACTCTCTACCGAAAAAAAAAAAAAAAAAGACCTTTAGCTGAAAGAAATCACTTTTTTTTTTTTTCATTTATCTTCAGATCGGGATTGCTGCGTGCTTGTAAGACCTTCGCCAGGTGTTCAGTGTGCTCCTGCTCAGACCTCGAATACACAATGATGTCATCAATGCAAACATTGCAAAGAATTCCGATATATGGCTTTAGAACATTGTTCATCATGTATTGAAACCGTGCAAGTGAGTTCTTCCAGCCAAAGGGCAGTCTGTTATATTCATATATGTCGAATAGTGTCACAAAGGCCAAAAACTTTTAGTCTCCTCTGACAGTGGCACTTGTCAGAACCTTTTCCACAGGTCCGAGCAAGAAAAGACCTTACAGCCAGTGGTTTCATTGATGATTTCGTCATAAGTGGCATAGGAAATAAAAAAAAGTCAGTCTGTTTCTTGACCTGCCTGTAATCAGTACCGAGACTAAACGTGCCATCTCCTTGAGGAGTAATGGCGATCGGAGAAGCAAAGGCAGAGGTTGACGGTTACACCAGCATCAAACATCTATATTTCTTCCTTTAACCAATGTTTCTTCACTTGCGATATATTGTAGGTCTTGCGTTTCACTAGCCTTGTTGTGAAGTTCAAATGATAGTTCAAACTTTGACGTGGCCTTTCGATAGCCCCCGATGCACACTAGCCCTGGATACAGCTTGATAACGTCCACCACTGTAGTGGGCTTCCGCTGAAGCTCAGCAAGTGAAACTGGAGACATTTGGCAGTGATCCCGAGTGATGACTTCCCCCATCACAGTAGAGATTAAGTCGCACCTTTTGCATGACTGGGCAAGACAAGAGCAAGTGACATTTTACTTCATCGAGTACGAGAGACTTAGTTAAGGTGCCTTTTCCTTCGTATTTGATCAACCCTTCCACCCACTCATTGTATGTCTGTTTCCTGCCATCGTAACCATACACCATCACAGGACTATCTTTCTCGATACTTAGGTTCGGAATTTCGCTCTTGTTTACAACTATTATCGAAGCTCCACTACCTACTAAAGCACTGACGTCCCTCCTATTTGCTTGCCCAGAAATGTACACAAGCTTCACACAATCGGTAAGGAAAGTGGACTTTTGAAATGAGAGAGGGTGACCTCCTGATGTCCAACTTGGTGACATTTTTATAGTAGAGTCTGTGATCTTCATCGCATGAAGTATTGTAGCCGTTAGAAGCACTCTCTTGATGGTGCAGAGTGAATAAATCTTTCATATTTTCAGGCAAGTGATCAACAGTATGCGGCGTTCGTGGTGCATATATTTCGCTAGTCCTAATATAATCAGAAGTACGAGCAACAAGTCCAATAATGCGAAGTCACATGTAGCAGCCTTCTTTTCTTAAAGTATTATACCGAATGCCAGAATAATATCTGAAGGCTATAGCGCTGTCCCAGCTCTGGAGCTTATTCTCGGAGAAAAACGTCAAAAAGCTGTCTCTCCACTCAGCCCACAGGTGGTGCGCTCTTTCCGTGATTCTCAAGTCATTCCAGGTTTTTGCTATGTCTCGTAAGCGTGAGCGCATATTCGTAACATTGTCAAGGTTTTCTCGCCAACTATTCTGGTCGCACGCATACTAATAGAAACTATGCCAGGCTTGAGCGTTTGCATGTGACGAATCGTCATAAACGTCCTGTTTTACCATTTCCAACGATGACTTCAGGGAATGCTGGAAGTTTCCTGCCACGAGCTCTAGTATTTATTGCTGGTGTTCACTGTTTCTCCGCTTGAATTCCATTATATGATGGAAAATGTATTGTGCACTCTCATACTTTCATTTCAGCCTTGTTCACTCATGCTGGTCGTGCACGCTTATGTTATACCACCAACAGCAAACGGTTGTTCGTGAGCGTTGTGAACAAGAGACCCGGCTCACCTATAACAGCAAACCGTCCTCCATGGGAAAAGTGTGCCTGTCGCTGTCCACGCAGATATCAATAACGTCCAAGCACATGGCTATTGGCAAAACAAAACAGATGAGGTGCACAATACAGGTTCCTGTCCTGTCCTTGACTGTGCCAAATTTGTAATGAAACTGCGATAACAATTCGCGTTGCACGTACAATCAGATTGCACAAGGTTCAGCGACAACATACAATAGAGAGAGCCATCGACAGCATTCGAGAAACTTCCGATACTTGCAGATGCGTCCCGCACTGGGCGATAACATTTAACCTTTGTTAGCTAGTGAAAAAGCGGTCACCCGAGAAAGATAAACACATGTCAATATTGGGGTTTAACTGTATTTGTACTAAGGGTTTGAAAAGCCTGCGAATTATATAGTTTTTTATGCAGATTTCAAACATGTCATTAGTTTGTGTGCAACCACTACAGTCTCGAGTTATCAGAATTGCAAGGAATCAAACCCACGCCCAGCTGACTTATGCCACAGCCACTGTGTCACCACATGAGATTACGTGATCCACAACTTGGGGCGGTAATGCTGATAGCAAACACAAGACATTAATGCATTTACTCATCCTGCAAGTGCTTGTATGTCACAGTGCAAAACAAGAACAAGAACATGAACTCTCCCTGAGGAACAGAGAGCTATTTTCAGCCAGACGATGGACCAGCTAATGGCCTTGTGCACTGACAAGCCAGCCAAGTTTACATTCGTGCTGCCCTAAACATGCGATAACGCTCTATGTAACGATAGAAAATTGAGAACAGCACGCACAGAAGGCAATTGTAGGAGCCAAATGCCGGAAGTTTCCATGCAAAACTAACTACGAATGGAACAGGCAGCCAATTCCTTTAGCTCATTCCCACTGAAAGTACTCTTTTTACCATCAGTGTATGGCACCCTCCCTACCAACTTATTTAACCAGGAGACTAACAGATAGCCGTGCAGTATGTGCTAAGCAGAGAGCATGACATTTCTAGAAGCTTTGAAACAATGTCAAATCATAATGCATTCCGCCACAAATGTGTGCATTTGGCAAGCACAGTGATGCACGATGACCGTTCCAAAACAGACAGCCAACTTAATCAGCTGAACTCGTCAGTAATGTACAGGCAGTAACAAAGGGAGCTAGTTGGCTTAGCGTACTATATATAGGGTGTTTCAGCAGACGCTTTCAAAAAAGGTTGCCTGTGGCAGATATTACAATTCTAGTTCATGAGCAGCTCTACTTGACGAGACGGACATTACTTGCAGAAAAATTTGAAATGCATAATCGACTAATCAACGAAAATTCCCTAATGGCCCATATTAGAATTTACAAATTCTAGCCATAGAGTTGGTTAGCAAGGTGGATCTACTTGGAACGAATTCTCGGAACGTCACCAGTTTAAAGACATGGATTCCTAAGCTTTGTAGAGAAATGCACTAATGTTCCAGTTAATTTGTTAACAAAACGTGGTTTCATGCACTCAAGCACACAAGTAACTGGAACGCCAATGCATTTCTCCGCAAACTTCGGGAATTCATGTCTCTAAACTGGTTACATCCGGAGAAGTCGTTCCAAGCGGATCCACCTTGCTAACTCCATGGCTAGAATTTGTAAATTGCAATACGAGTCATAAGGTAATTAGTTCGAAAGCTAATTTGTGAATTTTTGTTAATTCGCCGATTTTGCATTTCAATTTTCTGTGCAAGTAGCGTCCACCGCTTCCGAGTAGGCCGGCTCATGAACTATATTAAGCTACCAGCCACTGGCAACCTTTAAAACATTTTTAAAGTGTTTGCCAAAACACCCTGTATAAGCGATATAGAGCCGATACGCGAAGACTTTCTAACACTTGTATCCCCCAATATATTTTTTAATGTTAGATGAACAAGGACAACATGCACTAATCAAGTGTCCGCCACGATGTCATGAGGAATTTGTTTGACAAGTGTCATAGCACTCACCCAACATAAGCTGTATTCTGGCTACCTAAGATTTGGCTATAAAGGCTGCATGGTCCGCCTGTGTGGTGAACATTTTCCTTTTCAATTTTCACCCCATCACCGACAGGTACTGCCTGTGTGCTAGTAAACCATTTGACGATCAGAATCTGTCCTGCCTTCTTCATGTTGTGTGCTTCCATTTTTCCAGAGCTGTGAATACGTCAAACTACTAAAACCAACTAGCCCGGCTTTTTGCCTTAACCAGGACTTCCTCAACCGAGGACCCAGGACTTCCTCAACAGAGGTGAAATGCCACTTGCCTCCACAGGGATCGCATCTCTCTCCAGGGCGTCGTCCTGCGTCATGGGAACTTCTTCGCGGAGTGTGATTGTGTCCACGTCCACCGTGAGCCCAAGTGCCCCTGCAGCTTCATCACCTGAAGGCAATATCAGTGGACGAAGTCTGTGCTTAAGAGGAAGCGCGACCTCAGAACAAGCAATGTAAATACACGGATTGTAGAAACCATTTCGTTCGGTATCCACTGCACCCAATTTGGCGAGGTTTGCTGCATGTTATGTTTCCCACAATAATTACCGGAGGGTGCTGCAATCAGTCAGCTACCTTAGCTGGAAATGGCTGGCAGCATGTATTTGTTTATTCATTGTGCTAGCAACTTAAGACATTCTAGTGCTGTCGCATACTTGTTATGCTTCATCTTTTTAATAAAAGAAAAAATCACCTTCTTTCGAAACACATGAAGGCAATGTAAACGTTTGCATTTCTAATGCACTATTTTGCTGAACATGCCTGATTTGCAAAGCCATACAGCCGTTTGAAGTCAGAAAAATGACGTTTAGTCAAGTCCATGTATTAACCATTATATTTCGTTGCTGGCTGAACCAGCATACCTGCAGCTCCCATACACATTAGTGCCAAAGTTCCCTTGTGTAAATTGTTTTTTTTTTCTACATTTGTTTCATATAAAAGAAAAAGTTCATCTACCAACCACAGAGAGTAGATATTTTAATTAAATTACCAATAGTTGTTACAGAAATTGTGACAATTGCAAATAAAAAATAACTCAACCATCAAGTTGACAATGCTAACTCAACAATAAACAACGCTATTGCAAATCTGTGAACTGCCCCTACTGTTACATCTAACGCAGACAAAATTGATGTATCATGTGCCACTGTGAAACATAATACTCGTGAGCAAGACTTTTGGTAGCCCCCAAAACATTGCAACTAGTTCAGACAAAGCGGTAATATCACACACCAAATTTATCCGTTTCAGATGCTCTGGCAGGTGCACTTTAAAGAACTACGATATCTGTTTTTCATGCAGACTTTTAAATTTCTAAGCTTCTTTCTTCAAGCTATTTTGTACATAATCAGATTTTGGCTATTTTCATAAAACTATAAGGCCCCCAAAACAAGCATCTCCGTCCAAGTGAATATATACTATTAAGCTGTTCTGTTAACTCCAACAAATTTCACTCACATCAGTACAGCACTTGAACAATAAAAGCATTTCTGTGCCTCACATGTATATCTGAATAGGGGAATTGGCTAGTTCTCCTCAAGCAAAAGCCATAACAAAAGATCATTAAGCTATGGATAACAAAGCAAAATACCCCATGCAAAACAAAGCAGAAAGAAAAAGGGGAGAGTAAACTACAGGCACATTCCATAGGTAAACCCAGAGCAGTTTTTTGTTCCTCTATATGTGCAAAGAATGCGTGCAAATTCCTATTCTGGATTCAAAGCAAGAAGAAGGTGCATGCTTTTCCAGTTCGGATCAGTTATGCACCCATTCTGTTACATCCACAGGACCACCAGTTATATCTCTACGCATCACATGACCTGGTCATTTCAAGCCTCCCAATCTCAGCTCGGCAATCATGTTGCTCGTCTTTTGCTCTCTTATCCATACTGTCCTCTTCCTGTCTTCCAAAAGTTATGCCTATCAGTCTTGGTTTCGTCACGATTGTTGCATCTTTGGCTTCTTATCATGTACTTTTTGCTATTCTCCAAGCTTCCACTTAGGAATCGAGAATGCCTGCTATATGTGTTCCAAGTTTCCAACAAATTTTTATTTGTCTGGAAACTTAAAATACCTGGTTTCATTACTAATACAGCAGTGCGTTTCTTGTGTTGTAGCTCTGTCGTGTTCACTGCACTCATGCATAAGGTACGAATTAAGTTTCCAACAAATAGCAGCTGCTGTCAACGCCTTTCTCATGTCTGTAGGTCAGACGTGCCAATATTTTATTTACATGTGCGAGAACACCACCATTTTTTCGTGAGCATGTTTTCCTGTTGGCACGTTGTGCATGATGCCGTCCCGTCTCTCGCATATGCTGAACCTTTGTCCGAGCCATTATGCGGGCAACACACCTGCCGGCAAGTCGGCAGTCAAATCCTCGGGAGCTGCAATGGGGTGGGACACCTTGCCAAAGTCGTGCGGCACGTCAGCTGTCACGGTCACACCCTTCCGACGCTTAGCTTTTGGCAAACTGCACGGAAAGATCCACACAAAACACCATTCATTGGAGACCAATCTCTATGTCACAGTAAAACAGTGCAAAAGACAGACAAAACAAGTACAGTAAAACCTCGTTATAACCATATCGCATCCAACACAAAAATACCTTTTATTGCACCTGATAGCAGTTATAAGCATCTATTCGTTACATGCTGATATTGGCTAGGAACATTTCAGACATACTTCAGAATATCCAATAATTTGCAATGTCCATGTTAATTGTGCCGAGGTTTAGCTGCAAAGAAATGTGCTGCATTGCTGAAAGGAAAGGTTATATCAACTTTTAAATTACCGTCCCCCTTATATCCTACAGATATACCAGTATACTTATCACTGTAAGCAACCTTGTGAGGCACAGTGACACAGAAGAACCCACAATAAAACAAAAAGATGCATATTAACGCAAACACAATAAATGCAAGCTAGAACAGTCAAAATATAAAACACAGGATTAGATATAACATGAAGTTAATAAACTGCTCCAGTCATTGTGAATCCAGGGTGTGGCTCCCATGCGCTGTAATGCTACCAGCAAGCTGGAACATCTCTTTCCAAGATAGGACCTTAAAGCTGCAAAACAGTCGACATCCATAATTGAACCTAATGGGCTTGATGAAATGGCTCGAGTTATGCATGGTGTCAAATTAAGCAACAGGCAGGAAAACAGACCTAAATGTACCACTGGTTCATTTAGCAGTACTTGCCCAGATCGAAACACGTCTCCGAATCGAACGCACATTCAATTTTTATGAATTCAAAGTAGAAAACTAATGTACACATGATATTAGAGCTCCTAATCAAAGTAGACATTGAATGCGCACCCATTTGTTTGGCGAGAAAAACGCAGTGGGCCTCCAATATTGTAAATTAGAAAAAGTTGAAACCTATAAACTTCACCTTCACAGAATGAAAATTTATTTACTTATGGAGGGTCGTGGCATTCGATAACGACTTTCTTAATTCTTCGTGGATTTTTATGAAAATTGGTAGACTTATCAGCAACGTTTCTGTGATACTACTAATAAATTTCACAAAGATATCTTTAGAACTTTTTATGTATAATATTTTTCTCCTTCTGGCCTTGTTGCGAGCCTGAATCACTTAAAAAATATGATAGAACGGGTGCGCAAGGCACTGTGCATTCTAAGATGAATGGTTGAGGTCGTGACATTCTTAGATATTTTTATTTGCAATGCAATTTTTTTTAGTTCTCATATTTTAAGAGGTGACTGACTGTACCACAAGCATTAAGGCTGTGAGCAAGTAGCCAAATCATTAATTGTAGTTAAGTCAAACTGCAAAACCAAGAGTGTCATGCCCTGGACAGTACATCCAGGAATACAGGGAAAAAACACGTAACTGAAATAGACCTAGTGGTCACGAAGAAATCAGTGGTACAAGCAAAGCAGAAAGCAAGAAAAGTCATTTTGAGAAAAAGGCTTTCAAAGTTGTACCTTAGATTTTACATTACCGAAAGGCACCGGGGTGGTAGTCTTTTGTGTACTTTTCAGTGCGCGGCTTCTTGAGTGCCCTGCCTTTGGGTTGATGTGCCTTGCTTGACTTTTTTTCCCGCAAGACATTCTTTTCTGCTGCTCTGCAAAGAGCATGTTGTCCCAGTCGCAGTCCAAGTGTTGCACAATACTCAGCATACGCACGGCGGGCCCCAGCACTGTATTTGCAGACTGCCTCATGATCAGCTGTCTCTGTCGCAACTAATGATGCGTTTTTATATTTTGGCAGCAGTGACCATACGACCGAATGAAGGCTTTCGGCAGCGTTTTGGGTTTTGCTCTCTAGGCAACGGCTGAGGAGCTGCATGTCAGAAAGGCGTTGGTACTCGGGCAGCAATGCACCGGCAACATGCTTTCCAAGCCGGGACTTGTGAGGAGGTGGAGGTTTCTTCTCTGCTTCTGCAGCCTGATGTCGGCACCACCTTTGGGGCCCCTTGCGGCAAAGGTCACTATGGGGGGTCTTCGTCGGTAGATGTTATATGATAATATGTTGCCATCACGGCCTTTTGCATGTCTTGAACATTGTCGTCATGCAGAGCCATGCCATACTAAATTGTCAGTTTCTTTATTAAATCTTGAGTGAGGCCACCTTTCTTTCCAAGAGGTTGCCCTATCTTGCCTTTTGTGATCAGAGCACACAGAGCCATCCCCATCCTATCCTTTTCTTGACATGATTAATGCAGTCCTCCTTTGTAAATGGAATAAATCCATAAGTCTTGCCCCAACTAAATGCTACAAAGGTTCTACTGTCACCCCCACAAACAATGTTCGTATATTGCAAACCATGTTTGCTAAGGGACCCCCTGAATAGAGTCGATGCTGCTTCAACCTCCATTCTGCCAGAGTTCACATCTGTGTTTTTGTGGCAGACGTGTGATGCTTTCCAATTATCATAGCCGTCATCCCCTTCTTTGGGGCCAAGCGTGCAACCATGGCATCGGTTTGATAGGACCACACAGTCGAGCACCAGTCCCGTGAAAAATTCTATTACAGTGCCGACACCTTTGTGAGATGTATGGCCCCGTGTTAACCACGTCCCATCACAAACCACTGTTATGTTGTTATTAAAGGTAGGGTCCATCACCCTCTAAACATTGTGCACTGCCACTGCAGCATCAGAAAAAATATTGGCAGCAGCTGTCTCACTGACAGCTAGGTGAACTCAGCCTCGAGATGTTTCTGAAATGTTTTACGATGCAACCCTCTATGGGAGACATTCATTATTGACGAGAAATGGGTCAAGGCTGTTGCCCCTTTGGCAATACTTTCAACAGCCTGTACAGCTCTCATATTCACATAAAAAATTTTGCGACCTTCCTTTTGCGGCAATGACCACCCCTTCGAGACAGCGCCGCAATACGCGCACGCCAGTATCATTTGCGCTGCTAATCGATGTCTTCTTCCCAGCTGAACTGAAAGTCCTGGTTGGGAGCAGTGCTGGTACTTAGATTTGCCGAGAAGCGCGTTCAAGGCAGTCATTTGAGCGGTGAGAAACTCCTCGGCTTGTTCCGTACCGGCAAGCACCTCGCCTTCACCCATAAGTTCCATTTTCCGCGCGGTCGCCGACACTGAACCGAGTTTTGCCTACACTTTCGCGGTGACCTACCGGGATGCTTCGGCAGATACAAAACGCGGCTCCAGGCGCGCCTGAATGGTGCCGCCCGTACTTGCAGACGGCGTAGCAACATCGTGCGAAGTGCCGAGACGATCCCGAGGCGCGATCGCTGGATGCATACGACGATGTGGAACGCGGCACAAGCTCAACGGTGCCACTGCTGCTCGCACGAGATGTTTCGCCCACGTAAGAAGCACTGCGACTCCTCAACATCGTCGACACAAGTAGGTATTGCGCCCGCGTATAAAGTGCTCGGCGGCGGCTCCCGAACGAAGTCATATCGGCACGCGTACGCATCCCGCCCGCATGTGGAGTCCTCGGCTGCGCGTCTGTGACTTCTGCGCTATGCTGCACAGTACTGCCACGCGACCTTGAAGCAGTCTTTTTCACCGTCGCCGATTTCCGCTTACGAGTGCCGTAAGCATGAGCTGTCTTGTACTTCAGCGGTCGCCGACCCATGGTCACCAGCAGTAAACTTCCGAAACTACGCCCCACAAGCGCTGATGAATGCGTCGAACTGATGTGTCCAGAGTGGCGTATCACAACACAAACCAGCTTCCGAAACTATGCTCCTCATGCACTGACGGCGAGCCGATATGTAGTACACAGGCGCATATCACAAGTCAGCTACGTTCCGCGAGCACTGGCGATCTCGGCGACCCGAGATGCGAGGAGGCGCTTGTCACTTGTGGAGGTGGAACCCGCTGCCGAAACTACGCTCCGTACGTGCTCACGAACAATGCGAGGCGACTTTCAGACGCACGCGAGCCACGGGCAACATCAGATGTGAGCTTCTGAAATTATACCCCGCACATACAGACGAACATCGCGCGCAGAGAGGCGCGGGAGCAGAAGACACGCACCGCCAAGGAGGCCAATGGCGAAGCGCCAATTGGCCACGTGACGGGCATGGCCAACCGGAGGCCTCGGAACGGCCTTCAATCATTTGCTTTTTGCGCGCTTGCTTCTGAATGGAGGAGGTGGCTGGCGCGGCAAACTTAAAGACGGAGAAATGCGCTTTCCAACACGGGCAAAATGGCGGCGCTCGGTTGCGCCGTTGCGAATACCGTGGCTTGAAAAACGCCGTTTTTTTTTTTTTTTCGCGATTTCCGCGGAATTTTTTCGTCACGTTCGCTGCTAAAAAAGTTTTTTTGACCACTTCTGCGCAGTTTTAAGCGTTCATAATTCGGAATCAGATAAAAAAGGAGTTATACAAACGGAATATGTGCTTTTCAAAAAATCTATTTTTGGTCATTTTTTGAGATACGAAAGCTGCGTTCTTTATTGATGTCCACTATCATCACTTTATCGCTGCCTATAAAGAAGCATAACATGTCCTCCGTGCAGTTTATAGCGCATTTGATATTCTGCAATTATGAAACAACTCCGCAACAACAGATAGCAGTCCACGCCTGGACTGAGCACTTCACTAGTTCCTCCTGTGATGCGTGCAATTGTCCGGAATTCCAAAAACATGTGCCGCGACTTCTCGCTGCTAGCTCAACATGTAAAAAAACTGATCATTTGAACGTGTTTTTGCAGTAAACGTGAAAGCGACGCGTCATCGTGATCACATTGTGCGAGAACTCGTTTTGTCGCAATCTAAGGTTGCAATCTTGTGATGGCAATGGCTATGACGCTCGCAAGGCTGGCTTCGATGGTAGGCTGTTCCAAACGCTGTTTAGGCTTTGGTTTCGCAGTGAATTGCATCACCCAAGCAAATTCTATAGGAAATTTTCTCAGAAAGAAAAAAGACTCACGATAGAATCGGATCAATACTGTAATAATTTATTGTCAGGCACCATCTTGGCTTTAAGAATTTTCAGGAGCAGGCAGTAAACAGGCATTTTTGATGGGAAATGATGTGGGTTCAACACATTCACTGTACCCTAAGTGCTGCAAAGATTGACATTGCTGCTACTGGAGTCACCCCTGTAGTCGCTAAGCACAAGGCTGCGGGATCCAATCCTAGCCACGGCAGCCACATTTCGATGGGGGCAAAATGCAAAAACAACTGCGTGCTTAGATTTAGGTGCACATTAAAGAACCCCAGGTGATCCAAATTATTCCTTCACTACGGTGTGCCTCATATCAGATCATGGTTTTAGCATGTAAAACCTCAATTTTTTTTACCACTGCAGTCACCATCGGGGTCAGGCGCGTGCGTGATGACTAACCAGGCAAGTTCGAATTAACTGGCAAAGGTCAATTTCAGGAGCAAGATAACAAAGTTTGGTTTAATAGAAATGTATGGGCACCAGCTGGAACTTTTAGTTGGGATTGTACAGAAAAATTGAATAAACCGGAGTCAAATTAACAGAAGTCTACTGTATAACCAAACAGGGCTCTACACAATGGCATAGGAAACAATACACTAATGTCTGCATCCCACCGAATATATAAATAGGAAAGTTAAACTTTGGTACAACGAAGTCGATAAAATAAGCACTTTGTATCGTTATATCGAAATTTTGTTATGTTGGAATTTGACAATAATTTTATGCAAGTAAGTACGGTGAGACATACCTGCTGCAAAAGAAAGCACACACCAAAGACACATACATGATGGCACAAGCGGAATTATCCAAATTATTGGGCAATCAGAAAAGACAAGTTTCAATCACAATATTGTAGCAGTTTTGCCTGAAAGGCGAAGCATTGATAGCAATAGCAAAGTACTACACAACTACACGAAGTAACGTTTACAGTTTTATCAGCCATGTAAATAGCAGCTAACTTTTGCTTACCAAATTAGCTTCAAAAATAAAAAAGGCGAACCTGAACAGATCTCACTCGCTGTCACAACGCTGGCTCAACGAAGAGCACAAACAGAAGGGAGGGAATGCTGTCTATGGCCTCTCCGTTCAACATGTCTACGAAGCTTGAGATTACGTGCCCTACAGCACGCACTTGATCACATTACCGTGCTCCTACTCTTCCTGCCCTTTGCGCGCATGGGAAGACGGCACGCATCAAGCCACCATCCTTCTCGGCTCACCCTCGCCCCTACAACACACGTCGTGCAAGCACTTTAGAGTCCTACTGCACCTGGGCTTTATACAGGGCATAACGGCAAGAGGGTCTTGCGTTCTGCACTAAAACCACTACTCGTCTTTATCAGACGCTGCTCCGCTTTGGCCGCCACCTCGTCAGGGCACTCATCACACAACATTTTCGAGCCCGTCATGTAAATTCTTGTGACAGGTTGCTCGACACTACAAAAAGAGATTGATGTGTGCCTACAAATGGCATTCAGAACAAAGGGCCACCATACATTGTTTCACAAAGATGGTAGCCGTGAACAACAGTCATCCGCAAGAGGCCCTATGCTGATTAACTATTTCACCTTTGCTGTGCAAGTTCTGTAGTTTTGTCTAACTACAAACTGTAGTTTTGTCTATGAGACAGTATGTTTACCATAAATGTAGGTGCACAATTCCAGCTGTGACACTGCTGAGCCGACAACCATATTTGCTGTCAATCACGCTGAACACGAGCATCGAACACGAAGGATGGAAACGATCTAAGTGGAAGCATCACATGATTACTTTCAGCATAGTCATAAACATACACCCTGCGCTCATTACAACAGACTTTTGGATATAACGAACCATATCACACTGTTAGTTTATTCTAGCTATTTTATTAACGCAACGAAGTTCGCTTTTAATAGGCCGCGCTACAACAGACTATCCGCTACAGCGGACGAAATTCGTGGCAAGTTTTGCCAAAATCGGGCTTATAAAATGGACTTTTGCCGTGTCAACACGGGCTGACAACTGACTTGCGAGGGTCAGCCGACGATTGTGGCTCAATATCGTACGCACGAATGAACAAGGTGGGTATCTGCAATGGCAAGGTGGGTATCTGCATGCCGTCTTCTTTCGTGCGCGAGTCACGGTGGCGGTGCGAGGGAGAGGGTGGTTCTACTCTGGCAGCTGCTGCTTACGGCGCAGCTGTGGGACGGAACATTTTGAAAGTGATCTGCGATGTGGACAAAGTGCACCCAGTGCCAGAAGCTTTGTATGCGCTGTGCTTTCAACGTTTAGTTCGCAGTGAAGCGAGAGACAGCACGAAGGTCCATTCGCTCGCTGCTGCTACTGTGCTTCCTGACTCCAATGTTTTGACAGCAACTTTCTGCGGTAATCGAGTGAGATGTGTTTTTGTTTACGTGTGTGCGCATGACACCTTTAGTTAGCGAATGTTTACAACTTTATATGGCCGATAAAACTGCTATCCTTACTTCGCACAGCTATCTACTAATTTGCTATCGCAATTGATGCTTCGCATCTTGGGTGAAACTGCAACTTTTTTGTTTGTTTTTTACTTTGAAAATTCATCACTCTCACTTTGCAATAACATTATAAACTGCAAAAAAAGTTTTGGAAGCGAGGCGTTTCGGATAAAACGGACATTTTTTGTCAAATTATCAGGGCCAATTCCAACTAGTCGACCGTATATTAAAAAAAGGCTCATGGGAAATAGAACCTCACCACGCGATGAGAAAGCAACAATTTTTATCTGCTGAGCGCATGGAATGCAGAGAGCGCAACGAGGGCACCACGAAAACTGAAGGGGTACCGTACAGTGCCCAACAACTGTGCAAGGCCTACTCCCGAAGACTCACTGCACAGATTGGCTCTGGAGAGAATGTTGTGGGGTGGCATCATAGGAGGCTGGCTTGCCGGGCCTAGCTGCTCGGCGTCATGCTCCCTACTATTTGCATTTTCCATCCGTCAAGGCACCAAGCACGTGTGCTGAAGCTACATCGGCAACATTCATTCGAACTACGCTTTACAAGGAGCAATGCTGAAAGTCTGCCTCGCCTCGTTCTTCTCGCAGATTGCTCCGGATACCGAGCATTTGGAATGACCGGTTGCTCCACAGAGGCAACAGTAGTCTCACTCATCATAGGCATTGCCACAAGAATAGTTTAGTAGCATGACCAGCGAATGAGCAGTGTCATGATCCCAAGTCACGCTGAACGGCAGCCACTATGCAGTGCTTTCGCACGAAGGGTAGAGCGCCCAAGCAAAACAGGGGCGGCTTCGAACGAAAGCTGAATGGGGATGGTAAGTGCGCCGATGAAACCTATTAAACTGGGGCCGTATCCTGTAGCGGTTCGCTTTGGCTGTTACGTCTGGATTACGTCACTCGGAGAAAGAGTGGAATGGGGCGGTGTGAGGGGAACCTATCAACGAGCGGCTGTCTGCCGGAAGATCACGTCATCATTTTCGTTTGTACTTGGGGGACGGTATAGCAATTGAAGGATGTTGCTGGTTTGATAAAAAAAAAAAAACATTGGTTTGTATAGAACACTTGCAAATATAATTTTCAGTAATAAATGTGAGCTTGCGGTGCAGACGGCTACTGGGAGTTGTAATTTTATTTGTGTTGTTTTGTTACTTAGTCGCTAGATGGTGTGCCATACGTTATGCAAACAACTTGCCTCGCTTTGTTTACGTTTCGGACTTGTTCGCGCGCCGAAACCAAAACGATGTCGTCGCACAAGAACAGGCGGCTGGGTCCTCATGTTTCAGCGAGGCAGCGCGAAATACTCGTTTCATTCATCGAGGAGCACCCCTACCTAGCAAAGGCGTCGTGTGTGTTGTGCCAGCAGCTGACGACGGCTTTCTGTTGCGCCGTGGATGGGAATCTAACCCATCCTTTTTCTTTGCCCGCAACCGTAATGGCCTTGGCGACGGCTGTAATGATCCGGCTGACCGAAGGCTGCGACAGTGCAATCACTTCTTCATTCCCGACGCACTGGAAAGCTCCCGGTGCCAAAAAACCGACGCGCACACATCACTTTCATTGTAGTGTCGACACCACGAAATCTTTGAGGCCCGAGATGTTCTTCCAGCTCATCGCAAAGACGTCGCACTATGTCTTTGGAGAGCCTAAAATGCCTTCGAAACTCTTCTTCGGCCATGCCGAACGCATCGCGTCGTTGCCTCTCGTCGCGTCGTTGTCTTTCGGCGCTCGCCAGCAACACAACCAAAGGAGCCACCATTGCCGTCTCTGTCTCGTCTCGTCTAGGTGCCGGCTCGTCAGCTGGCGCGAGACTAGCCGGCAGCCACGGTTGCCCTAGCAACCCTCGACATCATGCTCGCCACTGCGCGCTAATCTCGAGCGAACCACTTCTCAGCGGTTCCTCTCGTAGCAGGGAACCGGTTCCTTTCCAGATGATTGCCAACTTGTGTGACGTCAACAAAATTTGTCGTCCCACCCACCAGGGATGACGGCAACGAAGCGCCGACCAATGGCAACAGCCAGAAGGAACCGGTTCCAAAGCGAACCGCTACAGAATACGGCCCCTGGAGCAACTCTGACCGCTCCAAACTTGCTCCTATCTCGCAACGACGCAGCTCACAGCGCACTTTGTGAGGCCTTGGCCGCAAGAGAGAAATGGAATGCTTACACGGCATGCACTATACGCGCAAGGGCCCAGATGCTTCGCACTTTGCAGTGATCCTTCCTTCACTTCCCTTCCAAGCCTGCTTAATGACAAGCAGAGGAAATACGTGGAAAGGGTGGGGGCAGAAGGGTGGCGCTGACTTTTACTAGCGGTGCTCCAGAAAAGACGCAGGTAAAAGTGGAGGCACGCATTCGTCAAGGGGAGGGGGAAATCGCAGTTGTGGTGCACAGCCGCATATTCCCGTGCTTGATCTTCTTTTTTCTGCCCTCATATGATGTTTCCAGTATCATATTGCCATTCCCACTGCAAATTTAGCTATGTTTCGAGCTTAGGCTAGGCAAAATAAACAGAATGCACTCAGATCACAGACAAAGTATATTTTTTGCTCAGGGCTCACTCGGACTCAGATTCGCCAAAATGCAAGTCAGCCTGACTCGCTAGGAATCAGACTCACCAAAATGCAACTCAGCTGTGTGGTTATCGTGTTTATGCACAAGTGCTGCACAACAATATTAAGAGGTTCCATTCTTGTTTTCGTGGCAGTAAATCATCCAATGGAGATGTTTAATTTGTATAAATGCAAAATGCATCTCAAGATGCAAACATGTTATCAAAGCTGAATTATCCCGAGCACATGCCAGCCATAATGGCCCACAAACTAATGCTGCTTTTGGCAAGCATGAGGACACGTCTTCCATTTATGCCACAGTGCCTGCATATTGGCAGTGGGCAAACTAAAGAAGTTTAGTAGTAACTTGTTCTACACTTCACTGGTAGCTAAATATGCCTACATTAATGCCCTGAAAAGCAGAAGCGAATATGTTTTCAGCAGTAAGTATGTGTGTCAACGGCATGAAGCTGACCATTATTTTTTACAGTGCATGCCTATGGATGGCGAACTAGATGAAACATGGATGCATGTTTTGTCACGTTTTCAATAAATCGCTAGCGGTGTTTCTCATGCCGAATGTTTCATGCTGATTATGGGGATTTGAAAATAGAGAAATTGTCGGAATTCATGAATGAAGCAACTACACGTTAACCTATTCAACTAGACTGCTTCGCTAATTCTTGAGAATCAGTGCAACAGCTCGACATTGTGGAGGTTGAGCTAGGACACGTAAGCTTAATGTTTACTGTAAATAAAGTCGCTTGACTGTCATTGCCATGCACAAGATTCAGAACAAAACAAGTTTTGGTTGTACGGTAGACAAGATCTAGCTATATTACCAACATGTTTTTTTTCTTCATCTTGATGTTTCCTTTAGTTCAAGTACAGAAGCACTGCAACAATGCTATCAGTGTCCAAATATCCTCAAATTCAAATTTTTGCCCATTTAATTAGAGAAAGGAAAGGTAAACTCCAGGGTGTTTACTTCAGATAAAGGAGTGCGCTGACTGGTGATGATCAGTGAAAAATTCAAGAATGATTCCGACACTCCCTGATGCGAAATTCGAGCCCAGCTCCACATGTGTTTTCATTTCACAATATATTGAGGCAAAGAATTTGAGAGAGACATGTAGCAGAGTTGGCAATTGTAGAAAATCTAAACTGCAGGTCAAGCGCGTCGGCTTTTATATGCGACTCATTGAAGGTCCCAGTGTAATCGCTGGTGCCCCTTGGTTTCCAGAAAGTACTACACAATTTTCGTCACACATGGAATCAGATTACAAAACAATCGCGAATAAGACCAAACCAAGCACACGGGTACACACCGAGCTGTCGGGGAGGTTCGCACGAAATCAGTTTCCCGCGAGCACATCACTGAAGGGGCCGCTCTTATTGGTGTCCGCCTTTTGCGGCTCGTGTTTTTTTTTCATCTCCCGCTCCGCATTCACTCTTTCATCCTTCACTGTTGTGCTCGTTCGCTCAGTTACACCAAGACCAACGCTAACGCTCGCCGCAGGAATGGCCGCCTAGCAGCTGCGCTCTAAAAAAATAATCTGGGACTGCCCTCAAAAATTCGCTGTCACTCTTTCCCGCTCTCACTGACACTTTCAGTAGCTACAGCTTTCAAAAGGTTTAGCTACAGCTACAGCCATTTATGACTATAGTCAGTTAAAAACGGGCTTTGACATACATCTGTGCTAGAGATACCTCCTGTCAGTGCACTTAAAACCTTTAGACTTTAAGAGCACCAGGCACACGATCTGAGTGACTTTGCTCTACATCAAGAATATGACTCACCCCTGCATCATTTAACCTCACATTGTTACCGCACCCTCCCTCGTCCTCACCGGACTTTCGAAAGGCGATCCTCACCTAACCCTCTCTTCACCACATGAGGGTGCCCATGTCTGATATCGACAATCATCAAAAATGTTTTCTGTACAATGTCTTTGCTATCTGCATTGCCAACTCTTCAACATCAACCTAGCACACGGTTGCTTCTCTTTTATATTAATGTTTATCAAATCAACATCGGGACATCACAGAAGCAACAGGTGTTTCAGGTTTTACACCTGAAAAAAATATATGCCCTCTGATGAAACAGCTAATCCACCCATTCCATATCAAGGAATGAGACTATCTTTTAAAAGTGAAGAAAGAGTAAATCATTTGGTCAAAGTAGGCAGACACTTTCTTTAACAGCAAGGTGAGGCTTGCAGGCTTATGAAATTATTGAGTTATCACAACAATAGCTTCTCGCATGGAGCTGTCATTAACAGCCAGCCATTACAGCGAACAATTACAGCCAGCAGCTCCTTGGACAACCTCTGCTCCACTATGAACTGAGGTCCCCAGCATTGAGTGCAATGCACAAAGTCTGGGAATATGACATCATCAGACTCGTGGCCAACTACATCCCAATTTTTTGCAGAAGGACATTTTGTGGTAAGCTTTTCACATCCAGCTAAAAACAAAACTGCATCTTTCTCAAGCAAACCCTGCATGGTTGAGCACAATATTTGCTACACGTGAAACGAAACCGCACAGGTTGTTCCTTTGCAACATTTACACCGAAACAGCTACAGTATACTACAGTGACTCAGACAACAACCTTTCAATGTTCCTATCACGTGCATAGACTAGTTACATTTAGCTACCGACTAGTTGTGTCGAGGTAGCCTACTGCTTGCACAGTAAATTGTAAATAGGAAATCATGACAGCTTACTCAATGCTGGTGGTCCTGAACTGCCTTCGTCTGGTCAGCATTTGCAGGCACTCTTCCGCTTCGGCTAAAATAAAAAGGACCATAGCCATCAGTAAAGATAGGGTAGGAAACCTTAAACACTCCATAATGTAAATTAAAGGGGCATCAAGTGTGGCGTCTGACACAGGATGGCGTGGCCAAAGGCAAAAAGCTGAGACAAAGAACAATGCAAGATGTGAGTGCAGAAGCGACAAGCACAAGTAGATGCAAAAGTGAAGTTTATAGACCTGTTGCATAATCCCAGTAACCCAGCACACACATAAGAAAACTACGGGCTTCTGCCACCGTCACGAAGGTATGGCAGTGAAGTATGGAGTGTGTGCAAGCACGGGATGCACATAGGAAAAGTCGTGGGCCACACATGGTCTGCTACTGGCAGCATCGAGTTTGCCGTGGCATTTTGCTCGCACAGCATCACATATCACATAGCCCGACTGAGACCGACAGAATATCTTTGTGAGTTCCCACGTCTGCATCACAAACATATCGGGGCCTACTACAAAACAAAAGCAGCGATGGGGGAAGGCCTTGACTGCAGGGGCTGCAAGTTATTTGTCGAGTCTTGTCATATCAGATTCTATAGGAGCAAAGCACATGAATAAAAGGGAAGCAAACGAAGAAATGCGACATGCTGCGATATCTTATGCACTCGAGTAGCAATTGCATGCAGTCATCTAGCACGGCCCAGGCACGACCTCGCAGACAGTAGAATAATTCGGTCACACGATCGGGTCAGCTTGTCAAGGTCACCGTAGCCCGGCACCTCATCCTTTGCTTAGGAAGCGTGACTGCTGTGGCACGTACATGCCCGCAGAGACAAGTGACACAGCTCGTACAACAGTGCTGTAGTTGATGCACACGAAAAATGAATAACTAGCCATTTGCACACAGTGGTACACAGGCTTTTAAACATACCGACTGGTAAAATAAAGCTGCTGCACTTAAAACAGTAAAAATGGCCATGCAGCGGCCTTGTTTACTGGTGTTGTCGGTGCAGTGAATGCCACCTTGATTGTTGCTCACTCATTGTACACCTCAAAGCAGGAACTGAACGTGTAAGACACAAAATGCTGGCATAGTAGCATGCAGCAGTAAGTTGGCGTGCCGAACATCGGTGAAGGAACACAGCAGAAACAGCACAAAGCACACGAATGCATGGCGGGGGCAGGCTGCCAAGAGCCTGCCAGTGTCTATGCCCCACAGTGGCGGCCAGAAACCCATGTCGCCTGACTGAAGTGCAGCGTTGTAGGCATCATGGAAGTCCCCTGTTTGGTGCACCAACTTAGATAGGCCATGTTCTTATGATGATAGCTGTATGCTTCCCAGAAAACAGATACAACACAGATTTGAAATAAAATTGCATATTAAACACAACTGTAACACTATAAATCAGTTTAAACTGGCAATGTATTATATTACAAGAACTGTCCCTCGCTCATTCAGTGGAAAAGGCTGGAATACCAATGCAGGAAATGAAGACCATTTTTCTCTTTTATTTGTTTTTACTATATTTACTCGCATAATGATCACACTCCTGAATTTTGTCGTCAAAATTCGATTTTTTCTTTCCCGTGTAATGATCGCATCCCGAACTTGTTGCAGCGATATTTTGTGTGCCAAGTCTAGCTAATGACGGTCATGCTTACCATCTGTCGAATGCCACGCAAACGACTCTTGAAGACATACCAAGCGGTCTGCACGCACTAAACATTCTTAAGCAGATGCCCCATTTCATTCCTTTCATCACATCACGCACTTCCATGAAAAAAAAAAAAAAAAAAAGACAACCAAACTTACCTTGGCTTTATTATTGTAGGCTTCGTAATAGTATTGGTCAAGAACAACAACAAAAAAGACGCCTTTCCATTCTTCTCGTCTGCACTTGTGGGCACGCAACAAATCGCGAGTGACAACAACAGTGGCCACGTTTACACTGATACATTAGCAGTGTACCCTATTCCTACTCCGATGCTTGTAACACAGCTAAGATATTCGCCCACCCTTAGCGGAAATGTGCTGTATTAGGAGAGTAGTGAAGACAAATGCCGCAGCTCCTGCAGCATGCCCGCCATGCGTTTCTGTGTCACTGGCAAGTAAGCGCGCCCACCTCTGTTTCTGTCCCCTCAAAATGGACACAGCTATGGTATTGTTGCAAACTTGCTGATATTTACAATATTATTTATTACTGATACGGAAGAAACTGTTTCAATGCCCATAATGTACCCACGAGAAGAAAAATCGCGTTCAGCTTTCTCCGCTGGCCACCATTCTTGTTTTCATGTTCCGCACTGTTAAGCAGCAGCAGCCACTTGCTTGATCACCCGTTGTCATCCCGCAGCAAATACAGGATGAAAATTTTTTTTTGGTGGGAAATTTAACCCACGTAATGATCGCACCCCTGAATTTGCGTCAATTTTTTTTACAAAAGAGTGCGATCCTTATGCGAGTAAATATGGTATTTCTGCCCCAGAACCTCAGATGTCTGGCAACGTCACAAATTTTAAAGCACTTTCTGAGACTTTGTCACTGGAAACATTACCTAAGCTTGCTTGGTTGTGCCATTTGTTTCCTTTAAAAAGCGGTACTGTACTTCTTGCCAGTAGATAAACAAACTAAGCTTGTAGATGCTGTAAAGATCCACATTGCAGTGGGCTGGTACTGGAACATGACGGCAGTGTCTCCGCCCATCTCACTTTTTCGCGTGTCCACTGGCTTGCCGAAGCTTCCTCTCCTGGTAACGATTGGCCGCTTTGTTATCACAGAAGTGTCACTCACAAATGACACTTGGCTTATTATTCCTTCACTAGTGCCTTTTTCCAGCATCCAACTGTTAAAATAAATCAGCAACAGTAATATAAGAAGCCTCGTTAGGAAACCGTTTTTAAAGCACTTTCAATTTGGTGCATGACATTATGCTCAGCCTCTAAGCACAGAGCCTCTCCACAACGAGTTTGCATGAAGAAGGTGAGCTAGCCTCAGTAGCATAATGTAGCCAGTGTGTTTTACACAATAATATATAGCACGTAAATCTAATGTTACCAGGAATTTCAGACAATGGCACCGCTGTACTTTGTATCGTGCTTTCTGCACTCGCCGATGAACCCCCTCTTGGTGAAACCGACTCGAAAGACACTACACCTCTCATAGCGCATGCGCTGCTTTGGGAAGCTAAGCCCGTAGGGCGTGCGAATAGAAAATGTTCAATTTCAAAGCGAATTCGAATAATAAAAACATGAGGCGAATTGAACATTTTTTTATACGAATACTGCTGTTCTTGCAAAAATTCAATTTTTTTTTGCCAGCCAGAGGTGCACGAAAAATAAGCAAGTTTATCGCACAGCAAATGATGTAAAACAAAATTATGCTTTGTGGTCAACAAAATTCTCTGCAACACTTTTGCTTTGCAGTATCACATCTGCAGTTATTTAATGTTGTCAGGAACGATGGATAGCTGCCCCTGACACGTTCCAGGGACAGTGACGCCCTCCTGCATGTCACAATTCCTTTCGACAACCAAAAGGAGCCACTCACTGCACACACTAGTGTCTGGTATCGCCATGTACCTCTTACAAGGCTCGCCAACAGTGAACATCGTGCTTACACCACCACACGCACGGATCTTCTTTTTAGCCCAAAATTTCACTACTTTCAACCTGTCCTTATGGCAATGAAAACTGCTGCGGGTTGATGAGTTGATCAAGTATTTCCACAATGCTGACGTAGAAGGAATCTCTTCAGAAGCTTTTATCGTTGAAGACTTAACTGGGTTTCTTGAAATTTTCCATTCTTCTTTTACACTCATGTTTTTAACAGTTTGCCACTGAAGCATCCTGGTGGTGCTCAGCTACTTTATACTGATATATACACTGCCAAGCTTGCTGGCCAAATTTGTAGTTTGGAAACCGTGTATTTAGGTGCTTAGCCAGATTAGTAGCAGATGAAGAGGTTTCCAGCTGGCGGATCGTGTTGTTCAAATGCGTGAAGAGGCAGCACAGTGTGAATACTTGGGCTGATAGTGTCGGGTAGCTACAAGCACTGGCAGGCGCTGACGGTGCCCCCTTTTTACTTTTGATATGCTTCATTGCGCAGCAAGTACGCTTCGCCGCAATGCAGCTTGCATGCTTCACTGTATAACACACTGTACCGCGGCAAAGCTAACATCTAGAGCCGACAACAACAATTTTCAGGAGTTTGAATATTTCGAATAAGGAAAGTACCTTTCGAATTGAATGCCCACTGATTCGAATAAAATATTCCATGTTTCAATGCTCACACAGCTCTACTTAACTTGCTTTATTTTTTAAATTTTTGTTTACCTGATGTCCCAGCTAATACAGAGCAAGTAAAAAAAAATATCAGAGCCTTTTGCGCAAGTGAAACAAGCTGTATATTCTTAGCAAGCCCCCGAAAAAGTCTTCAGTATATTTAAGGGACACTGAACAAGAATATGAAAAATATGAGCCCATATTTGAGGGACAGAGGTTCGCAGCCCCGCACTGGGAAAAGGATAAAAAAACAAACTAAGATATAGAGTACATCGTAGGGTGCAGTGTCGGATCAAATGCCAAACGAGCAACAAACCGCCTGTGTATCATCACAACACAGCGGAAGCAATCGCACGGTTGCAGGCAAGCACGGCACAAGTAGCATGTGACACTGGCTGCCACATAGCAGGTGCCATCAGTGGGCCTGTTCATCACCAGTCCAATCATCGCGGCCAATGCATCCACTTCTACCACTTCTCACAGTGGCATAAAAATGTGCTACAATTTGTTCCCGACACGAAATAGTAACTAATAAAATCAGGTTATGACAAAACTACACCTGTTGTGCAAAGACCCTAAACCACAGGCGAGACGGGGAGTCACGATACGAGGGTTTTTTGCGGGCAGGCAGCACACACCGACCGTCTCAGCAAAGGCACCTCTTTTGGCTTGCACGTTTGCTCTTCGTACCAACGGTGTCGAGAAAGCCAATTGTCTTTACTACAGGGAAGCTTTCTTCATCTTTTTGGACCTTTCCATTGGGCAACATGTACACAATGCCCTCTAGAGCTCCCTGAGCATTGCCACATTAGCCTCTCCACAGCTGTAATCATCCGTGCAAAAGCATTGCAGAAACTGCAGCACATACCTTTCTACTAGCGTGCAAGTCCAGAGGGGACGTGGCTAAAACTGTAGAGAGGAGGGGTGAGAGGAGGAAGAGAATGCGAAGAACCGACAGCCACGAAACGAGTAAATAGACAGGTTTAGCTCATCCAGTATTTGGGTAAACAGGAGTTGCCAGCATGGTTGCAGCCACCTGGTGGCGCAGAGCTCAAAGAAACAAAAAGAACTAACATTGCATTAACCAAGTGTATTCTACTTCGCTGCTAGTGTAAATATTCGGCACTGGCGTAATCGTGTTGCTGCCAAAAGTTTACACACGCAGCAAAGTAAAATACACTTAGTTACTGCAATATCAGCTGTTTTTGTTTCTTTGAGCTCTGCACCACCAGGTGGCTGCATCATGCAGGCCACTCCCGTTTACACCTCTGCCCCAACGCCCCGTCCGGCTGCGGTCACCCGAATAGCGGACACAACCTTGCCACTCTCTCAGTTCCCAAACAGGGGAGAAGGTGGGAGAGGGAAAAGATGACGAGAGAAGGCAAGAAAACAACAGTTTCAGACAAACTGAAGGTACGGTATGGTTTGGTTCTGCTATTTCTGAAAAATAAAGACCGTGCAAATTTGTCAGGCGGACAACTGACGCAGCGCATGCAGATATAAAGCCACATAATATCACAGTAGGGTCCAGGCGACACAACGGAAACGGTCACGCATTAAATCGACACCTCTGTGC
This sequence comes from Dermacentor andersoni, assembly GCF_023375885.2. Taxonomy (NCBI): domain Eukaryota; kingdom Metazoa; phylum Arthropoda; class Arachnida; order Ixodida; family Ixodidae; genus Dermacentor; species Dermacentor andersoni. Next base: position 104,069,047 of record NC_092822.1, on the reverse strand, counting down.
CCACTGCAGCAGCTCCGAGGCTATAACACTGCCCAAGGTCACACGTTTGATCCCAAGTGCGGCAGCCGCATTCGTTCGTGCACTTAGATTTAGGTGCACATTAAAGAAGACTAGTGTTAAAATTAATCCGGAGTCCGCCACTACGGCGTGCCTAATAATCCGATTGTGGTTTTTGCCCATTCGGCCCCATAATTCAATTAAAATTTAACACTTCTGCCCAAATGCGATGTGCCATGTGAGGCAACGAAACGCTCAACCCTCTCAGAGGTTATGAAACATGGCACAACAATGCCAAGTTGTGGAGTGGTGGGTAAGTTGGTACGTGTCTCAGTTTCTGGTGCCCATCTCGGCCATGGCTACACATGGCTGTGAGCATGGCTGAGCGCATGCCAGCCATGCACCCTGCTGCAGAGGAAATCTGCAGTGTGTGCAAAGAGTGGGCGTGCCCAGATGGCAGGCATGGCACCATGTAAGCTGTCCTATCACACATTTTGTATTGGAGGTTGCAGAATCTCGAGTTTGGGTGACCCGTTGGAGCAAGAGGCAGACGAAGCATTCGTTCCCCCCTGCCGGCACTTTTCCCAATAGCATTGTCCCAGTACGCGCAACCCTATTAGCCACGGGGGCGGAGTGCAGGCAAATGAGTGGCTGGCTTCGTTTAATTCGTAGCGCCTAGAAGATATCGTCAACGTATGTGACATGAAACCGTATCATGCGTCACCGATTCCCCAAAAAATGAATTATTTTCTAATTCGAATTTGCTTTTTTCGATTGCCCTATAATTCAGAAAATTCTGCAGCCCCTTTCCATGCAAGAAAAATCGATCAGTGACTGTACTTATTTGCATAAATGGTCGAATTTCCGTACAACAAAATTTCAATATAACGAAGCGAATTGCTGATTTTACCGACTTCGTTATATCGAGGTTTCACTGTAATACATTTGTCCACTTTAGAAGCTCCCATGAATTCAATTTACAGAACTGGAATATTTGTTTTAGGTGCACAGATGTGAATTTGTAAACTTTGTGCTTCAATATTATTGTAACACTATTTTGAGGAATTTTTTGAAAAAAATTCTAGGCTTTAAATCAAAATTCTGCTTTGTTGAGTCAGACGAACCTAATTTTCTCTTTCAAATGCACCAAATTTTATTGCAATTGGTCCAGCGGTTGTCTCATCAAAGCATTCTGCGTTTTACAGGTATTTGAATGGCCAAATCGAAGTTGGCACCTAGCTAAAGGTTTTTGCAACATTGTTTGAAAGTAAGAGACAAATCACTGTAATACCCATCATTCCAATATTCTGGATAAAGTGCCTTACCCGTGGAGTGTGCAGATACCCACAGCACCAGATTTCTCTCAACACTCAGTGACAACTGAGGAATTCAGTGCCAGCTCTGCATACAAACACACACCGTACTTGCACTCCCTATGTGCCTGCACTCTGAAGCAGCTCCCGAGAAGGTGAAATTGCGAAATAAGTTTGCAGACTGAACTGTGATGTCATGGAAATGAGTGCACAAGGCACGTTTATAGAAATTGTCTTTGAGTTGGACAGCAGGGTATTCACTCCTTCTGTAGGTTGTGGTCACAGATGACACTTTTCTTAGTATGACACCCTTTGTTTCGACACTCTCCGTGCCTCTCACCTCGGACAAGGGCGGCCTTTCTGCGGTAGAGTACCCAGAGCCCCATGATGAGCTGGCACGACAGCCGCAGGGAGAAACGCAGCGACTTGTTTCCAAAGATCCCCTTGGTCAGCTCGCGCTGAAGGTCCTCACTGCGCGTACACACAATCTCATGTCACCTGAGAAAACAACTACCATACAGGCACGTGACGTGACACTAAAGTGAAGGGGACCCAAGCACAAATATTTTTCGGTTCCTCAGGCAGGTTGGCTAGTGTTAACAGTAGGCCATTAAATGCATCTGCCCAACACAGCGCTTGAAACGATCAACAGGACCGGGGAAGCTTCAACCTGAAGTTTTGGCACGGGAACTTGCATTTACGTGGGCAACAACTGCTTTCCTTGGGCAGTTTGCGCTGCAATGGTCGTTTGTTCATCGATACTGCAAGCCCCCAAAAGTGACCTTACAGGAGTGGTAATACAGAACATAAGACCTACCATATCATGCTTTCATATAAAACAAAACAGAAGGCATACGCATAGCAGTAGGCGAGGTAGTGCACGCTTTTTGCGCATATAAGGCAGTAAAACTCACAGTACCGACAAAATTTTTCACATTCACAGTAAGGACACAAATATAGCGCACAATGAGTGTGTAGTCCACGTTATGAGAACGCATAAACTTCAATTTCGGAGAGCTATGTCATTACTATAAATAAATGTATAAGCAGCGTTAAAAATGGACTCGCAGAAGATGTTACCGTCCATTGGTTTTGTCCTATTCGTGGCTCTCTGAGAAACATACTTATTTATGTAACTCATCAATCTAGTTACTATAAATGCACAAACTAGCCCATCAAAATGCCCTAGCGATTTACATTGACATAAAAATTGGCATTTGTGAGAACAGTTCCTCACAACTGTTAGTTAAGAACCAGACCTTCCACTGCACTTAGTGTATTACCTTCATAATTAACTCAAACAATGAATATCAAATGCAGCCAGTGAAACGCGGTGGGACACTCTAGTGTTCATTCCTTTTGATCCAGACGGAAAGGGCAACGCTGTCCATTGTAAAGCCCCTTAAACTACGTAAAGCAGCGACACTCTCCTCCTCCGCCTTCCCTCCTCGTTTCTCCTCTCGTTCACACTCCCTCCTCGACCGTGGCGCCACCTACACCGCTCAAGCGTAGCAATGGCGCCAACATGCGCTCCTCGCCACTCCGTAGACACTTCTCGAGCGAAAATGGCGCTGGAGCACGGTGCAAGGGCCCATGGGATGTTATTAGGCCAATAATGACGCGGCGTAGGCCTCGGCCAGAGAGCGCGAGGAGGAGGCGGCATTTTTCAAAGCATGGCGCTACTTTACAAAGTTTAACGGGCTTTAGTCTATTGGGCTTGTCAGTCGCTCCATGGTCAACCCTACAAGGAAAGGATGAAGATGCACTGTTTGGCACTGCTTAGGCTGTTGACACCATGCAACTAGCACAGCCGCTGTGTACGTGGCAAAGCTAAAGAAAGGATCCACACGAGCCAGACGATAAAAAACGAGTGACTTCCATCGTCTAAGCTGTTGGCCAATGTGCTCACCTCAGCTTGGCCAAGGATATATTCAAGAGCTTCACATGGCGGACAGACTTTGGCGAGGTCGCTGCCAACCTGCGAGGAAGACACGGCAAAAAGGTTGGCATAGTTGCATAAGAGATGCTACGTGTGCACGATAGATCTAGGCTTGGGTTACTTTCTTGATACTCTCACAGCATTCATATGCGTGAAAAAAAGATAGGTTGTAAGTAGAGAAAATTAATTTTCCTTCTCAAAAACATAAGAATTATTGCATGTTGAGGATTTCCCTAAGTGTTTAACCTATGACAGCAAGAATTTTTTTGCCTGTAGAAGAGCAGATTTCTAGACTCGTTTAAAGAATTGAAATGGGAATCAAGCACAAAACAATGTCTTAGTAGTATTCACATGTTTTCGCAGTGAACAGACTCAGACTTAGCAGGTGAACCGTCTCGCAGAAATGGCAACTTGAACTTTTGCAGCTGGATGGACGCAGCCACATGATTTTCTTAAGTTTGTAGGAAACAATGCGCAAAGCGTCATTTTCAGTCAGAAATGACTACACACTGACATGTTTTTGCTGGATAACCCTATCCAGCAATGGATGTTAGCCCTAGGAGCTAACATCGGTTGCCAGTGTTGCTCAACTGTTAATATAAGGTTCAGTTTCACAAGCTCCTGTGCACAGTTTCTTGCACTCGTAAAAAACAAATAAATATAAAAAATGATACCCATATTGGTCGTGTAAGCATCCATGGTATTACGCGTTTTGTACCATTGTATAAAATGCAAAAAAAAAAAAAAAATTAAAATGTGGAAAAAAAAGAAAGAACTGCATCCTATATTCCAGGAAGTATGGTACTGCATAAATATATTACGTAACTTTTTGGAGGAAACAGCACTAAGTTCAATGTTCCTTTATTTAAAAGATGTCCTTAAACAACACAGGTGGAATGTAATAGACACTAGGCCAGGCCACTCATTGGCAAAAAGGGTGAGTTGTCACTCTTTCACCCACCCCACAAGATCAACAAGGGTGTGAAATTGAGCTTGTTGGTAAAACATGCTTTAAAGTTTTGATCAACAGTGCAAGGACACCAGAGGGGACAGAAGAGAAGGCAGTGCGTTGGACTTCCAACAATTTTTATTGTCTGAAGTTCAGTGCTCTGTTCTGGATAGAACATGGCGCTGAACTTCAAACAATAAAAATTCTTGGAAGTCTAACGCTCTGTTCTCTCTTCTGTCCTCTCTGGTGTCCTTGAGCTGTTAATCAAAACTTTAAAACCCCAAGATCAGGTGTGCGCATAAGTTCAGAGCAGGCAACAAGAGGTCAAGACACAATATGACCTCTGAGACCATGACGTGTCGGTCAAAGAGTGGCTCCCCGTCACCTCCTGTGAGGTCATGCTGAGGCTGTGCCGAAAGCGTTTGAGAGTGCAGCATACACTGCGAGCATAGCGCATGCTCTTAAACATGATGGACTAGGCAAGTGGTGTTATGACAAATGTTGCGGTTGCCAGGCCATCATGCCACAATTTTATATAGTCCACTTCCTGGGCATGTATGTTCTGCTCCAATCAACTGTTGTGTCCCATGCGTGCTGCAAGTACGGTATGATGTTCTGTCCCCTGTTTGGCTTTCGACATGTCGTGGCGCACCTCTGTCGGCCAGCCAGTGAAATGCCCTGTGACATTCTTTCTCGTCAGAGTATACAGTCAAACCCGGCTATATTCAACTCGCAAAACAAGCCTATCAGTTCGATATAGAGCATAATTGGATATGAGCCTGCTAAATCATTGGATGTCATAAAAGCACATACCATTTATAAGATCACTTTATTGATGAAACTAGCTTAGTTTCGCATGAAATAGTCCGGCATTTTCTTCTGCTTGGGCAATTTCGCTGCCTGCGACACACACACTTCTCCACATTGTCTAAGGAGTCGGAGCAGCTGAGGCCGCAACCTTCTGCATTTGCGCAAAAGCACCGGACTGGTGCGAGCGCACCAGTCACTTTGGAGGACGTGGGCAAAGGATCGCCGTTGCTTTCCTCATTGTGCCCACTTTCAGTTCTGCTCGGTACGATATGGGCAATGTAGTCTTTGTTTTCGGGCTCTCTTGTGGTCGCGACACCATCATTTGCACTCACAAGCTCGTCCACCGTTGATTCATGAACAGCTTCAGGAAATTCTGACAGCTCGCTCCAAACTTCGGCAACACCGGCAACAGCTTCATCGGATTCATCAGAATTTACTGTCATCACTGAGCACGCAGAAGCCAGCACAGCTGAAGCCATTTCGAATGAACCACTCGTACACGGCCGTGCATACGCATCAGGCACCATGGGCACCGGGTCGGCAGTTTGGCCGTTTTAGCCCTAATCTCCCCCTTATTCTTCAAGATCATGATGAGAGTGCTCCTTGGAATCTCGCACGCTGTGGGGACATCTGACTTCTCACCGCGTTCAACTCGATTTATGATTTTGAGCTTCACGACAAAAAGCGAATTCTGCCGCTCTATCACGGCAACACTGCGGAAGGAGGCCCAGAAGAGGCACACACAGTGAACCAGAAGAGCAGAGAGACAACTCGCACTTTCGACATCTTGCACCAAGAGTGCACAACAGATTCTGATTGGCTGTCTCAGCGAGCACTGCGGGTAGGCCAGGATCATTTTTTGCAGAGGGGTATCAATGGCTCGTCCGAGGCTGGTCGGTCACGGTAGGGAAAGCGGTTGGATGGAGCCGCGCCACTGGGTTTCCCCATCACCGCGAGGGAAAGGCAACTTCTGGGAACATTTATCCGGCGCTTGACATTCGATATATTGGGAGTCGCTGCTATTTTCGTTCAATGTAAGCGTAACTTTTGCTATGCATACTCATTGTAACTTTACCGTGTCCAGAAATTGTTCGATACGTAGAATAATTCAATGTAAACGGGTTTGATATAGTCAGGTTCGACTGTGTAACCAACCATCATGTGTTACAATGATGGTTGTGACGTCCACTCTCCTACTGCAGAGGTGTTCCAATCCTGGCCAGCACTAAAGAAAATTTGCTTAGTCTGCTAAGCAGACAGCTTCGAGCACAAATAATGGAACACATTTGGAAGACGTCACTGCGTCTTGATGCCACCTAGCATTGACGAGAAAAAGCCTTAAAAACAAATTTTATTGTTGCATTTGAACACTTTGCATGTTTGGAACCGTGGAAAACGCAACGTCCATACTTTGTCTTGCACATAGCAATGCATAGCTGCATTTTCTTGTGCGTAGACAAAGTTGTCATCAAGTTTCCAAGCATTCAGCTAAGTTACCATCTTATTTAGACAGCAAAGTAGCCCGCATCATTTCCGACTTCAATGCTGTCTTCGCGAAGCCTTTTTCGCAAGCTTTGTCAGATTTAGAATGAGACCTTGCTGTCCACTTAGCTATATAATTAGCCGTCTAAGGCAAGTATTAGAATACAGCCTGCATCTGCTTGCCCATGCGTCATCCGGCCGGCAGCATCTTTTGTTCGGCTGTTTGGTTCTCCCCGCCAGCTGCATCGGCAACACCACGTATGGAACACCTTTACCCTCGCATGAAAAAAAAAGCTAGCTTGTAATAAAGCCAATATAACTCAGACAACACCAATTTATTGAGAAAAAAGGCTGATAGGGTGCACTATGCTATCCATGCCTTCAGAAATACTTATTGTGCCTTCATATTATAATTCAGCTGCAATTGGTAGTTAAATCTGAACTCAGTTTTGCCATTAAAGGTGAAACATACTGAATGTGGGAGGAAGCCTGCCAGACGCAGACCTGCAGCGTTAACAATATTTGTCTCGGACGACTACATTAACTCGGCTAAGACTAAGTCAATAGCAGCACTTCTCCAATTTAAATAGGCAATGTCCCATTTTGAAATAATTTGCCTACGATAAAAAGCTTCGTGTATGTTCTGTTTGCTTCAGGTTAAACATGTTTACTTAAGACATCTGCAATGGTGAGGGTTACCATTATGTTATGGCAGTTGTATCCCCAGTGCAGCAGTCAAAATTATTTAGCTATACAGGATGGTTTCCTTTAGTTTGAACAGACACTTCTAATAATTATTGTACGCAGATGCCATATTCAGCCTGTTTAGGCAGATAACCCAAAGAGGCAGACATTTTTCTTGCACAAATTGCACTGCCACAGTGCATTATTTTAAGGCCCACTAATTAAATTAGTCTTTTAAGTTCACCTAATGGCCCGCATTGAAATTAAAATATTGAAGCCTAACTGTGGCACCAGTCTTAGAACATGTGTTAAGCAGACACAACTTCACTACTTCCTGGCTTTCAATCTTATAATGTATGCCCTGAAGTGAACAATTAAAAAGTAATTAGTATTTTGTTAACCACTGCAATTTGTTGCACAAGTAATATCCACCTTTTAAGGTGATCCATCTGAACAGGCTAACTTGCACTATTTGTTGCAGGCAATATTTAGGAAAATCTGTTCTAACTAAAAAAAGAAAAAAGAAAATAAACATAGTATAGGCAGCAAGAGAACTGTGCTTCTCACCAAAGCAGCCCGAACTTCCCCTTGCGCCGGTGGAGAATTTCATGCACGTAGAACATGATGGACGCACCTTAGATGTTGTGACTGAAATAAAGACAGCAGCGAGATGCAGATTAGATATGGCAGCTGCAGGATGTTGATATGCATGCATACGAAGCAATTTGCATACAATACAAACTGCAATTCCACCTCCAAGCATTTGTATGTTTACGTAGCATATGCTATGGAGTATCACTTTTCATATCTCCAAGGGCTATATATCCACAATGCATGTGACGTCCCATTCAGCAACAATGGAGATGGCCTAAAGCAATTGAATGAAGATCTTAACTGGCCAGATATAACAGTGGGTTTGAAGATTAATGTGCAAATGACTCGAGTAATGACCAATAGCCTGGCAAGAAAACAAGAGTTTGTGTTTCACGGTCAGCCCCTGTAGGCTGTGTGGGAGTACAATTAATCAGACAAGTCACAGGAGGACCCGATTCATGAGAACAAAATTTTAGAGAAATAGGAATGAACTGCAAAGCATACGATGTATTACACTGCGTAATGACCCGCAGCTAAACAATTTCCTAGAAAAGCGAAAACACGCCTGTTCCTACACTGTAAGGAGGAGGAGGAGGAGACAAAGGGGAGGAAAGACAGGGAGGTTAGCCAGTGTAAGTACCGGCTGGCTACCCTGTGCTGGGGAACAGGGTAAAAGGAGGGAAAAAGGGAATAAAAGGAGAAAGAACAAGAGGAAAAAAAATGGAAAGCAGAAAATTCACACAGCAACGCGATACTATGCGCTACAACATTCAAAGGCGGTCGCACAATTCGCATGTCCTTAAGAACTTCAGCAAGGCCCTTAAGGCCTTGAGTGCCGAAGCCCGTCTGGACCAGTGTCCTAGAGCTTTTTCCTCTGTAAAGGGGCAATTGTCGAGTTTTTCGAGCGCGGTCACGAGCACTTTTCTTGGTACTCCTACACTGCAAGAAATGCGAAGCATGTGATGTTGCCTCGTGAGGAGCAATTTATGGAAGGTGTGGAAGGCCGGTGTGCAGACAGACACAACTCCTGCCTTTCCTGTCATGAATGCCGACCAGCTTGATCAACACTTTCAGTCTGTATAAGAAGTCTTTAAGTTTCATATCTTCTACTTTGCTAATCAGCATGCTCTGCTGAACTGTGTAAGCTTGCCAATCACCTCTGTGATTGGCAAACTTGCACAGTGATACAGGTAGTGTGCATCATGCTGCCTATAAGAAGGAGACATTACAGAGGTATACATAGAAAAACGGACATCTGAAGGGATGGACAGCAGTCTAGCTAGGGATCTGTCACCGAGGCCAGCGTTTAGACCACAGGAATGGTCCTCGCCAAGACGGCAAGAGCTTTCCTTGAGAGCATCTGCACAGCTCATTCAACACAAGTCCCCTTGTCCAAACCAGGGCTGCAGAGACATATCCCATGTTTGACCGCTGATGATCGCTTGAACACCGAGACCTCACAAATGACCAAACTACAGAAAAAGGTGACCACATGTGTAATGGAGCCCCATGAATAGGATAGTGCAGTTGGCTATCCTACAACAAAGGCCGGGTAAAATGGAGGCGGAATTAATGAACAAAATGTTTCAATGTAACACAAAACATACAATAATTATTTCTAATAGCATCCCCTTTGAAATGAGGTGGTGGCAAATAGTCACCCAGCCTGCTTTGACACAAGGTGGTGGTATGTGCCACCACACTACAGCACATACCATTTAAGTTTATACGCAACTTTACTATTACTAGATATTTTTTAATCCCCACTCTTTGATCTTTATCGTAAATACACAATTACATCATTCTGAGAGTACATACCAATTTTTCTTTGAGATCACTCAGGTTCTTCTCTGTATATGCATCACCAATATTGCAAATGCGTGTTCCTTATGTTTACTGCTCTAATATTTACACGCTTCCTACTTTCGCTAAACCCCAAGGAGACTCCACATTTTTATCTACTTGAAATGATGACAATGATTTATTGGCATCCCCTCTGAAACAGGCGGTGTGATGTAGCCACCTAGCCTGCTTGAGTTAATCAGGTATTTTACACATGCTTTTCATTCTAGCATTTTTGTATGCATCTCCTTATTCTTTTATCTCTTCCTCAAACTTCCCTGTCTACCTTGTAACAATACCCATGCCTCTTAAGGATCCGGTTGTATCGGCCTATTCCCTGCTTTTTTTCCACCCATACTCTAAACGTCTCTTCATTACCTTGACTACTGACCGTTTGATGCTTCCGTCCACTTTAAATACAAGCACTACAGGAACGTCTATGTTACCTAGGGGTCTCACAGGATGAATCCCTTCGCATTCCATTAGGCTGTGCTGAGTGATCTCCTGATTATTGCTGCAGCATACACATGCCTCGTCTTGTTGCAGTATTTGCTCTGGTATGTTTTTGTCCTTTGGCAACTAGCCCGAGCCTCAAATAGCAAGGCCCTGCCCTTTTTGTTGTCGCACGTCTTTTCCCTTATAATTTCTTTCTACCCCTTCTTGCAATTCTCCACGGTCCTTTCTGTTTCCATCCCTTGCATCCAATTCCCTATCTCTGTTCCTCTCACTTTCTTTCTGGTGACTTCTGGTTGTCCACTTGCCTTTCAATTACCCTGTATTGGTTGCCACCTTTCTTGGCATCTTCCTGCATTTTGTGTCCCCACTTTTCAGGCACAGATAATCGTGCAATTTAGCAATCCATTTATTTTGATCCATGTTACTGAGCCTTTATTTGAAACTAATTTTCCTTTTCGCTTTTCGAACGTCAAAGGAGGCCCAACACGTCAACCTGCACTGCTTCATTTGTGGTTTTACCGTGGGCTCCCAAAGACAACCGACCTACCTATCTTTGGTTAACTTCCAACCCCCCCGAGATTTAAAATTTTAAGCACAGAATGACATTTGCAAACGTTAGTGCTGGCCCCACTACTCCTTTGCAGATTCCACGCACCACCTCATACTTATTGTGGGCTCAAAGTGTTCCATGTTTCATTATTTCTGCCTTCTGCTTCCCCTTTATATTTAGATTATCTTGGTGGATGCTTGAGTAAGTCCTTTCTTAGTTTATACATACGCCACAGTATTTATATTGCTTGACTATGGGTATAACTTGCCGTTAGATTGACATATCATAATTATTCATCTTTAAAAATTATAATTCCTAATTTGTATGGGCTAAACTTAAGGCCTAGATTTATTGCTGTGTTACCACAAATATTTGCAGGTGTCTCTAAATCTCTCGCATTGTCCGCTAGTAGCTCTGTGTCGTCCAACTACATCAGGTCGGCGACCTTCTGTTGCACCGTTTGTCCATTATGCATGTAGGATAAATGAAAACCCAATCCACTGTTGTCAAGTTGTTTTTTTCTATGCCCTTAGCATAAAGTTTGAACAACAACAGAGACAGAGTACACCTTTGCTTCAGTCCTTGGTAAATTTCCGCCACTTCATTACATTTTTAGTCTTCCCATACAATTTGTACTCGGTTGTCTCTAAATATCTCCCTCAGCAGCTCCACAAAATCGTCATATATGCCTTCGTGCTTGAGAATATCTTATGACAATTCACTGTCTAGTGTCGTCGGCTCCATCAATTTCTAGGAATTCTATCCAGAAATGCCTATTCCAAGCTACTAAAATTTGTATGTACCAAGTTATTACAAACATCTTATCCTCTGAACATCTGCCTGGTCTGAATTCATTCTGTAGTTCCCCCAGGACATCACTTTTCTCCACCCGCTTTGGCAGTTCTAATTTTATGGCTTGCATTAGCATTCTACGTATCAAAAATGTTACTGTAACTGGCCTGTAGGAGCTCGTCTTATCCTTATGACCTTTGTGTTTGTCGATGAGGTGCTGCAGCTTGTTCGTAGCCGTAGCACCACCTGGTGGTGAAAGACGCAACTACTACTGCTATTCTGCTAATTTCCTGCAAAAACCTGTTACTCTACAAATGACTTTTTACTTTTTCTTTTACTTTTCGATCACACGCTGTATAAATTAAAGACAGGCAAGAATCGCATAAAATCAGATATCACACTATGTACATCTCAATACCTCAACTTTCCTCGATTATTATATAGTCTTTACATTTACAATTATTACATCTATTGTAGTATTACAATATAATTATAGAACAAAGAGTGCATTGTGTCATTTTACCACAGGAATACCATGAGATCTGCTATGATCCAATGGATAGCAATTTCAATCTGCATGTAAAACACCCTGCACTACAGACTTGAGTTGCTGTGGAGGGTCAACTTGGAAATTTGGCACAAGTGCTCTCCCCACTTGCTCCTTGGCCATTGCTGAACCTCAATGGTTGATAGGGGGCACCCTTCAACATGCACACACTTTACTTTCAATAACAATGGGAAAGGCTAACATGGTTGGTAGGCTCCTAGACAACGATGGTTGTGAAGACATCAACCAAACAAGAAAAATTCTTGTCGTGGGAACCATACGCAACTGCTTCACCCATGATTAGGCCGACTTACTATGCATGGCTAAAACAAACCACTGCATTCTTTATTTTAAATCCTTCCCATGTCCACAGGTATGTGCGACACTGTCTGACACCTCCTGAATTATCTGCACACCTAATAATTCAAAATAATGAGGGAACTCCTGCTAGACCATTTGACACGCAACACCCTCCCCCCCCCTTCTCCAGGGGAGGCAGGGGAGGGGGTAGCATGCGACCTTCCGAGCCCTCCTCTCCAACCCCCTCACCCTCCCTGTCCTGGAAATAATTTCTGGCTACACCACTCCTGGCGCGGACCCATGCTGATTCAATGAAAAGGAAGAACCAGCCCTGTAGGGATTCGCCAAACAACGAACCGAAGGTTGTGGAGTGCAGCGAAGCAGTTTTTATTTCTTTTCTGGTTGCGTTCATATTCTCACAATCGTTGTTGGCTCCAAACCTACGCGCCACGTCACTTCCTGCCACAATCATTATGCTTCACCGCAATACACATTTTATGTATTGCGGCGAAGCACACTAAAGTACATTCGTCATTTGGAACGCATACAAGACCCATTCCGGGTGAATCAGTGACGCAGCTATATACTCCTTTGCCGAGTTTCGGTCACTCTTGAAGAAAAGGCGCGGGAGATGCATGTACGAAATTTACGCTAGCGGCTGTCCAGCGGCAGCGGATTTCGAAACAGCGCGCGCTGCTGCGCCAGTGTCTACATATGCTTGGATAGCCGGCGAGCACTCGAGGGAATCGGAGAGGACGGTAGCAGTTTAAGCGAGATTGTTACAAGACATCCTTTACAATGAAATGTCGTGGACGAAGGAGGGCCTTCAGCCCCCCAAGCGATTTGGCGCGAGCTCGAGCCTCGAGATCGGGAGCGAGAACGCATAGCACGCGAAAACGGTCCTGGCGCCGTGGAGGTCGCCGCAAGGTTACGTAAGCGAGAGGGCTGATCGGTTCGAGTCGTACAAGCAGAAGTGAAGCGACATAGCGAAACTCATCGAAGATGTCTGAATGTGAAATATGCTTTGCTCCCGCACAACAGATAACGCTAGAACACGCCTACACACTCGTAACCGCCCTGTGATATATATACGGGGTGTTTCAGCGAACACCAACGTTTTTAGATTAGGTTAGGTTGGTTAGGTTAGGTTGGTGAACACTGAAAATTCTTAAGGGTTGCCTGTGGCAGCAAGTCAAAGTTCAAATACATATCTGTGTTAACTATCTTATACATATTGCAATATGATTAGACACGAAACAGACCTATTAATATCAACATAAACATTTGGCAACTCAAGAAATAATCACTCACAAAGCTGTGGCATAGTTTCCACACGTTACCGAATAAGAGTTGCGAAGTACTCGGCGCCACTTGCTTTACTTTCTTGAATTCATATTTCTTGTCATACCGAACCGCCTCTAAAAATGGCTTGGACTGATCGCACGAACTGGTAGAATTCCTGGCACGTTTGCTGCCTTTACTAATATTTCGGCCTTGGCAGGTCCACGCTGCATCGGCTTCGTTCACTGCTCCAAGCTCCCGTCAAGAGTGAAAAAAAGTCGCCCCTCGAAAGCATCCCTCGAAAGCATTAGTCACTGGAAACTTGGAATGCTCAGCACAATTGACAGCGCAATACTGTTTTGTTTGAAAAAGCAGCACCTTTGAGCCAGCTGCTCCACTTGGCCCCTAAACATTGTTGTTTTTTTAATTATTATTTCGCTGCCACTAGCTCCCCGATTGCTGGTTGCAGACAGCACAATTCATCATACCCGCTCGCCCATGTTGATTGCCGATGTCAATGGGACGCCGCAACAACTTTCGCAAGGTCGCTGAACGTTAGTTCGCGCTGCAAATCCAAGCACTGACGTTTTAAAGACGCGACGGTGCGCGCGCGTTCAACCGGGGACTCACAACGGGGGAACGGCGGGACGGCGCGTACAGCCGCCGCCAGAAGCATTCGTCCCCGCCGTGAACCGCGCGACTAACAGACTTTTCCGGAAGCTTGGAGTGCTTGCAGTTAACACATCCTCAAACGGAATGGCGAGATGCAGATTAACTCAAGGTGCTGCAGAACAATAATAAAGTGTGAAATGCGGGACATTTTTTAATATATTCGTATCTCGCGCGGGACAACAGCCCTCAATGGCGGACAGTCCCACGAGTCGCGGAACGGGTAGCCACCCTACAATGAGCACCAAAATGTTCGCGCAGCATGCCTCTCAATGCCCGAAACCCAAACTGCGATGGATGGTGGTCGAACTCACCGAATGAGGAACACGACAAACCCAACGGATCAAGCAGCTAGCAGATGCGAGGCCACTGTGGTCGTGTTCAAACCTTGCGAGCTTACGCAGGCTTGCGCGCTTGCGGTTCAAACTTCAAACTGTTCGAACTGTTCAAACCGCCTTGGCTAGTGACGTCATAGTATTTCTGTAACCTGAGCGTGAATTCCATTACTCGGTCAATCCTCGTTGATGCCACTAAATAGACTGCGATTTTTTAAAATTATATATATATAAAAGAAACAGGTTCTGAACAAAGCATTCCTGTGCAAGTTTTGGTTTCGGAATAATCTGGAAAGAATTTACTTTTCTAGTAAAAATTCAAAGGCCATTTTTTGGCTTGCGCGTGCTATGCTGGCGACTTTGCGTCTATTTTAGATTTATTATACAGCCTGATATAGTAAATTCACTCTTCTACAAGCGGTCCTACAAATGATTTCACAGCTAGCGTGGCAAGAAAGCGGACCGTCTCCGCGTTGCACGGCGAGTGCCTGTGAAAAGTTGTACACACGAATGGAAAGCGTAAATTAATTTATTAAAACACTGTTTCAGTTATAGACAACGACAAAAGCATAGTAATTAAGCGCAGCGACGGACCCGTGCTCGCAGCGGTTATCGGCGTTTTCGGGAACGCGCGTAGCATCATTTTATCGTACAATGTGTTAGTGCCTTGGCTCGTCACTAGGAAAACAGAAATCGGAGCGCATAAACGAAACGGGAGAGAAGCACCTTGTCGGCATTATTTCTATCGTGCCACGTCTCCGTGCCGATGCTTGATGACTACACTTTCCCCGCCCAGTAATATAACTATAGTTTGATTTCACTTCAACGATTGCGCCAAGCAACAAGCTGGTGATAATAGATGCGGACGTTGCAAGGTAAGCAAACAACCTTCGCTGGCCAGCACACTTTCTTTTAGTGCACATGCGTGGCTTGAAGCTTATTGACGCTGAGGTAGTCCCATGAATAGAGCAAGCTTCTTCAAAGAGATCCAAATTAGTTCATAAATAATTTGAAGTAGGAATATACGCAGCTGAATATTTCCGGCAAAGTATTCCTTTTTAACATTCGTTATTGTACTGCTGTTTGGAGAACAAGAAGACGTTGAGGAAGGTTCTGTGCAGTACGTAAATGGAAAAGAAAAAAAAATCTGTGACGATTACGATACTCCCGAATGCTTTCGAAAACACGTATACAAGAGCGCTCGCATAGATGTTTTCATTTCGCGATATATTGGCTGGCGCGTGCAACCTGTCTCGTGCAGTACGTTGCAAACGGAGTGAAGTGTGGCGCGACTGCCTCGCTAATCAGCAAATCCCAAGAGGCAGCGCGTGGGTGACGCGTGGGCGCGATTCACAGCAGCCGGCGCATACAGACCGCTCATGCTGTCCTTTGTCTCTATATATGGTATCAGCGGCGTCATCGGTGAACAGACGACGCACGAGCCTCTGGCGCCATCTCGTATCCATCGTCGCCGCAAAATCCCGTCTTGCGCGGTACTTCGCTTTTCTTCTCCCGCTTTCGTCATACGCACCTCCTCCGCTTTCATCCTCGCGCTCCCTGCGCTACAGTGCCTGCGCCATCGCCGTCTTTCATCGACGCTCTGCGTTCGCTCTTTCATCCTTCGCTGCGCTCGTTCGCTCGGTTACGAGTATGCTGACGCTCGCAGCAGGAACGGGCGCCTATGAGCTGCGCTGTAAAAAAAAGAAAACTACAGGAATGGTGATAATTGTCTACTAAAGCTTAAGCACTGTTTGGCTCGACCCTGGCTTCGTATTTGCATAGTGTTGCTTACTTGCCTTTCCTAGCTTATGCATGTCTACCCATGGCCTTTCCGGTGGCAGAGAATGTTTAGGCGTTAGTAGACAGATCTTGCCGCCGCATCCAAGCTCTTCAGTGCAATTGTACCAATTGAACCGGAACGCCGGGCATGCGGGCATGAGCGTGCCTCGACGGAGCATACCGCTCGAAAGCGAACACCAGCTGCCGCAGTAGCACGTGGGGCATTGCGTGAGGGGAGAGTGCATCGCCGAGCTGCCATGTCACCCTCGCGGTCGCTCACGCAAGCCCGTGTTATGCACGCGTTCCTTGACCACACAAGCTCTCGCCTGCGTTCTGAATGCGCCTCGGTAAGGCCCACTGAAAACGCGCTCTCTTGCCCGCGAGGTGTTCGTAACTCGAAAACGCTCAGCAATGTTCAAATGAACATTGCCCCCCCCCCCCCCCCCAATTTCAACTAGGGCCACATCCAAACTGCAAGTAGGGCCACACTCAAATTTCAAGTTGGCCTACCCCAAATTTAAGTTGTCCCGCCCAAATTTAAGATGGCCCGTACTAAAATTTTAGTTCCACCACCCTCAAAATAAGTAGGCCCATCCCAAAATTTCAAGTTGACCAATCTCCAAAATTCAAGTCGGTCCATCCCCAAATTTCAAGTTGGCCCACGCACAAATTTAGGTTGGCCCGCCCTCACATTTAAAGCTGGCCTAACCCCAAGCGTAACTAACTTGACCCACGCCCAGATTTCAAGTTGGCCCACCCACAAATCTTCGTGCCACTTCTCGCGCGTTCGTCGTCGTCTTCTTCCACAGCTGGCTGGCTCTATATTGAAAGCGATCGCCTTACGCGAAGGAAGGGCGGACGGGCAGTTTTCTCGTTGGGTGACCATTGAAATGGTTACACATTTAAAATATTTTGAGTATCTCCAAGCGACGGCAAACAGTATTACATTTGGTCTCTCCAGCTACGTAGTATTTGCATATTTTTAAACTCTGGCTAAAGTTATGGGACACTGTGTATATCACTCGCTGCGGTGGTTTAGCGGATATGGTGTTCCACTGCTAAGCACGAGGTCACTGGACCAAATCCCGGGCATGGTGACCGCGTTTCGATGGCGACGAAATGCAAATACGCCAGTGTCTCGTGCAATGGGGACACGGTAAAGGTCCGCTGGTGGTTAAAATTAATCCGGAGTGCCCCATTACGGCGTGCCACATAATCAAGTCGTGGTTCTGGCGCGTAAAACACGTAAAACCCCAGAATTCAATTCAGTGTACATATATCCTCCCCACTTTAGCGTCGTAAGCTTCTCACTGGAAGGCCACCTCCCCCCACAAACAAAAATTAAAAATAATATGAGGGGCATGCCTCATAATTAAGATATGTGTGTAATCAGGTGCCTCAGCGAACACTTTCAAAATTTTTTTTCATGTTGTCAGTGGCAGATGACACAATTCTAGTCCATGAGCTGGTCTATTCGAAGAGGTAGACATGCAAAAAAAATTGAAATGTACAGTCGACTAATTACCAAAAATGCACTATTAAGTATTTAACTAATTACTTTATGGCTAAATACAGAAGATAACCTTTACTAAATACAGACCAGAGCCACTAATGAAGGAATCACTGCTGAAAACAAACGAAGGACGACGATGAGGGGGAAAAATTGGCGTCGCGCGCCTAACCGTTTCTTTAGCGGCCTCGTGCCACGTTCTTGACCGTGTTTCACCGCACGTGCTCATGTTCTCTGGGCCGCCTGTTGCTGCTAGTGCTCTTGCAAAGCCCCTCCTTTGTCACGTCTATTAAACCGTTTCGTTCTGTGAGTTGCCTACCAGAACGGGTACAATGAGCGACGAACAGTGTGATGTGGACATCAAGGCTACCAGGAGGGCACACCACAGAGACGTGGAACGACGAAGAAGGCACGTGGTCAATCAGACTTTCAAAAGCTTGCGTGACGCAGTGCCAGGTCTGCAGCTGCAGAAGGCATCGCGGGCTCGGATCCTAGAGAGGACGACCGACTACATCGAGTCCATGCGGTGGAAGAACAGGGAGCGTCTGCATTCCATCAAAGAACTCAGGCGAGAGAAGGAGCTCCTCGACGAACAAATCGAGGCTTTGGAGAAACTCAAGATGACCAGGCGTGCTGCCATCTCGGCTGCCTTCACGCCCAGCCCATTGGACCTCGAGCGCGACTCTGATGGGAGCTCTGATGCCGCTGCCCAGCCTTGTGGCTCGTCCGACCCAGAGGCTCCCGGAGCTTCAATTTAGAGAATCGACCAATAGTAATAAAACAGTCATTGCAGGATCATCTGTGTCCACCACGCCATTCTTGGACAGAAGATGTCCTATACGTGACACATACAAAGGCTGAACAAGCCTCTGCAGATGCAGCCGCGGAGGCAGCATGACATCGTTTGATGGCGGTTGAAAGCCACACTGGAGCATGGCGTAGAACATGGGACAGGAGATGCTTTTGGGTGAAGGGTATGCGCGCCCAGTTCTATGCACGAGATGTATAACGAATACTCATTTCCTTGAATAGAAGAGTTGCATATTTTGTCAGGCCGCTGCAGCAATAGAATTAACGTCGAACGAGAGAGAACTTTATTCAATGTCCAGCAGTTTAGGGAGAACAGCCCAACCCTAAACTGTGACCAGTCGCCCTTGAGCCCTGGCGGTGACGTTGTCCAGCTGGATGGCCCTGAGTTTTAGGAGGCGCCAGGCCACTGCATGTTGCTTAGTAAGTGGTGGGTGCGCGGGGGAATACCGGGCCCTTCTCAACCTGTAATGAGTCCTGATCTCCGTGCGGTGTCCTCTCGACCCTAGTGGAGCCGCGACGGTGGCTCGAGCCGTGGCGTGAGCCGTATCGTTGCCAGGGGGGAGGAATGAGCGTGCGCCCGGATGATATAGAGTGCCCGCTGCTCGCGAAAGTTAACCAGGATCCGTTCTGCTTCCTGCGAGATGCGCCCCCTCGCGAAGTTGCGTACGGCGGCTTTGGAGTCGCTGATTACGGGTACTTACGGGTACGGGCCGATTTCTCGGATACTTCGGCGTTGACGGTTCGAATCAAGTCGCTTGCTTTAAGGTCACCATGCGCGTCTACTGCTACGATGGACATGCTGCGGTGGGCTATAGTACTCTGCCGCGTCTACGTAGGCCGCGTCCTGAGAGTCGTGGAATCTTTTCCCCTATTGCTTTAACACATTCTTCCCTCCTTTCCTTTTTTTGTGGTGTTCTGGATGCACGCTACTAGGTGCAGGGGACATCTTAAGGTGCTTTCGTAGGTTGCGGCAATGCATGTTTACCTTTGTACCGTACTGTGATGCGTTTCTGAATTATGCCGCGTTTGTTGAGCGTGCACCTGCCTGTAGCTCCCTGTGTGCGAGCATTTTGTATCGTACTATCTTTTGGGCTTCCATGACTTATTCGAGTCTGTGTACACCTAGGGCTAGGATTTTATCGCTCGCCGTGCGTGCGGGAAGTCCTACAGCCTGTCTGTATGCCCATCTAATGACGCCTTCGATTCAGCCTGAGCCCCATCACACCTGTGCGGCCTGATACCGCAACTCCATGTGAACATCAGGCATACATGGCTTTCTCTCCACTTCCTTGGCATTCGGACTACCCTTTCTTGCTACCGGACCACTCCGTGGGCCGGACTAAATCGGCGCTCCTGCGTGTTGTCCACCCGTCGACCGCCCAGTTCTTGCCCTGTATGTGTGTGTGACGGGCTGTGCGAGTGAGCAAGCGTGTGTACGTGTGTGAGCGTGTCCTCTACATCATGCAAATTCCTGCTCTAGATGGCTGCCTATCAGCCGCTCTAGCATACACGCCTCAGCCTTTTCTTTAGTCTTGCGAGCTGTCTAGAGGGCCATGTTACCACTGAGAATATTATTATTATTATTATTATTATTACAATGATTCCTAAGACTACATTGAATGTGTTCAAGCCAGCATGACACACTATTTAATATATTTCTCGAGCTTCGTGCGCTATCACTCTAGCTAAAGAGAGCGCGAAAGTGCCACGTCTTCTTGGTGGAAATGATGACGTTGTCTCTAACACTGCTGATGCCTATGCAGAACATTTCTGTTCTGTATATGGGGTAAAAGATGCTTCAAGCAACCTTCCTTCTCAGTGTGGCACGGTGTGTACGCTATCAGTCAATGAAGACCTTGTTTTCAAGTGTATGAAAATGAAACGCCTAATGCCTTCCCTTTCTTGTGGTGCTGATGGTGATCCTCACGCACCGCTTAAGATGTATAGAAACGTACTTGTCCCTGTTCTCACAAGCATCTTCAGTACTTCCTTAAAGTATATTACGTTTTCTCGTACTTGGAAGGTAGCATGGATAGTGCCCGTGCACAAATCGGGTGCTAGAAGTGCAGCTGCTAACAACCGGCCTATATCTATCCTCTGCGCTGCGCTATAAGTGTTTCAGTTGGTTTCGCATTCCGTGTTTTCTGCTAGTGCTAAGAACATTTTAATAGGTAAAGAGCATGGCTTTGTATGCCGATGACTTAAAGCTGTTTAAGATTGTCAACAGTGCTCACAACAGCATTGACATCGAAAAAGACATATGTTCACTCTGGAAGTGGTGCAGAAACAATAAGGTATTCTTAAACGATCCCAAAGCTATGGTATAATAAGTTAAACGTGGAAAACACGCCACGTGCAATTTTCACACACCCTTCGGGATGCTGCACTGCCCAGGCTCGATTAAATGAAAGATCTTAGTGTGTGCTTCGACAAAACGCTAAGCTTCTCTTCACACAATAAATACGCATAATGTGCCATTCACGCTCTCATCGTATTGTGACAGAGGCGAGATGTAGGTGAAGGATATATTTACATATTATTTACAAAGCAAACTAGGGCAAGAGAAGACGTCTGATCCCGCCCACGTGCAAGCGTCCTCATCGTCGTCTTCATTGCTCTGCTAAGCCTCGCGTTCATCCATGCATCGATCGCTCTGTAACGTCACCCTCCGGTGGTGGAAGCGCCATCCTGGCGCTTGCTATGAAGGTGAGGAGCTAGCAGGGAACTACGGCTTCAGCCAGGAAACGTGAACATCACTTGGTAGCGAGGAGGTCGAAGAAGCAGTGCCAAGGGATATAATCTCGTAATGACGTAACCAAATTGTCGCAGCACCTTGTAGGGCAGTTTGTGGGAGGAGCATCTCTGAGAGGCTAATGCGGCAGCATAGCGACCATAGGGGGACCAAAGAGCCAGTCGTGAAGTGTGCACTTTGTCGGCTGTCGCAATGGGACTTTTGCGAAGCACACAGTCAGTCGTGGGCAAGTTGACGAGCTGCACGGGCTCGACTAACGACGTCACTGGCGTATTCAGTAGGCGATTGAGGAGCCCTACGGAAGGAGAGTCTCGAATTGCAACGAGGGATGTCGGCCAAACAGTAAATAAAACGGGGAATATCCAGTGGTGTCATGCCGTGACGAATTATACGCAAAGGCAACAAATGGTAGCGTACTGTCCCAGTCACGGCGATCGGGTGAAACATACATGGGCAGCACCTGAGTTAGCGTTCGGTTCAGGCGCTCGATCAGTCCATTCGTCTGTGGATGATAAGCGGTGGTGAGCTTATGTTCAGTGGAACAGGCACGAAGGATGTCATCTATCATTCGGGAGAGGAAGTACCTCCCGCGAGCAGTAAGGAGCTGCCGAGGGGCTCCATGGTGTAGAATTACGTCGTTGAGGAGAAAGTCAGCGACGCCTGTAGAACAGCTTGTCGGCAATGCCCTGATGATTGCGAAGTGCGTGGCGTAGTCTGCCGCGACCGCAACCCATTTATTTCCCGAGATGGACGTAGGGATAGGGCCTAGAAGGTCAATGCCGACGCGGAAGAATGGCTCTACAGGGATATCAGTAGGTTGGAGCTGGCCTGCAAGCAGCACTAGAAGGCGCTTGCGGCATTGGCAGCGTTCACAAGCAGCGACGTTGTGGCGCACAGAACGACACACGCCAGGCCAGAAAAACTGACGCCGGATGCGGGCGTATGTACGCGAGACACCTAGGTGACTGGCAGTTGGTACGTCATGAAGCTGGTGAATAACGCTGGAGCGTAGGTGGCGAGGTAGGACAAGCAAAAGCTCTGGGCCCCCTGAGCTGAGATTACGACAATACAGAACGTTGTCGTGTAGCTCAAACAGGCGAACAGAATCGTCTAGTGATGGAGCGGTTAGACGGTCGATGATGAGCCGTAAAGACGCCTCCGTCGCTGTTCGTTGGGTATATCATCCGAAGCGAGGATGGATAGTACACGGGTGTCTGAGTCAGGGTCTATGATGTCGGGAGCATCGACAGGGTGGCGTGATAAGCAATCTGTGTATTGGTGAATCGTGCAGATTTTCGGTGCAGAACAAACGAGTATTTTTGGAGCCGTAGTTCCCAGCGGCCGAGACGTCCAGACGGATCCTTGAGCGACGAGGGCTAGCAGAGGGCATGATGGTCTGTAATCACAGAAAAAGTTCGGCCAAACAAGTGACGTCTAAATTTGGTGACAGCCCACACTAAATCCAGGCACTCGCGTTCAGTGATGGAAAAGTTTCGTTCCGACGATGAAATAAGACGAATAGCGTAGGCGATGACATGTTCCTTGCTGTGCTGTTTTTGGCCAAGGACAGCCCCAATTGCATGAGGGGTCAAAATGGGCCAGTATTGGTGGTGTAATGACTAGACGGATGATGGCAGAAAACAGAACTGTTTTGTGCGGGTCCTCTTCGGAGCTGTTCTAGATGTTATTTTGTGAGCGCAACAGGTGTTTCAATTCGTTCTGACTTCTTTTATCAAACCCAACTTTTTCGCATTTCTTTCTTAGACCAACGAACATAATTATATTTCTAATAAAGATATTTCAATGACACTTTGCACACCTAATTTTTACATAGTTTACTGTGCACTGAACCATCGAAAATGAAACCATACGACAGTTTTTGATATGGCATAGTCATGCAGGTGTTAGCAAAGCAGTCTTGTAGACAGATGACGGCGCAGGCAACGGGCACAAGCGCTGATGTCGATATGCGGCGCACTATTGTTACTTCAAAGGTAAAACGAAACTGTTGCTGCAGGCGTGCATCCATTAATCAAACGTGTTTTTACATAGAATTTCATACAATAATTACTACAGGGAACTCTGTCGCTAGTACCTACGGCAGCTGCAATGGGAGCAATTGTATCAGCATGGGAAGTACATGGATTTGCCTAAACTTCGTCCTTCTGGCTTCAAGCTGCTTCGTGACTTTGTAAACTTGTCATTTGCAACAATGTACTGCGTAATAAATAATTTCATAACCATTATTAAAATTGTCCAAGGGCAGGATTCGAACACAGGACCTTTAGAACAGAAGCCTGATACCGAAACCATTACGCCATGGACGCTTTCTTGTTCTTTATTACCTTCATTACACCACCACGTAAACGCTTACAAAGCAGGTCACCTGGTGTATAAAAATATTATTACATCATTTGGAGAGACTGTACTGATTTAAAAGGCACTCAAAGAGAATATCACCGACACCAAACTGTCAAGCTCCTGAAACCACTCTGGCGGTTCAATCATGCGCTTGACGGCATCACACGCCTGTACCTAAGACTTTCACTTAGGTGTTCCCTCGCAGACCTTTCATCTACGCGGGCCCTCCGGACATCCATACGCGTTTTCCGCACGCTGCTCATACACAAAAGCATTATCCTGTCAGCCAGCACTCCCCCTGTGCCTGCTCATGGTAATAACCGAATACCGAAAGGGCTTATCGGCAGTTCTTTGAATCTTCAGAGTTCGTTTGTGAACATCCCACAAGAAAACGGAGTCATGGCAATCCAAGATGTGCTCAATAGTTTCAGCTTTCTTACACATGATGCAGTTAACAGACCATAGAACAAAGAAGCCCTTGCTTTGTAGCCATGGCTTCACAATGTAAATGTCAGAATGCAATTGAAGAAAGAACGTTTTCGCTGAAGATATAACCGGCATTTTTTTACGCGTTTCAGTACATTGCGTTCAGGTTATCAGTTATACATCGCGCGGTATACAGGAAGCGGCAAGAAAACATCAGCCAGCTCACAACAGAGTTTCTTACGCGTCAGAGAAGACAAAACTTCATTAGAAAAATGTGCTTTCAGTAAAGAAAAGGACATAACTTCCCTAAGAAACCAATTGGTGTTGGAATTTGTTCATTTGTTGATGAGACAACCCACTCAGGCAAGCAAGAACTTAATCTCACTTGAATAACAGTACGCAGAAATATATCACTCTGGTGTCTTGAAGGGCCCCTCACCAGGCCCCATAGCAAATTTTGGTTATACGCTGGAAGTTGTTACGTATCCTCTAGGGAGCGTTCTGGCGCAAAAATTTTTCAAATCAGAATAAAAACAGGAACTGCGCAACACAGGACGAGCGAGTAAAGAGCACAGGACAGTGCGCTGGAAAGTATGGTAAGTAAGTAAATAGGGAACTAAGTAAATCAGCTCATTAATAGCCGAGATAGAAATATTTCAGTGCCGCGAACCCATGATTTCAGCAGGCGGGCTCCACTGCCACGCAACGCGCTCTTTCCACTCGCCACGTCTATAGCCTACGCAAACGAAATTCCTTCCCTGCGTTCTCCCATACCACACCTCGAGGATCGCGTGACGCATACGTCACATGCCTCGCCTTCATTTTTTTTGCTCCTCGCTTTTTTTTTCGGCGCTACGCACTTCCGCCGACGGCGTCGCGTGCCAGCTGTTGTCTCGTTCGCGCAGCGCACGATTTAGAGCGCTGTGCGCAAGGAAACATGACTAGTGGGATAATTCTGTGCTACACGAATACTGAGGCAGAACAAGCGGATCGCAGAGCGTGATCACGCGCGGGAATACGGTAGAAAAATGGCATAGTTTCGGTACCTGCGCACGTGACTGCACGACCGTAGGAACAAGCAGACGAAGCGGAAGTACATCTCTCTTGCTTTGGTGCGAAGTAAAACAAAAAACACGCAGACATTCCGTTTGTGTGTTTTATTATTACTCTAAACTTCAATTCATCAATTCAAGCAACAGGTCGCACAGATAACAGATGCTGTCTTGAATAATTTTGAATAATTCTCCAAGTCACGTGTCACCACGAGTGACGTCACACTGCGGACACAATTACATAGACGCAGGGGCACGATTACGTCACCGTCCGGCTTGGAGCGCGGCGTCCGCGAGTGAAGAGGGAAACGGCGTTCGGATTGAAATGTCAGATATTTCCGCGGCGCGTAGCGATGTAATACTTTGCAGCCACGATTGTCATCGCGCAATACATGCTATGCGCTTGTGAGCTCAAAATGGCCAGACCTGGTGAGGGGCCCTTTAAGAAAAAGAACCTACTAACAATCGGTCTCCAAAACAAATGTCTTAGCCCTAGTCCCCCCATCCTTCACAGAATGAAACAAGTTACACCGGCTAGTTCTTTCCTAAGTGGTCCCCATATATATACCGCAAACACTGGAATTTCTGCACCGAAATTCTCGTCAGGCATAACACTTGTAGTACATAATACACTTTTGTAGCTAAGAATAAATTACAAACCCTAACCCTTGAAAACATCGAAAAATTATGTCCGCCCCACTTTGCTGTCTGATCTTTAACTTTTTTTACTTCGATCCAATACGCTGCAGTGTCACGGTAACCTTGTAATGGCACCCCAAGATATTTTTCAGGAGTAACGCTACAGTTCATGCTGCAGAAATACTCGGGTGCCTGTGGCCAGCTGCCGTACCATAAGCCTAGGCACTTAGTCCAGCTGACTACACCTCCAGTTGCGGCGCAAAAAGAAACAACCTCTTTCATCGTCTTATCCACGCTGTCTGTATCACAGCAAAAGATTGCCACGTCATCTGCATGAGTCAAAACTCTAGTATAAATTCCTGCATAGATAAACCCACGAATACATTGGCTTAACTATTTTCAAACAAAACGGCTCTAAATACAAGACAGAGGCGACAAACATCATCCTTGTTTTACTGATGATTCCACTTTTATACTGGAGCCTAATTTCCTATTAATTACTAACTTTACAGTGCAATATTTGTACACCATTCTTACTCCATCTGTTATCACTGTAGCGGCTTAACATATTCTAAAAGCAAGAGCATGACATCATGGACGACTCTATCAAAAGCCTTTTCAAGGTCAATTTGTATCATAGCGACTCTGTCCTCCCTTTCTTCGCAACATTCCAGCATGGTCCTTGCAGTACGTACATTCGAAAAGATTGACCTGCCTTTGATACCGCATGTCTAATGGGGGCCCACAAACTATTTTATGACAGTCTGTAATCGTCGCACCAGTACTTAAGTGTAAACTTTATCATCCGTATTTGTTAAGCTTATTGGTCCGTAGGCTTCAACCGCCAAAAGCCTCGCACAGTCTTTCGCTTTAGGAATTAAAATAACGTGCGATGTCCGAAAAGAAGGAGGCGCTTCCTTGTTCTCGTACATCTCCCTTATCCCGCAGTGTAATACTACAGCTATTCCACTTTTAATTATAAAAAGCCACTCCAGGACCATCAGGCCTCGGCGACTTGCCAGGACTAAGTTCGTCAATCGCATCCTCAACTTCCGAAAGGCTTATTGTTCTGTCGAGCGCTTCACAGACCTCGCCTGATAACATTGGCATGAATGGCAAGAAGTCTGCAGTTCTAAAACGTTCAATATAACATGTCTTTTTCCCCATCAAACTTTTGTAATAAGACTCAAATGCGCGCTCAGTCATTCCAACACTATTGGTGACTTCCCCTTGATACTTTATTTCTGTTATTTCTTTGAAAACCGCGTGTTTCTTATCGTGGCTTGTTGCTCGCTTGGGAGGCGTCTCTCCCATCTATAAACTCTCGGCCCTTGCCCTTAATACCGCACCCCTGTACCTTTCTTCATCCATGACTTCAAGCTCAGACTTCTTGGATTTCTTTCGAAGATAAGCCAGGTGAAGCGCTTTCTGCGCAGAACATGTATTTTAACCTAAGGTGCAAGTCATTTTCACGCTCTTTTTCTTTATGATAGACTTTAAAAAATTAAATTACTGGGTTTTACGTGCCAAAACCACTTTCTGATTATGAGGCACGCCGTAGTGGAGGACTCCGGAAATTTCGACCCCCTGGGGTTCTTTAACGTGCACCTAAATCTAAGTACACGGGTGTTTTCGCATTTAGCCCCCATCGAAATGCGGCCGCCGTGGGCGGGATTCGATCCCGCGACCTCGTTCTCAGCGTCCTTTATGATAGACTAGGCATGCTTTTTAAATTGCGGTGAATTTAACGTCTCTCTTGAAGAGTTCCCATTCTGCAATGAAGAACGCTGACGTTGTTGTGCTGAGCGAATTTTCAAGCTTTTCTTGCACTGCCCTTTGGGAAACATATTCTGTCAAAAACTTATTATTTAGCCTCCATAAGTCCCAGATGAATTTTGATGTTCTTTGTTTCTTTCCTATGGCTGGCATAACCAGGTAATGATCGCTAAAGCTAACATGTAACACTTGATAACTTGAAAATAAAGGTACAAAGATTAACGGAGCATAAATTCTGTCTAGCCTGCAATGACACTGACCTGCAGTGCGTATACATGGTATGGTTTTCGCTTGACAACACATAAACAATGTCAAGTTTTTCTTCCCTTACAGGCGAACTTAAATGCACGGCACATTTATCAAAAACACTGGTAAGATTAGATTTATTTTCTGAAATGCAAACACAATAAATATCACTCAGTAAAATGATATGCCTTTCACAATTCAAGTACTGCTGAGCATCAGCAAAAACAGACTTCCCGCTTCCGCGCTACTTTCAGAGCATAAACACATGTTGTTCTCCAAGGCATCTCTGAAAAAGCGAAATCACAGAGGACTATTCTACAATCCTCGGATGACGTGACGGCTTTAACTACAGCAATGCTGTTACGCAAAAAAAAAAAAAAAAAAGGCAGCCCCTAGACCTATTCACCACGTGACATACACATACGGTATATCTGGGGCGGGAAACGTTAACCATGTTGTTAACCATTTGCTCATTGTATTTATCAGTCGCAATTTTTGTTTCTTGAACAGCCCATAAGTCAATATTTTCAACAAGAATACGGTTAGCTTATCATTACCTTCTACGCCCGCTTAGTCTACGAAAGTTCAACGTCGCGACACAAAGACCAGTCAAATAGTTAGCTGCCATTAATCGAAAGGAGAATATAAACCAATTACCGCAAATCGTCCATCTCACATCTGCCACGATGACTCGATGGTCTAGGGCGGTGGACCATGGTTTTGCGGACTTCAAAACACAATGACGACCGCCGACGCACATCCTGCGCGCCCACAAATCCCAGACCTCAACAACTATTTTGCTATCCCGCTAACACGGAGGCGTCTGGGTTGTACTACGGCGTTTGGCTGGAACGCCGGGCTTGGGCTTGAACGCCGGTCGGCGTCCCGGGGTTGCTTTCGGTGGAGGCTCGTCACTCCCTGTCTCTTATAGGGGTATTACTCAAGCTCGCGCGTGCGCACGTGACCCTTCTCTGGATCGCACAGCGCCGTCGGAGCGGCAGTAGCTCGCTAGCACTTTCGCAGCAGCCCTAACAGTCAGAGCTGCGACCCCTAACCCGCGGTTCGCAGCGAGTTGCGACCACGGAGGGTTCTGGCCAGGAGGACAGGGTGAGCTCTGACTTAAGGTGTTTATTCACCTTAGGACACAAGTACCAACATAACAACAACAGCAAACAGAAATACAAAACAAAACCACAGCGGCGGAGCGTTCCGCACTTCTGAGGCGAAAGGAACCGCACAATGTTGGAAACCACAAAAGAGGCTGATAAGGGGTCAGCTCACCAAGAGTAGATCCGCGCTCGGGCCCTGGGCCGGCCAGTCGCTCACGAAGGCCGAACGCTGCAGGGGGACGGCGTGCGGCGCTCTCAGCGGCTGAATCGAGATGCGGCCAGTCGCAAGCTCCTCAGCCGAAAGACAAAGATGCATCGTGGGAATAGCGCTTGTCCCCGAGCGGCGGAGAGGGAGTCTCCCCGGTTCCAAGAAAGGGAAAGGAGGGAATGGGGTGCCTTGGGCTGCGGCGTCGCGGCCAGGCGCGAAGAGCAGCGGGAGGGGCGAACGTGCCCTCTCCCCGCTACCCTCCGCGAGCGAGCACGTGATTATCGCGTGATAACCGCGTGGCCGTTCCGGAGATATCGGGATGCGCGTGCGATCCCACATCCCCCACTCCTTAACATCCCCCTTTAGCCGCAAAGAGGCCGCCGTCACCTGAGGCTTTCCTGAGAGGGACATGCTACTCCGATATCAACACGGTTTGAGTCCATGTTGGTGAGGGAGCAGCTATAGCTGGCAGACCGCCGTTGACGCCGTGTAGGTATAGTCGCGAGCCAGGCCGGAACATTGAATGACGGTACGGAGCAGCTTGGCAGTAACGGGATATAGTAGGAGGCGGGAAGGCCGCCGGGTCCGGGCCACGTTTCTTCTCGGCGGCGTCACCTGCCTAGTCGGACGTGCCGGGTCCGTGGTGGCGATAGGGCCCCTCGATTTCTTTTGGCTGCTTCGATTATGCTGACGCGATCCCCGAACCAGCCTCGAGATGGCGCAGGACAGCTGCCTTCTGCTGTTCCCGGAGGTCGTCGCCCTGTGGTATGGTCGAACGCGTTTCTTCCTGTTCGTCCCGACACAGCTTTCTCAGTCGTTGCGCCTCCGCTGCTCTCGCGGATTTCGGCATGCAAGATCAGCAAAGGCGCGCCGACCCACGCCTGGCGATAGCTTGCACCTCGCTGCGCCGCAGGGGTCAACTCTGTTCTAGCGGGCTAAGTCTTCCGCTCGGCCTTGAGGCTGGGTGCTTGGTTGCGGGACTTGCAACTCGGTGCGGGGTTGTGCGGCGCGCTTCGGTGAATTCTGCGCCGCTGCGACCATTTCGTACCGGAAGTCGCTCGCTGCGCATCTCACCTCGTTGTTGGCTGCGGGAGGATCCGCTTTTCTCACCGCTTGTTGCGTGGACTGCGTTGCTGACTGCTTACGGCCTGCGCGTTCGTACCCACAGCGAAGACGGTCTTTTCTTCTTGGTTGTTGTTGCACGGCTGCCGACGGGCGGTCTGCTGCTGTGACAATTTGGTTAGCCCCTCTCGTTTCTTCCAAAGAGAAAGCGCGTGCTCGCTCTGGAAGCCTGGACGCTTGACATCGGAGGAGCGTTCCGTCCGATATCGCGCACAATAATATAGCCTCTGCAAATCGCACAGTGTTAGTTCTGCCGAGATCGCAAGTTGTAACGCCGCACTGGGCTCGAACGTCGAGCTGTGCCACCCGATACCGCTGCCTCCGGGCGCGGGAGAGCGTCTCCTCGGCCCACTCGTTCCCTCTGTGTCGTAGTTGGGTTTTAGGCCACAGACATGCACCAGTTGGCTGATCGGTCTTAACTTCAAGTCCGGCAGCCTGTACACGAGCGAAGAGACAGTCTCTCGCACCCGGTACGGTCCTGTCCATTTCGGCGCCAGAGAAGCTGAGAATTTATTACTGGCGTCGCTTATGACGTGATTCCACCTCAACACCATGTCTCCCACTTTGTAGTGAACTTCCCGATGAGAGCGGTTGTACTGCGCTTTCTGCTCGGCACTTGCAGTGCTCAGGTCCGTCGCGCTTTGCGTAAAGCCTCCGTTACCTTCGCGCGCAGCCCAATCGCATAATCGGCGCGTGCCGACGAAACAACCAGTTCCGTGCTGCTGCGTTCCTGTAGAGTTCGTTCTACCGGATTCAACAGCTCCCTCCCAAGGTTGAGGGTGGCGGGTGTATACCCAGTCGAGCGGTTCACTGCCGACCTGATCGCAAATCCAGTTTCAGGAAGACAAGTGTCCCACTCATTGTGCGTCTCCGCAAATGCAAAGAGCACGTGCTTGATGTTGCGGTTCGCACGTTCAGTGGGATACGTCTGCGCGTGGTACGTGGTTGTTCTCCTGTGCTTAATGCCGAGAGCTG
Source organism: Dermacentor andersoni (assembly GCF_023375885.2). Classification (NCBI taxonomy): domain Eukaryota; kingdom Metazoa; phylum Arthropoda; class Arachnida; order Ixodida; family Ixodidae; genus Dermacentor; species Dermacentor andersoni. The sequence continues at coordinate 104,037,742 of NC_092822.1, read as the reverse complement.
CACAAGAGTCCACGAAGAGTTTGGCAGTGAAGTAAGACTCATTGTCCGTTATCAACTGCTCAGGATAGCCGAATCGTGTGAACACCTCGATCAGCTTTCCCATGATTACGCGTGCCGTCAGCTTCCGCAGGGGGAACAGTTCAACCCACTTGCTGAAATGGTCTGTGACTACGAGAACGAATCGGTTCCCGCTCGGTGTCCTGGGGTGAGGTCCCATGACGTCGCATGCCGGAATTTGCCACGGTGTTCGGCAATAGATCGGCTGCATGAGCCCGGGTGGTCGTCCACCACGTGGCTTCACGCATTGGCACACGTTGCAAGAGCGGGTGTGGCTCATCACATCCCGCTTTATTCCAGGCCAGGTAGCAAAGCGGTACAACTTAAGTCTTAGGGCCGCTCGCATGCCCGGCGAGGCACGTATCGTGAAAGTAGCGTAAAAGTCCTCCTCTCAGCGTGCGTGGAATCACCGCTTTGAAGGACTCATGTGTATCCTTCTCCGCGGGAATGTATCGCAGCAGGATGCCGTCAGAGTCTAGCAGGTAGGAATCCAATGCGCTCACCGCACTACCAGCTGTTTCGGAGCGCCGCGCACCCACAGCAATACCAGCTGCGCCCATGTGTGCCGCGGCCCCGGAGCCCTTCAAACACTTTCATACAAAAGGGATCCTCCCGCTGTGCCTCTAACAGCTCCTTTCTGCCGAACACGCTCCCCACTGAACTGACGCAGTCCAAGTGGTTCACGTTTTCGTCCTGAGAAGGGGGTTCCTCCGCCCTTCCTTTGGGACTAGCGCCGTCGAGCATTGTAACAGGTACTCTGCTCTTAGGCTGAGTCACTGAGGAGTCACGATGGGTATTAATGTTACTCCTCCTGACGACCTCAATCGTCGCAGTGGTTAGTCCGCTCCCAAGTTCAGTTTCCGGCGAGGTGAGTTGAGTAGTAATGTTGCTCTTCTCACAGTCAATGGGCGGGCGCACGAAAGTGCGTCCGCAACAACGTTGTTCTTTCCTCTCCTGTAGCGAACGATAAAGTCGTATCGCTGCAGCAGAAGCGCCCGTCGCGCGAGTCGGCCGCTCGGCTCTCCTAAACGCCTAAGCCAAGTTATCGCCATATGATCGGTCTCGACAATGAATGGAACTCCATCGATGTATGGAACTCCACCGTTTGTAGCATATGCTACGAACGGGTGGATGTCTGATTTTCGCTTAATAATTATTCCATCGGTGTAGTAGTCGAACTTTTAGAGAGCGAAAATGATCGCGAGACATTCCTTTTCTGTCACGCAATAATTTTTCTCTGCGGGAAAAAGAGCGGCTGGCAAATGCTACCGGGCGCAAGCTTCCTTCGTGCTGTTGGAGCAAAACCGCTCCTAGACCAAGGTCGCTGGCGTCCGTATGTATGACAAATTCTTTGTTCAAATCTGGTAGCCTTAACTCGGTGGTTTAAACGAGCGCATTTACGAGGTTGCGCAGTGCCTCCTCTTGCTCGGGACCCCACCTCCACTGCTCCACTGCTGCTATTACTAGCCAAAACTATTTCATTCATGGGTGGACAACTCATCCATCGAACCAAGTAGTCACGTAATGTAACCTGCAGCGAACAGTTTGAACGCTTGTCAAAGTACAAGAGCACTGCTCCTACCGTAGCAGAACGGTACCCACGCTGTTATGATTGTCGCGTATGCTTCATTTCTCCTAGGCCGCTGCTTAGAACTAGAGGATAATACTGCATTAAAGACACATTAGTGAATGGAACATTCAGAATTACACAATTGATCTCCGAGGCTGATTGTAGGCTAAAATATATGCGCGCACACATCGCGCGGCGTGCTTCGTCCGCCTCAATGCCAGCAGAAAGTCCGGCCATACCGACTTAAACCCTTCAGTGCGTCTCACAGAACCGTTTAGTGCACTTCATGCTAAATAGGCAGCGTGAGCGCGAAAAGAAACACCAGAAACTATCGCCGAACGTATAGACCGTTTCATCGGGCGAGGAGGATAGGGCGCGCGGAGAGCCTTTCCTCCTCTCTGGCTTGGGCGATCCGGCGCGGCGCTGCTTGAAAGTGTTGCTGTCGCGTGCTGCGGAACGATTTCGAGATGTTTTAGATGGTACTTTGTGAAATTTACGCCGTGTCCGTTCATATAAGGTCATCAGGGAAGCCTTTCGGTGCATCGGTAACTACAGTAGGCGGAAATATATTTTGGGGGCGCAAAAATGTGACGCGTTTTATCAGCCGCGGTGTACGCACATTCGCACAGTCGCGGTGTGTGAATGTGTTGTGAACTATTTTGGTTATATCGGTTTTAATTCAACAAAGAAAACCGTTGTCTCTGTATTAGCAGCATGAAATGGTAAATCTGCTCAATATCTGATCGCTTGGCGTAGGGAGTAAAACATAAAGCATAAGAGCGCATGCTCGTGCACGGCCAACCAAAGGCAACCACGACACATCTAAGCGGCAGGCGCAATCAAATATTTGTGATGCACCGGCATCGTTCCTGCGCATTTCAAGTCTAGTAGGCTTCAAATTACCATATGTCTACGCTAGCCTTCCTGCACGAGGCCGATGGCGCTGCTCAACACAGCGATCACTGCGGTTGGTGAACCAGCACGGTACATATGTAAGCTGTGCGCTTCGGCATTGCCCTTTTGGCCTGCATACAGCCATAATATATGAGGGATCGCATAAAAAGAATGCGATGCCTATTTTTGAGGACAAAATTTCCGTAATGCATGTGAGTGCGTCGTAGAGAACGGAACAAACACAACCGAAAGAGAAATTCGGTTGTCATCCTCTTTCTCGAAAAAGCAAGAGAAAACGGGCTAACACAGCAATAGGGCCTCGCATAGTCACGCCGCACAACGTTTATAACTATATAACCGCTGATGCGGTATGCTTGGGCCATGCGTACCAGCACCTACCACTGCTTAGGACGCTCGCGCAGTTCGTAAACAGTCCCTTTGCTGGACAAGCATAATTCAGACTGTAAGGTATACTGCTATCACTTGCCAAAACTGTTTTATTCAGGGGCGGAAACCTCATCCATCGAACCAAGTATTCACGCAATGTAACCTGCAGCGAACAGTTTGAACGCTTGTCAAAGTATAACATCACAGCTCCAATCGTAGCAGAACGGTACCCACGCTCACGCTGTTACGATCGTCGCGTATGTTTCATGGCTCCTAAACCGCAGCTTAGAAATAGAGGACAATACTGCAACAAAGGTCACATTAGTGACTGGATCGAATATTCAGAAATACACAATTCATCTCCGAGGCTGATTGTAGACTCGAATATGCGCGCACACATCGCGCTGCGTGTTCCGTCCACCTCAACGCCAGCAGAAATTCCGGCCATGACGCCTTAAACCACTTCAGCACGTCTCACAAAACCGTTTACCACGTAGAAGACGCACGTCATACTAAATAGACCGCACGACCGCGAAAACAAACGCCAGAACCTACCGCCGAGCGTATACCTGCCATGCAAAAGACCGCTTTCACCCAAGCCAGTATGGCGCTGCTCATAGGCGGCGCCACTGCGTTCACAATATGGCGGCGCCTACGAAAAAACGGTCTATACCTGCCCTGCAAAACGGAGCATTCGCCCAATTGGCTCGCCTAAGCCTGCATGCCGATTGCCCATAGATGGCACCACTGCGTAGCAATATGGTGGCGCCCACGAAAAAACGGTGTATAGATGAGAGCGTGACTAAGAGAGAAAAGGCGACGGGAGAAACTCGTTCTCACTCCACCACATCGAATTTGCAAGATGCCCTCTGGACCTCCCTGGCCGTCGCCGCATTAGCCGCTTGACGGCTGTAATTGCCCGCGATTCCCCTCAGAAGCATTGCAGAAACTGCAGCGCTTCCCTTTCTACTAATGTGCGAGGCCAGCGCGGACGCAGATATTACTGTAGAGAGGAGAAGAAGGAGAGGGAGAAGAGGCAGTTCCAATATAAGAGAGAGGGGAGGTGACGTGACAAGGCGAGTAAACCCCACTATACTATACGACAGCGGTTGCGGGGAAACAGGATAGGCTTAATTTCGAGATACGGTGCAGTACGTTGCTGCTATTTCTGAAAAATAAACGCCATGCAAATATGCCAAGCGGACAACTTACGCAGGGCGTGCAGAAGCAGAGCCGCATTAATTAAAGCGCACTGCAGGGTTCAGGGGACACTACGGAAGCGGTCGACCGTCAAATCAACACTTTTGTGGCCGTCGCGTTAGCTTTGCGGCTATGGAATTGCTAGAGGTCGTGGATTTTATCCCAATCGCGGCAGCCGCATTTCGACGCGGTGCACTTATGTTTTGGGACACGTTAAAGAACATCACGGTGTCTAATTAATCCGGAGTCCGCCACCACGACTTGCCTCATAATCCGAGTGTGGTTTTGGAACGTACATCCCCATAATCCAATTCAAGTTTAATACTTCTGCCACAATGCGATGTGCCATGTGAGGAAATGACAACGCTCAGCCCTCTCAGAAGTCATAAAATATGGAGCACAACAACGCCTCAAGCAAACATCTCTCCCTGTGTGCTCTGCATACTACGCAGACAAACAGCACTGGTGCACGCAAGGTAAAGTTTAACATCAACTCACCACTCTCGTGTTAGCCTAAACGTTAAAGAAATTAAGCTTTAGCCCTCAACATTACCGCTAATTATCATCAGTCAGAACATCCAGCATGGAAAGCTTTGCCTAAATCGATTCCCACAGTGCGTGGGATCTGCATAATTTTTTTCCTTCTTCATCCTTGAAAGTCACCGCCCACAGATGATTCATTTGATATGCATCTTGAAACTGTAAAATCGCACAAAGACGAGGACGAAGAGAGTGGACAGGGTGAAGCGCTTACTCACAACTGAAAAATTTCATTGAAAGGAAACAAATATATGCAGACAAAAACGGAGTAGGACGGCTGAGCATGCGTTACAAGGCTCACGGGTTAAATCATTTGAAAGACAACTTTAAAAGTAAAAAAAAAAGTTCTAACTATTAAGAAACTTTAATTCCTTATCATGCAGCAAGACCGAGGGGTAGCTGACAGTTATCTCCGCTTTTCTTTATGTGGAAGGCCTCTGCCATTTCACGGGTTTACTGGTTAGTGCTTTTGAAGATAATCTGAGTGTCTTCGAAAACAGGGTAACAGCCGCAGTCCCTACAGTAGTCGTAATTTTACCACCGCCTCGGAATTGCAGTAAGCAATTCCGAAGAGCGGTAAAGTTTTTAAAAACAGCTAATCCCAGTAGATGCAGTGCATTTAGTGTCGACATCGTAGATCTGTATTACTCTATACATCATGATTATCTAATGGCTTGCGTGAAAGACTGTATCACAGTCGATAATGGCGAACTTTCTTTTAGTCTAATAAGCGGTTCAAGCTTTCTCGAGTTGCTGAGGTGTTACCTAAATTCTACGTTTGTGCCTTGGAGGAAGAGAGAACTTTACGTTCAGCGTTCAGGGATTTGCATAGGGATAGCCAGTTGCTCCAATTTTAAGTGAGTGGGTGAAACAACTTTATTCGGTCCACAATAGATGCGAGTAAACTAAAGGTCACCGGGCTAGGCCCAGTCGGGGACCATCAGGTGAAACTTGATGGCCCTCTCGCTGACCCTCTGGACTTCTAGGATTTGAGAAGTCTGGTCCTGGGCCTTAATAAGCTTCATCATTTCCTCTTGGGTGAAAGGGGAACAGGCAGTGGCGCAGCCCCACAGGACATGCTCGAAGTCCGCATAACCACCACACAGGGGCCAGTCCGGGCTTGGGAACCGTTCGGGATACATTGTGTGCGAGGAGTGCGGAAAAGGCACGAGTCGTCTTGAAAGATAATTATGCTTGCAGATCTCGTTGTACGAGCAGAGAGGCTTGGGTCACCCAGGAGAGGACGCGTTACCCAGCACACGGTCAGTCAAACCTCGTGCAGCCGAGTGCGCGTCCTCGTTGGGGTTGAGCGAGGCATCCTCAATGGTTCCGAGGTTCGCAGAGACCAGGCCAATGAGTGATGTTTTAGGTCTTTAGCATTTTGGATGATACGTAGGGCCTAGTGAACCACCATTCCCATCGGAAAGCCCTGATAGCAACCGTGGAGTCTGAATACATTCTGTCATGTACATCGTCCGTCAACGCAAGAGCAATTGCAACCTGCTCTGCAACGCTGAAACTAGAAGTGCGGATGGTAGCGCAGCCGACGGCCTTGGAATCACAGTCAATGACCACTGAGGAATTAGGCTTCTTGAGCGTACGAAGCAGCGTCTACGAAACATCTTCGTTCCTTGTCCAAGTGGACACTGGCGAGCAACGTTTACCCCTGGCTCGTCTTCGTCCTTCGCTGTAGGTCAGGCATTTTAAATGATGTTGGCGCTTGGGGATTGAGGCGGCCACTCCAAAAGAGTGACGGCGCGCTCTTTCAGCAGCTCTTGCACAACCCGAGCAGTGTGGATCAGCGACCTATCGTGTTAGAATATATAGTCGCCTTCCAGGAACGGGCCGTCAAGAATGTATGGAATCATTACGTCGTCTGTGACTGCCCTGCACCTTTCAGCGATGAACTTACCTTCGAGGCGTATCAGTGGGCGTCACACAACGCTTAGTAAAGAATACCGGCTCATTTCGCGCAGTAACGATGAGATCGGCGCACTGCAACTGACAGCAGAACGCTTTCCGACAATGCGGCCAGCGCGCGCCGCCGTAGCAGACGACACCGTTCAAGACCCCACCTCTCGAGCACCTGAGCCTCCGCGAGCTGCTGCCGCCGCCTGACTGAAGCGCTCGCCGCATCGCGATGCAATGCACTCCGAGTTTTCCCCTAAGTGTGAAACAGACTGTACATTGTCATTCGAATAAAAATTCCACGCACACACACGTAGGCACACACCACGCGCGGTACGAAACGGGCCTAAACAAGCGCAGTGCAAGAGGCAATCAAGGCGGTGCGAACGAGTGGCGGGAGAGGCGTACCACCCGCTATTTGAATTTTCCCCTGCATGCGGCGCTCTCAACGCCGGCGTAGCAGCGCCACTCTCGGTGCCGTTCTTGTCTATAAGCCACACGTCATGCGTACTCCTGAGGAGCAGGCAGCTTGCGATCACCAACGCCGCGAGCGGAACCGGGAACGAGCTCATCTGCGCCGTCCCGATGCTGCAGCCCGGGCACAAGAACAGGCTCGTGCAGACGAGTGTAAGCAGCAACTGCGTGCCGAGGATCCGGCAGCCTATCAAGCCTTCGCTTAATGAAACATCGGAATTAGCCCAGTAATAAACACTGGGGCCGCAATTTTCAGCTTAGCTGGTTAACCATCTGTACGAAGTGCTTGTACGGTGAATTTTTTCTTTATTTTCTTCATTTCATTCTGGATATAGCTCAGAAGGAGCCTGTTCGAGGGCGGTGCTTTACCATGCGGGCTAGAGTTACTGTATATTCTAATGCGGGTGGCAGCGCAGTCGCGTGGTATTCGCTATATTTCTTAGGGTTCCTTTATCAGTCAGAAAAAATTAGTACGCAATTAGTACGTCGCTGTAAATACCGCAGTCAGACATTTGTAGGCACAGCCAAGATGACCCTTGGCTGTGCCTAGGACATCTGTCCTTGGCTGTGCCTACAAATGCCTCATTAACACTTTGATAATTGTGATAGTTCGTCTCAAGTTAGATAATTATTAGTTACCGAATTAAATAGGAGTAAGGAAAAAATTACTGGCAGCTACTCCGGTGTACTGGAAACAATACGCACTATGTTTTCATTGAGGAACGCATTGCTTTTTCTTAAAGCTTGGTGCATGACAGTTAATGGGGCAACCTATATATTTTTATGACCTCTGCATGCAAGTGAAGATGTTTATAAGTGTTGTAAGTTATTAGAAGTGTTCTTCTGATGAGTCGTTAGCCATGCTTACTGGAAAGAGGATCGATAGAGACATATTCACGTGCATTTCACGTGCCGTTGGTAAAAGACTCTGCGGAAGAGGTCACTAAGGTCCACAGGATTTTAAAAAAAGAACACGCAATGCATTTTGAAGTGACGTGAACATACAGCAACGTATTCATTCTCTAGGCACAAGCTATCCATACCTTTAGAAATAATTCTTAATTGGCTATCTCCTTCTCTTTAAACATATAATGAACTTTGTCCTCTATATATATTTAAATATATTGTGTATGTATGTGTATGGTGTTACAGAAGAAATTTAAAATAATGTTGAAGTGATAAAATACGGATGAGGCAGCCACGCCACTGATATTTCTAATGCTCTTGTTCTCGTATTGTCAGAATTTGTAGAAATAAAGCAAAGTATGAATTAAAATCCGTGCACGTCCGCGCCAACAATGAGGCAGTAAGCTATTAGCCACAATAAAATTTTAAATGAAAAGGGTTGAGGCAAGTCAAAAGAAACCTCAAATGATGTGAGTGGCAAGACTCTGGCAATGACACGTTAGGTTGGGGGGAGGGGGAACGTACGGGGTAGGCTTCGGCATCGCCGGTGGGTCTGAGCCCCTCTCCCAATAATAATAATAATAATAATAATAATAATAATAATAATAATAATAATAATAATAATAATAATAATAATAATAATAATAATCACCATCATCATCATCGTCAGCCTGGTTACGCCCACTGCAGGGCAATGGCCTCTCCCATACTACTCCAACTACCCCGGTCGTGTGCTAATTGTGCCCATGTTGTCACTGCAAATTTCTTAATCTCATCCGCCCACCTAACTTTCTGCCGCCCCCTGCTACACTTCCCTTCCCTTGGAATCCAGTCCGTAACCCTTAATGACAATCAGTTATCTTTCCCCCTCATTACATTCCCTGCCCATGCCCATTTCTTTTTCTTGATTTCAACTAAGATGTCATTAACTCGCCTTTGTTTCCTCACCCAATCTGCGCTTTTCTTATCCCTTAACTTTACACCTATCATTCTTCTTTCCATAGCTCGTTGCGTCGTTCTCAATTTTCTAATTCTCAGTTTCAAATTTCAATTTCAATTTCTCAGTTCTCCAATACTTTTGCAAAAAATGTATAATCCACATTGCATAAGGAAATAGGCCGATAACCGTGCACGTTTTGAAATTTAGTCTCATCATCGCTTTTGACTACGAGGACAGTGACCTCTTCATACATTGTGGCCGTTACGTATCCTACTTCCAAGGCCTCACGGTACATCTGAAGTAATAATGGTGATAAGAGAGAACGAAAAGAACGATAAAATTCGGCCGTAAGGCCGTCCGGGCCGGGTGTCTTTCCTTTCGCTAACGAATCTACGCTTGGAGTTAACTCATTATTATCAATGTTTTCATTTGTATAATCATAATCAACCTTATTTAACGGGGCAGCAACACTACAAATTTTCTGGCGGCATCTGTATTCAATGGCTTATGGCCTCGAAATAGTTTTCGATAATGTTTCAAAAACGCTTTAGTTATTAGATTCGGCTCATTAACATCGATTCCACCCTATTCTATTCTAGTATTTGTTTAGACAGCGCGTGTCGGCGCTCATCACGTACGGACCTACTGCAAGGCTGTTCTTCCACAAAATGCTGCTCTCGCGCAGGCGCTAGTGCACCTGTATATTTTTCTTTGTACAAAGTTTGTAACTGTGTCTTGACCTTATGAATATCATCAATATATTGGCCAGGATGCAGACATTCAAGTTCATGCAATTCACTCAGAAGTCTACACAATGCTTTGTAATTATTCTTTTCTTCAAAGGCCAATATTGATGGTCCTTCGATAGATATCATTTTAACGTCCTGTTTGAATAATTACAATACAGCAAAGAGTGGCAAGTCTTTGCGGCATGACAGATGAGCTATAAGCTCAGTAACATGATTTAAGAAACACTCACGCGAAAATATTTTGGTTATTAAACTTCCACAGTTCCCAGCACGTAAGCCGACTTTGCTACCGACGCGGCAACCAAACGATACAGAGACTAGGCAATGGTCACTAAAGAATACAGGGAGCACAGCGTAACCCTAAATAAGAGATAGCGCACTAAGTGAAACGTAAATTCGATCAAGCCTTGCATGTGAGGTACCTTGGAAATGAGTATAGCGACATCCCGCCTATTCATTTTCTCCAATGTCCACAAGCCGATAATCACATATCAGGCTTTGGAACGCATCACTACTTGGATCATGTCTCAGCTTCAATGACGCACGATCTTGCGCGTTACATACATAGTAAAAGTCCCCAAAAAGGACCAATGCACGGTCAGTACAGAAATGATATTCTAGAGATAAGAAGAAACATTCTCGTTCACGTAACTTGTTTGGGACATAAACGCACGCAAATCTAAAGCTCATACGATTGATATCAATATCGCACCATATTAGGCGCCCTTCCTTATCTGTAAACAAATGTAGCAAATCACATTGTAAATGTTTTCTAACAAATAACATACAACCTGCGGAAACGCCTACTGCATGACTTACACTAACACTATAGTCAGATAGGAATGTAGATAGAGCTACTTCTCTGTTTTCGTCGGATTCAATCTTGTTTCATGAATAGTAGCAATATCTAATTTTCTATTGCGTAACAAACGAAGATGCTGTACTTGCCATCGCTTACTGCGTAAGCCAAGGGCATTTAATGTATCAAAATAGAAGGGAAGAGTGCCCGCCATGATTGCCTATCCCTTCTTGATGAGGTGACGCAATGGCGACCTTTTGTTGCACTTTAACGCAAGCGACATCTGCAGGCGTAGGCATTCCCCGGAGTGGTTTTGTCAACTTTGACATTTGGGAACCAGGTCATCCTTTACCGAGGGTGGTAAGTTGTCAGATGGCGCTGGACGCTTCTTATGGGCCTCGCACATCTATCCAGATTCCACTGACTGTGGGCGATCTTGAACTGGTGGAAGTTCTGCCCATGACATAGTTGGTTCGTCGTCAGGCAACTTAGTCTCATCCTCACTGGCAGGCTTCGGGACGATTAAGCCGATCAAGGCTTAATCTCCTCTTATCGATGAGCCTCAGTGGGTGTTTCAGCGGTTGCATCCACAACTTCACTGACATGCATTAGATGATCGGTGATGGACTCACCTCAGCTGGTTTATTTCCACAAAGCTTGCCAGCGTAGCTTTCGGTGCATGCATCTGCAAGGTGACCGTAGCGGTGACGGTTACTGCAGTGCGGTGTTCTACATTGCCACCGGATATGCCCGACTATGCTGCACCGGAGGCAAGTGGTGGACGGCCAGCAACCAAGATGAGGCACCGGTGCCCGTACATGCTCAATAGATGAGGCAGATTAGTGGCAGAAACTTCATCCTTCAATGTAAGCGCCACGTCTCGATTAGTCGTTTACCAGCCCTCCATGCCGTCACACGGCCACATTTTTCTCGTGATAGACAGCACTGTGCCATATGGCTCTAGCGCTTCCACAATCCGTCTCTACTCGAGGTGGGGGGGAAGCCAAAGAAGCTTCATATTGATATTTATGCATTCTGGGTCTATGACAAGGTAATTGAGGCCCTTTGTCGACAAGTTTCTGTTTCGCGATGCTATTGGCACTTGTCACTAACTACAAATGGCTCATCTGGTATTGTCCAGCGCCGAGGATATCAGTTGCATTTATCACTGAAAGGAGTGCATCGCGAAAGTCGGGGGCCCGATACGGCCGCCCTGCCAGGTCAGCATGCAGGGAAACGTAATTGAGAACGGTATTGCCAGTTACAAGACGAGAGAGAACGACTTTTTAATTACTGACATCAGTAGCGGACGGTGGGTGGGATACTCGGCCGAGGGTCAATGTGCTTCTTCCAGCAGAGCTCGTCGTAGGCGTGGCTGATTGGATTGGATTGGATTTCCTTCTTCGATGGTGCGTACCCACTGCGGGGGATTGGCCAAGATTTGGAAGGTATTAGGAAGATGTTGCTAGTACAAAAACTGGTAAAGTGTCATGTGGAAACGGATAAAAAGAATGTTTGAAGAACTTAACAAAAACGTATTGAAACAACTATGAATTCCTCCACGGCTGAGCAGACATCCCTGCGGTAGTTGCCAAGAGAGAAGGCTCCTAGAGAAAGGATATTTAAAATGGATAAATTTAAACCAAGTTGCGCGGACGTTGGTTCTAAAATGTTTTTCCTTAAAGCGGAAAAATGGCAGCAGAATAAGAAAACATTATCGATGGTTTCATCTACTGCACAGAATGGGCACAGAGGGGAGGGCGCCAGACTAGCCCTGTGACGATAAAAGCTTAATAATGGTGTTCGACAGCGTAACCGGGTAAAAATTACTTTAGTTTTTCTGGCGTGAAAGCAATTTTTTGTGCCAAGAGAATAGGAGGCGTCGATATTCTGAAAATTTTCCTATCGCTGGATTCGAAAAATCTAGAGCAATTGCATATATCTCGTATCTAGTAGTAATTAGGTAGGCTGATGCCAGAAGTAATTATAGTACAGGGCCGTTGAAGGCCGCTCTCGCGAGACTCTCAGCCATCTCGTTCATGTACAACCCCCTGGCCAGGCATCCAAAGTCATCTAATTAAATTTATGTGGTCAGGCACTAGAGAGCGAAGTGTACGGAAAAGGCAAGCACCACAATTTGTTGTGAGTGATGCACACAAAGATAAAGAATCTGTTATTATCACTACCGTCGATATTGATGCATTTAGCTTGCGTAAGGATAATACTACAGCTAGAAATTCAGCCTGAAATACGGATAAGTAGTCCGGAAACCTAATTGAGAATGACCAGTCTAGTGCAGGAGCGAAAATGCCAATTCCAGATTTTTCTCCACAGTGTGAAGGCTGTTTCACATGATGCGATTGGGGCGAAACAAAAACGTTCTGCCGCGCACGTCGCAGAGCAATTTTCGCTGACAGCTTTCACATGCATTTGCGGCAGCGCGATTTCCGTCGCAGCGATGCGCAAGGTTGCTACCTGCATCGTTAAATAAAAACAACATGGGAACTAGTCTAATATTCGAATTTTCCTATTATTATTCGATAACAGGCCCAACATCCCCATAACAATAGAATAAGTACACCATTTTTTAACGTTTAAAAGCGTGGAGACTTTATGAGAGCTTGCAGATGCTGTGAGTGAGACGCTGCACAGCGTGCGATTTGTGTGGCGTCGGTGGAGCGGTTCCGTTTAGCACACTCTAGTTTCGTTGTTACTATGAAAGCCCCAACTTTTTTCCTGGATGAGTATTTGCTTTTGCAGAAGAACAAGCTACTATTGAATGCGCATGTATAAGCAGCTGGCACAATTTGTAGCGATGAAGAGGTTGACGACGGTGGCGATCAAATGGGTACGTGCCTTATGTTGAAGCGGCGTCCTTCTCCCGACGTGGATAGCGTGCAGCTTCTCGTTTTAAACGAATTGTGTAAGCGGAAGAAAAACACAATGTTAATGGAGCTGCTAAGCTGCAGGCGCTGGTGGGTACGCCCTATTAAAACATAACTAAAACCGGCGCGCGACATTGCTCCACAGAGCTACCAACGCGCGGTAAGACAGGCAAACGCCTATTTTGACGGCACTTTGTTTCATCAGACATTGCCCCTCCCACATCGCGCCGATCGCTGCGACTCGGCGACGGCGCCACCAACTTGTTGGAGTCCAGTCGCGGAGAGCCCACGGCGTCGCGGCGGTTGCTGAGCGACGGAATTCGCTGTGTCGCTGACTGAAAATCGCGCCATGTGAAACAGCCTTGAGGCGTCTGTTGCGATGAATGTGTTTATGCCTGAACTCAATACATGATCTTGCAATAGTCTATTTATTGTACTTTGAGAGAGAAATTTTGCATATAGTTAGGGTAGATGTTGTCACAGAATATTTGTGGAGTCTCTCGCACATCACAAATAGGTGGCACCTCCCAAATACGTGCATTTAAGGGGATAATCAATGTTTGTACAAAGACCACCTGTGGTGTATAAACCGGGGCCAGTGTACTCCGAAAAATAATTCAAGCTGGGAAATGAATGTTTGCCATTCTTCTAATAGGGGATTCATACACATTTAAGGATGTTTGCAACATCAGCAAGCGAAATCTGTACAATATTGCAGGCAACCTGACTTCTTAATGTAAGACATCATTAGCCACAAATTTCGGCAATCCGCAGCACAATCGTAGGGCTTCCCACTCAATCAGAACAAGGGGGCGCAATCTATAAGCTGGCACACCAGAAAAGAGCACAGATATAAATTCTAAAATGGGCCGCACGCACATGTTATAAATCATTAGTAGTGGGTCTCTCCGCATCCCCGACCGACTGTTGCATAGCTTACGTAGCATGCCAACTGCTCTCACTCCTTTTTTTAACTATATGGTCAACATGGCCAAGCCGACTGAGGGAGCCGTAATAGACTACCCCTAAGTACATCACCAATTCCACTTGAGGTATGGCCTGCAGATGATAGGATAGCGATATATTAACGGGATTGTTAAGGGGGAAAACTAATATTAAGCATTGTCTCACGTTAAGTGAAAGGCCTTTCGAATCGGCCTCTTCTTCACTTTGTCGGTTTATCACACGCGCCCTTTAAAACCGGGTTTTATAAGTATGAAGAAGTAGACGCGGCGCAAGGAACGAGCCAGTCACAGGCATGATTGGCTCGTGCCCTCCGGAGGAGGGAAAGGGTGCGATCGCGTGTTGTCTCGCCTCGCGCCCACCGTTTCCCGCCAGTTCAAGCCCGACAGTCCGATGGGACGAGACGTTCATTTGAGGGATCGCAAGCCGTTTGTGGGCAAGCGCGAGTAAGAGCGGGCGGGACAGAGAAAATGGGGGGGGGCTTTTGCTCCTTCAATATACGACCAGAGTCCTTCCATGTTTTTATACGACTCTGCCTAGGCACTACGGAGGAGGTTTCTTACCGCGTGTCGTGGGCGTTTGTCCCTAGGCATGCCGGCATTACGGAGTGGGATCGAGTTTGTTAACGCTCGGACAAGCGCCTTAACAACCGCGGTTGAACGGAAGTGGCTAAAAGGCCGCCGGTGACGATGACTGACTCAGCACCAGCGCCGCAGGCGCGAGAATGTCTGTCCGACGTATACCTTCAGAGACAAAATTCTGACTGGTGTTGCAGAAGCCGCGGGGCTCGGTAGTGCTAAGCTTAGCGTCACAAGTTGGCGGGTGGACGTAATTATATTTATTCAATCGCGTTTTTTACTAATTCTAACAACGTGTCGTTATTTCGCATCATTGGCGGTGCCTCCAGGACTTCAAAGCGGCAACGGTGACACCAAAGCTAGAACCCGGACTGGTCCTTGGGTCGGGGCCCTCCGAAGCCTGCGCTCTCCGAGGCCCGAGCTTCGCTTTCACCCCTCTTCACAGTAGTGGAAGGCCGGTCAATCTTTTTCTGCGTCAAATTTGCCAAAGAACTCCTAGTTGAATAACCAGTAGTGTTTTTCAGCGGTTATTTCTTCATCCTTACGTAAATGTATATGTCAGAATATTCACAGGCTTTATTATTTTGCTCATTATAACACACCTTCCCTTTCCTGCCTTATGGCCCTACCGCGTACTTCATTGCCAATATTCCGTCGCCGGTATGTGGCAATGTTTTGGATCATCACCATCATCATCATCATCATGCGTGCATGCATCGCAAAGACGAAAGCTACCCGTTGTGCCACCGGCTCTCTTCCGGCTTCTCCGTTGGTGGCAACTTGGCAAAAGAATGGGTGAGCTATCTCGTCCACGTCTATGTCTCGAGAACGCCGGGTAAACAATTTCTACGTACTGAACTTCCATGGCAGGCATTCTTAATTTATTACCGTTATATGACCAACGCATGTGGCTACGTCAATTTTCAGGATTCAGCGTAAACAAAAAGGATATTTTGCCGGCAACCAGTCGAGGCTGGATAACTATACCATCCAGCATTTCCATAGTGTCCCTTGGTCGAACCGACGTCCTTTGTCCCTAGTGTTATTTGCTGGTTAGAGATCATTTAGCCTACAAGAAAATTAAAATGCTGGCAAACGGTGGACAAAGGAGAGAGCCTGAAAGTACAATAAAGCCCACTGGGCAGGATCTTCGGGGCACCCAAAGGGCAACGAGGGGATCAAAGCTGGTTCCAAGGTGATCAGGTGGTTGGGGGTACACAGCAAAATAATTTACACCCTCAAAAGTGGACAAAGGTGTAAATCAGTCTATAACACACACCATTACACAATGAGGCACGCACGTACGCCCAAAAGTGGATAAGGGTGTTAGATATAGACCGGTTTATACTATTACTCACTATTAGGGTGTACATAGTTTTACAACTTACCGAGGCCTAAGCGCGCCTGGGAGCGTTCGTAAAAGAAGTCGGCCGACTGCTGTTGTGGACAGCCGATCTCATACATACCCTGCACGTGGAGAACTCGGCTAACCCTCAAACCACTGGCAAGTTTGGGTCTCATTTTGTGTCCCCGTCGCTCCTTTGGTGTTCTGGATGCACCGGTAAACATGACTAAATAATGACATGACTAGACGAAGACGAGGACTAAAAGAACAACATGTACGACGGACAAGGCGCTACTTCCAACTAAATGTTTCTTTGAAGAAACAGGACTTTAAATAGATGCAACCAAGAATGGCCCATCGTGACATCACGACCTCCCTATCTCATTAGAAAAGCCATCTCTTTTTCGGTAAGCGTCACTGAAGGGCAACTAATACACGTGCCCTCGGCCTTTGCAATGTAAAAAGCTTCTAATATCTCCCGTTCTAGTCTATCTCTAGACCGTGCCAGAAACCTGGTGTCGCGAAGATACGGACGACAATTGTGACGTTTACAGTGTTCAGCCAGATGGCCCCCCGCATTGTTATTTACGGCCCAATTGTGTTCACGCGCCCTTTCATTAAAACACCGTCTGGTTTGACCGATATAAACCTGTTGGCAACTTAGGGGTATCTCATATACGACATTACTTTTGCAAGCAGTGTACTGCGTTGCATGTTTCTTAGAGCATGGTTCGAGTTTTGCTTTTGTCATCATAGGGCATATCTTGGCCAGCTTACATGGTGCACTGAAGAGAAGATTGATACTGTGCCTTTGTGCCACTTTCTTGAGGTTGTGGGACACCCTGTGCCAATAAGGAATCACATGTAATCTCTTCCTATCATATGTTAACGACGTTCTAGGGTCTAGGCTTGATGACACTGTAGAATCGATAATTAACACATTTAGAAATGCATCGGAGGCTCTAAAATTCAGGTGCGAAAGGCCTTGTGATAACAGCATTCGCTTTCTAGACCTCAATCTCACTCTGATGAACACGCATGTTTGTTTCGAATACCAGCCGATGTTGAACAAGCAGCTAATTTCATACGACACTGCGCACTCCAAGCTAGTAAAACGAGGAGTAGCAATGACTTGTCTAAAAGAAGCGCTAAACAAATCTTGCAACCACAAAATAGAAATCAGTTTCAATAACCAAGTTTCAAGGCTACGCCTAGCCGGTTTCCCTTCAGTCTTGATCTCTAGCGTTTGCGATAAGCTTCTTCAAAAGATCAAACAGGCAAGAGAGGGCACTAACACAAGAAAGCCATTTGATAGGAAGAGACTACACGTGATTCCTTATTGGCACAGGGTGTCCCACAACCTCAAGAAGGTGGCACAAAGGCACAGTATCAATCTTCTCTTCAGTGCACCATGTAAGCTGGCCAGGATATGCCCTATGATGACAAAAGCAAAACCCGAACCATGCTCTAAGAAACATGCAGCGCAGTACACTGCTTGCAAAAGCAATGTCGTATATGAGATACCCCTAAGTTGCCAACAGGTTTATATCGGTCAAACCGGACGGTGTCTTAATGAAAGGGCGCGTGAACACAATTGGGCCGTAAATAACAATGCGAGGGACCATCTGGCAGAACACTGTAAACGTCACAATTGTCGTCCGTATCTTCGCGACACCAGATTTCTGGCACGGTCTAGAGATAGACTAGAACGGGAGATAGAAGCTTTTTACATTGCAAAGGCCGAGGGTACGTGTATTAGTTGCCCTTCAGTGACGCTTACCGAAAAAGAGATAGCTTTTCTAATGAGATAGGGAGGTCGTGATGTCACGATGGGCCATTCTTGGTTGCATCTATTCAAAGTCCTGTTTCTTCAAAGAAACGTTTAGTTGGAAGTGGCGCCTTGTCCGTCGTACATGTTGTCCTTTTAGTCCTCGTCTTCGTAGCGCTCTTTTCATCAAGTATGCAAAACCAACTCGCCCACATCAAGCTTCTGCGGCTGGAGATAAGTAATTCATTAAGGAAAAATGAGACATCCATCCAGTCGAAGAAATTGCTACAAAGGAAAGCCAACGTGTTTCCGCAGATCTATTATGCCTAACACTTGCATTCGCTTCGAGTTGTTGACAAATTCGACTTCACCTCGCCACTTGCTAGCTGCCTGGTTAGCTCATATGGTAGAGCGGCCGCTCTGGAAAGGCGGTGGTCCCGGGTTCGAGTACCGGACCAGGACGAATTTTTCTTCAACTGCAAGGCTATTCTTTCGAGGAACCCGTATGGGTTTCCTTTGTAGCAATTGCTACGATTGGGTGGATGTCTAATTTCCCCTTAATTAATAATGACATAATCGTTGCGTTCCCTGCCAATAACGAATTTCCCGTCGCCAAATTACATACGCACCACGCACCACTTAAATTACCGTACAACGTCATTTCCGAAAGATCAATACCGCCAGAAATTTTTTTTTGCCATCCGCTTAGTCTACAGAGTTGTCAAAATAAAATAAATCAAGCAGTGTTCCCCGCACTTGTTTCTCGCGGCCCAGGCAGTTCTGTTGAACCCTTAGGGCAACGTAACTCTGCCTGTTATCAAAGCCATCGATGACGTCCGCTGAAGACGGATGTTCTGGGGAAATGGAGACGAAGCAGTACAGTATGGTTGAAGAGGCATGTTCCAGGTCGGAGCGACTGAATCGACAAAATAATACTTGCCTTTGTCGGATCAGGGATCTGCGAAAAGAGGTGCCCGGTATTTTTAATTCAAGTCTGTGCTCTTGACACATTCAGGACCCTGTCGCAATCCTTGCAGTTCACGACAGAGCTCGTCTCCTCTGTTCTTTCACATATTTAAATAAATAGTAATCAGCGGCCTCTGGGCGGAACGTTGCTGGAGCAGTGGGTGGCTGCTGATGCCTGTCCGCTCTCGATCCAGAAGGCGTTCAATGCGCGGTGGGCAGACTGCTCACTGTAAAAGGTCGACATATTTTTGAGGAAACGGAAAGCGGTGACTCTTACGTCACGGTGATAACGAGCATGCCGTTGGTGACTTAGAAGTACCACGTGCGCAACTCTGTGGACAGGAAAGGTACGCAAGATAGATGACGAATTTTTGTTGTCAAGATACGGCCCGAAGGGCGATATACTACTTTTCTAAGTGTGTGCTGCTTGATTATCATCTAGTGATTGCCCGCCAGCTTTCCCTTTATATTTTTTGTGACTACGCTTCAAAATTGTGACGTTACGCTTCCACCTAGTCTTGTTTTCCTTGGTGTACACTGTGACACGAATATCAAGCTGTTAACGAGAGGAATTTGCTCAAAGGCTAGTTGGTACGTTTCGCTCGAGCATGGCATTTTGTGTTCCTTCGTGCCCTGTTTATTTGCGCTGCACAACCTAAGTACTTAGCAAGCCGTGGCGTGGAAGGGGCTCGAGCAAGAGGATGCGCCTATTACGCGAGAAAAATGGTCTTTGTTGGTGCAAACAAATGCGCAATGCGCCTGCGGGCTCCCATTCCGGGATCTTGTGTTCATTAAGCTGGAAATAAAAAAAAATCCTTATGGCAGCCGCTTCTTACGATCTACAGGCATCTTAGACGTCTGACCCGCTCGTACTCATTTTGTGCTTTGCTAGCTTGATATAAACGATGCAGCGCAGAACAACACAGCCGAAAGCATCGTGCAGCCCTAGTGGCAAACGTGCTAATATCGACTCTGCCTTTTTCACAATTTGCAGTTCCGTGCAGCTCATCGTAAACATGAGAAGCACGAAGCACCGTTTCCTTGAAAATCAGTATTTCTTTTTATATGTCTAAATGAGTCAGACTCACGGAACCTGCATAGTGGAAGAAGTGTGTATTGAAGATTGCAAGAGACGAGAGAAATCTAACAAGCAAGAAAATGCAAGCAACTAAGTTATAAACTAATAAATGTTTAAAGGAATGAACTTATAAATAAAACATATAAAATGCATCTGATAAACGCTTTTTTTTTTTTCGCGGGAAGTCAACGTTCTGATACGGGTAAGATGTTTCGTGTTACTGATCGCGTAATTCTGCTTGGCGATCCTCGTCTACCAAGATAAATGCATCCCGGAAATACAAGGGCCGCTTGTATTACTACGTGTGTACCTCTGTCACGCGCCTGCTCATTGGCTATAATTGTATTCACATTCGTATTCCCGGCATTGTTGGTCCATAATTTCTTCTTCTTTCGCACATGACAAGCTGACTACGAGACGGCGTCGGCCTTTGACTCCACTGCGGAAGGTAAGTCACGATGACCATGTTTGGAAAGACGTGCCACGCTTGAAACATAGCACCGTCACTCTGAAAACGTTTGAGCTGTTACTGGTGCAATTTCGAAAACTGAGACATATTCAGGCGCACAGAAAGACGAACAACTGTCTGCTGCTTTTCTTTAGAATCACGGTCCTTTTGATTTTTCTTGCAGCTAATTAGACATACGCATTACATTTTACCGGTGATGGCCAATCCGAAGTTTCGAATAGATGTCTATACAGGAATAAAGAAATGGCGACCATTCCCCTCGGTGAAGCTGGAATGTTAGCGAAAGCTGACGACAGTCAAAGCTCTCAAACAAAAAGCAAAGTGTTTTCTCTGCGATTCCATCTTCACTGAGTGGAATGGCTGCCCGGGCTCGCGATTGTCCTTTTCGTTCAGCAACGCGGGAAAGTTCGTCGGTGGTCGTTTCGCGCCGGCGCCGTTTACATTCTTGTTGCTGTACCCTCCGGCGCTCCTCGTACGCATGTTGTTCTTCGGCTGTACGAACTATAGTGTCCGCCACATTGATAACGCAGCTGTTTTGAGCGTCGATACCTCTCCTGCTTAAATATTGCGATAGCCTTGACGTCACGATATTTTTCACGGCGAGCGTTCTAATTTGTTCTGCATTTTGACATCTGCGCTTCCGCACTGCACCCGTATGGATTTGTTAGAAATCGCTAAGTACGTTTCTGTTGCCGGACGCAAAAAAATAAAATAAAGGAACTACGGAAGTTTAGTCATATACAGCTATAAAAAACTAAGGTCCCTCATGGTGTACCTGAAGGAGATGTATTACTGACCCATCCCACTTCCTCAGCGCCTACACTGAACAGTGCCAATGCCTTATTTCGTTAGGAATCACAATCGTGGCTGTACTTTCAATAGCTTCGATTTGTTATCAAGGCCGTTCGTATTTTGACTAACATAGCATGCGTGGTCATCTTTGTTCCGCAGCTCACAGTAAGGAGCAATGTTGCAAGGGTGTCGCAATACACACCTTGCTTCTAGCATGTGGCCATTGCATACTCGCTCACCACGAAGCCATGGAGCCTGCTCTAAATGTTTTTGCATTTTGATTTTAGGGCATGCTAAATTTCTCCCAACCATGAGTAAAACGGGTGAGGACGTAGCACCTTTCGACTGATCATGTCAGGACACCAAAGCACACGCTATGAGGACAGTTACGAGCCTAAGCGAAAGATAGACTCTTTACACTTGCTAGTACATTGAAACAGGTTCTCCCGTATAGTTAAAAACAGCCTAACACGATATATGCATGGTGGTACTCGGGGAACTCTTGTTGGAATGACTGGTGCTCGCAAGATAGAAAGACATGGGTGCCAACATGACAGCTTTGATGTTCTATGCAGCGCTACCCATCGGGTTCGAATACTGCCCTCAGTAAAGCGCGCGGCATGGCCCTGCTTGGGTGCAGCGGTGGAAAGATAATTGAGGTTCAAGTCACGGTATATGGCAACACCGAGTTTCGAGCGGACTGCAAATACGAGGCGCACCTGCGTGAATTCTTCGGTGACCAATGCGAAACGCCACATTGGTGAGAAATTACAACAGTACCACATCCGGACTTTTGCTAATATGGGAACTGGTGCGACCGAGTAGATAATCCCCAAGTTTATTAGCAAGCGGGGGCCGTAACAGAAAATTGGGAAGCAAGTATTCGTCTACCTCAGCATGCCTCAGTCTACACAGCCGAAGTGTACGCAATATGGAGGGTAGTTCAAAAGATCAGTGCTGACAAACTTGAAAACACTATCATATACACAGATTCATTAAGCGTACTGAAGGTTCTACACATGAAATCCCAAAGCGGACCCTTGTTAGGCGATATTTTGAACGCATTATCGTCAAACATATATGGCAGATTCATAGGTTGTGCTGGGTGCCAAGCCATGTTGGGATATTGGGTAACGAAGCCGCGGATAGATGCGCATCAATGGAAGCGTACAAAAACATTCAAAGTACAGCACTTCCATACAAAGGCAGTGTCAGTGCGATTCGGAAGGCCTTGACGTCAAAATGGTAACGCGATTGGGAGAATTGTTTAAGCAACAAGCTACATCAAATTAAACCTGTAATTGGCGAGTGGAAATCATGCAGTCACCAGCAACGGTTCTACGAGGTGATCTTGTGTCGACTTCGAATTGGACACACACATCTGACGCACAATTTCCTTCTCCGAAAAGAAAACCCGCCAACTTGCGAAAAATGCAATGAAGCTCTTGCAGTCATGCACATCCTAGTAACATGTCCACACATCGACACATTGAGACGGAGGTATTTACACAGCCTGTATAATTTGCACACTCCATTACACCGTGCCCTATTACTAGTAGATGACCCCCTAGTGCCATTTGCTAACCTGTTCGACTTTTTAGAAAAAAAGTGGTTATTTACAGCAACTATAATGTTATGCAGGTTTACCTGCTCTAACGTTCCGTTTTATTTTGTCTTGTGACTGGCGCAGCATGGCCTTAGTTGCCTTTGTGCCATTAAATCCAAACTAACTAAATTAGCAAGCTTGGTCAATAGAACTGCTCATGCCACGCCGACCTTTGACTGAGAGTTGCGACACATTACAACGGGTAGCAGCGGTGGCGTAGAGGTAGAACACCCGCCTCGCGTGCAAGAGGTCCGTGGTTCGAATCCCGGTGCTGCGCAATTTTCCACCGGATTAAAAAAAAATCCGCGTGTAGATAAATTGCGTAAACAGGCCTGGAGTGTGGCCTGATCCCGGTGACCAGAACCGCCAACGCACTCCCTCACCAGAGCAGGATTGGCCACCCTGGTGCAGTACTTGGCCACAACCTCCTATATGAACACAACAATCAAACCCCGGCCCTCAGTCCCCAGCAGCTGCGAAGCAACTTACCACGGCGGTGGTCAGACCTGCGACGCTGCAGAGGGTGCTAAGAATCCCTGGCTCCGGACAGGCCGCCATTGGAATATGAACCTGGCAACGTTTAACGCCAGAACGTTATCTAGTGAGGCGAGTCTACCAGTCCTATTGGAGGAATTAGAGGGCAGTAAATGGGATATAATAGGGCTCAGTGAAGTTAGGAGGCCAGAAGAAGCATATACAGTGCTAAAAAGCGGGCACGTCCTTACCGGGGCTCAGCGGAGAGACGAGAACTAGGAGTCGGATTCCTGATTAATAAGAACATAGCTGGTAACATACAGGATTTCTATAGCATTAACGAGAGGGTGGCATGTCTTGTTGTGAAACTTAATAAGAGGTACAAAATGAAGGTTGTACAGGTCTATGCCCCTACATCTAGTCATGATGACCAGGAAGTCGAAAGCTTCTATGAAGACGTGGAAGCGGCGATGGGTAAAGTCAAAACAAAATACAGTATACTGATGCGCGACTTCAGTGCCAAGGTAGGCAAGAAGCAGGATGAAGACAAGTCAGTGGGGGAATATGGCATAGGTACTAGGAAGAAGCAGGGGAGAGTTATTAGTAGAGATAACGGAACAGAATAATATGCGGATAATGAATACCTTCTTCCGCCAGCGGGATAGCCGAAAGTGGACGTGGAGGAGCCCGAACGGCGAGACTAGAAATGAAATCGACTTCTTACTCTGCGCTAGCCCTGGCATCATACAAGATGTGGACGTGCTTAGCAAGGTGCGCTGCAGTGACCATAGGATGGTAAGAACTCGAATTAGCCTAGACTTGAGGAGGGAACGGAAGAAACTGGTACGTAAGATGTCGATCAATCAGTTAGCGGTAAGAGGGAAAATAGAGGAATTCCAGATCAAGCTACAGAACAGGTATTCGGCTTTAACTCAGGAAGAGGACCTTAGTGTTGAAGCAATGAACGGCAATCTTGTGGGCATCATTAAGGAGTGTGCAATAGAAGTCGGTGGTAACTCCGTTAGACAGGATATCAGTAAGCTATCGCAGGAGATGAAAGATCTGATCAAGAAACGCCAATGTATGAAAGCCTCTAACCCTACAGCTAGAATAGAACTGGCAGAACTTTCGAAGTTAATCAACAAGCGTAAGACAGCTGACATAAGGAAGTACAATATGGATAGAATTGAACATGCTCTCAGGAACGGAGGAAGCCTAAAAGCAGTGAAGAAGAAACTTGGAATTGGCAAGAATCAGATGTATGCGTTATAAGACAAAGCCGGCATTACTAATATGGATGAGATAGTTCAAGTGGCTGAGGAGTTCTATAGAGATTTATACAGCACCAGTGGCACCCACGACGATAATGGAAGAGAGAATAGTCTAGAGGAATTCGAAATCCCACAGGTAACACCGGAAGAAGTAAAGAAAGCCTTGGGAGCTATGCAAAGGGGGAAGGCAGCTGGGGAGGATCAGGTAACAGCAGATTTGTTGAAGGATGGTGGGCAGATTGCTCTAAAAAAACTGGCCACCCTGTATACGCAATGCCTCATGACTTCGAGGGTACCGGAATCTTGGAAAAACGCTAACATAATCCTAATCCTTAAGAAAGGGGACGCCAAAGACTTGAAAAATTCTAGACCGATCAGCTTACTGTCCGTTGCCTACAAAGTATTTACTAAAGTAATTGCAAATAGAATCAGGAACACCTTAGACTTCCGTCAACCAAAGGACCAGGCAGGATTCTCTAAAGGCTACTCAACAATAGACCATATTCACACTATCAATCAGGTGATAGAAAAATGTGCGGAATATAAGCAACCTTTATATATAGCTTTCATTGATTACGAGAAAGCGTTTGATTCAGTCGAAACCTCAGCAATCATGGAGGCATTGCGTAATCAGGGTGTAGAGGAGCCGTATGTAAAAATACTGAAAGATATCTATAGTGGCTCCCCAGCCACCGTAGTCCTCCATAAAGAAAGCAACAAAATCCCAATAAAGAAAGGCGTCAGGCAGGGAGATACGATCTCTCCAATGCTATTCACAGCGTGGATTGGGAAGAATTGGGGATAAAAGTTAACGGAGAATACCTTAGTAACTTGCGATTCGCTGATGATATTGCCTTGCTTAGTAACTCAGGGGACCAATTGCAATGCATGCTCACTGACCTGGAGAGGCAAAGCCGAAGGGTGGGTCTAAAAATTAATCTGCAGAAAACTAAAGTAATGTTTAACAGTCTCGGAAGGGAACAGCAGTTTACAATAGGTAGTGAGGCACTGGAAGTGGTAAAGGAATACATCTACTTAGGACAGGTAGTGACTGCGGATCCGGATCATGAGACTGAAATAATCAGAAGAATAAGAATGGGCTGGGGTGCGTTTGGCAGGCATTCTCAGATCATGAACAGCAGGTTGCCATTATCCCTCAAGAGAAAAGTTTATAACAGCTGTGTCTTGCCAGTACTCACGTACGGGGCAGAAACCTGGAGGCTTACGAAAAGGGTTCTACTTAAATTGAGGACGACGCAACGAGCTATGGAAAGAAGAATGATTGGTGTAACATTAAGGGATAAGAAAAGAGCAGATTGGGTGAGGGAACAAACGCGAGTTAATGATACCTTAGTTGAAATCAAGAAAAAGAAATGGGCATGGGCAGGACACGTAATGAGGAGGGAAGATAACTGATGGTCATTAAGAGCTACGGAATGGATTCCAAGGGAAGGAAAGCGTAGCAGAGGGCGGCAGAAAGTTAGGTGGGCGGATGAGATTAACAAGTTTGCAGGGACAACATGGCCAGAATTAGTACATGACCGGGGTAGTTGGAGAAGTATGGGAGAGGCCTTTGCCCTGCAGTGGGCATAACCAGTCTGATGATGATGATGATGATGATGATGACAACGGCGAAACGCACTCGGCTGGTTTGTTCAGTTTGGTCAGTTGGTTATCGTTTAGCCAAATTAGCTGAGAAGCTAATTGTTGAAATGCGCGGTTGCCTCAGTTAGCTGCAGCCACGGGTATTTATGATGCAATATTCAAATTCTGCATAGACGCGGCGTTTCGCATTAGTTTAATTCAGAGAATTAGGGGCGGGACTGGAATATACATGTTCGGTAAGATACCGCTGGTGATGAGCTTGTTCGAATGTATCAGTTATGCGAATAAACTCTGAATAATGACAGAACCATACTAATGCCAGTGCGGATAAAACTTATATATAGAAATGTCGCATTAAAAATAGATGCGAATTACGTGCGAGCTTAGCATCTGTGGTATGATGGTAGATAGTCAGCTTTATCTACTTAAGTCTTATCAGTTAGCCATGTGTTGCTTTTGTTATTTTTTGCCTTGATATTCTTACACCAAAATAAACATTCGTAGGACAACAACGCCGCAGTTTCCCGCTTCGCTCGTTTTTTTTCTGATTTCTGGCTGATGGTGAGTTTATGGCGCAGTAGCAAGGTCAACGCATCGGATATAATTGATAAGAATTTGTTGGGAAAATGAAGAAACATTCTGAAGGCAATAAACTCTACAAGAAATGCACGTTATAGGCCTTAGTTCTCGTAATTTAAAGGGACACTAATGGCAAATACTATGTCGACGCGGATTGTTAAACTACCATTACAGAAACCTCGCAACGCTTGTTTCACGCCAAAAAAAAAGGCTTAGTTTACGAAAACATTGCATCTGAAGGGGTTCGAATGCCTTTTTCAAAATTCAGATCTCCCGCCATCCAACCGGCGGAGTGGTGACGTTGCATACGCTATCACCACACTTTTCTGCCGTCGGTGAGTAAAACCCCGCCTGACAGAAGGCGCTACCGAGTCAAGACAGAGCGGTGGATTCGCCGCTGCAGCTGTTTTTTGGTCAAGTGGCGTAGACCGTTCGGACATCCCGCGACATAACATGGAAGTCGAATTCTCTGCTACTCGCCCTTTGTTGCGAGTTTGGTGAGCCAGCAAAATCAGCGCAGCACTGCGCGATAACAAAACTAGTGAAACGCGAAAGCGTGGGCGGCGCAGAGTCGAGCGAAAATGAAACCTTTCGACCGCCTGCGCCGGCGTCAAGGGTGATTTCAATAAGTTCTTTTTTTTTCTGGAAAAATGGAATAGAACTGGACAAGTAGCATTTTATTTCGTCTTTTAATAAAATGCAAGTGTCTTTTGCAACGAGTGGTTGAGTACTAGCGACAAAACTTAAATAAGGAGTGCTTTCGTCATAGGGCAAGTGCTTGAATGTCCCGGGGGAGTCTCTAACCACGTCCTGCATTTACCTCAATTTCTCGATTATGAAGTCTCTGTTCGCGAGAATATTAATGCCTTAGAGATTTTCGAGCACAAATCCATCTGTAGCAAGTATGTGACGCTCCCTCGGACATAATCTTGGTTCGCCCGCCAAGCTCGGCGGCCTGCTATAGCTCGGCAGGCAACACTGGTCACCCGCACCACAATAAACACCGATGAGCACGGCAGCTCGCAGGTCAGTAATCATTCAGCACCAAGGGGGTGCCAGAAGCCCTCCCTTGTTCACGACCCCGGGTGGATCGTGACACTGGCGACGAAGATGGGATCCTCGTGACACTGGCGAAGAAGCTGGCGACGAGTACCTACGGAGCGTCCCACGCCGCCGCGAGCGGCGAAACACCGCCCCCCGTTGCTGTCGCCATGCCGCTGTACAGAACGCTCGAGCCGTTCGAGGGAGATGGGTCCGCCTGGCAAATTTACGATTAGCAAGTCCACGTGTACTTCTGGGCAAACGACACACCCGAGGCCAAACAGCGGGACATTTTCCTGGCCAGCTGCGGGACCCGCGTCTTCAGCCTCTTGTTCGACCTTCTGAAGGTCGCCGCACGTTAAGACGCTGGGTGAGCTGCTTGCCATACTGCGCTCGCATTTTAACCCAGCACCGTCCACACTAATGGAGCGTTTCCGCTTCAACAACCGGAGCCGCCGGGAAGGAGAGACCCTCGGGCAATTCATTGCTGCGCTACGAGGGTTAGCGAGTGCCTGCGCCTTCGGGGACCAACTGGACTCGCTGCTCCGGGACCGTTTCGTCTGCGGAATCAACAACCCCGTCATGCAGACGCGACTCCTGGAGCTTCCCGACCCGTCGCTGGACGACGCCGTGAAGGCAGCGCTGGCAATGGAAGCTGCCACCAAGGACGCCGGCGAGATTTCCCGTGCGACTGGCTCACCGTCGGTGGAAGCGGCGGTCAACAAGTTCGCGACAAAGGGCAGTACCTGCGGTCGCTGTGGTGGTGCCCACTCCCCCTCACAGTGCCAGTTCTCTCAAGCGCAATGCTTTACGTGCGGGAAAACTGGGCACCTGGCACGTGTATGCCGAAGCGGGAGGACGAACAGCAAGCAGCAGCCTGAATCAAGCCCGGGCACAACACAAGCCCGCGGCCAGGGTAGCCATCGCAAGGGTACACGGCGGGGGCGTGCGGCAGCAAGCTCAAGTTCTTGCTCGGCCAGGCTCCACGTCGTGGCCGAGGACCCGCCGATTTTCGACATGTGGCACACAGACTTTGTACCGTCGTCTGTGCCGCCATACATGCTGACCGTCGAAATCTGCGGGCACCCCATTTCCATGGAGCTGGACACAGGGGCCAGCGTGTCTGTAATGGCCGGGAAGCTCTTCAAGCGGACTTTTCCCGGCGTGTCCGTCGAGGCTTCGGGCGTGATGCTGCGCAGCTACTCCGGGCAACTCTCCCAGGTTCAGGGCCAGGCACAGGTCAGCGTTCGTTTTGGCGAAAGGAAGGCAACCCTTCCCCTTTACTTAACGAAGGCGTCGTCGCCGACGCTGCTGGGCCGAAACTGGATTCATGCATTGGGCGTTCGTCTGCCACAGTACCAGGAAGCCAGCCTGCATGTGGTGCAGGACGTCCCCAGCCTCCTGACCCAGTTCAAGTCCCTGTTCCAGCCAGGGGTGGCCACATTTGCCGGCACGTCGGCTGGCATCTATGTACCTGAGGGAGCCCGGCCACGTTTTTTCAAGCCTCGCCCACTGCCGTTCGCCCTGAAGGACGGGGCCACCCAGGAGCTGCAACGGTTGCAGCGAGAGGGCATCCTGGTGCCCGTAAAGACATCTGAATGGGCCGCTCCCATCGTGCCCGT
The DNA here is from genome assembly GCF_023375885.2 of Dermacentor andersoni. Taxonomy (NCBI): domain Eukaryota; kingdom Metazoa; phylum Arthropoda; class Arachnida; order Ixodida; family Ixodidae; genus Dermacentor; species Dermacentor andersoni. The sequence continues at coordinate 104,008,276 of NC_092822.1, read as the reverse complement.
CCTCAAGCGAGATGACAGTGTCAGGATCTGCGGGGATTTCAAAGTTACCATCAACCCCGCCGCTACCGTCGAGAAGTACCCGCTGCCCCGGATTGAAGATCTCTGGTCAGCATTGTCCGGTGGACAGAAGTTTACCAAGCTCGACCTCAGAGATGCTTACCAGCAGCTGGTGCTCCAGGATGCCTCCCGGAAGTATGTCACTATACCGACAACTTTGGGACCCTTTCAGTACACGCGCTTGCCGTTTGGCGTGGCCTCAGACCCAGCCATATTCCAGAGGGAGATGGACAACCTCTTCAGGGGCATGAGGCACGTGGCGGTGTACTTGGACGACATCGTGGTTACTGGCAGCGACGACGGGGACCACCTGCAGAACCTGCACAACGTCTTGGCACGACTACAGGACGCCGGCCTCAAGCTCAAGCTGGAAAAGTGTGTTTTCCTAGACCCCAGCGTTGAGTACTTGGGACATATCATTTCCCAGGCAGGCTCCCCACAAAGTTGATGCGGTGCTCAAGGCACCTAAGCCCCAGAACAAGAAGGAGCTTCAGAGCTACCTGGGCCTCATCAACTTCTACAGTAGTTCTCTGCCGAACCTGTCGCAGCATCTACAGCCGCTCCATCTTCTGCTTCGAGATGGTCAACAATGGGTCTGGAAGAAGGAGAAGGACCAGGCCTTTCAGCGCAGCAAGGAGCTAATCACCAAGGCTCCACTGCTGGTGCATATCGATCCTGCTAAGCCTGTTGTCCTTACCGTAGATGCGTCGCCGTACGGTGTGGGAGCCGTCCTGGCACACCGGGACAAAGATGGCCAGAAACACCCTGTGTCGTTTGCTTCCCGACGGCTTCATGCTGCAGAGCAACGTTACAGCCAGCTGGACAAGGAAGGTTTGGTCCTCATGTTCAGTGTCGAACGGTTCCACCAGTACCTGTGGGGCCGGAAGTTCAAGGCGGTCACGGACCACAAGCCGCTGTTGGGGCTGCTGGGGCCCGACAAGGCAGTTCCTGTGCAAGCATCACCTCGAGTGGTACGCTGGGCCTTGAGGCTGGCGGCTTACAGCTACCAGCTGGTTTACCGTCTGGGAAAGGACCTGGGACCTGCTGACGCCCTGAGCCGCCTGCCCCTGCCAGAGGTGCCTGATGCTGTTCCAGAACCTGCTGAAGTGTTCATGCTGGAACACGCGTACCCGGAGGTGCTCTCCAGATCTGCGGTATCTCAAGCGACCAGCCGGAACCCAGTCCTGTCTCAGGTGGTCAAGGCGGTGTCCCGTGGAGAGGAATTGGTGCAGCAGGCCTATAGCCACAAGGCCGCTTAGCTGAGCTTGCAACAGGGCTGCCTACTGTGGCGTTCGAGGGTGGTGATCCCACAAAGTCTCCGGTCCAGAGTTCTGCAGATGGTGCACGCGGGTCATCCAGGGATAGAAAAGACTAAGATGGTGGCCCGGTCCCATGTTTGGTGGCCTGGCCTGGACCAAGACATCGCGCATTTGGCGCAGAGCTGCCAAATCTGCCAGGAGAATCAGCGAGCCTCGCGTCGTGTGGAAATCACCCCCTGGCCGTTCCCACAGAGACCCTGGTCCCGCCTACATGTGGATTCTGGGGGACCCTTCAAGGGCCATTACTTCCTGGTGGTGGTGGACGCCTTTTCAAAGTGGGTGGAGGTTATACCCGTCACCACTCCATCAGCAGGCGCGACCATTGCAGCGCTACGACAGGTCTTCGCCGCCCAGGGGTTTCCAGATGTCATCGTGTCCGACAGTGGTCCTGCTTTCGCCAGTGCAGAGTACCTGGCCTGGCTGACGAAAAACGGAATCCGCTGGATGATGGTTCCACCGTACCACCCTGCTTCAAATGGTGCAGCCGAGCGGGTGGTGCAAACCATCAAAGACAAGCTCAAGAAGAGCCAGACTGGGGATTTCCGGACGCACATTGCCCGGATACTATTCCAGTACCGGACCACACCTTACGATGTCACTGGCCGTGCCCCCTGTGAGCTCCTGCTGGGTCGGATGGTCAAGACACCCTTGTGCGTCTTGCATCCGGACCTCGGATCCACAGTGTTTTTGAAGCAGCTGAAGCAGAAGCTGGCTGCTGACCAAGGATGCCGTCCCGGGCCTTTGCCAGAGTCAGGAGCTCCAGTTTTCGCCAGGAACTTCCGTCCTGGTCCACCCTGGTCTGCCGGACAGGTGGTGTCTCCTGCCAGCGCTTCATCGCTGCTCGTGCGCATGCCAGACGGGGCCATGTGGCAAAGACACGCCGACCATGTCAGGCCTCGCCTCGGGACCTGGCCAGCAACCCCGACTGCCACTGAGTTCCAGCCCGCAGAAGGACTAGCGGCAGCACCAGTCGCTCCCAGCAGAGCACCACCCACCTCGGAGGCGGCAACCGGAGCCAGTGGTGCGGCACCCGTGGTGCCGGTGTCTAGCCCAGTACCACTCGCAAGGCCGACCACTACGAACCCCCCGGATGGAGCAAGGCTGGCTCAGGCAGCACCCGGCGTTGCCACACCCGGCCCGTCAACACCGGTGCCCAGGCGGAGTACTCGACGGCGGGGGCCACCAGACCGTTACTCGCCTGGGTAGCAGGCACCGTCGGCCCAGCTAGGGTGGAGGCAGAGCCTCATAGTGTGAACTTGTACGTTTGTTTTTTATTTAACAAACAAACTGGGGGTAAGGGGTTGTAGCAAGTATGTGACGCCCCCTCGTCACCCGCACCACAATAAACACCGACGAGCACGGCAGCTCGCCGGTCAGTAATCATTCAGCACCACCACGCTGCGGAGCGTCCGTCTATCGGAGGGTGCCAGAAGCCCTCCCTTGTTCACGACCCGGGGTGGATCGTGACACCATCACTTTACCTTGACTTCATATTTGACTTTAGTGTCCCTTTAAGAAAAAAAACAATGTGGCTCTAGAAGATAGTTAACGAATTTACTCGAATTCAGGGTAGAGCAAAGTTAATGAATTCTCTACAAGGTTTCTTGAACACAGGGTATATAATTATCCAAGCCTTTCAGTTGATGATTTGGTGATGCAGATAATTGCAAGGTGTTTGCCCCTCTCCTTTTTAAATAGCCATCAGGTTGTGCCAAACTCGACCGTTATTACACGAATGCAATTATTTAGAAAAAATGTTAACGTTTTATTCGTTTAAGATATTGGACTATACATTGCAGCCGTCTTGTTTGCTTGCAATAAGCGTTCCATATCTGACAAATATTTTTAAGGTGCCAACATAAGACAGTGGACAAAAGGAAGGTCACACACAGGACAAGCG